>NC_000076.6:102200082-102884249 GCF_000001635.26 Mus musculus
AATGCTATCCCAAAAGTGCCCCATACCCTCCCCCCCACTTCCCTACTCACCCATTCCCATTTTTTTTTTTGGCCCTGGCGTTCCCCTGTACTGGGGCATATACAGTTTGCGTGTCCAATGGGCCTCTCTTTCCAGTGATGGCCGACTAGGCCATCTTTTGATACATATGCAACTAGAGTCAAGAGCTCCGGGGTACTGGTTAGTTCATAATGTTGTTCCACCTATAGGGTTGCAGATCCCTTTAGCTCCTTGGGTACTTTCTCTAGCTCCTCCATTGAGAGCCTTGTGATCCATAGAATAGCTGACTGTGAGCATCCACTTCTGTACTCCTTTGAGTTCATTTTCTGCTGGTCAGCTATTGGTTAAGAATCTTCCCTCCCGGCATGAGTAGTTTGTTTCCCCAATGAGACTCCCTTGAAGAAAATTACATTTTCATTCGCAAATGGTTATCAATTGGAAGGAGCTTCAGCGGAGGGATATGACCATGTGTACATTTTTCTTTCATCTCTAGGACTCCTTCTTTTACACACCCCTGCATGCCTCGTGCATGCTGTCTCAGCCTCTGTGAGTTCATCAACCCTGTTGATTTAGAGGGCCAACTTTCCAATCTGAAAGGAAGATTTCTGTGCTTATGATGCCTTGAACATCTAAGTATAAACATTTGGAAAAGATTAAAAATAACATACAAAACTTTATTCATTTGCTTGAGGGCAAGTGGCAGGCAAATATGCAGAGTTGGGCGGTCAAACTTCTTTACTATCTGGTGTTGAGTTTGAAAAACCACAGCAAGGAAAGGTTCTAAGGAAGCTGCTTGCCTTACATTTTGGTAGTTGGTCTGCAAAACTCAGGAGAGGGGGTGGAGCCTTGGGATTCCATTTTTAGAGCATATTCCCTAGGTCTAACTCTCTCTTACAAAGGTCCACTGTTGGAGTGTTATACTAAACTGTCAGTCCCAGTTATACTAATCTTTGAACAGTTATATTTAAGCTATAGCCTAGTATGTGCTGAAATGAGGGACGACAGCTGTGTTAGAAGAAGATGAAAGGAAAGAAACTGTAATAGGTCAATATGCCTGTGGTGATTGCACAGAGGGTCCTACAGAAATAAAGATGGCATGAGGTGCTCATACGGGTGTTTTGGAGATATTGGCTAGCTGAGTAAGTACTATCTTCAAAGAAAATAAGGAGAAAAGAGAAAGGAGCTTATAGAAAGGAAGCAGGTCTCTTTCTATGTCTGTTCTTGTGCCCTTGCTTTGGACTCTTTCCCTTCTGTTTGTTTGTTGGATGTTTTCTTGGTTTTAACCTATTTTAACATGTTAGTTTTTTTTCTTTTGTGTCATTTTATTTTATTATTATCTTCTAGAAGTTTTTTTCTATTTTAATGCAAGACAAAAATCTATGGATCTGGATTAGAGAGTTAGAGGAAAGAAATTACTGTGTAGAGAGAGAGATAAAACTGTTTCAGGAAATATTATGTGAGAAAAATATTTTTGATAGAAGGGAAAATTATTTTTAAAAGCTATGTTTGATGAAAAATGAATACAAGATGGAGGAGGAGGGTATAGTGATCAAATGTATCAATAATTAATTTGGACAAATATAGGAAAGATCAGCAGATTGGCATTACGGAAATAAGTAAGCACTTCAAAAGAGAATTCTCAGTTTAATAATGAAATCTGCGCTTATCCAAGGAGGGTCAAAGGAATCCAAAATTTCATGTTCATACCACCCACCATTCTAGAAGATATTGGGGCATTGATCTCCATGCTCCACTACTTAATGAGAAACATTTGGCAGCCAGAAGCTGCTAAGAAGGAAAGAAAGAAAGAAAGAAAGAAAGAAAGAAAGAAAGAAAGAAAGAAAGAAAGAAAGAGAGAGAGAAAGAGAGAGAGAGAAAGAGAGAGAGAGAAAGAGAGAGAGGAAGGAAGGAAGGAAGGAAGGAAGGAAGGAAGGAAGGAAGGAAGGAAGGAAGGAAGGAAGGAAGGAAAGAAAGAAATGGTGTTCTTTGAGGGTGTGACCACTAGTCAGTTTCCCATTACCCAATGAGTGGCTCCATACTGATGCATCTTTAGGCAGCACTACTTGGAATTAGTAAGTTATTATAAACAAAATAGATGATGCTGAAGAAGATGTAACGAGGAGAAAGAGTGAAGGAAGCTACTTTTTCCATCAAGTCAGAAAGAGAAGATTGGAGAAGACACAGCAGGACTTAGACTGTGAAAAGGGACTGTGTTATATGTTTCATTGAATGTGGCTATGGTATTCTTAAAAAAAAAAAAAAAAAAGTTGCAACAACCTCAAGGACAGCTGCACCCTACCCTGAAGGTGGCTTAGCCTGCTTGAGTGTCTTGACGTGGAACAAATCAGTAATCTAAAATCTTTCAATGCTTTCTACTGCTTACTTGAGAAAGCACAGAGTAAATGTTACGTGAGAGGAAGAAGAGATGAAATGAAAGTCTAAGAGCATGAAGAATGAGCTCACGGTCTCAGACACAGGGACTCAGCAAATTTGGGGAAAGAAAAAAGGGAGCAAAGTTGATTGAGATCTCCTCCTCTGCGAGTGCTGATTCCCACATACTGGTATGGCGTGTCAGGCATACCCTTATCCTTCCTGGCATTGAAATGTGGGCTTATAGCTGAGGTCTTCTTCAGGATACTGTTCTGCCAGAAGTCTCAGCTTTTAGTTGTTTCTTAAGTCTCCATTTAGAGTCAAGAAATTTTCTTTATACAAAGATCCAAATTACTGCTATCCTATCTTACATGATCCTTCATGTGACTCTTCCCTTTCCACCAGTAGGAAGTGCATTTCTTCCATTGTACTTGAATGCCTACAGTAATTATGGGTAGAATACTATACATTATAATGTACACACATTATTTCACACATGTGATATTTTTTACCTACTTTGCCCACCAAACACTTGCTCAGTTCATTTGAAGATTTGTGATGTCTCCTCAAGCTTGTACAGTATAGTGAATGGTGAATTTAAAAATACATGGGCCCCCAACACATACAGAGCAGGGGACTGCCAGGCCTGGCTTCAGTCAGAGAAGATGCACCTAACTCTCAAGAGAATGGAGGCCCCAGGGAGTTTAGAGGTCTGGTGGGGAGGGGCATGGGGCCGGGGACACCCTAGTGGAGACAGAGGCACAGAGAGGAGGTATGGGATGTGGAACCGTCAGAGGGTGGACCGGGATGTGAATAAAATCTGGAATGTAAAAGGAAAAAAAAATGATTGAATAAGAAGAGAGAAAAAGACAGAGAGACAGACAGAGAGACAGACACAGAGACAGACAGAGGGAGACAGAGAGAGACAGAGACAGACAGAGACAGAGAGAATGTGTGTGTGTGTGTGTGTGTGTGTGTGTGTGTGTGTGTGTGTGTGTAATACATGTTGTGGGGCTGAAAATAAATCTCAGAAGTTACAGTGCTGCATCGGTCAGAATAATTTGTATTTCACTTAAGACAGACATTACCTTGCACACAAAAGAGAATGGGAGATGAAACAGCTATTTCTTGAGCATTAAATCACCTTGTAGCATGTATAGATTTAGAAAGAATAAAAACTTAAATGTGAGAAATGCTCAAGTATACCAAACCTTAAGACACTTAAAAGTTCATTCATAGTTTAATCATTTCAGAAGAGATTAAAATGAAATATAATTCATCTTTCAGGTTACTGAGGTGTTCCATAATTACCTCAAAGACGTTATTCAAACTTTCGCTGCAGACAAATATAAAGGCATAATTTAAGTGGAGAGAAGGACTTAGCAATACAACAATGTGAAAATAGGAGTGTTTTAAGAATGTCATTCAGTGTGAGGGAAATATAATAGAAAAATCTGTCATTTTTGATGGAGAACAGAGTATAATTAAATTTAATTTAGTCTTATTTGAGACCTCTGTTTCAATTTGATTTTTGCTTAACTAAAGCTCATTGTTTAGTTTAAAAGCTGGGAAATTTGGTTTTCTTATCTGCACAAAGAGACACAGCTAAGCACCACACCTGGCTTTTAAAGGCATCGGCAGTTCTGTGTGGCAGTTCCACACTGGCTTGATGTAAGGCCCATTTTCTTTTCTTAAAAAGGGATGTATACATTTCTACCTTTTTTACATGCAGACATACCACACACATGCACACACACACACACACACACACACACACACACACACACTAATACATGCCTTCAAAGTAAGTTGGAGACAAAAGAGAAAACAAGAGAAAGAAAAAAGAGAAAATTGCTGTAATTGTGCTCACAAGTTTTGAACCATTCTTTAGGTTGTACATTAAGTGTCACTGAAATATTTATTTCTAATATATATGTCATTGGTTGCAAGATAAAAATAACACAAACATCAGAATTCTAAACATATACTTTAGTGGCATAGCATTATTGCAACACTGTAAGCATATATATATATATAGCATAGATACCCCAGGTATTATTAAATATTATTTCTTTGCTCAGTGTGGATAAAGGCAAGACATGATTGTCAAAATTAATGACTGAAGAACTTTACATATACAAAATATGCAACTTTTTGTTGTTGTTGTTGTTGTTGTTGTTGTTATTTTTAGGTAATTATTTACATTTCAAATGTTGTCCCCTTTCCTGGTTTCCCCTCAAAAAACCCCCTATACCCTTCCCCCTACTCCTGCTCACCAATCCACTCATACCTGCTTCCTGGTCCTGACATTCCTCTACACTGGGGCATAGAACCTTCACAGGACCAAGGGTCTCTCCTCCCACTGATGACCGGCTAGGCCATTCTCTCCTATCTATGCAGCTGGAGTCATGAGTCCCACCATTTGTACCTGTATTGATACAGATGTGCAGTTCAGAGAGTTACACACACAAAGCCTATATATATATACAGCATAAAAGAGTTGGTATGACGCTTGGAGGTAAGTTGTTCATGGAGTTGAGCTTTGGAAAAATGAGGGGGGCCTGTATGGAAATAAGAGGATTATACAGTCTATACAGTCTGCTTAAGGATTACACAGGTTGCTCAGATGTTCAAAGATGACTTTTATGAGAAAAGCAGGAAGACCACTCACAGTAAAAAGGGGACAGAAACTTGATATGAACCAGGCACACAGTGGTAGAGAAAACAGAATTTATTCTTTTTATTTCTTGTAATTGAAAATAATTTTCTATCATGCAATACATCCCTCCCAGATCTTCCCTCATCCCCACTTTCTCAGATCTGCTCCTCTTCATTTCCCTTCAGAAAAGAACAAGTCTTTAACAAAAAGAACATCCAAACATAACAAAACGAGATATAATAGGACTAAAAAGAAAAAAAAAAATCCTTTCTATCAAGGCAACCCAATAGAAGAAAATGAATCACAAGAGCAAGCTAAAGAGATAAAGACACCTTTGTCACTCTTAGGAGTCCTACAGAAACAAGCCAACAACCATAATGTAGGCAGAGGGCCTGGTGCAGACCTGTGCAGGCCTCATGTCTGTTGGTTTCTTCTCTGTGAACCCTCATGAGCTCTGCTTAATTAATTCAGTAGACAATGTCCTGGTGGTGCTTTCAGTCCCCTCTACCTCCTAAAATCTTTCTTCTTCCTCTTCTTGGTATTCGCCAAGCTCTGAGGTGATCTGAGGTGTGGGTGACATGTTTGTTCTTGTCAGTGGTCATGGTGTTTGGGATTTTTATTTTTTTCATCTACACTTAAATCATTGTTTATTTGAGTTTGCCTTCTTTACCTTTATTTTCTCAAATTCGTGTTATTGCATGTCAATCAATGTAATCGGTGTATGGTTTTTGTTAATTTCTAAATATAATATTTAAATTAAAAAATGGGGGAGGGGGAATCCAGGTCGTCGTGGGGAGGCCCCAAGGTCTGACACTATTACTGAGGCTATGGAGTGCTCACAAAAAGGGGTCTACCATGACTGTCCTCTGAAAGGCGCAACAAGCAGCTGAAAGAATCAGATGTAGATGTTTCCACCCCTTGGACAGAAGCTGCTGACCCCTGTGATTTAATTAGGGAAAGGTTGGAAGAAGCTGAGGAGGAGAGCGACCCTGTAGGAGGACCAGCAGTCTCAATTAACCTGGACCTCTGAGATCTCTCAGACACTGGACCACCAACCAGACAGCATAGACCAGCTGATATGAGGCCCCCAGCACACATACAGCAGAGAACTGCCTGATCTGGACTCAATCAGAGGTGATGCACCTAACCCTTGAGAGACTGGAGGCACCAGGGTGTGGGAAGGTCTGGTGGGGTAGCGGGTAGGGGATGAAGACATCCTTGTGGAGACGTGAGGGGGGGGGGGCGGGGGCAGGGCGTGGTGAGGAGGTATGGGATATGGAACAGTCAGAGCATGAACCAGGAGGGGGAGAAAAATCTAGATTGTAAAAAGATTAAACAAAATTAAAAAGAAAAAAAAAATAAAAATGCCATGATGCGTTTTTTAAAGCGCAACCATGATATCTTCAAATGATTTTTGTTGTTGTTGTTGTTGTTGTTGTTGTTGTTGTTGTTGTTAGAGACCTGTTAACCATAAACCTTTAGGATTGTGATGAGTTTTATAAATTAAAAATGATCAGATAGTTCTATTTAATAGGAAAAGAGCACAGGATAATAATAGCCACAGTTTCGACTCACTGTGAAGTTCAAGTCGCTTTACTAAATGTGAAAATATATGTTTTCTTGACTTGCAGATGATTACAACATGCTCTTATCATTATAAAGTTCGTTTGCCCCATGTATGTGAGCCAATCAACACCCTGTGGTGACTCACAGTGGGGGCAGTTCTTGACTAGCCAGAGCTGCCTCTGTGGTGGTGGCTCTCTCAGTAGGGCTGCCCTTGCACAGCAGGAGCCAGAGCACTTCTTGGGAAGCAGTTTAAGGTCTCAAGCTCACTTTTGGAAAGAACTTGGCAAATGCTTGTTTCTGTGCCCAACTGATCTGTCAATTTAAGTCACTGATACCAAAACAAAGGAAGGTAAAGTTCTGAGGAAATCAGGTGTACAGGAGACCTATCTCCATTAGCCACAAATTCTATTGCCCTTGTGTCTGCAAAGTTAGTGGTCCAGGTGTTTAGATATTGAGCAAGTAAAGGAGATGTCACACTTCAAAACCCATGGGATATATGTCTACCTGAATCCACAGACACAGCATTGAATGTTTGCTTTCAGAGACACAGTCACCATAGTCGTGTGGTGTGTGTGTGTGTGTGTGTGTGTGTGTGTGTGTGTGTGTGTGTGTGTGTGTGTGTGTTTGTGTGTGATAATTTACTAAAACAAAAGTCTCATTGAATGGCAGTGACCAATGTTTTCATTACACTGATTTTTAACATTTGTTGGCACTTAATCAAAGATCTCATATAACTATTTGCAGTAAGAATGGACTGGAGAGCTTTCTCAGTGGTTAAAGCATTGGCTCTTTTTCAGAAGGACATGGGTTCAATTTTTAACACCCACTTGGCAATTAACTCCAGTCCCAATGTGTACAATGCTTTTTGAACTCAAGCATGTGGTTTTCATATAAACACTCAGAAAAAAAAAAGAACTTTATACATAATAATGGATATTGAAACATCCTTTGCATGAATAAAGTAGTATTTAGTAAACAAAAATAAGTTTTCAAGTCTCTGCTGTCTCTACTTATCTTGGCTTCAGACACAACACTGTCTGGGGATCACAGCTTTCGGAGTAACTGCATTTACAAACTTTATCAGGATCCCTGAAACGTGTGATGAGCGTTTTCTGAAATAGGGTTGTAATTTAGTGATGGAGTGCTTGCTTACTATGCCTTAGGCTATCCATTCAACTTCTAGCACCATAAATAAAGCAAGCAAGCATATAAGTAAGTGAATACCAGTAAAACACAAATTAAAGCATAACAAAATGTTCTTCAAAAAGGTTAATAAAATACCCACTATCTTTCTTTTGATTGTATGGAGTACATTAGAATGTACTTGAAGCTCTAGCCAGAGCAATTTGACAACAAAAAAAGATCATTTGGAAAAGAAGTCACAGTATAAGTATTTGCAGATGTTATGGTAGTATATATAAGTAACCCAGAAATTCTACCAAAGAGCTCCTACACCTGATATAAATAACTTCACCAAAGAGCCTGGATGTAAAGTTAAATCAAACAAGTCAGTAGTCTCCCCTCACACAAGCGATAAGCAGGCAGAGAAAGAAATTAGGGAAATAACACACTTTACAATAGCCACAAATAATATAAATACCCAGAAGCAAAAGATCTGTAAGACAAGAACTACAAATACCTGAAGAAGAAGAGAAAAAAAAATCAAAGAAGACCTCAGAAGACGAAATGAACTTGCATAGGATTGGTAGGATTAACACAGTGAAAATGGCCAGTTTACTAAAAGCAATCTAATATTCAATGCAATTCCCATCAAAAATCCCAACAAAATTCTTCACAGACATGAAAAGAGCAATTCTGAACCTCATAGGGAAAAAAATGCCCAAGATAGCCAAAACAATTCTCAACAATAAAGTTATAATTTCTAAGTGAGTTTATTTTTTAATCATTATCTGTTAGTTGCTAAAGTTTATATAAGTTGTGGGTAATGAATCTATTATTCAAACAAAAAAACCTAAATACATTGTTGGAATTTGGAAAATTAAAGTAAAATTGAAGCCAGACATTTTATTCTGCAAAATAAAATTTTCCTCAGATTTTGGAGAATATAATTACAAGGCAAATTTGCATGAAGCTAAATTTAAACAAAGTTTTCATCTATTGCCCTATCAAGAGAAATCAATACACAGACTGAAGACACTGCCAAGCATTTCCAAGGAATGGCTTCCAGCTCCTTGACAACGACATTCATATGCTGTAGACCTAACAAGAGGCTTTAAAAACATTATGTCTTAAGCTAGCAGGGGAAGACTTTACAAGTTTTCTAAAGTAAATGTCCCAGGAGATTGTACTGACATTTGTGCATCTCTCATCATACCACCAAGTTGGATGTCTTTGGCCATGATCACTGGTATAAAAAATTCAATTCATAACACTTTTGTTAATATTTCTAAAAAAATCATTTTCCTTATTAATAGTTATCAGGACCATGATATGTTAACTGACAATGGTTATTATGAGTTATCTAGCCTTGTTGAGAGAGAAGGAAACTGAGGTGAAGTGAATATGGTTTATTTTCAGTATATCTTTTCTTTATATAAATTAGTGTTCTTTACCAGATGCTAGCTCTGACTATTGAACATGCGACTAAAAGAGTTGCCAGCTGGCCTTTGATGGAGGGGATGCCATTCTTCTACCATCTACTGACTTTTAAGAAGAAATGAATCAAAAATTAAAGCATCTGTTGGTATTCAAATGACAACTCATTTTGATTGGTTGTGGTTTTGCTTAGTGGTTTCTGTCTGTTGCAAAGAGAACTTTTGATGGGGATGAAGATTATACTTACCTGTGTATAAAAGGATATAAACACTTATAACTCGCTTTTAGGGGTTGGGTTGGTTTAGTAAGGTGGTAGTTACAGATTCGCCTTTTATAACAATGACTTTACTAGCACTGAATGGTTAGCTAGAATTGCAATTCCAAAAGGAAACAGTGAATACTATGGCTATACTCACCCTGGCAAACTTTAAGTAACATTGAGAAACGGAAGAATGAATGATTTTAACAGCCAGAGACCAGGGAGTTAGCTGTGAGATGGGATCTCCTAGTAATGTCAGAAGCTGTATCCATAAAGCTACACCAATCTGACTGTCAAATGTGAGCTAAACCAAGACGACACCAGTGAACACGCCAAACTGGATGCTGGAAATCCCACAAGGCCCAAAACCTACATAAGGAATTATAAGCAGTCAAGGAAAGTTGGGATCAAATGAGGTGAAATTCTGTCAGGAAAAGTGCAGCAATTAGTTGTCCAGTGACAATCATCCCTGAAAACATACATGCAAATAACATTAAGTGGAATGAGCAGGTCACATTTAAGAATATGTATGTACATATATGCATGCAGTGAACTTTGTCTTTTTCCTTTTAATGGCCAAAAATTTGAATAAGAGAAGGGAGGTTATATGGGGCAAGGAGATGTAGAAGATAAGAAAAAGGGAAGGGGGGAATGTAATTATGCTATAGACTTAAAAATAATGCTCCAAAATAGAGAGAAAGTGAAGTTGGAAGGGAAACAGGGTGGAGTTTCAAAGGGCAGTTGGAGGAGCTAGTCAATGGATATCATCAATATTCAAAGTACATATACATGAATTTCAAAGGATGAAAAGAATTATTATAAAGTGGAAAGTTAAAATTATAGCACATATGCTCATCTGTGAATGCTTTTTTTCCCTTCAAAAAAAAAAAAAGACTTTTAATGAAGGCAGAATAACGTGGGGTGGGGGGAACAAAAAGAGTAAAGAAAAGGAGGCAATGACAAAGGAAAAATAAAAAGAAAGACCAGAAAAAATGAATGTATATAAAGGGACATTTTTAATTAAATGAAAGAATATTGAAGATCAGATAAAGGAAAAAGGACAGAGAAATAGAAAAACACATAAAAGGCTAAGTAAATGAATAGAAGTCTATTTCTACTTTTATATCAAATACTGTCTTAGTTAGGGATTTATTGCTATGAACAGATATGACCAAGCTAAATCTTTAAGGACAACATTTAATTGGGACTGACTTACAGGTTAGGAGATTCAGTCCAGTGTCATGACGGTAGAAGCATGGCAGCTTAAAGGCAGGTACAGCACAGGAGTTGCTGAGAGTTCAACATCTTCATCCAAAGGCAAACAAACAACAACAACAACAAAAAAGACTGGCTTCCAGAAAGCTAGGACATGTGTCTTAAAATCCAGGGCCACTGTGACACACTTCCTCCAAAAAAGGCCACACCTAGTCCTACAAGGCTATACCTCCAAATAGTGCCACTCCCTGTTCCAAGCATACTCAAACCACAAGTATCTCTACCCTGCATCTGACAACATATGTAAGCTGATAGCTAATGATAGATATCTTCTTAACTAGAGATCTGTCAGTTTTTTATCATTGAGATAACATATCAGTAAACCTAAACTAAACCAAAACACCCAATCCACAGTGGAAGTGAGAGCACAGTGGTTGAATTTGTGTCTACTTCATTATAGATTCTATATAGATAGGAAAAACAGACTTTTAATTACTATAAATTTGGAAACATATGTAAGGATTGTTTCTAACAAATATACCTCAGAATGATTTTAATGTATTTCATTATCCAAATGTGTATATTGAAAGATCCTTGCCTTTCTTCCTTATTTCACATACTCTGTCATTATTGAAATCAAAGTAAAGTTTTAAGTCCAGTGATTGATTCCAACAAACAATTTAATTCATCCATACTGCAATTTAGTATGAGTGTATGAGCAAATGTGTGCTTGTGCATGTGTGTGTGTAGTCATATGTATTGCTCTATATATTATACTCCCAACAATATAGTCCTACTGAATACATATATGTTTTTGAAAGACTCTGAGAGGACCCCATCGCTCAGGCCTCAGGACAATAGCAGACACCCAAGAACTCACGATAGACCAATACAAACCACATGAGGCTTTATTCGGGGAAGGCCAGAGCTCTGGGGATGACTCATATCCCACGCAGGGGTAGAGGAGTCGACCTTGAGGGGAAAGAGGTCCCAGTTTTTATAGGCCCTCAGGGGAGAAAGGAGAAGGGGGGGGGGAGGAGGGCATTTCCAGATCTAAACAATGTCTATTCTCAAGAGATGGGTATGGGAGGGTTACAAGGAAAGAGTCTGGTGCACGTGTAGCAACTCAGGATTGGCCGGGATGTGGTTGCTGGGGAGATTTCCTGACTCTTTCTCAGCAACCAATATCACAAACATCTGGCAATGGGCTTCATCAGTGGGCACACACATGGGTTCAAGGAAAGGTCAAAATATTGGCAGACACACGGGTTCAAGAAGTGGCCAGAGCATTGGGCACCTCTATTTTTCTAAATCAGAGAAGCTAGTTCTGCTAACACTGACATCTATCTTGCCAATTTCAGGGCTTCTGTGACCTTTTACATTCTGTCAGGATCTTTCATTATATGTGTATGTCTTATATCACAAGAATAAGATACAGGTATATATTAACTAGAAAATGTACCACTATTATACCAGTATAAAAAAATCTTATACACTTGGTAATCCCTCTTCATTTATAAATTTTAGTTTGATACTATTTTAAGTCTCTCACTTGATACAATGAAATTTAAATATTTCATAATTTATGAGTGGATTATTTTTACCTGATTTTATATCCTGCCCTCCTGCTTCCTTTTAAAAATATTTCCTCCAAAAATTGTGTGGAACTCTTTGTACCTGTAGACTCTTGTGCAGCACCAAAGAATTTACAAGATTTAATATTCATCCCTAGAGTTCTTTCAAGAGCTTCTCATTTATACTTGATATGAATATATTTTTTGAAATATTTTTGCAAACACGTTCATATTTTTTGGCATCATACAAGATTGGGTCTACTTAGGGTATTCTGGGTATTGACATGCCACATTTTCTGAAATGAAGAAAGCAGTAATGTTTAAATACTTACTGAAATAGATATCACAGATATTAAAAATTTAATTCTAATTTTAAAATAAAATTGGTTGTGTTGATACATGCTTTTAATACCAGCACTGGGATGGGAGTCGGAGGCAGAAGGCTGTCCACAAGTTCAATGCCAGAAGAGTTTATATGGAATTCTGGACTTTCCAGGTCGAAAAAGTGAGACCCTATCTCAGAGATGAGTCAACAAATAAAAATACAAATGTAAATATAGAATTTCTAGTGAATATATGTAACTACATAAATATTATCTTCATTCAGGGAGAAAATAAACTGAAAGAATATGTTTTTCTTTTTTATTGATTATTTTATTTATTTACATTTCAAATGTTATCCCCTTCCCAGTCCCCCCCCCCCATAAGCCTCCTACCCCTTCCTCCATCCCCCTGCCTCTATGAGGGTGCCTCCCTACCTGCCTGCCTACTCCTGCCTCCCTGCCCTTGCATTCCCCTACACTGGGGAATTCAGCCTCCACAGAACCAAGGATTTCCCCTCCCAATGATGCCCGATAAGGCCATCCTCTGCTACATATGCAGCTGGAGCCATGGGTCCCTCCAAGTGTACTCTTTGGTGGGTAGTTTAGTTCCTGGGAACTCTGGAGGGTCTGGTTGGTTGATATTGTTGTTGTTCCTATGGGGTTGCAAACCCATTCAGCTCCTACAGCCCTTGCCTGAACTCCTCCATTGGGATCTCTGCACTCAGTCTGATGTTTGGCTGCATACATCCGCTTCTGTATTGGTCAGGATCTGGCAAGGCCTCTCAGGGGAAACAATATTTTTAAAATCTGCAGTCAGAGAAAATATATGAACAATACAGTATTTATTATAAATTATTCAAATCACAAATATATAATGTATTAGATGTTTCTGAGAGTTTAATAAAAACTGTTTATAAATCAATTAATGTTTTAATTTTATAATGTATTTGTAACTTATCTGAAAGTATATTTTACCTGCATTATTTATAAACTCAGAGTCACCAATTACATATGGGTGTCACAATAAAAAAATAAATCATAAGCAGTTTCCTTTAGGGATAAATTAACCAAAAATGAACACAGATTGTAATATTTTATCCTTCTCCTTATATCTGCTCTTGTATTCTGTCTGTAGGTTATGTAAGCTTAAATGTGTGCCAGCCTAAACAAAATCCTGTGCTCTTTCCCTGTGTTTGTGTTTGTGTGGCTGTGTATTTCACTGTATGTCTATCCCCCCAAAGAGGTCTCCTGATTCACATTTATTGAACAGAACGAAAGCATCCTACGAAGAAGGAATGAGAGAGACTTTATACAGTCTTTTACAGAGTCTTACAAGGGACTAAGGTACTGACTCCAACTGATCCCAACTGGATGAGATAACAAACAGTTCTATAAGAATCCTTGTTTATCAAGAAATATCTGTATATTGTGTCCCATGTTTTTGGTGGATATTCACAAACGTATAAGTGCCACACATTCATGCCTCATGCCGACAGACGTCAGAACAAAACATTAGATTCTCTGCAATAGGTGTAACAAGCAGTTGTTAGCAACTGTTTGGGTGTTAGGAGCATCACAAAAAAGCCAGCATTCCTAAACACTCACCCATCTCTCTGATTTTAATAGATAAATTATGTAATCCTTTTTATATGTGAATCAATTTTATAGATACACCATATGTTAAATTAGTCAAATGATTATGGGTAGTAAACATATCACATAAAAATTCAGTACCATTTTGTGGATCTAGTTTTATATAAAATGGAAACAGTTTTTAAAATATTAAGATATAAGCAGACAATGCACAAATGTTGGAAATTTCATGAAATTTACAACTAATAGTAGATTTAGTTAGTATTCTTCCTCAATCTTCATATTAAAATATCTCATTTTGAAGAGATAAATTTATACTAGAAATTTTAAGATGATAAGATTACTTTCAAGAAACTCATCTAAAAGACTATTACTTCAAGCCTAACAAAACATAAAATATGAAGTTTTCATACTTAGTAGAACATTAATTTTGGGTGGATTTTAAATTACTTATTCACTTTTGCTTTTTATGTTTTTAGCCTTACATAATAAAGTATTTCTGTATAATTAAAATGTCATCGTGGAGTATACATTCTCAAACTTTTTGAAATTTCAACTGTGAGTGTCAATTTTTCCTTCCAAAATACCCCTACATTTTTATTTAAATGTAAATTTCAGCACACTGATTTTTGTACTGCCAAGAATAGAGAGTTAATATGTTAATAGTAATATATAAAAGTTGATATTTTTGGCTGTCTTTATTTCATAAAATGTCACTCTCTCTCTCTCTTTCTCTCTCTCTCTTTCTGTCTCCATCTGTGTCTCTGTCTCTCTCTCTGTCTCTCTCTCTTTCTCATCCTTTTTGGTCAAATATACAACAGCACTCTGGCAGGCCTGACTCTAGAAGCATATACTGTACTCTCTACTATCAAAGTCACAGACTCTAATCTTTTGAAATTGAAAGCCCCAAATAAGTTTTCAACAAGTGCCATGGTCATATTGTCTTACCAACAAGATAACTAAGACATGTCAGTCACTTTTCCCTGTATCTCTGAGATCTACCCAGTGTCCTGCTCTTACCAGTATGGCCTTTGATCCTATGCTACATCCATTAGTGTTCTCGAGAGAAACAGAACTCATAGAATGAATTATCATCTTATTTAGAATGGATCCTCTGACCTCAAATTATCTGGATTTAGGATGGTTCTTCTACTTTATATAATATGGCCAAGAAAATAATTCACAGATATGCCCAGCATTTTCATACTTAGTTAATTCCATATGTAGTGTGGTTGACTACTAAAACTAACCAGCACAATTGCCAAACCATAAATCCTACAAATATCTTAGGGCAATTTAATTCTGCATATCACACACACACACACACACACACACACACACACACACACACACACATGAGAGAGAGAGAGAGATGCAAAATTAAAACAGTCAATTCTACAATAGTTTCTAAAACAAAAGAATCAAGTAAATGCTCTGAATTTTCAGCTTTCCCCTGAATCTTTTTCAAAATGATATACATGAAGACTATGAAGCAAAAACAAGAGTATTCCCTCGAAGAGCACAGCAATTGCTGTTATTTTGCCAAACTCCTTAAGCAACATTGCCATCAATCAAAACATGCCAATCCCTCTACTACATTATAGGCAGAGTTATCAATTAAGTCTAGGCCATGTTTGGAGCTGTCTGTAGGCTTAGATATTTCTAAGACTAATTGTGAGAAGTCCTGTTTTGCATTTTTCTCCATGAAATGAAGACTAGCAAAAACTGGCTAGCTAAACATTACAAGGTATACCAATGCAAGAGTGTCCTTTCACTCTCTGTGGGGTTCTACTTATATGCTTTCCCAATGGCATAAGCCCTCTTAAGCAAGACATCCTTTCCTGTGTTTGTTTCAGCAAAATATCCTCTCCCAAGGCAGCCACTATTCATAGAAAAAGTTTGTGAGAGTAACAAACGAATATCTGATTGGATATAAAGCCCATTCCATGAGATAGAATCCATACCTGACATAACTTGGGTGACCAAGAGTTTAAGGCAACATAGCCTAAGAACCTCACAAACAAACAAATAAGAACAAATACTATTGTTCTATTAAAAGAAAATAACCATACAATGACTCTTCATAAGCTATACTCACAGATCTATGTAATCAGAAAAGCTCCTGCCTATACCATATGAGAACAAATTCAGAGATCCCCATTAAAACATTATATAGAGAGTGAGAAACCTCAGAACACAGCCTTAAATGGGATGTTTCCATCAAATCCCTTCTCACTGGGCTCCAAGAACCCAGAAGAGCCTCAGGGAATGTGAGACACCAAGAAAAAGGAACCTTCTAAATCAACATGATCAAAACTCCTATGAATTCATAGAAAGATGTAGGCAGTGGAGAAAGCTATCAAGACGAGAAGCTGAAAGAGCATGCACAGAGCTTGCAAGGATCTGCACCAGGTCTTTGGATATATATTTGGGTATCAAGTTTAGTTTTTTTATGAGATTTTTGAGTGTCTAAAAAGAGTCTCAAAGTGCTTTCCCTTGGACTGTTTTCTTTTGGTTTGTATAGTTTCTCTAATCCAGTGTGTCAGTTTTTGTTTTATCTTTTATTTTATTACATATATTTTTTATTAATATCCTTTAGAACCCTATTGGTTTTCTAATGAGAGACAGAAATGAGGTGGATCCTGTTGGAAGGATCTGGGATAAATAAAGTGAGAAGAAACCATAATCAGAATATATTTTTTGAGAAAATTTATTTTCAATAAAAGACCAAAAAAAATGGCAGAAGGACATTCCAAAACCTCCCTCTTCTATTCTCAATCCATTGCCAAAACCCTGTAGCCAAAGTTGCCAAGGTCTGTTACTTTCTGGAGCTAGAACTTGGTCCACTGGTTCAATTACATTTTTATCATCTTTCTGGTTTTGACAGAATTCACCACTGCTTAAGCCTTTCTTTATTTCCTTTTTCACAAGTCAGAAGATTTGTTGGGTAAAATCTTTCTCTGAGGTCACAACTCCTTTTATTTCATTTAGCTGCAGGCTTGTCTTTAAACATTTTATCTTCTTAGGCATAGGACTTAGCTCCAATTCTTGGTATTCCTTTTCCCCTCAAAATGTACAAGTTGTATTCTACCTTGATTAGCTTTCTCCTTTTCATTTTAGGTCTGCATTAGACTGACAACAAATAACTACATGAAAGAGTCAAACTAGGCTGTATCTATATCTATATCTCCTCTTCCAATGCTGTCAATACAAGTTCTTCAATTTATCCGTAGGCAGGTTCTTTTTCTTTTGACAAGGGCAGAAAACATCCTTATTTGTTGCCAAAATGTCACAAGAACAAACTCTAAGCCACTTATTAATGTTATTCTCCTCTGAAACATCTTGATCCATGCTCTAACACTTAACATCAACCTTACTGCCATTGTCTTCTATGCTTATGGCCCATTACGTTCCACTTAAAGTGTTCAACTGTTTTCCTAATTCCCAAAGTTCCCTTCCCACCACAAATATTGTATGCCTTTCATACCAATACCATGATTCCCTGGAAACAAATTGTTCCCTGAATACCTTGATCCCTGAAAAGACACTGTGGCCATTGCAACTCTTATTAAAGAAAGACATTAATTGGGCTGTATTAATGTTTCAGAGGTATAGTCCATTATTATCATGGCAGGAAGCATGGTGGCATGCGTTAAGACATGGTGCTGGAGAAGTAGCTGAGAGTTTTACATATGGATCATTAGCCAGAAGAAAGAGAGAGACACTAGACCTAGCTTAAGGTTTTGAAACACCAAAGCCTACCCTCTATGGCACACTTCCTCTAACAAGGCCACAACTGCTAATTCCTCTCAAATAGTACTGCTCCTTGATAACTAGGCACACAAATATATTAGACTATAGGGGCAATTCTAATTGAAACCACCACAGAGGCCATAAAAGGAAGTGCCTTCATAACAAATGCTTCAGATTTTGAATGTGGCTTTGGAACTGGGTAATGGGTAAAGATTGAAGACATTTATTTTATTTTATTTTATTTTATTTTATTTTACTTTACTGATTGATTGATTTTGGTTTTTTGAGACAGGGTTTATCTGTATATCCCTGGCTTTCCTGGAACTCACTTTGTAGACCAGGCTGGCCTTGAACTCAAAAATCCACCTGCCTCTGCCTCTGCCTCCTGAGTGCTGGGATTAAAGGCATGAGCCACCACACCCAGCATGATTGAAAATATTTTAAGCATATGGCAAAAAAGAAAAAAAAACATGAAATGATTCTTAGTAGAGACATGGATGGCAAATATAATTTTAGTCTTGACTCAGGAAAAATATTGCAACTTCTCCCACCTGAAATAAACTATATACCATTTGGAATAGAGTACTTGTCAAACTATGAACATAGTGTTCCTTATAAGGTCTCTATAGAAGAGAGTAGGGTTTTTTTGTTTTTTATTTGTTTGTTTTTGTTATTTGAGACAGGGTTTCTCTGTGAAGCCCTGACTGTCCTGGTACTCACTCTGTAGACCAGGATGGCCTCAAACTCAGAAATCCACCTGCCTCTGCCTCCCAAGTGCTGGGATTAAAGGCGTGCGCCACCACTGCCTGGCTGAGAGCAGTATTAATAGAAACTAGAAAATAACCTTATTATAAAACAGCTGTGAAGTTGGTTCCTTTGAATTGTAGTATTCTCCTAAAAGAAGGAGTTCTGAGTGACAAAATTGCATTTTGAGCAATCTTAAGCAAAATAGTTAAAATGGAGATAGTTCTTCCCTTACTAATGTTGTAAGACATGAAAAGGGAAATATAAGCTAAAAGTTTGTTGAGCAAGCTATAAACACATTTGAAGAATTGGTGAATGTATGCCTTGTTAATTGTAAAAAAAAAAGGGGGGGGGATATCCCATTTTTGTGATGACACAAGGGCTAGGATTAGATTTAGTCCCACACTGATAAAACCTGGGTATTCAATATTCCTTTTATTCTTGAGAAAACACACAAAAACCAGTAGAACCACTGGAAAATAGTGCTTAGAAAATGGAATGGATGGTCTTGATACAGTCTGAACAGCTAGGTTCAGACCGGCACATAAGCACACACCCAGCTAAACAAACAAAATTTAAAGACAAAAGTAAAGCAGGCCCTAATGCTAGTATCTTGGAATTTTCCAGACATAGCCTAGTGCATTCTACAGTTCACAAATGAGAATAGCTGAGAATAAACCTACGGTGGAACACAGAGTGAGGGCCTTTGTTAAGAGACGATAGAGCAGCCTGCTTCATGTTAACCTTTGGGAATATCACTTTTTTCTTGTGAATATCCTTCCAATTATAAGGAGGTATATTTTAAACCTATTTTATTATGGTATTTAGGGAATGCATGAATTGTGTGGTTTTTATACATGCATAGATAGGAATTTTACCTCAGTATAAATTGGACATAGAGGCTTGCCCATTTCTGATTTAAGTAGTATTTAGATGAAACTCTGCAGTTGATAATGGAGCTGGTACAAGCAAAGACTTTAGGGTCTATTGAAATATGAATAATGTATTTTTGCATGTAAGAAGGGCTTGAACTCTGTGGAGTGCAGAAAAATATGCTAAGAAATGAATTATATTCCCTCCAAGAATGTCTTAGAGCCCTAACTGATAATGCAGCAATATGAGGAGAGAAGGCCTTTAGGGAGGTGATACAGATGAAGTAGATCAAGAAATAGGTCCCAATCCAATAGAAATTGTATCCTATTGAAGGAAGGGACAAGAGCTCTCTTGTGCTGGATAAGAAATCTCATGCCTATAATCACAATGCTCAAGAGGCTGAGCCAGGTAGATTGACATAAATTTGAGATCAGATCATATGACATAGTGAATTACAAACTTGCCTGGGTTGTATGGTACAGTCTTCTCTTTAAAAGGAAAATAAAAGAGAAAGAAAATAATTGAAGTCTCTTATACATATTGAATTGCTGTGAGGCACATCAAAATAAGTCATACAAATCAAAATAAGTCACTGTGAAAGCCAAAGAGAACCATCATTATAGATGAATCCTGGTCACATCTTAATACTTTGATTTCAGACTCCAGAATTCTGAGAAACTAAATGTCTCCTATACAATGTACCTAATTTCTGATATATATATATATATATTGGTCAACCAGATAACTAATATCTCTATGTATTTATAGTTATATATTTTAATAATACATATATTGGTACTAATATGTCTGTGAAAATAAATAAACTAGAAAAGGGTAGGTAAGAGAGAGTGTGTGTGAAATGAGAGAGAGAAAGAGAGAGAAAGAGAGAGAGAAGCCAGCTAGGAGATGGAAAGATTAGATGTGTGTACAAAATCAGAAAATATTTCAGTATTCCTTGGCTATTATATTTCTCAAATATTTGGTGGCACTTCACAATTAAATTAATCTGATGCAATCTTGTCCTGCAAAAAATATCTTTTTTATGTATTAATCATTTTATTTGTTTACATTTCAAATGTTTTCCCCTTCCTGATCTCCCTTCCATGAACCCCACCACCACAACTCCCTCCCTTTTTCTCTAAGAAGGTGAGGACCCAACTCTACCAGTCCTGTGCTTATAACCAAAAGATGCTCAAACATATAACATGGACACATGCTCCATTATGTTCATAGCAGACTTATTTATAATAGCTAGAAGCTGGAAACAACCCAGATGTCTCTCAATGGAAAAATGGATACAGAAAATGTATTGCATTTACACAATGGAGTACTATTCAGCAATTAAAAACTGATCTTAGCATGAACAGAAAATAACAGCTTTTGAGAGATTACTGAAGATTTAGAACACAAATGGGAAATGTTTTTCTTCAATGAGTCTGTTGTTGCAAGATTCAAAGAAATAATTGGATTTTAACTTTAATATGTGGGTTCCATATGTGTTTGCATGTAAAGATGCTCTCAAAAGTGATGAATGAGTTCTTAAAAATATAAAAGAATTTCCAGTTATTGGCACCTGTTGGGGAAAAATAACATTTTTCACTTACTTTTAAATGCTTTATCAATGATTTTAATTGCCACTATCACTAAGAACTATGACATAGAAAAATTGAAACAGTTATTTCAAAGACTTTGATGCCCTGATATTTCTAATATTAATACTATTAGCACCAAAAATTCTCTTCATTTGTGCTTTTGGTAATTCATTGTGGTTTTGATTTTTTTTTCTTCCAAGTCAGCCTGCTATTCTCAATACTATTAAAGACTTCAATTGGCCATGAGTTTATTAAAATCTAGGGAATTTAAATTTCCCTCACTAGATTTGTTTATTTTTTAACTATTTCCGTGAGAGCATAGAAGAAGCAAAGAAGTAGAATACATATCTTATGGGAACCCGAATTATTTGGATATATTAGATCTCTGTAAAATATTGAGTAAAGAGAAGGAAACCTCATTTACTCATTTTAATGTTTTTTTTTTGAATGAAAAGGATAAAAGAAAATCATTCCTACACCAGAGGTAAAGAATGTTTTATGTGGAATCAGCACAATGGGGAATGAGAGAAGTGATTTCTAGATTGGAGCTTAGAAGACAGGGTATTTGTGGCATCATACACTCCTCCTCCTCTACTTTTAGCAAGCATCCTGCTCAGTCACTTGAATCTTGCACCTTGAAAAACAATTTTGAAGAATAATCCTCAAAATTCATTGAACATTTTTTATAAGTTGATATTACTAAAATTTTGTATTTATTATCTGTACCTTTAAATTTATGAACACATTCAAGTATTCATTCAATACATTGTTATGTTATTTGGGTGAATATTCTTTGTCATCTCAGTAAATGCAAGTGAATTGAAAACAACATCCTATTCTTTTTCTCTTATACTGGAACAAATATTGTAAAAGTAATAGTAGTCTATGTGTTCCACAGAGTCTCATGATTATAAACAACAATGAGCAAACCAATTGTTTCTGACTGGTCAAATGTAACATTTAAACCTGCAAGATAATTATTTTTCTTATTTAGAATAACTGGTGGTCACATACTTTGTCCTTTCTCCTGAATATTCAACTTCGTGGACTCATTCCTCTGACACATATATTTGCACTTGTTTAATGCCACCTCAGGTTCTGTAGAGATGAGTTGTAAACCCTGAAAGAACCAGACAGGGAAAAAGTCTCTCATGAGTCTCATTTTTCCTGTATAGTGTGTGTATATTCTCTACGTTGTGTGTTGCCGTTGAATAGGTAAGGAAATATAATTGTTGCATCTTGGAAAGAGTTTTCACTTCTGTTTGAAAGCATTTGTTTTCATTAGGGATTCTGTCATGAAAGTACAGCATATGCGGTTTCTACTTCTATTTTACCACTTGAAAATCATCAACATACTTGAGTGGCCACATACATGTTTTCCCCTTATTTTGGATGTCAAAATTGGTTGGTCTTCATCCTTACATTCAGATGTTTCATGCTCCTTTTGAAAAACAACTTCTCTAATAAAGAAGTTACACTAGATGAGATAAATTTCATCTTCCCTCAAAAGAAAAAATATTTTAGTGATATGAAAAGTAAAGCCTTGTGTCTGGCTTTGAGTGAAATGCACCAGCCAAGCCTTTGTTATATTTGGGTCAATCAAGAGAGACTGATAAATCGTTTTGATACTTTTTGAACCCCGAAGAAATGCTGTCTCTTTTGAGAATCTGCACTTGGTACTATGTGAGAATTTGCAACCTTGGACCTGAGACACTCTTGGCATGCCAGGGGTTCTTAGTTTTAATTATGGCCAGCCATGTTCAAAAGAGGCTGAGACTTGTGTGGGCTATCTGTTCTCAAAGAGCAGAAATAACAAGATAACTTTGGTCATTGGAACCTTTCCCCAGCCCCAGTTAGCCTTGTACAATGCTTGAATAAACTGGGGTGAGCTATGTGGGTATCAGTCTTTTCCAAGAAGTCTGAAACTCTCTTCTTTGAGACATGAAGGCTTAGCATCCTGGTGAGCTTCGTTCTCTATGGAGACATCTATGACCAATATCAGTCAATAAACATAATTTAAAAGAGGCAAAGGTCCAGCCAGTTCTTCTCACAGCACAGATCCTGCCGTATTTCAATCTCAGTGCACCTTGTATGTGAATACTTTGCTATCTGATTTGAGAAGCATCAAACAAAATTACTGTCGTATTTTTCAAGGTAATTCCCTTTCCTATCCCATATCATCCAACAGACTTTATCAATATCATCAATTCTCAAATTGTGAGAAATCTCTGCAATGTCATATACATTAAATAAGTAGATATCTTTAAATATTTTCTAGACTAGAATCTAAGTGGAAGAAAGACAGTTGCTTTGTTACTGGAAAATGGAGACACATTGTTGTGCGGTAAAATAATACAACTTCCTTTCATTGCAATTCGAATACTGTTCTCCTACTTTAAGCTCCCTGCAAAAAACAATGGAAGCAATTTTTTAATGAAAGGAGGTATTAATAATATTATATATTATTGAAGAAAAATATAAAAATGTTTATTCTACTAGTAGTAGTCAACATTTGGAGTTTGGGATGATGGAGACAGACAAAAAAAAAAAACCACTAATTTTTAGGATGGTAATAGTGACAGTAACTGCAGAATCTTAACCAATTGTTCTATTATGAGTATTGTTGATAATTACAAACCTCATAAGAACATTTCTAAAAATACAATATTCTGTCACTACTGGTATACTCAGTTTGTTCTAGTGATTATCCGAATATATGTAAATGTTCAGATATAATACATTTTGTTGGCCAACATGGAATTTGCTGATACAGAGATAAGCTAAATGTTCATAGTAATAAAAATCACTATTAAGTGAAGGGTAAATGCAAGCTGCTGTAAGCAATGTATGAATTGCTGATTAGTCTATTCTCTTCTTTACATAAGGAAGCAATTTAGGATCCTGATCACAATTTATCCCAGACTGAACTGCAAGTCTCCAGCAGAACATTAGTGCTTCCATTAATGTAGATTTTGCTAGCTACCATTTTTCCTTCATGACAGTTTCATATTCACAATATTATAAGCATGGCCTTCTACAATTACAATTTTATGATTATATTTTAAGAGATAATGATGCTGTAATCTTATACCTAAAAGTCACCAATGACTCTAATAATATTAATAATGTAATCATTAATATTAATAATTAAAAATAGATGTAGACTAGACTAAGTCAAATTACTTTGGTTTGGAATACTCAGCATATTTTAAAGTGATCCAATTTTTGTGTGTTTAATCATATGTGACAAAAAAATCAATTATGCTCTAGTCTATAATTGAAAAAATTCATATTTATTATTCACAGGAACAAGTGAAAATCTAAGGCATACCTTAGCAAACATGTGAGACTTATAACCACTAGACAAACACTATAGATCATAGTAAATGGAGCATATGTCCTGGGTGCTATAAAAATGATATTTGAGTTTGGGCTGAAATGGATTTACCATGCATAATTATTGTAAAATAGATTATTATGACTGTTTCACACACTAAAATATAAGAAGCTGACAACACTATCTTTCAGAAACCTTCTTCATACTCAATTAATTAACAAACAGCTTTAAGTAATATAGCTATGTAATATTTGTTATGTACACAAAAATAAAAAACACTGGGAATTACATTAGTTTAAATAAATAGTGTTTTGAATAATATTAATTTGAAAATGTTACTAATTTTATAGATGAGAATATTTAAATTAGTGAACTTGTTCTTAATACCAAGCAGTTGATAAGAATATAGTTCAAAAGTATATAAGTAGAATATTATATGCTTTGAAACATAATGTGTAGCAGTACTCAAGTGCTGTTCTTGGCCTTGTAGTTATTTCAACTCATTTCATGTATATCCACCTTGAGAGAAGAGAAAAATGGAGAACATACAGAGGGGCAGAAAGTAATATACACAGAGTGGTATAGGCACAGAAGTAAAGACCTAGGTTTATAAAGATGTCTGTTTTGAGGGCCTTTCCTATTAACCACCATGCCTTGCACCTTCTCAAGGCACCCATTTCTACTTATGAAATGATGCTCTCAAGTGGCTGGTATAGCCCCGAATAATCATTGGACATGAAAGAAAACAGTTGCCAGCAGTGCAATTTTCTATAAAAACACGGATTCAAGACTAAAGAGATGGCTCTGTCATCAAATGCCAGCCACACAAACATGGACTTCGGAGTTTGATCCCTGGCATACCCACAAAACTTAGAGACAGTGATGACTGTCAGCCCAGCAATGGGAGGTAATGTCAGGTGGATCACTGGAGCTTACTGCCTGTCAGTTTAGGGAAACTGAGGATTTAAAGGTAGAAGTGAGCCACCAAAAGGAATCAAGGAACCAAATTTCTCTTCCTCTGGTCCATCCCTCCAGTTCCTGCATAAAACTTGACGTGATATTTTGCATTCCTTTGTAAGCCCAGCAAAATTTGGGCATAATGCTTGATCATCCTAGTTTGTTCAAGCGCACTCGGGTTTAACATTAAATGTCTTACATCTTTTTTTTTTTTTTTTTTTTTTTTTTTTTAGCTGTAAATCACATTATTTTTTTTTTAAGTATTTTCCTTGTTTACATTTTCAATGCTATCCCAAAGGTCCCCCATACCCACCCTCCCAATCCCCTACCCACCCACTCCTCCTTTTTGGCCCTGGTGTTCCCCTGTACTGGGGCATATAAAGTTTGCAAGTCCAATGGGCCTCTCTTTGCAGTGATGGCCGACTAGACCATCTTTTGATACATATGCAGCTAAAGACAAGAGCTCCCGGGTACTGGTTAGTTCATATTGTTGTTCCACCTATAGGGTTGCAGTTCCCTTTAGCTCCTTGGGTAATTTCTCTAGCTCCTCCATTAGGGGCCGTGTGACCCATCCAATAGCTGACTGTGATCATCCACTTCTGTGTTTGCTAGGCCCCGGCATAGTCTCACAAGAGAGAGCTATATCTGGGTCCTTTCAGCGAAATCTTGCTAGTGTATGCAATGGTGTCAGCATTTGGAAGCTGATTATGGGATGGATCCCTGCATATGGCAATCACTAGATGGTCCATCCTTTTGTCACAGCTCCAAATTTTGTCTCTGTAACTCCTTCTATGGGTGTTTTGTTCCCATTTCTAAGAAAGGGTAAAGTGTCCACACTTTGGTCTTCATTCTTCTTGAATTTCATGCGTTTGGCAAGTTGTATCTTATATCTTGGGTATCCTAAGTTTCTGGGCTATTATCCACTTATCAGTGAGTACATATTGTGCGAGTTCCTTTGTGATTGGGTTACTTCACTCAGGATGATACCCTCCAGGTCCATTCATTTGCCTAGGAATTTCATAAATTCACTGTCTTACATCTTTTGAAACTTCTAGATCACCTGAAAATTTGACAGCTAGTGCCAAGAGCAAGGAGCTCAAGAGATATAGAAATCCGGGTGGGGGAGTGGGTGGGGGACTTTTGGGATAGCATTGGAAATGTAAATGAAATAAATATCTAATGAACAAAAACAAAACAAAACAAAAAAAGAAATCCACTAACTAATGTTTGGCAGAACTTTTGTTATGTGTAATACTTCAGAGAACAAATCCCTAAATTACTTCTTTGACCTCTGTGTTAGCTCTTGGAGCAACTGAAAAATCAAAGCAATTCACAGGGGAACATATTCCTCTGACTTGAGTAGCTGCAAAAGTGAATTTGTTTTTTGTTGGGTTTTTTGTTTGTTTGCTTACTGACTGCATGCTCTTTGTCAACATTTGATGGTCTTAGTTAGGGTTGTACTGCTATGAACAGACACCATGACCAACAGAAGAAGAGTAGCATTATCAGACATATAGAAGGAATCTCTCAAAGCCCACATCCACTGTGACACACTTCCTCCAACAAGGTCACACTTACTTCAACAAGGCCACCCCTCCAAACAGCACCACTCCCTGGGCCAAGCATATTCAAACCACGCCATTCCATTCCCTGGTACTGATAGGCTTGTTCAAACTTATAAGTCTATGGGGGGTCAGACCTAAATATAGCATAATGCAAAATACATTTAGTCCAACTTTAAAAGTTCCCATAGTCTATAGCAGTCTCAACAAAGTTAAAAATTCAAAGTTCCAAGTCCTTTCAGAGATTCATTCAACCGCTTAACTGTAATCCCTATAAAATCAAACTAGAAAAGCAGATCACATACTTCCAACATCACAGGATATATATTGCCATTCCAAAATGTAATAGTAAGGAAATACTGGAGCAAAGCAAGACCACAAAGCCAGCTGGGCAAACTCTAAACCGCTCTAATAATAAATTTCATCCCAAATATGCCTCTTTATTTGCCAATTTTTTTCATAACAATATTTGATGTGTATTTATTTTTATTGGATATTTTCTTTATTTACATTTCAAATGTTATCCCTTTTTCTAGTTTCTCCTCCAAAATCCCCCGTCTCTTTTTAACTCAGAGTCCTCATTCTTCCAGTAGAAATCCCAGGAGTTTCTGATAATCTTCCTAAATTCTAAGTCGTATGAACTCATTTTAGTTCAATGTCAATCTAATAAGACAATCCTTAGTGAGTCACCATTATTGTTCTTATGAAGAACAAACTCATTAAGATGTCTTAAGTGAATCTCTTGTTCTAGCTCCTACTTCCCTGGCTACTTGGCTTGTCTTGCTAGCACATTCTGTTCTAATGGTGCTCTTTCTAATCCCTGAATGTATCCTGTCTGTAAGATATGTAAGATGACTGAGCACAAACGTTTCTCTATTTATAAATAGTCTGTTCATTGGTTATTTACTGACCTGCAGTCTCAGTCACTCACTTGGCAAAGCTATCCCTATATCCACCAACACAGGTAACAAAGCCATGATTTTTCCATAAACATCTTCATGGTTTTCAGTAATAAATAAACAGAACTGTGTGCCTAGCAAGACTCTCTCACTGTGCTATGTTGTATCTCCTTGCCAAACAGGGTTCCCTGGCATAGAATGCATACTCAATAAATGCTTGTGGATTGAATAGGTCATTAAAAAGCAAGAAGCATGCATCTTAGCTTTCTGAGTTGTTTTATTTTCAGCTTAAGGAACATAATTATCTAAGTGATGTTACTTTGCCAACCATTTAAAGGTCATCAGGACAACGTAGAAACTGTAGCATAAACTTGGATCTTGTGGCAAGACAGAAATAAGCTCTACAAAGTAAAGCATCCTTTTATAGTGATTCTTTAAAATATTTTACATTTTCCCAAAAGTCTTGTTTTCTCTCAAAAGTGCCCCATATTCTACCTGAGCATGTCTGTGAAACTTGCTTTTCCTCTTTGCTTTTGCAATATATAGTTATCTGGCTGACATATTGAGATTGATTTATTAAGAAATACAATTCAGTAGATGGACATTCGATGGTTTCAAGTAATATCTTATTCTATTTAGTTCAATAACATTTTGTGGTACCAGATTAGGATCCTGTAAGTTTTTATTTTTTCTCTGAGTGGCAGCCATTAAACTTTATCTATTATAGAATGATCTGATTAGAACAGTGGGTTCTTTTTTTCCAATGTAACACAGATTTGTTTAACAATTTAAGAGATAAATCTATTAATTTCAGGTAATGTGCTAAGTAATGACAAACAACTTGTATGTGAGAGAGACAGACATAACGGTCTAAAAGGTTTTCACCTTCAGGATGGCTTATACCTATTTTGAGACTAGTATGTCTCAGAAAAAAAAAGTTATGTGGAGTGACTCTTTTAAGAACTGTTGGTGATTGCAGTGAAGAAGATGTACACAATAAAGATGCTGAGTATTAGTTGAAGATGCAGAAAAAAAGGAAAACAATGGTTGGCAGAATTTAGGTACTACACACAAAGACTACTTGCAGAAATCTCGACAGTCAAGGAATCAAGCATATATGAAGTTCCTACTGAAAGATACCTTACTACAGGGCATCACTCTTTCAAAATCAGTTCCCACAAGCAGGTAATAGACTTGAAGTTATTTAGATGAATAAAATGATTCTAAATACTAAGAATTAGTATCTAGCAATCATCCATAGTTCAATGTATGCATTTGTGGAAATCTAGCCAATATATCATAAAAAAGTTATCAGAAATATCTGACCATTTCATTATATAAAATAGGAAGCAGGAAAGATTTATTTATTTTTTTCCATTTTGAAAATAATTGTTTTCCAGGTGATAAGAATATCTGATATTACTTATTTTACTGTATCATAAATTTCAGACCGAAGTCTATCTTTGTGACTGGATGTAATTCTGTTATGTTCGTTAGCTTTCTGCACTGTGATAAATTACCTGAGATATTCTAATAGGAAAGAGGAAGGTTAGCTTGCCTCACTGTTTCAAACTTTAGATCATCTTCACGTGGCTTGATTTCTCTGTGCCTGTCTTACAGAGTTGAAAGGCATAGATAGAATAAGAGGCTTCTGATTACCAAGAATCAAGAAAGAAATTGTCCAGAGTCTCAATATACCTGAAAAGAACAAGCGTCCAATAACCTAAATTCTTTCCCATGGGCCTCATCTGATTCTTGCTTTTACATCTCTGAAACAGCACCATCAACCAGAAAATAAGTCTGCAACATGTAGGTTTCTGGGGACATTTAGGACTGAAACTATTACAGCATTTGGAATTTAATTTTTTAAATGTCAGTAGCTACATATTCATTGCATTTATAATATTTTCTGTATATTTAATATCACATATTATTTTCACTATTCCATTTTAAATAAATGAGGCAGTGACCTTTTGAGAATTTTCATAATGTTCTTCACATATTTGTAATAAACTACAAATTTAAACATGTTTTATATGATAGGGTGGACTTGTTATAAGTTATAAATACGAGAAAAAATAACTCAAGATTATAAATATGCCTATCACCTCTGATACCATTTCAATTGAAAACTGTTGAAATTTTCTCAGTGATTTTTTTAAAATATGCAATTCAGTGAGATGGATTGTATTAACCAAATAGAGCAATGAATCTCAGAAACATAGTAAAAATTTGTCTGGGTGACTGAGATAGTGCATTTTTTTCTCCTTCATAGGCAGTTACTTCTACCTTCTAACCTCTGTATCTACGCTCCTACTTTCTACCTCCATGTGGTTAGTTGATTTGTTTGTTTGTTTGTTTGTTTGTTTTATTAGGTATTTACTTCACTTACATTTCAAATGCTATCCTGAAAGTCCCCTATACCCCACCCACCCCTGCTCCCCTACCCACCTACTCCCACTTCTTGGCCCTGGCATTCCCCTGTACTGGGGCATATAAAGTTTGCAAGACCAAGGTGCCTCTCTTCCCAATAATGGCGGACTAGGCCATCTTCTGCTACATATGCAGCTAGAGACACGAGCTCTGGGCGTACTGGTTAGTTCAGATTGTTGTTGCACCTACATGGTTGCAGATCCCTTCAGCTCCTTGGGTACTTTCTCTAGCTCCTCCATTGAGGGCCCTCTGTTTCATCCAATAGCTGACTGTGAGTATCTACTTCTGTGTTTGCCAGGCACTGGCATAGCCTCACAAGAGACAGCTATATCAGGGTCCTTTCAGCAAAATCTCACTGGCTTATGCAATTGTGTCTGCATTTGGTGGCTGACTATGGGATGGACCCCCGGGTGGGGCAGTCTTTGGATGGTCCATCCTTTCATCTCAGGTCCAAATTTTGACTCTGTAACTCCTTCCATGGGTGTTTTGTTCCCATTTCTAAGAAGGAGCTAATTGTCCACACTTTGCTCTTCCTTCTTCTTGAGTTTCATGTGTTTTGCAAATTGTATCTTGGGTATTCTAAGTTTCTGAGCTAAAATCCACGTATCAGTGAGTACATATCATGTGAGTTCTTTTGTGATTGGGTTACCTCACTCAGGATGATATCCTCCAGATCCATCCATTTGCCTAGGAATTTCATAAATTCATTCTTTTTAATAGCTGAGTAGTACTCCATTGTGTAAATGTACCACATTTTCTGTATCCATTCCTCTGTTGAGGGACATCTGGGTTTTTTCCAGCTTCTGGCTATTATAAATAAGGCTGCTATGAACATAGTGGAGCATGTGTTCTTATTACCAGTTGGAACATCTTCTGGATATATGCCCAGGAGAGGTATTGCTGGATCTTCCAGTAGTACTATGTCCAATTTTCTGAGGAATTGCCAGACTGATTTCCAGAGTGGTTGTACCATCTTGCAATCCCACCAGAAATGGAGGAGTGTTCCTCTTTCTCCACATTCTCGCCAGCATCTGCTGTCACTGGAATTTTTGATCTTAGCCATTTTGACTGGTGTGAGGTGGAATATCAGGGTTGTTTTGATTTCCATTTCCCTGATGATTAAGGATGTTGAACAATTTTTCAGGTGCTTCTCAGCCATTGAGTATTCCTCAGTTGAGAATTCTTTGTTTAGCTCTGAGCCTCATTTTTAATGAGGTTATTTGGTTTTCTCAAGTCCATCTTCTTGAGTTCTTTATATATATTGCATATTGGTCCCCTCTCTGATTTAGGATTGGTAAAGATCCTTTCCCAAAAAGCTGTACTACAGAGCAATTATGATAAAAAACAAAGAAACAAACAAAAACAAAAGAACAACAACAACAAAAAATCTGCATGGTACTGGTATAGTGACAGACAGTTAGACCAATGAAATAGAATTGAAGACCCAGAAATGAACCCACACAGCTATGGTCACTTGATCTTTGACAAGGGAGCTAAAACCATCCAGTGGAAAAAAGATAGCATTTTCAATAAATGGTGCTGGCACAACTGGCAGTTATCATGTAGAAAAATGCAAATTGATCCATTCTTATCTCCATGTACTAAGGTCAAGTCTAAGTGGATCAAGGAACTCCACATAAACCAGAGACAGTGAAATTATAGAGGAGAAAGTGGGGAAACGCCTCGAAGATATGGGCACAGAGGAAAAATTTCTGAATAGAACAGCAATGACTTGTGCTGTAGGATCGAGAATTGACAAATGGGACTTCATAAAATTGCAAAGCTTCTGTAAGGCAAAAGACACTGTCAATAAGACAAAGTGGTTAGTTGTTTTAAATTTTGTGTATTCATAACATGTAGGATTTGGTTTTCTATATCTTTCATAGTTACTGCAGCATAATAGTTTTCTATACATATTGTTTCAAATAATAGGATTCCCTTCTTTGTATGTCTAGATTGTGTTCTAGTGTGGTTCCATATTATATTTTCTTTTTCCTATTATGTTAGACTTATAGATTGATGTTTTAACCTGTCCACTGTTGATAGTGCTGTATTAAGCACAATACAACAAACAGCTCAGTAGCACATTGATTTCAATTTTCCATAAAGGAATTATCATCTGTGAAACTTATCTTGCACTTTGAAATTCCAGTAGACTATAGAAAGTCATTCATTTTCATTTTCGTCCATGGTTTTCTAATGGAGCTTCTTGGGAAAAACAAAACAAAACAAAACAAAACAAAACAAAACAAAACCCAAACAACACTTTCTTTATCTCTGATTATCAAAATTATGTGAGTGATTTCACTGTTTTGCTAAGATACCTAAAAAGTATTTTTGTCTGCTTGCATAATAAGAATATGCATATAGTGAAGTGTGGAGAACATGAAGGACATAAAATTTTCTTAAATTTATATTACATACCATAGTTTTTATGTGTGACTTTATTCCCATTTCAAGTGGATGTTTTCACTTGAATAAGTAACTCTTTAAATTATCATATTTTAAATTTCACATGGATATAATTGATTATATCAATATGGGATTACCCAATGGTCATTATGCATTTTCTTAAAATAATAATATCTTAATTTAAGAAGGGAAAATGCAATTTTTCACTAAGTTGCTCCATACATCTTCAGTTAAGAACTGTTTAAAATGTAAATGCTGAGAATTTCGCAGTATATATAAATTATTCACTCATTGTATACCCATAAGATTCCTCCATGTCACAACAGCAAGTGTGTACTCTCACTAATCTTTACCTATGAGTTTTGGAAAGGGAACTTTAAATAATAACATTTCAGAAATGCCTCTTCAGCATCGTGTGCCCTTCTCACAGCAATCACATACAAGGATATGGATGGGAAGAAACAGAAAGGAATTTATATAAATTACTCTGACCACTTGCAGGACAACAAATTAAGTCTTTTTCTCCCTAGTAAATTTATCTTGCTTTTGTAGAAAAATTATCATATTCAGTCCAATAATTAGTACTTATTTGATAACATTGTTTTAGGTTTTGAGACTCTATGAGAGAAATTTTAAGCTTTCAATCAATAATTATACAAATGAAAATTGATGATATCAAAACAAGCTAGATTATGTTCCCTCTACTATGAAATCAAAACATGCTCATGTCCTGTTCTTCCAATTTAAGCAACATTATCAATTTCTTAACTATAATTTACGTATCACTGCTTCAAAAATTTATAGTTTAGGTCTTATATCCATGAAATTAAAGTTATACAAGTATTTCATGAAAATATGAAACAAACATCTACCAATAATTCTTTTAAAATTAATGCTAAAATTATTTTAAATTCATAAATGCTAAATTAATATTAAAATTCTAAAATTACTCCAGAGAACCCATGAGAAGTTAAATGCATGGATATATACATATGTGTGTTTGTACACATACCTGTATAACACGGAAATTAATTTTTAAAAAGTTAAGATTTCTGAGTCTCTATCCAAATTTAATTTAATCATATACAAAATAAATGTTAAATTTTTCTGCCAAAAATTAAATAACTAAGCCCTAACATTTGTGCATTGTGGCATATTTCAGATGCTGGCAGAGGTAGGTTATGATTATAAGTTGGCATTTATCCAGAAATCTTTAGAATTCCAAACAATAACAATATCAACACCATCCAGAAAATGGTAGGAAACATACAAGTCAAAAATTTCCTACAGAGCTACAAAATGGGCTGGTTTATAAAAAGTCCCGCATTGTAGTGAAATAAAAATATCTATTTACAAGTTGGGAGGTTTCTAGTGTTTTTTTTTATCATATTTGTATGGTATATAAATATATCATATTTCTATATTTAGAGTTATATTCATATGCATTATGGATGTATATCTATGTGCCATATATATATCATGTGAACATAGAATTTTCTTATAATTGGTATTTCAGTATGCTCCCTAGAAGTTTCATCACTATTAACATATCTGAATTGGACATTTCCTCTACTTGCTTTTCCCCTTGTCTTTCACATGTATAGAGACTGCAGCCAGTTCTCAAGAAATCAAGCCCTGAATGTAAAGATTGTTGTTAACTAATTATTCCTTCATTTTGTACATACACCCTATCAAAATGATGCCCTATTTTATCGAACATAATGTGTCATAAAGCACATTTCTTGGAGAAGAACGTGATTGATGTAGTACACACTAACACTACTACTTAGCTGTTATTTTCCTTTCTTTGTCCATGGCTGAGTTGTCAGTTAAAATAAGTCAGAATAAATTTTTAACTCTTGATGAAAGTGATTTACTGTGTAGTGTTTACCAAATTACCTTAATCCAATGAGACAGGAAACAGAAGTATAAAATACAATAAGCAAATATATTTCAAACTGACAACAGAGAATATTAGAACCCCAAATTCATTGGAAGCAGTCACTCAAATCTTAGAAATTATCTGATTGGTCATAATCTTACTCCAAATGGCCCATTTACACCATAACCAAGGAAACCCTAAAAGTGACTGATCAAGTACTATCACTTTGCAGGCAGAATAACATACTGGGTTCCACAGAGGTCAGTCTATTTTTTAAAAAGAGTGCAACAGATCTTAGATTGTCTCTACAAACCCCTCCATCAGGAGATATCACAATCCCAACATATCTCACAGTGTTTCCCAAACACATACATGAGAAAAGTAGAAGGGCCAGCTACTCCTGTGCCACCTGGAGAAAGGACCTATTCTCACATCTCTTCCTTATATTACAGCAGAGTTGGGAGTTTACTTAATATTGTACATCAAACACATGAGTCTTCACAGGAAATTTCATATTTGGTCCAAATAGGAATCTTTATGGACTGAATGTATCCATTCAGTATGCTTTGTGTAAATATTTTTCTGTCCTACATGAGGGGCATTATAAATATTGTACTTAGGAAAAGGAATAATAAAGTGGATATGTGAAGACCTTTAGGTCTGTAGAAAAAAAAGAGAGAGATTATGACCTTGTAACAAAATGTGAGTGATGAGATAGACATGGAAATTTTAGAAGATAAATACTGTGAATATGTTATGATTTTGAGGTCATGTTCCGATAATTTCCACCAGAGAAAATTTATTAGAGCTCTATATTTTAAATATTTTTTCATTGTCTATTGATACATTAACTTGAAAGTAGATATTTTCCCTGAGTACTTCAACGTTATTTTTGATATTTCCAACAAGAGCAGAAGACCTGGTAGTCACATAGTAGTTGGATTTACAGGTGTTGGTATCAAAGGGCAATTCATTTTGCAAATCTTTGTTTTTAATGGGAAGATGGCTGTCAATTTTTGTCACTGTCATGTTAAAATGCATGCCAGCACATAGAGCGATACCTCTATAATCAGTGGTGTAGATTGGGGTTTGTGAGGTGGAAAATATAACACTGTGTTCTTGCAGGATCAGAACTCAGCATTTTTTGTCAGTAGGTTGTAAAGTGAGCTGAACTACATTGGACTCAGCAAATCATTAACATGTAAAACTAATGAAAAGATCGGGAGGCACTTATGTGAAAGCCATCTGTACACAGAGAATTTTTGTAAACTAAGAAAAGGCTAGAACCTTATTTTGATTCATATTATGCAAAGACATATACATCAGCCTTGGTATGCTGGAGCTAGAATTATCCACGTTCATAATCCCAATTGTTTGCACAGAACCTGATTTTAATGAACATTCCAAAAATCACTAAATACTGGATATCGCATGTTACTACATGAATAGTTAATTTCTGATTGAAATATCTTGTGAGAGTCTCTCTGGGAAGAGGAACCCACATAAGGAACTGAAAATATAGGTGATTTTTTTTTCTTAACAGTATCTTCCCAATATTCTGATGTTGAAAATATAATCGCAGTATGACAGGATTAAGAGGAAGATCATACCTAAAGAGTTTTTAAGGTACGAGGTGAACTTCTTATGTATTATGAGATTATGATTCTCATGAAAAGACATCAGAACACAGGTGTGCTGTCTTCCACTCTTTCACGATGGCAGGACTCTAGTTCGTACACCCAGAAGTGTATAGCTCCAAGCTCAATCTTAGAAAAAGGGCTTTCTCTAAAATCTTATCACCAGTTGGAAAGCTTTCAACTTAACTCAAAGAAATCCAACACAATTTCCTGCACAATATTGCACACAGTGCATAATTTATGAGCTCTGTGTTTTTTCTGCTTGGAAGAAAGAACACTTAATAGTGCTCAGATTCTGAGAGCAAGCAATTTCCTTTCAAAAATGTATAGGTTTTGAAATAAAAAAAATTAAAAATAGAATTTGAAAAAGAAAGAAAAGGAAAATAAGAAAAACAAAAACAAACAAACAAACAAAAACCCTAGCATGATAACATATATGAGGATGAACACATGATTTCTGAAAGGCATCTAGGAGTGTTAGGTGGAATTGAAATGAGGCATGCTCTTTAAATACCAAGAAACGCTCCCAGACCCTGTAATATTTTGTAAGCCTCACTATATGTCCTTTACATGCCTGAACTCACTTAGATACCAGACATTTCATTTAGGAAGCATTGGTAGAGATAGAGTAAACCCAATATTTAGGGAAGTTCAAGGGAAGAGATTGAGTTTTTGATTTAGTATCTTGTCTAGTTATTTTTTCTCCCCTAAATGGTGTCTTTAATTTTGTAGGTGTCAAATTTATAATCTATTTAAAATATGAGTTATGTGTAATTTTATCTTCAGAGATAATATTTGATACCAGTAGTGTAAATATCTCCAAATTGCATATTGAAAAATATAATATACTCAGATGCCTTTGTTCAAGAATTATTTTCAACCAGGCAATGGTGGTACATGCCTTTAATCCCAGCACTTGGGAGGAAGAGGCAGGCAGAATTCTGAGTTCAAGGCCAGCCTGGTCTATAAAGTGAGTTCCAGGACTGCCCGGGCCAAACAGAGAAATCCTGTCTCAAAAAAAAAAAAAAAAAAAAAGAATTATTTTCTAAGATATCATCACATGGGAGTTTTCTACGTTAGCTTCTTTGTAGTTTTCTTTTCCAGGGGATGTTGTGCAATTCAAAATTAAACTTTGTACTTTAAACAATATATTTTCTTATTCATTCATTCATTTATTTATTCTGTGTGTGTGTGTGTGTGTGTGTGTGTGTGTGTGTATGTGTGTGTGTATGTGTGTGTGTGTGTGAGCATTTGAGTGTATGTGTGAGTGTGGTTGTGTGTGTTTGTGTGTATACATGTCATGTGGACCAGGAGAAGCATGTGCACATTAAAGAACAACTTGCTAAGGTTGGTTCTCTCTGTCCACCATACAGGGCCCAAGGATGAAGCTCAGACTCTGAGGTTTGGCAGCAAGCTTCTTTATACACTGAGCCATCTTTCTCGCCCCAGACTTTCTGTTTTCTTTTTTGGATAAGTATAGAATGTTAAGTTAGGAGAATCATTATGAAATGATTAGGAAGACTGCAATGACCCACTCTAAGTTGTTCTCTGTAAACTTTTTATAATGAACTCATTTCACAACAGAGTAGTAAAATAAATCAGGTATATGTTCATACATGCACCTATAGGCAATAAGGGAAGAAGAGGGTATCAGCTTATGAAATTGATGTTGGAGAGAAGAGATTAGGTGGATATGCAGGTAAGAAAAGGAGGAGAAAGTGATATAATTATATTTAAATTAACATTTATAAAAATGTAAGTAAATATTTATAAGAAATTATAATTTATAAAAATATATAAAATATTAATAAGAAATTATAAGAAATTACTGATTTCAGAATCTAAATCATTAACTGAATTCTTTGGTCAATTAAGTGGGAATAATATGTAATTTCCTTTGCATGATAATCTAGGATGTAATGTTTTTCTTTTATAGCCTTACATTTTAAAATTGAAGAATTTGGGTCATCATACTAATTTTTTGATGGCGATTCAATTAAATACTTAAGTGTTGAGCATTTTAACATTAAATATAAACGTATTGCTATTATGGAATATGAAATTATGCTTAAAACTAATATTTTTATACTAAAATGTGGCTCTAGTTTTTAGTTTAACATCCAGAAACTGCAACTCATTTCTTTAAACTATATGAAATCTTACATTAGACATTAAAATCCATGTTGGAGACCCTTCGATAGATATCTCATATCAGAGTTAAACTTTTATTTTCTTTTCTATAATTGCTCATAAAATGAGATAGAAGGCACAGCAGTGCTTGAGAAGAGATATAAAACCCTAACATTAATTTTATTCAGATGAGATGATTTGTATGCAAGCTATCAGGCTACACGCTTATCTCATTACGAGCTCACGGCTGTGAGTGTTTCATCATTTCTCAGATGCCATTAAGTTTAATAATAAGACTGCCTGTATTGTGTATTAAAAAATGTGTGTCAGTTCTCAATTCCGCATAATGGTGAAGTGTTTGTGAATATTTATTACCTTGTCTTTAGTGCTCTTAACTCAGTTCTAAATAGCGAAGTTAATTGCCTTCATGGCTTTAATTGCATTGTGCAAAGTGTGTTCAGTTCTATCCTCTTCCTCTCCCTGGGCTGAGATACTAGGAATTTGTAGATTTTTCTGGAAAGCAATAATTGGCAAGTGAAAACTTGCACAGGCACATAATTGCCCCCTGAATTAAAGCACAGTGGGTTAGCTTGGCCTCGTGCAGGGTCAATTAGCTCCATGCCCTTCTCTCTGGGAACACAAGTGGACCAGCCCTGCTGACTTTAAACAGTTACAGAGATACTAATTTGCATATACAATTCATTTAAAAATATTTTAAGTGACATTAAATGGAGTGATAGCAAAAATCTTTTACAATGGTCAATCAGTCATTCACTATAAATATTTTCAAATTAGTAATTCTATATGAAAAAGTTTAAAGTAAAATTTATGCTTGTTGTCTAAAATCTCATTCACTTGTTTTGACATCACCGGATCCCAGGAAACAATTTGGTTGTAAATGAAGTTCTGATGTAAAGACAAGAAATTTCAAATGTCTTAGAGGACATTTTTACTGTTTTTTGTCTTCCCATAAACATATGTACATATATACACATATAATAAATTATCAATGTTTTATTACTGTAGATATCCCAAATACAATAAAATAATTGTTCCAATATTTTTTCAATAAACCATTAGGTTAGTCTGTCTGATGAGTACTTTCCTTTGGGAAAAGTTTTTGATTTGTACATTAGGGCAATTTCAACTAAGATATTGCCAGGTGTAAAACCAGTAAAAGTATGTGCAAAAAGAGATAAAAATGTAAATATATATGTAATTTTATTTGAAAAATAAGTAGGGTATATAAAAGAAAATCATTTAAAGTAGATTTTTATAAATTTCTGACTCTGAATTTCAACTATAATAAATGATGCTAGCAGATTTTTTTGCTCACAGACACACACACAGTATCTTGTTTTTCTATCTCCCTTTCCTCCCAGATCCTACTTATATCTTCTCTGACTCTACTGTCCAACTTCACGGTATATTTCTACCCCCCTTTCTCTCTCTCCTAGAAATCAACATCACACAAGAAGTAACAAACAAACAAAAGCGAATGATAGGACTAAAAAATGCTAAAGGACCCTTCCCAACCAAATAAAATCATGAGCTCTGTTTTGCTTTGGTTAATAGATACTCCTAGGCATAAAGTCTTACTTTGATGAGGCTAGTATAGCCAGAGGCACTCCACTGAAGAAAATCCATTCTCTCCCAGCTGGTATCAATTGCAAGTAGCCTCTTGGTTAGGGTTAAGACTGATACCCACTTTCCCTTCTCAGTACTGAGATGTTGTTCTGTTTGAACCTTTGCGAGTTTAAATGTGCCACCACAGTCTGAGAGTTCCTCTTTGTGTCAGTCCTGTTGTGTCTGGAAGGTGTCCTTTGTTTGGATTGTAATCATTGTTTACATAAGTGGTGCATAATGTGTAGACCAGTATTATATATGAGAATAGAACAACTGCAGTTGATCCAGAAAAAGCAAAGGGGACATAAAGTCCATTCAGGTGTGATGTTTATTAAGAGGAATGATCCTCAAGGCCATGATTAGATCTTGATGTGGGGTGAGAGCATTAGACAGAAAAGTACAATATATCGAGATATAAACAAGAGGAGCCTTAAAGGAAAAAGAACCTTCCTTTTAAAATATGCAGACAAGCTTCACCAAAAGTGAGAAAGGCACAGCGATAGGAGAGAGGTAGAGATACTCACCATGAAAGGGAGAAGGGAGCTACATCAAGAGGAGCATATCTGGTCATCTCACAAGCAGAGTATTCCCTATGAAGTGTTCCAAACCATCCTGAGTGAGGTAATCCAGTCCCAAAAGGACATGCAGGATATGTTCTCATTTATAAGTGGATTCTAGCTATATAATACAGGTAACATGCTACACTTCACAGACCCAATGAAGCTAAACAAGAAGGAAGGTACAGGCATGGAAGCTCGACTCTCACTTAGAAGAGGAAATAAATCGTCATAAATGGCAGATTTTAGGAAGGAAACTGGAAAGAAGGGGATGGAGAGGGAAATAGGGATGTTCAGGATCAGGTGGGGTGAAGGACAGGAGAGATGGTCAGACAGTCTTGAAAATAAATGGGATGAAACAGCGACTTGGAATAAGGGAAGTTTCCAAGAATCAATGAGGGAGTCCTTAGCTGTGACTCACAACATTGGAGATATGAAACTTGAACAAAACCATGGCCTGTAGCCAGGCAAGAACCCCAGTGGAGCAATAAAGACACTAAATCACTCCCAAAAGTATCAACCCAAATTTTAACCTGTCTACAAAATATGCAGGCACTGGGGATGGAGCAGAGAGTGAGGGAATGGTCAACCAATAACCTGCCCTACTTGGGGCCCATCCCATGGGCAAGCACCAATCCCTAACACTATTAATGATACTCTGTTATGTTTGAGGATGGGGGCATGTTGTCCTCTGAGAGGCTCACCCAGCTACTGACTCAGACAAATACAGACACCCACAATCAAACAGTGAATGAAGCTTGGGGACTCTTATGAAGGAATAGGAGGAAGAATTGCAGGCCCTGATGGGGTTAGGAACTCCACTGGAAGATCAACAGAGTCAACTAACCTAGACCCTTGGGACTCTCAGAGTATGAACCACCAAAGAACACACATTAGCAGGACCTATGCCTTCCTGCACATACGTAGCAGATGTGCAGCTTGGGTTTCATGTGGGTCCTAAGCAACTGGAACAGTGACTATCCCAAAAGCTCTTGCTTGTATGTGGGAAATGTTCTTCCAGCTAGCCTGCCTTGTCTGACCTCAGTGGGAGAGAAAGTGCCTAGCCTTGAAGAGATTTCAAGTGACAGGGAGACCCATGGGGACCCTCACCCATTCAGAGGAGGAGGAGAGGGGAAGGATTGTGGGAGGAGGTGACTGGGATTTGGGCAGGTAGTGAGCAGGATGTAAAGTGAATAAATGAAAATAAAATAAGATGTATAAAAGAAAAGAATCAGAAAAAGAGAGAGACAGGGTGAAAGAGGCGGAGAAAGAGTATGGACATTTTATAACCCCTTAGGAGTGGCTGGATGTATCCTATTATGTGATTTAGTTCAGAATTGCCTATGTGAAATAGAGTATCAAAGAGCCAGATATTATAAATTGACAATGTCAAGTCACTGAAAAGATTTATATTTAGCTTTACACCATAATCAGACTGTGGTGTAAAGGCACCTACAAATGTTCTATAAAAGAAAACTTTCAATGAGAAATGAAATAAAGAATCTAAGAAAGAAAGAAAATAATGAGAAAACAAAAATAAAGGAAAGAGAGAGAGAGAGAGATGCTGAGATATACTCAGTCCCCTTTGTCTAGAATAAAGACTTAAAGGGTGCCTTCAGATCACATAACATTCAACTCTATGAGAGACCTGAATGGAATAGAGAAATTGAAACAGATGCCAGACTGTATTTTTCTATTAAAATTCCTAATAAATAAATCAATCAAATATACAAACAAAAATAAAAAACAGCTGTAGTTATCCAGGCAGAAAAGTAAATGGGAAATGAACAATGTATGGACTAACGTCTAAGGCAGAATAAGCAAGGCAAGGAGTGGAAAATTGAGGCATTAAAAAAAAAGATACAGCAAGTAAGAGAATGACGGGTTGAAGAGGCAGAGGAGAGGAGAGGGGAGGAGACAGGAGGAGAGGAGAAGGAAGGGGGATAGAGAAAGAAAGAGAGGGCACGAAATGGAAAGAGTAAGGGAAGGTGGATGATGTTAACAGCCATTTCCCAACAAGGATGAAGTAAATATCACATTGTTAGTTGAATAAGTCATTATATGGTGAATAAAATGAAGTGAAATAGGATAGTTCTGTGGATTATTTCAAGCAAATATGAATACAGTTTACCAGTACTCTGCAGAAAAGAAAATTCTACTAGCCACAGCTAGACTATAAGCCCAGTAGAAAAATAAGATGGTACCATGACTCATTGGAGGCACTAATTTTAGAGAAATTCTCAGATCCTTCATAGAGAAAACGAAGAATGCAACATTTATTCAGATACGGCTCCCGTTGATCTAATTCCACTACATATCTCAGGTGCTTCTTAAAAGAAGAAATATCCCTCACAGACTGATCCTACTATGAGAGGATGCTGTAAGTTATATTCATTCATCATCGAATCTGCTATATTCTTTTTAAAAAGTTCTTACTTTATGCGTGTATTTTGCCTATTTGTATATATGTGGACCAGGTACATGCCTGGTGTCCAGACAGGTCAGAGCCTACATTGTTGTGAGCCATATTTGTGCTGGAAACTGAGCCTAGGTTCTCTGCAAGATGAACAAGTGTTCTTAACTTCTGACTGATCTCCCTAGTTCATGCTCTATTATTTTTATATAAACACATCTTTATGTCCTACCTGGTTGTCTTAGTCAGGGTTTCTATTCCTGCACAAACATCATGACCAAGAAGCAAGTTGAGGAGGAAAGGGTTTACTCAGCTTACACTTCCACACTACTGTTCATCACCAAAGGAAATCAGGACTGGAACTCAAGCAGGTCAGGAAGCAGGAGCTGATGCAGAGGTCATGGAGGGATGTTCCTTACTGACTTGCTGAACCCAAGACTACCAGCCCAGGGATGGCGCCACCCACAAAGGGCCTTTCCCCCTTTATCACCAACTGAGAAAATGCCCCACAGCTGGATCTCACAGAGACACTTCCCCAACTGAAGCTCCTTTCTCTGTAGTAACTCCAGCCCATGCCAAGTTGACCAACAAAACCAGCCGGTACATTGGTGGTAATAACCTGATTCAGACTCTAGGATCCAATGTGGCCCTAGTTTTCTGGAGTGACCCCTGTTGAACAATCTGGAATTTTCTCTCTCTTTTTTTTTTTCCTTTTTTTTTTTTTTTCTTTGTTATGGCAAAAAGTACTTTGGGAAGCTCCACTTTTGGCATGAATAATATTGTTTCTAGCTTCTAAAATAACAAGTGTGTGTGTGTGTGTGTGTGTGTGTGTGTGTGTGTGTGTGTGTACACATGCATGTGCACACACATGTGGTACTAAAGGGGAATGGACAGGTTTATTTCAACTTACAATTAAGAGTCCATCATGAAGGAAAGCAAAGGAACACCCCAGATCCTGAATACAGGAGCAGGAGCAGAGACTATAGAGAAATAATGCTTATTAGCTTGGACTCCATCTCTTGCTCAGCTTGCTCCTTTATAACACCAGGGCCAACTGCCCAGGGGTGGGACTGCCCACAATGGGTTGGGCTTTTCTTTAATTAGCTGTGCTTTCTATACCCCTAAAGTAAGTAATTTCACTGTTGTTGTTGTTGTTGTGGTTGCTATTGTATTTGTTTATTTTTTTCTTGTCTTCTCTTTTTATTTTTGCATAACTAGAGAGAGAAGAAAGACAGAGAGAGAAAGAGACAGAGAGAGAGAGAATGACAGAAAGAGACAGAGAAAGAAAGGGACAGAAGATAATTACCATCAAATTAACAGAAATCACATCTCTTTTTTGTTTTTGTTGTTGCTGCTGTTGTTGTTTTTTTTTTTTTTTTTTTCTATCTCCAAGTCTGAACACAATTAATTTCCTGACATAGTAATCCATAATGAAACACAATTTCGAGAGAAAACACCTTCTGAACACCTGATTATCTCAGGAACATGGAATGTTTTCACAAAATTAAAGTGTAATTAGGTATAGGTTTGGCCAAATTCAGGAGAAGGATTTGAGAATTTGCTACCACGTAATTTCTATCTAATTGTTGGTAATTATGTTGTTTAGCTTCATGCACAACCCAATTTATTTTATTTTTGCAGGAGAGTCCATGCCAATTATACTCTGGCCACAACTGTCAAGGCTATCAACAAATTAAATACTGATTGCTCGGGCTGCATGATAATGGCCTCGGAACAATTTGCATAAAGTAAGCAGGCTCTTAAGCCAGGAAACCACAAGTCTCCACAGTGGATGTTGCATCTCCCTTGTCACTTCTAATTACACCCTAATAGCTAGTCTGGCCAGAATGTAATGCATAAGCTGGAGACGGATAGCCATATGAGTACTACAGGTCTATCTCTTACTCTGCTTCAAATATTTAGGAGCGTTAGGAAATTCGTATGGCCTGGGAGAAAATTGAGCAAGATTTGGCATTTAAACCTCTCTCAGTCTGCTGTTGCTCATCATTTGCATTCCCGTGGCTGAATCGAATCTTTCCTATTTTTCTGCTATTGTTTTGTTTTGTTTTGTTTTGTTTTCCTGCAAAACATTCACCTCCGCAGCAGCCAGAAAATGAAAAGCACGCATATAAAGTTCTGAATGTTTTATTGATTGAATTTTTTTTCCATAAAATGCTCCTTAAAGTAGAAATAGATTTAACATTTTCAAGGAAGTGTTTTACAGTTTAACCTATGAGTGTTTTAATGCGCGTCTTGCAGAGGCAATTTCGATAACTTTGAATATAGGAAGTAAAACGTAAAACCTCAAATCAACCGCCACTATGACGTTAATTATGCTGCTTTAGCTGATAGCATACAATGCAGATATGTCAGTGGAAATATGCTACACATTGCAGTGGTGATATATAACACTGAGACTCCTGATGAGATGATTCCTCATCGTGAGCGTATTTAGGGTTATAATTCATTGGAACAATAGCTTTTAGTGCTGTACAGTACATCACAAGAATGACAACTTTGTGATGAAATGCAATACATAATCCCCTCGGTCATACACTTCAATTTTCTTCTGACCTAAGGAACATTTTGTCTCTATTTTAATAATAGTACCATTATTCTTCTCTGTGTAGTAAGTAGATATGAGATACACTTGAGGGTATAAACAGCAATGTGGTTTTGATTAGGGAAAGCTATCAGCGACTGCAATGCACAGAACTATTAGCATCTGCAGAGCACAGAACATTCCTGGTAAAAGGAATACCTCACTTGGTGAGACAGAAGAGCATTTATTAGCACAGCCTATGCTGACTGTGTTTTAAAGCCAGGAGAGGGAAAAAAATGTGGGTTGGAAAGCAGACTATGGGCCAAACCTTTGCTCACACTTGTCTCTTCTTGCCTTAGTGGGCTCTTCAGAATATCTACAGTCACCTAGATACTTCCTGAGCTGTAAACCCCAGAGAAAACCTCTATTAGGCTCTTCATTTCTACCACTAGAACTTATTGGCTTAAATTACATGGGAGGAACTTCGATAAAGGGTGCGTTCAAAATGTAGAAGATAACATGCTCTCTGTGCTAGAGAGAGTACCATGAAAATGAGCCACCTAAATCATGATTGCAGTGAGATCTCAATCCCACTCTTTTCTTATGGCCCCACCTTCTTTCCAGTAGAAGCAGTATCTAGTATAAATTGCTTGTACCTAAGAAACCTTTCTTTATCATAACCTTGATGCATAGGGTTCTTTTGTGTATGATGGATAGTAGTGGAAATAATTCCTAAGCTATACCACTTATGGCTTATACTATTACCCTACTTTGCTATGCGTAACCTTGGGTATTTACACTAATAATTTTATATGAAAAGTGTCTTGCTTCATACTCAGGATAACTATCTGTATTCGTTTAAGAGTTAAAGGCCATATCATTGACTGGAAACTTTATTCAGGGAAGTTTATTTTACACATTTCTGAAAAGCAAGTGGAGTAGGCCCTCACTTTCTATGAGAGTTTTTCCTGGCTTTACAGAAAGTGAATTTTGTTGGGTTCTCAAGGAATTTGTCCTGTGCTTCAGTGTAGAGAAAGTGAACACTCTGGTGTTTCATGATCAGAGATCTATCTTTGTGATCGCATGTTACTTACTGCTTCCTCACAAGCTTTATCTACAAATATAGTTGTATGAGAGGGGAATGCATCAATGTATGGATACAGGAAATGTCCTATTTCAGTCATCTGAGAACATTATTTTTTTTATCATACAAGTACCTATAGCTTAAATTCTCACAGGTCTAAAAGGCATGCACTAAAATTCCTTTGCCCTTCTCAGCACCGTAACTATCACAATCATATCTATATCTCTATATACAATTCTTTAACTGTACATCAACTGAGGATTATTATATTGTTGCATAAAGAGATACAGCTGCCAGCGAAAGTATAAATATGCAAAGGCATTTCTATTGCCCACTTATTGAGAATTCAGATAGACAGTTTTGATGTGAAATACTTCAATTTTGGTTAAAGATAGAGTTGACAAGTGAACTCTTTCCTACTTTCCTTCTTTCCTTCTTTCCTTCTTTCCTACTTTCCTTCCTTCCTTCCTCTCCCTTCCTTTCTTTCTTTCTCTCTTTCTTTCTTTCTTTCTTTCTTTCTTTCTTTCTTTCTTTCTTTCTTTCTTTCTTTCTTTCTTCTTGCTTGAATCCATGCTTCCTTCTTTCCTTGCTTTATTCTTACATTCTTACTTTTCATTAAACTGTTAGAACTTGTATATATACGTGAAAGAATAATACTGACACCTTACGACTAAACTCGGTTTTTTACTAAATGGATTTTCTTCACTTCTTGTGTTTGGCCTCACTTTCTATCTTTAACATTCACAGGGGAATTTTAATCCAGCAAGATGGCTCTTCTGGCATCCAAAGACCTTCTAAGTCTGGTTGATCTAGCTGGGTTACATACATGCCCTTTCTACACGCCTTTAATCTAAAACAATGAAGATAAACATAGTTTAGAGGAAGAAGCAGCTATGTTTGAAAGTGACATGTAATTGAGGTGACAAATCAGAGAACGATTTGGTAGAATTAATCAGAGATAGATATCCCAACACTCAGGGGACCAGCACAGAAAAGGCTACTTAAGAGTAGCACAGGGAGAGAGAACAAGTAAGACACTGGTGATGGTGTGTCTGAAAGAAAGATGAAATTTCAAGACCTGTAAGTCATGTAATGTACTCAGAAATTGCTGGTTGTTTGTGAGCCTAGAGGCTGCCTGGGGCTGAGAAAAAGGAAAAACAACCCGGGTATGCCCTGTAGTTAAAAAATTACTGGGAACAGCTTAACCTTAAAGATAAAGAGGAATGTGAGGACATAACAGGGCTATCTGAACTGAGTCAACAACTCACAGAACTCTGACACTCTGCACGTACATGTAATTTTTCTGCTGATGTTTGAATAAGCCAACAGTGTGTTGCTATGCTGAATTTCACACCCCTAAGCCCCTTACTCCATAAAAACCCCTAGCTTTTGAGCCTCATGGCCGACATCCGTTATCTCCTATGTGGGATGCATGTCGGTCCGGAGCTCTGTCATTAAATGACCTCATGTAATTACATCAAGATGGTCCTTCGTGATTCTTTGGATGCCCGCCGAGTCGGGAACTGAGTTGGGGTTTCCCCACTAGGTTCTATCATTGTCTATATGGCAGTTTTGCCAGGGCAGTTGGACAGAGACAGGGTATAGAAAGAATAAGCTAGAAACAGCTGAAGACAGAACAAGCCAGAGAATGAGGAGAAGCCAGAAGATTAGAACATATTGTCAATGCCGGTATGAGGCCAGACAGATCAAATCAGTCAGAAGCCAAGAGAAGTTGAATCGAATCAGTTAGATTAAGAGAATAGATTTTAAGAGAACTAGAACCTTCTAGGCCTAGACTTAGCAATAGAACAGAGAAAGAAAAGCTTTATAATCACCCCCAAGTACTTGCATAGCCTGGGTGTGGTTCTCATCTTATCACTTCATTTGAGGAAATAAAAATAGCATTTATGAGCATTTGTACCATTGCTTTAAAAGTATTGAGGTTATATTATCACCTGAATTCCAGACATAAAATGTAAATGTTGCTAGCTGATCCTGATGGTGAATTCCAGTTCTGTATTGAAGTAAGCAAGTCATTCTAGCTTAACTTTCATCAGAAGCATGTCATTAATGAGATTCATTACAGCCATGGGGAAGGTCATGTAATTCACAAGATTTTCTTAGAACATATGCTTCTACATGTGAGAATTGTTTGGATCCTGATATAAAACTACCACCTTGGATCAAGGATTCTCTCACTAGCTTCCCACTGCGGTAATTTAAAAGGACTCTGCCTATGCCTTTTGTAGACCCATTTTCTTGGCCTCAAAAGATTAGATAGATTTCCAGTTTTAGAAGTAATTCCAACATGAATAATCTTAAAAACATGGGGATTTTTTTCTGTACCTAAATTATACTATCTGTTTGATTCAAATTATATGCTTTTAGTTATGATCTACTTAACACCACTTACACTTAAATAGTTTCCCCCCCCCTTTATGAATAAAGAGCTGAACTGAACTGTTAAGCGTAGGTGGTAATTGGTTAAATTTTATATTTCTGCTTGGAGAATTAGGAGGCATCCAAAGAAGCAATCACAAAACTCTTTACCCACAGTTAATGGAAAAATGTTCGGCTTATTTCTGGTCCTTAAAATATTGAGTGAAACTTTCAATTATAGCTTTTAGCAGTGATCCATGCCCCCTCAGTATGTTTTACACTGAGATGTGAAGGAATTTCTGTGGCATAAAAATTATTATTAGAATTTGAGATTGGGAAGTCTTCTATCAAATTTTTCAAATTTAATTCTTAATATTTTTGGAAGAAAACGTATTTCAATGGACATTACTATTTCAACTATAATTCATTTTATTTTTCTTTATGTATCTGGTTAAAATCTGTCTCAGTTAAGTTTGTTTCCATTAAGAAAGAAGTTTTTTAAAATGTGGACTATACGAATAACCACTGTCTTTGGCTTACAGGATGTACTTTTAAACTTATCATGAGTACTCTTATTTGGCATTTATCACATTGTCCAAAGGATATATGCATCAATAACAAAGTGGTGAAGCAGTTGCTTTTCAGTTGTAGGCTTAGAAGGTAGCAATTATAGGGTCACAATGCTTGTGGACGAATAGCATCAGTGTTTGAATGAAATTGGTCAGAAGTAAATGCATTTGCTTTTGTGAAGACGATGACCTTCCCAACTCAGTATATGTCATATGCATTGACTCCATCATTTAATTTCTGTATACACAAGTTGCAAACAACACACATATAAATGTCTTCATCAATAACAAAGATTATTAGGAGATATTTTCCAGAAATGTAAAACCCTCTTTTTAGATAAGTGAAAATGTTGCCAAATTTGTAAAATGTGATTAGAAAGGTTGGACAATTAATGAGAGGCCTGATTGATTTCTAAAGAGAAAAAGAAAACAGCATTAACAGCAGAAACGTCCTAGTGATAGTGACATTTAACATGAGAATCTGGAGAAGACACGCATGAAAATCCTGAGACAGTGTTTAGCAACTTAATGTCAGTGTCTTCACAGTGCATAGAACTAGAGAGAGTGATATAAAATATTAAGTGATTGGGAAAGTTAAATTATAAAAAATATCCACTGACAATGTTAAACATCTCGAGTTCACATGAGAACCATTGAGACACCATTACATGACTGGAAATAGAGTTAAATAACTTAGAGGGATTTCAGTTTGTAAATGTTACAGTGAAAGCCAGATGAGACATTAAGCAGTTCAAACTCAAAGACCTTGATAAAAATGGAGATCCTTGTGATTCTGCTAGCCTGTGGATTGGTGATGAATATAAAGCCAATGTGTTTGCAGGAATATTTATATCTCTTGATAAACCAAACTTGAATATGTCAAGCGGCTAGTATTTCTATTCTTAATTTTTGAAACTTAGTAATATTATTGGGAAGACATATCAACATATACATTATTAATTTATTTAATATGTTACATTTGATAGGGTAATAAGCTCACAAATACTTGTCATCATCCAAATACATAAGTTACAATATTTGCTACCATTAGAATAGATAAATAAACTACATTATGTTTAAATTATGGAATAATTAATAGCTCTAAAAGTTTATACATAATAACTTCCACTTACGTGAATGAAGATCCAGAACATAAAGGTTGAGTCAGCAAATATAAATCATATATATTATACTTATTTATATACATACATACTATTAAGTTTGTCTTATATATTTTAAATGCAGGACAAGTAAGTCAGACAATTTAGAAATACAGACCAAATGATGATTTATTCAACAGACCTAAGAAATAAATGATAAATTGTAAGTAAAAGAAAAGATTCATTATATGTCTCAAGACAGAACAGAATAGGGTAAGGGTGAAGAGCACAGGACATCTTTATATTAGATGTATATAAATAAGTTTGGAGTATTTATGGTTCCTATTTTAAAGAGTTTCTAACATTAATGGCTAATATATTTAATTAAAAACTTACAGCCAAAACATTTATTAGATTCAAACATAGAGATTTAAATAATTTTCATGCAACTTCATAATGTGGTCAGCTAGTTACCCTCCAGTGAAGTAGGTAAAATAAAAGACAATGTAAACGAAGGAAGATAAAAACGAAGGGCTTCCTAAAATATCTGTGAAAGTCATTTTGTTTTTGTTTTTGTTTTGTTGTTGTTGGTTTTTGAGGCAGCCTTGAGGATTTTATCTTCCATTTTTCTCCCCAAACCCTTTGCCAAGTGACATTACAGTCTTTTCTACACTGCATTTTATTCTATGAGTGTTAATCTAGAATTTCAAATTTCCCAAAGTCTGAAGTCAGCCAAATAAGAATACTTATAATTATTTGCTCAGCTTTGATTATTGCTTAGGTATCATGATGTACATATTGTTTTAAATAAAGGGAAGGACCAATAATCCCCACTCTTCCTTTTACTCCAAAGTGGCATTCCTATGGTATAAATATGTTCCAGAAAAGCTTGTGGACAGGGAACCTTGTTCCAATATTTATGTGTTGGTTTTTGGAGCTTTGGCACTTTGTGTGTAATTAGGGTGTGTTATTAGATGTATTGTTCATCTAAGTAGAATCCAAGTGATGGAATATGTGTTTTTAGGAGAAACAAAAATAAAGAAGAAACTCAAGTATAAATATTTATTCACTTGCATCAATTTGTCTTCATAGAAGTGAACAAAAAAAAAAAAAAAAAAGACCCAAGACTGAGTACGTAAGAAATCAAACATTTGTAGTTTGAATGGAAAAAGAAAGTTGATGTGAATAATGGTGAAAAGGAGCCAGGAGTTATAGGGGGATGAAAGAGGGCTGTGTTTTATGCCATACCTGCAGAAGCAAAAGGTGTCATGAGAATTAATGTGCTATTTATTACACACATGTTAATCAGAAATTGTTAGAGAAGTAGGGAAGAGGGAGAAATAAAACCTAAGTGTGATTTTAGGCAAATAACTAATCATACTCTTGACTTCTTATACATAGTCCTCCTCCGTTTCACCAGGAATCTTAAAGAGTTTATGGTATGTTAAGAGCTGACAATGATGTATTGCAATAACCAGTAGTTGTATAAATAATCAGACTTTCTGGGGTCTATTGGATACTGGTTCTGAGTTGACACTGATTCCAGGAGATCCCAAGAAACATTGTGGCCCTTCAGTTAAAGTAGGGGCTTACGGAGGGCAGGTGATTAATGGAGTTTTGACTGATGTCTGACTCACAGTAGGTCCCAGAACACATCCTGTGGTCATTTTCCCAGTTCCAGAATGTATAATTGGGATAGATATACTCAGAAATTGGCAGAATTCTCATATTGGTTCCCTGAACTGTGGAGTGAGGACTATTACAGTTTGGAAAGGCTAAATGGAAACCTTTAGAGTTGCCTTTGCCAAAGAAAATAGTGAATCAAAAACAGTATCGTATTCCTGGAGGAATTGCAGAAATTACTACCACTATCCAGTACTTGAAAGATGCAGGGGTGGTGGTTCCCACCACATCTCCCTTTAACTCTCCTCTCTGGCCAGTACAGAAGACAGATGGATCATGGAGAATGTCAGTTGACTATCGAAAACTAAATCAGGTAGTAACTCCAATTGCAGCTGCTGTACCAGATGTAGTTTTGTTACTTGAGCAAATTAACACATCTCCTGGCACCTGGTATGCGGCTATTGATCTAGCAAATGCCTTCTTCTCAGTAACTGTCCATAAGGACCACCAGAAGCAATTTGCTTTCAGTTGGCAAGGCCAGCAGTATACCTTCACAGTTTTGCCTCAAAGATATATTAACTCTCCTGCCCTGTGTCATAACTTAGTTAGAAGGGATCTTGATCATTTGGCTCTTCCACAAAATATCACATTGGTACACTATATTGATGACATTATGCTGATTGAACCAAGTGAGCAGGAAGTAACAACCACTTTGGACTCATTGGTAACACATATGTGTATCAGATGATGGGAAATAAATTCAAGGACCATCTACCTCAGTGAAATTCTTAGGAGTTCAGTGATGTGGGGGCATGCAGAGATATTCCTTCTAAGGTGAAAGATAAGTTATTGCACCTGTCTCCTCCTACAACCAAGAAAGAAGCACAAAATTTAGTGGGTCTATTTGGATTCTGGAGACAGCACATCTCTCATTTGGGTGTGTTATTTAGACCTATTTACCAAGTGACTAGGAAAGCTACTAGCTATAAGTGGGGCCTGGAACAGGAGAAGGCCCTTCACTATCCACAGTGTTATTTTAAGAATTCTTAAAGAGTTTATGGTATGTTAAAAGCTGACAATGATGTATTGCAATAAATAAACTTGATTAAAGACAGGACTGGTTACATGACAAATGATGTTTTATAAGAGCTTGAACTTTATCCTTTATGCTCTAAAAATCGATGCATAGTTTTAAGAACGAGCTTGACAAAGTCATACTGGCAATCATCTCAGTGAGGGCAGTGTAATGACAGATGAAGATACTTGATCAAAACTTTGGAAGATAAAGAAGATATTATAAAGAAATAAGAGGTAGTAAATGCTTAGGGTATTATGAATAGGAAAAGTGTCTTTTCTCTTTCTTTTAAGAAGTACTTTGCCACTAAAATAAGTAAAATGTGTTTAAAAAAAAAGGACATTGTAATAAATAGGAACAGGAGTCCTTACTTATAAAATCAGAGACATGTTACTGACTTAATTAAAAGAATATTTAAAAATCCATTGAATATACCCCAGTTTTACTTGTAAAGGGTATATCAGTTGTCTTTGTTCTTTTGTAATATCAGAGAGCTAAAATATGGAAACATAATATTGAGGGTCATGTATCTTGAGATACAGCTCAATGAATCAGAACATTTCCTATGCAAGTGTGAGGCTCTGAGTTGAAATCTTCAGCCGTCATGAAAAACTCTACACATGGGTGCACATTCCTGTAACCCCCTGATGTTTACAGACATCAGAGACCAGCAGGCAGTAGGAACTTGATCTGCCAACCTAGCTAAAATCATTACCTTCTAGTTCGGTGAGAGACTCTGTCTCCAAGTAGCAAGGCAGAAGGCTTCTTTACAGGACACATGACATCTTCCTCCAAAGGTTCCATATGCATGTGCCTGGGTGCACCTTTACATACTCATGTCATGCAACATACTCACATACAATGTACAGTGTATGTAAATTGCTATGTAGATTAGGGTCCATGACAGAAATTTGTCCATCCCAATCTTGTAATCATAGCTGAAATAAAGATGCATAAAGGGACCCACAAAAAGCTTGCCTAGGAAGTAAAGTGAACTAATGATAGACTATATGATAATATATTTGAGAGTGATGGTGATCATATCAGATATTATTCTAAATATTAAGGATGGAGAAAGGTCCAATGGTTTAACAGCTAGCCTTGTCTGTTATTGTCATTTGTGTGCTGAATAGCACGCTTGGAGCCCTCAGCCCCATCCATTTGTACTAAAGTATCTCACCTTTGGATCTCTTCCCCATCAATCTCTACCCTCTCACATTTTTAATCTTCATAACACATACAAGCAGCTGACATGTTTACCAGTGCATTCACTTTGTATTTTCTGGAATCATGACATTCAAGTAAGACAGTTCTATTTTGATTGGCATCTACACACAAATACAACCAGTAGTTTTGGGGTGCTGTTTAGTAGCTAAAGACATTCAAGTTCTTAAAAAATGTTTGAATAACATAACCATCAGAGTTATGATTTGATCATTTTATAGATTTGACTTAACACACACACACACAAAACCATAACCACAGAATCTAATTTACTTCACATATTAGCCACCTATGACAAACTGAATTCATATCCTCTGGCCTTGATATAAATTTTAGCAGACATTTACTCAGTAAACAAATTCATAATAATATCCCAGAAGTGAATCAGTTTATCAATACCATACATATTTAGCAGTCATTAACATAATATATACAAAACTAGATAGTATAGTTTACCTGATGCTCAGGAATTAGATTGGTGTGTCTAGCTATACATGGCACTTAGGCTTTGGTTTGTTATATGGCTAACATATACATGATACTCAGATTCTAAATCTGCATCTGCATAATATTTAGTTCTTAAGGGTGATATATGCCTGATATTTAGATGCTGTTAGATCAAGAAGAATACAAGCAATTCAATGGAATGAGAATCTTATTAGTCTCATAATAAATAATATAAATGAAGGCATTATATCATTATGTAAATTCTTAGTGCAATTTTGTTATTACTAAAAATGATAAAAAGAAAAGTACAAGTGAAAAATTTTCAGAATCCCAGGATAGTTCATTATTTCTTCTCTTTAGAGATTTTTATGTTTCCTTCTCATTTCTCTCTCTCTCTGTCTCTCTGACTCTCTGTCTGTCTCTGTCTGTCTGTTTCTGTCTGTCGCTCTGTCTCTCTGTTTCTCTGTCTATCTCTGTCTCTCTCTGTATCTCTCTGTCTCTCTCTCTCATAGTGCTTTTAGAGTATTTCTAGAGTAATCACATGAGTCCCCATTTTCTATGACCTTACAAAAGTAGAACTGTACACTCTTCCCCAATAGTCAGATAACATCCTTCTTGAGAAACCTATTTTTGAAATGAACACGCCCCCAAAAATCTAATTTTATTAATACTAAGTAATGGTATCACATTGATAGAAAGACCACTGTCACATTTCAAAATCCACTTTACATTTTGCTTGTGGAATTCTTAACTATTTACATGTTGGATGAAACATTCAAAAGAAGCAAATATATTCAGTGATACAGACATTGACTTGAAGAGCAGGCTTTCCAAATGTGAACTGAATGACAACTTCATGTGGAAGGAAGTTTCTTTTAAGTTCAGCTGAAATACTTCATTGTAGACTAGCCTGTTATTAAATCTCTGCCTGTGACAAATGGCTCTCTCTGAGCCACTCTGTCTCTCCACCGTCCATCCTCCCAACCTTGGATATCAGCACTCCTCTTTGAATGCATTAGTCACTCATGAATAATGACATAAAAGCTTAGCAATGCTCCAGACAGAGAGCCTTCTATTATACTTTTCTAACAACCATTAATATCTCTAACACTCAGCAGTTTTCTAATTTTCTTTTGTAAAGGACAAGCTATAACTGCATGACAAAGTAGCATGAGGTCCAAAACTATTACTGGTTTCATTAGTGAGTGTGAGAAAAGAAAAGAAAAGTAGAAAATGGACTATACCACTATTAGACACAATAAACTATGGTTTAAAATAAGAGAGCAGGAAGTGATATTTGAATTTAAAATACAAATTATATTAAAAAATACCAGATCATAAGATAATTTAGTTTTTCTTCTAAATCTCTTAGATTATAAGGAATTTCTATGACAGAGAATTCATACTGACCTTCCCATATACAGGTGGGGAACAGCATTGAACCGATATCCTGTTTTCAATGAGCTGTCAGTAAGCTCTGCAGTGCTTTCAATGGTTTAGAAGGTAAAGTAAGAAGTAACACTTTCATTTACAAGTAAGGAAACTTGAAGAATAGATATAGATAGATAGATAGATAGATAGATAGATAGATAGATAGATAGATAGATAGACAGACAGACAGAAGTTTGTCTTTTGCACAAGTGATAACTAATTCCGCGAGGACCATCATTTCTCCCAGCTTCAGCATTTGCCAGTTGCTTTTGTTCTTTGTTGAGGCTGAGGAACCACAAGTTTCCCCTTTCCATATTCACACGTTTGTCAGTGTTATTGTTCAAGTCCCATTTAAACAACCATGTTGATGTGATTTCATGGGTGTATCCTGCCTGTCATTTCTAGGAGACAGAAACTAATAACACCAAACTTCCTGTTCTGCTGGCTCTTCATAATTTTTCTTCCTCTTCTTCAGCAATGAGCCCTGAGCCTTCGCTGCCAGAATCATGTTGTAGGAAACATAAAGGAGAAATTATGCCTCCATGTGGATCACAATTTTTCGGGATTTTATTCTTTTTATAAGTTAAATTGCATAGACTAAGCCAAAGAGTCTGACATTTTCTAGAGTGAACAGGAAATTGAAGGAATTTAGACACACTCTGCAGCAACAGTTAACCGATTGTAGCCAGAATTCCTTTGGTCAGTTTTGTTTAGCTGACATTACAACACGAGTTTACTTAATAACTATGTAAATGAATGTGATATTTTATGTCAACATGTTTAAGCAGTTTTTCTATATTAGCACACTTTCAAAACGTGTATTATGGGCTTTATATTTAAAGTTATTTTAATGAAAGACAGAAAAAATGTTTCATTTTGATACTTTGAAAAGCAGAAATCAATGGTATAAACAGTGAACATATATAACAGATCTCATTAAGATTAGTGTATTTGAACTCGAATCCTTCAGAAGAGCAGTCAATGCGCTCTTACCCACTGAGCCATCTCGCCAGCCCCTAAACCAACTCTTAATGACTTACTATACCTATAGATCTCTCTGTCTCCCAACTCTCATCTCAGACGCTTATATTTGAAGGTGATAGTGACTTACCCAGTGATCCATAACTGGCTAAGCTGTAGAGAGTCAAAAATGGCAGAATATTTGGTCTAAAGGAAAGATATATATTGGCCTCAAACTTGTCCCCAAAACTCAAGAATCATTGTGGAATAGAGCCAGAGAGGAGCATCAGCATCAAAGTTGGAAAATAAATATAAAGAAACTTTAACTCTGGACACTGTAGAAGAGCTGTTTATATTAACTGACAGTGAATAGAACAGCGTGTTCAAAATCTACACCTCACACCAGTCAGAATGGCTAGGATCAAAAATTCAGGTGACAGCAGATGCTGGCGAGGATGTGGAGAAAGAGGGACACTCCTTCATTGCTGGTGGGATTGCAAGTTTTTACAACCACTCTGGAAATCAGTCTGGCAGTTCCTCAAAAAAAATGGACATAGTACTACCAGAAGATCCAGCAATACCTCTCTTGGGCATATACCCAGAAGATGTTTAAACTGGCAATAAGGAACATGCTCCACTATCTTCATAGCAGCCTTATTTATAATAGCCAGAAGCTGGAAAGAACTCAGCTTAACAGAGGAATGGATACAAAAAATGTGTTACATTTACACAATGGAGTACTACTCAGCCATTAAAAACAAAGAATTTATGAAATTCTTAGGCAAATGGATGTATCTGGAGGATATCATCCTGAGTGAGGTAACCCAATCACAAAAGAAGTCACTTGAAATACACTCACTGATAAGTGAATATTAGCTCAGAAACCTAAAATACACAAGATACAATTTGCAAAACACCAGAAATTCAAGAAAAAGGAAGACCTATGTGAAGATACTTCATTCCTCCCTAGAATAGGGAACAAAATACCCATAGAAGGAGTTACAGAGACAAAGTTTGTAGCTAAGATGAAAGGATGGACTATCCAGAGACTGGCCGCCTAGGGGTCCATCCCATAATCAGCCACCAAAAACAGACACTATTGCATATTCAGGCAAGATTTTGCTGAAAGGACCATAATATAGCTGTCTCTTGTGAGGCTATGCCAGTGCCTGGCAAATACTGGAGTGGATGCTCACAGTCATTTATAGGCTGAAACACAGGGCCCCCCCAATGGAGGAGCTAGAGTAAGTATCCAAGGAGCTGAAGGGGTCTGCAACCCTATAGGTGGAACAACAATATGAAATAACCAGTACCCCCAGAGCTCACGTCTCTACCTTCATATGTAGCAGAAGATGGCCTAGTTGGCCGTCATTGAGAAGAGAGGTCCCTTGGTCTTGCAAACTTTATATGTCCCAGTTCAGGTGAACGCCAGGACCAAGAAGTGGAAGTGGGTGAGTAAGGGAGTAGGGTGAGGGGGGGAGGGTATAGGGGACTTTTGGGGTAGCATTTGAAATGTAAACGAAGAAAATATCTAATAAAAAATTGAAAAAACAAAGCAAAACAAAACAAAACAAAACAAAATCTACACAAGCCCATGCCAGGCAAACCCTAGCATGGAAGAGGGAGTTGGACATATAATCCCATACCTGTATGTATTAAAAAAAAAAGTTAGGACACAAAGTTGGACTGGTAGGGAAGGGTGTAGATATGCAAAGAGTAGGGTGAAATGAAGACAGAAAAAATCTTCATCTTAACCTCGTTTTTCATTTTTTATTGGTTATTTTATTTATTTGCATTTTAAATGTTATCTCCGTTCCCAGTTTCCCCTCCACTAGCTGCCTTGCCCTTTCCCCCTCCCCACTGCCTCTCTAATGGTGCTCCCCCACATGCCTACCCACTCCTGTCTCAGCACCCTAGCATTCCCCTCCATAGGACCAAGGAACTACCTCCCAAGGATGCCTCCTAAAGCCATCCTCTGCTACATATGCAGCTGAAGCCATGAGTTCCTCCATGTGTACTCTTTGGTTGGTGGTTTAGTCCCTGGGAGCATTGGGAGGTCTGGCTAGTTGATACTGTTATTCTTCCTTTGGGGTTACAAACCTCTTTAGGGCCTGCAATCCTTGCCTGAAATTCTCTACTGGAGCCCCTATTCTCTGTCCAATGTTTGGCTGTGTAAATCCACATCTGTATTGGTCAGGATCTGGCAGAACCTCTTAGGGCACTCTCAGTAAGCACTCCTGTAAATAAGTACTTCTTGGCATCAGCAATAGTGTCTGGGTTTGGTATCTGCAGATGGGATGGATCCCTAGGTGGAACAGTCTCAGTTTCTGCTCTGATCTTTGTCGCTGAATTTCCTTTGACAGGAGGAATTGTGAATTAATAATTTTGAGGTGGATGAGTGGCACCATCCTTCAAACAGGGGCCATGTCTATCAACTGGATATGGTCTCTCCAGGTTCTATCTCCCCTTTGTTAGGTATTTCAGTTAATGCCCTTCCATTGGGTCCTGGGAACCTCTTGGGTCCCTGGCATCTGGGACTTTCTAGTGGCTACCCTAGATCCCCCCTCACTCACTGTTACACACCTACTTTCAAATTTCTGATCCTCTGTACTTCTCCATTTCCTCCCATATCTGAACTCAACCCCCCCATTTCCCTCCCCTCCTCTCTCCCTCCCAGATCCCTCTCTCCATAGACTTGCCAAAGATTGTTTTCTTCCTCCTTCTAAGTAGGACTGTAGCATTCACACTTTGATGTGATCTTCTTGGGTTCATAAAATTAAGTATGAAACAATCAATATTTGTATGTAATTATATACATACATTGTTAAAATTAATAGAAATTACTAACTCCAAATATCACTGACATACAACATGAGATTTGGAAATTTAGTCCAAATGGTATGATATTTCCTATATTTTTGATTTCTCATGTTTTAGATACCCCTTTAACTGCAATTTAACCATTTAGTTTTTAATTGAATTTGTTACATATTAGTAGTCTTCTTCCAACTAGCTATTGCATTTTCTAAATTATAAATGTTCTTTCATCTCTGTTGTTTGTGCAAGAAGTCTTTGCATATTGTAGCCTTAAATTATGTTAACATGCCTTCTTTCAACTTTGCACTATTATCTATTATATCTATGATTAAACATACATCAATGTTTAAATATCTTTCCATGAGCATTTCTCAAATTCACCCCTTTAACAAAGGCAATTCATTTAGACTGAACAAATTATTTCTATTTGAGATTCAAGAGATCATTCTTCAGCACACTATATTGTAGAAACCAGATCATCTTTTTTATTTATTTATTTATTTATTTATTTATTTATTTATTTATTTATTTATTATTGTTATGTAAAAGCAAAGAGTGTTTTATTCTGCAGGAGTCCAGCATGATAGTCTCCCATTCCAAATTGAGATTCCCAAGTGAGCTCATAGGCCATATTTAAAGCACAATAGGGGAATTCTGGGGAGGAATAGGTGTTAAGACCCAACAGTCCAATTGGCCTTCTTGACAGCCCCTGTGAACTTAAAGACAAAGTTGTTTCTTAGCCCCCTGGGGATATTGAGGTGGTAATGGGGCTCCTGGCTGGTACAGACAATAAAGCATAAACATTAAGCAAGCAGGATCAGGAGCAGTAGAGTCAAAGTTTCAGAGGATCAACAGGGTGTGGCAGTTCCTCTGGAAGTCTCAGCTGGGATGTTAACTGCTGGCCTGTCTCTCTCCTGGCAGGCTTAATGTGGGAGTGATTTATCCATGACCTGATCCCATCCACATTAACAGCCATTGGCATGGTCATCACCATGCTGTGAGGTCCTTTCCAGCAGGCCAGAGTTTGTTTGGACCCTGTGTAAGGCTTCAAAGGATTTAAAAAAAATGCATGTTGGCCGTATTCAGCTATCAGACTGAAAGTTAGATAGCATGGGAAGAGGCCTCCAATATAGGATCTCAAAGCAGGAAACCTAAAATATAGAGGGTGTTCCTAGTCCTATACAAGCATAAGGTAGGAGAGATGCCTGTCACCACCAATTTCATGGGTTTATTTGGTCAAGGCCTCTTTCAGGGTCTGATTAATCCTCTCTAGTTGCCCTGAACTTTGGGGTCTATATGCACAATGTAATTTCTAATTGGTCCCCAGAACCTGTGCTAGAAATTGAGTTACCTGAGAGATTAGTGCTGGTCCACTGTCAGACCCAAGCAGAGTAGGCAAACCATACCTGGATATGATGTCTTCCAGAGGCTTCTTTGCCACTACTTTGGCGGTCTCCTTCTTTGTAGGGTAAGCTTCTACCCATCCTGAAAAGATATTTATATAACTAACAAATATCTATATGTTCCTGGTTTTATTTTTGTGTAATCTATTTCCCAATTAGCACCTGGCTATTGACCCCTGATTCTGGTTCCTGTAGGGTCACCTTGATTGGAGCCTGAGGCATTCACAGCCCTTCAGGTGGCACAGTCTTAGATTACCCAATCAACTGAATTCACTAAGTCAAATATTTTGTACCTTGCCCCTCGCAGCAGTTCCTTCAGTTTTCAGTGACCTGGGTGTGAAGCTTGATGAATCTGATGGATGAGTTGCTTAGCAATCTCCTTAGCTAGGTTGTCACAGCCTTCAGAGGTCAACAACCATCTATCTTTTCTGTAAACCCCTTGGCATTTTGTCTGGTCTCATTTGTCTTCAGTAGTATATTGAGGGATGACTGGGAACACAGGGAGCAGCAAAGCTACCAGGATGTTAGCAGTGGAAGCTTGAGTGGCCTCCCCTTTGGCTTTATCAGCTCCTCTGTTCCTTTTGGCTATTTCTGACATCCTTTTCTGATGCCTGGGGAAATGAACTATGGCCACTTTGAGAAGAAGCCATAATGTCTCCAGTAATGAAAGTATTCCTTCTTTATTTTTGATAGTTTTTCCTTCAGCAGTCACTAATCCCCTCTCTTTGTATATGGACCCATGTATATAAGCCATGGCAAAGGTATATCTATTGTCAGTATAGATGTTAGCTATGGCCTTTTGCCAATCCCCTCCCCCCAACACAAGACAGGGTTTCTCTGTATAGCCCTGACTGTCCTGGAACTCACTATGTAGATCAGGATGGCCTCAAGCTCAGAAATCCTCTGCCTCCAAAGTGCTGGGATTAAAGGTGTGTGCCACCACTGCCTGGTCCCTTTTGCCAGTTTTAAAGCCTGTGTTAGAGCCTTTAGTTGAGCTTTCTGGCCTGAAGTTCCTGGCAGCAAAGCAGTTGCCCAAATAACAGAGTCCCAGTCCACTACTGCTGGCCCTGCATAACTACCTCCATTTCAGGAGGAAACTGCTCTATCCATGAAGCAGATATGTTCTGCTTCTGCCCAGGGTATGTCAGTCAAGTCCAGCCTGATGTCCTGGATGTGCACCAGAACTATAGAACTAAAGTCTTTCTAGATTTTTTCCTGGGTCTCTCATTCTTTCCCTGCATCACCTGGCTCATCTTAAATTTGTGGGCCATTTGGCAGCCTCTCAGAGGCCCTCGCATCAGAAGCTGGTGGTAAACCCAGAGCTTCTCCTTACCATCAGCAGTGTTAAGTCTGGTCAAATCAAAGGAAAGGCTTCATCAATGACAGTCTGCACTTGAGTGGGCAGCCCCATTTACTCCCAGAACCAACTTCCTGACAGCTCCAAGTATCCTCTTTTTCTCCCCTATGGAACAGAAAGGGGAGCAAAACAGGGGGCTGAGGCTTATGCGTAGGAAGAAGGGTGGGGAGTGGAGAGGTCAGTAGCACTTGGTCAGGGTAACCCCAGGCCTCATAAACTAAACCTTTACCCTGTAAAGGATGGGGAGATGGAAAGTCCCCTCCTCAGGTCATCCTACTTTATAGGTGGGTCATTCATTCCTGAAAACAGAGGCTAGTTTGTGGGGAAAAACAACCAGACTGGAGTCTTCTGCAGCTTGGCAAATGTCCTTAAATATGTTTCAGGACCAAGTCAAGTAGGGTGCTTTGTGTCTATCTCATCCTAGGAATCAAAGAAAAACTTTGTATGAGAGGACAAAAAGACAAACAGAATATACACAGACCAACACAGAAGGGCCTTCCCAGGAAAACAAAAACAAAATGAGAAGACTGTCACAGATGGTCTTCCTCTCTAGGCATGAGAGGCTCATAGACCAGAATTCAGAGAACTAGCAAAGTTCCCAAGCTTCTGGTAGGGGCTCCAGAGGGTTGTCATGGCCCCTGGCTGGGTGATATAATATGCATCTGCTTTGTTCCTCCTAAACAGAAACACAGTTTAAACCTGAAACAGAAACACAGAGATGGACAAAAGACAATCAGGCACCTGGACTAACCCATCAGAAAAATATTCCATTATTTGGTCTGGGCGTCCTGGACAAGAATCCCCAAATGTAAGGGTCCATGATTCCCAAAGAATAATATCCTGGACTCGAGCAGTATGTAAAAGCAAAGAGGGTTTTATTCTGCAGAAGTCCAGCATGCTGGGTTCTCCCATTCCAAGATGGGACTCACCTTGTATTTAAACTAAGAAAAATTACAAGCTGGAGGACTAAAGAGCCTATGACTATGATGAGAACTATAAATGTTGCCATTTCTGGTAGTCTATACAAAGTGTTACCTAATATGACACAACACTTTGGAACTGTAGATTGAAAAAATGGAATTAAATACTACCAACTTTTCATATGTGTCTTAGCTCCAAGAAGGCATTTTTTAAAATGCTTTCTTTGATTTAAAAATTTAAAAGATCTTATGAGAGAGTTAGGATATGAGTTTTGTGGGAAGAAACTTCTGAACTTAAGTGAATTTTATAATCTATTTATATGACATAAGAAAGATTACAGTCTACTTAGCAAAAGGTTGCCCATTGAATTCCACTAATATCATATCTCATACTTACCTCCAAATAAATATATGAAAAATGTTATAGCCAGCAAGAAACTATTACAGATTCTTCAATGAAAAATTTATACAAGCTCTAAGACAAAGATAAATAGTTCCTTCTTTCTATTTTCTGTATTTTTAAGTTTGAGTATTAGAATATATATCTGTGAGCCTTCCCATAATAGTAGTTCCTAAAATAATGTGATCTTGAGAACTGTCCAGAGAGAGATTAAATTCTTAACATCAAAAGAAATTATGGAATTACCCCATTCATTTAAATTATTTTACCATTAAGTGTTTTAATGACTTTAGTTTTATCTATTCTGATTTTAAAACCTACCGGACAGTTTCATTCATATAATTGAATTCAGGAGGGCACAGTGTCAGTTATGCTTAAGATGAATATTAATATTGCTGCTATAGTAAAGTATCTAAATTTTAGCTAGGTACCATGAAGCCTAAACTGATTGTTTCTATAAATAACTTTCAGAGTTTTCCTAATTATCTTCCACACAGCTTCACGACTGAAGATAAGCATTTCCTATACGTCAACTCTTTATTTTAGTTTATTTAATTTTGTTGCCTGTAAATTGCCATTAAACAGTTTAAGTCAGGTAAGATAAATGAGTCAATTTAGATACTGATAAGACAGATACATATGCCAATGGAATACATCATAAAGTTCAGAAATTCAAATACCTATATTAACCCAATGATTGACAATGTTGTCAAAAATCACACGAAGAAAAAAAGATACAATCTTTGTTAAATTGTGTTGAAAATCCTGACTATGAAAATTTTGGAGAAAGAAATTAGACTACACTCCTCATACTATACACAAACCAAATATAAATTGATTAAAAATTTTAATTTACGTACTGAAACTTTGTAATTGCTAAAGGAAAATATAGGGAAATAGATAACTATAGATCTATGAAGAAGAACTTTCTGAAACAGTGATAAATATATGACTTTTGGTTGCTGTACAATATTTCATTATGAGGACTCTGTATTATAGTAGCCATTATTCAGATCTCTATATTTAAAATGAAATATAATACAGTTGAGAAATGTCTAAAATGTGTCTACAAAATAATCAGAAAAAAAAAGAGCTCATTTACAAGCAGTGATAGTAAGATAATGACCAGAAAGGACAAAACTTTAAAAGACACACTGCTTACTAAAAGTATTATAAAATGTATTATTTCACAGCTCTAGGTATTTCATTGAGAAGAACTAGAACCTTGGCATAAATAGCTATGAACCTAACACGATGTATTATATACACTACTTAATGAATATCTTTAACCTTTATAGCTGCAGCAGAAGTTGTAAATATTATGGTTATTATATTGATAAAAGCCATAGTCACTAGGTCAATTTAATGGTAACCACATATATTCAAACTAAATCAAGTTTTGGTTCAGTGACAACTTAAATTAAAATGAGGAATAATTATAATTTGGGGGATTTTTTAATATTTAAAATAAATTCATTATATATAAATATTAATATACAATCATTTTATCTAAATATTATTACATTAATATACAATTACTATTGATATACCATCATATTAAATATGGAAGTTGCAGTGTTCGATAATAACTTTTAAAGAGCATTGGTTAGAACATTGGCGCTATAAAAATTTAATATAAAATGATAATCTTTTATTCTTGTGTAAATTACCTGTACAATTCTTGTCAACTCAATTTTAAGTAATGACAAAAATGAGGAATTTCTTCACTAGGGAATGATATTTAAATAACCTTTTGGTATCTAATGAGGAGTTTATTGGTGTACATATTAAATTTTGTGATAGATATTATTCTAAATGATACGATTTCTAATTCAATCTTTGACCTCACAATGTTATATGTACCACTGATACTCTACTCAAAGCTAGTTTATTAATTTGTCATAGGAATAGTTATTTTTATAACTCATTTACCTCCAATTCAATACAGATTCATGTAGAGTTCATTTTTTAATTTTTAATTTTTGCTTGATTATGACCTGAGAAGTGCTGACAATATGACAATATTTTATTTGGCTTAATGTCTTTAGCTACCCTTAAACTAAAGTAAAATGTACTTGTATATTTTAATTTTAAGGCTTTTTTGGTAATCAGCTATTTTATTTATTTACATTTCAAATGTTTGTCCACCATCTCTGTCTCCCCTCCACAAAATCCTCATCTCATCCCCCACTCTTTTGCTTCTAATAGGGTACTCCACCACCCGATTCCCACTCCAGCCTTATCCCTCTAGCATTCCTCTATGCATGGGCAACAAGTCTCCACAAAACCAAGCACTCCCCCTCCCATTGATGCCAGATAAGGCAATACTCTTCTACATATGTAGTTGGCGCCATAGACCTATCCATGTATACTCTTTGGTTGGTGGTTTAGTCCCTGGGAGCTCTGGGAGGTCTGGTTAGTTGACCTTGTTGTTCTTCCCATGGAGTTGCAATCCCCTTCAACTCCTTCACTGCTTCCCCTAGTTCCTCCACTGGGTCCCTGGGTTCAGTCCAATGGCTGACTATGAGTACCTGCATCTATCTTAGTCAGATGCTGGCAGAGCCTCTCAGAGGACAATCATACTAGGCTTCCATCTGTGAGAAATTCTTTTTATTAGCAATAGTGTCCAGCAATAGTGTTGGGGTTTTGGTGTCTGCATATGGAATGGATCCCAAGGTAGGAGTGGTGGTATCTGGATGTCCTTTCCTTCATTCTCTGCTCCATTTTTGTCCCTGAGTTTCCTTGATACAAGAACAATTCTGGGTTAAAGATTTTGAGATGTGTGAGTATTTCCATCCCTCAACCGAAGGCCATGCTTATTTACTGGAGGTGGTCCCTTCAGGTTCTATCTCCCCTCTGTTGGGTACTTCGCCTAATTTCATCCCTTTTGGATGATGAGAACCTCTCTCTTCCCTGGAGTCTGGGATTTTCTAGTAGTTCCCCAGATTCTCCACCCTCTCACTACTCATTCTCCTGACCTTCTGGACTTAGCTCGTCTCTTCCTATACCTGATCCTGACTCCCTTCCCCCTCTCTCACTCCCAAGTCTTTCTCTCCCTCAACCTCCCAAGATTATTTTGTTCCCCCTTCTAAGCAGGATTTAATCATCCATACTTTGTTCTTCCTTCTTGTTAAGCTTCATATGGTCTGTGAGTGTATTTCAGGTATTTGGGGGCTAATATCCAGAGTGAGTACATACAATATATGTCCTTTTGGATCAGAGTTACATCACTCAGGATGATACTTTCTTCTTCCATTAATTTGCCTGCAAAATTCATGAAGTCAATATTTTTAATAGCTGATTAGTTCTCCATTGTGTAAATGGATAAATATTCATTGACTCTTACCAGATAATTTGTGAGGGCCATATTTTCTGGGTTTAAGTAGTGTTATCAACATTTTCTGTATTTATCTTAAGTTGAGGGATATCTGGGTTGTTTCCAGCTTCTCACTATTATAAACAAGGCTGATATGAACATAATGGAGTATGTGCCCTTGTAACACAGTGCAGCATCTTTTGGTATATACCCAGGAGTGGTATAGCTGGGTCTTCTGGTAGAACTATTTCTAGTTTTCTGATAAACCACTATATTGATTTTAAAAGTGATTGTATCATCTTGCAGCAATCCCCGAGCAATGAAAGGCTGTTCCTGTTTCTCCACATCCTCACTAGCATCTTCTGTCACCTGGGTTTTTGATCTTAGCCATTCTGATTGTTCTAATGTGGAATCTCAGGGTCCTTTTGATTTGCATTTCCCTGATAACTAAGGATGTTGAACATTTCTTTAGATGCTTCTCTGACATTCAAGATTCCTCAGTTAAAAATTCTTTGTTTAGCTCTGTATCCCATGTTTAAATAAGGTTCTCTGGTTCCCTGGAGTTTAACTTGAGTTCTTTGTATATTTTGTATATTAACTCTCTATCAGATGTAGGTTTGGTAAAGATCTTTTCCCAATCTGTAGGTTGTTGTGCTGTTCTTTTGACAATGTACTTTTCCTTCTAGAAGCTTTTCAATTTTATGAGGTCCCATTTATCAATTGTTAATCCTAGAGCCCGAGCCAATGGTTAAGGAAATTTTCCTCTGTGAAGATGTGTTTCCTTACTCAAAGAATTCTCATATGAGCTACAAGTAGATTTTGATTCCCTTACCATTATGTGTCCCATCAGCTCCAAACAAAATAGGGTTTGTTTTGAAATCTTCATAACAAAGATAGACTGATGAAGCACTAGGTAAATATTGAACCCCAACACTAGGAAAGAAGGATAGTGGGGAGTGGTTGGGAGGTTGAAGAGATGATGAGAACTCATGGGCAGATGAGAAAGACTTTGTTCACCTCCAAAGAAGGAGATTATATAGGCAGCTCTTGTCATACAGGCACATGTGCCAAAATGGCCAAAACAGATATAGATTCAAAGGACTACAAACTAGTACTTATATACAGTCTGGGTACTAAAGACAAAGACTTCTCAAGGGCATATTTATACAAAAATCATATAAATAAAACAAAGTGCCAAAAACAGTTAAATAACAGATTTCATCAATATTCACTGTGGAGTTTTGGAATATCAGAAGTGAGTCATTTTGTGCTGAGATAGCCCTCTTTTTTGATCCTATGCCCTGCATCAGATAAATTTTTATTGACTCATACCTGATAATCTGTGAGGGCCATATTTTCAAGGTATAAACACTGTTATCAACATATTATTTATAGGTAATTTCTAGAATCTTCTTGGGTTGTAGAGTGGATTTGTCTAGATTACATGAAATGAGCTGGTAATATAGGGCTAAAATCTGTTCTACCACCATAGTTGCAGCCACTCTTAAAGCCAGTGGCAATGGCTGATCGACCATCTTGAACATTCTGAATTTGGGCCTGTGAATTCCAGTCCAGTACACTAATCTCGTGATTTGTTACTTGTGATACTTAGAATTGGAAGAAAAGAGAGAAAGAATAGAGATAAATATATGGAGACAAGTGTGTGTTGCACAGGACACCAGGAGAAGAAAAGTTTTCTCAACAGAGTATGTTTTGGGTTTCTCAAGAGAGTGCTTTGTACACTGAAAACTGGCTTCTAATGTATCTGTGTCCCTGATGACCCTGATAAGCACTTATTTGTATAAAGTAACCACAATATTCACTGCATCAACATGGATTTAGGATCAAAGAAATGCCATCCCAGTGTGTTTTCTAACATGCCTTTATTTGATTTGACTGTCCTATATTAACAAATGTTTCATTAAAAACAGTCTCACGATGCTTTATTTTAATTGAATTTCTTGCTCCCTTTTTAATACTCCATGGTTTTCAAGGAAATACAAAGTTTTGATATATGAAAGCTTCAGCAGTTTTTAGAGTTGTTTTTCTGCTTTGAAACACATGCACATTGTATCCACATTAAGAAAATCATGGTGCCTTCAATTATTCCCATTCATGATACTGCTAATTTCACTATTCCACACTGTAGCAAGCATCTTCTTCCAAATTAATTGGAAACTTAATAAAATCACCACGGGCAACTAGATCATCTGCTATGTTTATATTTCTGTAGCATAATGTTTACTTCCTTCATTTATATAATTAACTTAGATGAAATGCTTGTGCAGTGAGGCAAAGATGTTATGGATTAATTACTTATTTAATAGCTAAGATGAACTGTGTCATGTTAATTTTAAATACACAAAATATGACTTTTTGAATTGCTGAACTTATAGCTGAACTTATAATAAACTTTGTAAATTATGAGCTACTCGTAAGATAGTATGTAATATTGAATAAATAATAATAAGAATATAATTTTAGTAGATTTTTTATTTGTCAGGATATTGGATGGAAGAGACATAAGCATATTTCTATAGTCAAAATTATATTACTATTTTTATAAAAACACTTTATGTGATCTTTTAGTAACAATAATATTTGTCATAATAATAATATAATACATTACCTTTTCTCATAACTGACCATTGAAACCTGCTAAATTATCAAAAGAATTACATAGCATTTTTAAAATGTGTCGTTGATTTTCTGGAAATGGAATACAGCATACTACCTAGAAATTTTAAAAGCAGAAAATGCTTTAAGGATTTAACTGTATAACAAATTTTCGTTCAAGCTCAAAAGGTCAAAGAAAAGCCCAAAATAAGTACAAAATTACTTTAATAATAAATGCATATTCTTTGCTTTTGACAAGATACCTACAATAAAAATGAAATGAATAACTTGTATAAATTTGGGGCAAAACATTCATTTAAATGACCTAGAAAAATCTGTCATACATTCATCATATTTAAATTCACTTTGCTTTATTTAAAACTTTTCTCTTATTTTAGGCACAAACTGTTGTCTTCTGCTACTTTTTTAATAAATTAGCATATGTTTAATTGTAAATTTAAGGTTCTTGAAGAGTGTTTGGAATAATTTTTTTGCTGTAATACATAAGCATAATACAATGGAAAGCCTGTCTAAATGAAATATCTGAGCCTGGTAATGCTAATATCTCTGCTTATTATTATGACACTGCCTTTGACATTTCCCTAAAACCTAATTTATATCACTCTAACTTTTTTCTTAAAATAATTCTGAATGCAGATAGAAATTTGTCAAACATCTGAGAGGATAGTATTTTGAGAAATGTCCAAGAGATTATAATAATTAATATTATTAAATAAAAAAAAATCAAGAATTTAACAAAAATAATCAAACTGTGTGAAAAGATATTCTCTTAGGTTTCTGGGATCCTTCCTTTTATAAACTATAAAGGATTCAAATATGAGGTAAGATAATGATAAAAGTGAATACTGCTGCGAATGGAAATTTCACTTAATATTCTATATCTCCTTTGCTCACAAATTTTGTTCATAACTCATAAAAAGTAAAATTGTGTAACATTATTTTTGATTGAGGAAATTTGCTTTTCTTGAATTCTATTAAAATGGCTTATTTCATAATTACCACAATTTGCAGTGAAGAGCAGGAAATGTATCCATTTTCATCCCTAAAATTTTTCTTTTCTATTCACAAGTCAAAACTATCTTAGAATGGTATATTCCCATTTTGTACCTACATAAGATGATATGAAATTGTCCCCCAAAGTACCCCCAAAGTCATCTAATAAGACCATATTGTTTTCTATTTGTTTATGGTTATAGTAATTGACCAATATGAAGAGAATATTTTTATTTAATACATGTTGATGTTATTTCATGTAAGTCTTCAATAATGATGAGTTGTCAATTGAATATGTTTATTCCTGAAATACTGCTATGTGGACAAAATCCAAGATCTACTTTCAGTACAATTTTTCTAGATTTTATAAGGGATAAAGATACCTTGAATGCTTCCATTAAGGTCTTTTCAAATGAAAGAATTTTTATGTGTCAGATTCTTTTTTTCTTATTAGATATTTTCTTTATTTACATTTCAAACCCTTTCCTAGTTTGCCCTATGAAAACCCCTATTCCCCTCCCGCTCCCCTTGCTCATCAATCCACCTACTCCTGCTTCCTGGGCCAGGCATTCCACCACACTGAGGCATGCAGTCTTCACATGACCAAGGGCTTCTCCTGATGACCAACAAGACCATCTTCTACATATGCTGCTGGAGCCATGAGTCCCTCCATGTGTACTTTTTGGTCGGTTGTTTAGTCCCTTGGAGTCTTGGGGGTACTGGTTGTTTCATATTGTTGTTTCTCCTATGGGGCTGCAAACCTCTTCAGCTCCTTGGTCCCTTTCTTTAGTTCCTTCATTGGGGATCCTGTGCTCAGTCCAATGGCTAGCTGAGAGCATCCACCTCTGCATTTGTTAGACAGTGGTAGAGCCCATCAGGAGACAGCTATATAAGACTCCTGTCAGCTTCTTTAGCTTAATATCATGCTTTCTATCCTTAAGTCCTAGAGTCAATCCATGAAAATTAAAAAAAAAAAACCCGCAAAATAAACCCCCCAAAACAAAGGCATACTGTAAAGTCCTTCTGTTGACATAGCTACCAGAAGACATAGTGCACCTTTCTCCATGTATGACTCATTCCAATCTATCTATGTGTTTTGCTAGAGATTGAAGTAACACCTTATTAGACCCCACCGGTAAGGTCCATTTCACAGGCTGAATGGTGTCATTTCTAGTTCCAGAATTCATAATGAAGGCTTGCTTTTATAGCCACTGGAGGAATTAGGATTCTTATTCTGGGTTCAATAACATTTATAGCAAATGTTTCCTAGGCACATGTTCAGAATTAACCTTAAGGAACATGAGAGCAATGTTTGTGGAATACAATTTAGGAGAACATTACAAGCTTTTATGGAATTAATGGTATAATTGATAAGAAAGTTTTATTCCACATTGAACTTCAGATAAGATGTGAAAAGTAACTGAAAAAACAGTCAAGAAGTTCATGTTGCAGAACAAAATTAACTGTTAGTTAAATATTTCCTTATGTTTCTACTAGATCACCTGTGTTTCTAATAAGTATAATTTAGGGATTTCACCATGTCTATGACATCCACTTTTATGAATGTTTTCTGCAAATAGTGCAAGCCTGCCTTGAATTTAAAATAATAATAGAATTTTCATTTGACTCTAATGCATTATAACTCAGAAGTTTATTTATTAAATAAACCAGGTAAAGAGGCTAGCATAACATTAAATAGCTATTAGCATGAGATATTCATGAGTCCCTATTGCAATTTTTAGTAAATCATTTACTGTTAATATTATACTCAGAAAAGTAATTTCCCTCAAACTAATAGGAAATACATATTTACTTAGTAACCAATTAACAGAATTTGTTTTATATTCGGTAAGCTAGTCACTTGGATTGACATGATAAAATTTACAAAACAAACAGTTTACAAGTAAGATTTACTTGTACATTGTTCACTGGATTTGGCATTGAATTGCTAAAACTCTTTGCCTTGTGATTGTCAAGAAAAAAGAGAAAGAGAAGCCATACTAACAGATTTCTTCTTTATCATTTTTTTTTTTAATTTCACGTCTGGCGTTGGCTATTGGACAGGACTGACCATCATCACTTACAGTCTTTACTTCTGAAGTCCTGATCCCCATGTCAATCATCTCTGGAAACACCCACAAATACATCCCAGAAATGTGTGTTCCCCCACTTTCCTGCATTTCTCAAGTCAATCAATGAAGATTAACCATCACATCGTGGTGTAGAAATAAAGTTTGAATATTATTTGTCTTAGTCAGTGTTCTATTACTCTGAAGAAACACCATGAGTACATCAATTCACAAAATAAAGCATTTAATTGGGGATTACATACAGTTTCAGAGTTTTAGTCTATTATTATCGTCATTGGAAGCACGGTGGCACAACAGAGATATACTTGTAAATAAGTAGCAGAGAGTTCAGCATTCAGATCCAAGAGGACCAGGAAGACAGAGGCGCTGAGCTTGGATTGGATTTTTGAAAACCTCAAAGCCAGAGACATGAGCTCCGGGAGTACTGGTTAGTTCATATTGTTGTTCCACCTATAGGGCTGCAGATCCCTTTAGCTCCTTGGGTACTTTCTCTAGCTCCTCCATTGCGGGCCCTGTGATCCATCCAATAGCTGACTGTGAGCATCCACTTCTGTGTTTGCTAGGCCCCTGCATAGCCTCATAAGAGACAGCTCCATCTGGTTCCTTTCAGCAAAATCTTGTTGGTGTACGCAATGGTATCAGCGTTTGGAGGCTGATGGATCCCCGGGTATGGCAGTCTCTAGATGGTCCATCCTTTCATCTCAGCTCCAAACTTTGTCTCTGTAACTCCTTCCATGGGTGTTTTGTTCCCAATTCTAAAAAGGGGTAAAGTGTCCACACTTTAAAAAAAAAAAACTCAATCCTGCTGACACTCATTTTGAAATTTTAACTTCCAGATGTAAGAAAAAAATAAAAGTTTACATTTTACCCTATAACTGTGCTCTTGCTTTCACATACTAGTTCTTTCTTCTTTATTTTAATGTATCTCAACACTTAATCCCTAATTATTGATCTTACTTGGGAAAGTTGTAGAACCTTCATGAAGTAGAGCCTTAACTATGTCAATGTGGTGGGCTTTGATGAAAAAACAAAAAAAAAATAAAAACAAAAACAAAAAACCCAAAACAAAACAAGTAAACAAAAATACAACACAATAAAATCACCATTCTCACTCACTGTTGTCTGTTTACTGTCAGTGAATGAATCATGATTCCTCTGCTTCTTAGATGCCAGCGGATCTTATTGTTTTGTTGCCATGTATTCTACCACAATGGGTTTTATCACCTCTAGAATTAGAAGCCAAAATCAATGCATTTTTCTGTCACTTTTGTTATGTACTATGTACATATGTGCATGCAGTATGCAAAATACATCACGTCTTCATAGGAATCTCTGTGGCTTCTTATTGAGATCCAAATATTTCAGTTTTTTCATATCCTACACTCACAGGGTGCCTCAAATAGAAGTTTCATTTTCAAATGATGACCTTGTGTCTTGACTCAGAAATACCATGTTGGTTCTTTTTATAACTCTCTTTGAGAACAAACTTATTCTTTCTAGATGATTATCGGGAACAGTCATCTTGTTCATGGAATTACTCCATGGGTACTCTAAGCCAAATTATCTCCTTAATCTCCAAATTTCAATTGCATTTGCTATCTTTGTGACATTAGCTAATATTGCTTCATGCTATTCATTTTCCACAAACAGAATATAATGAAACTATATAGCAAAAGCTACTTTTAAAAAAAGTCCTAAATACCTTGATAGGGAAGATATTATACCAATTTTGTAAATAATTTCTAGCTAATTAATTGTTCAGGCTTTCCAGAGGAAATATGAATAAGAAATCAGGTAAAAATCTTACTTTATTGCTTGAAAAGATACCTGATTTTCAAGCAGTTTCTATAGGGAAAGATGAACTCACCAAGGACATCAAGCACTTCCATAGCATTAAAAACTAAAATTATTCTAAAAGTAAAGGAGAAGGAAGAGGAAACATTACAAAGCACTCTTTAGGGAATGTCATCTACTTTCAAGGTGAAAGAGATTTCGGTACTAAATATTGCCATAAACCTGAAGCTCACTTTAATAACTATTATCTCTGATTATAAGATTTGCCATGCATGAATAATATGGAGGTTATTTTGCTTTTCAGTGGTCATTTTCCCCATTGCCTTTATGGAATATTTACCTGTTAACCATTCTGAGTATGGATTCTACTTTTGAACATGTGTAATGATACCATGTATAACCATGGGTGTATGAATATATATATGTGTGTGTGTGTGTGTGTGTGTGTCTGTGTGTGTGTGTGTGTCTGTGTGTGTGTGTGTGTCTGTGTGTGTGAATTTGATATTTTATAGTAATAGCATTTGCCTGTAGTAATATTTGTCAAGTAATTCCATTACAGAAATGACTGGTAAAACACTTTCAACCCCAGGTGGCTCTCTTTTCTATTTAGAAGTAATTACAGAAAGATTGAAGAGACATTTTGCATTCCATTTGTGGTTGTCGTTTATTGAACTGGGTTAATATAACATGCTTCTGTGATTTTTAGCTTTTAAAGTACAGTCCCCTTGGAAGTGTGTTCACAGAAACATAAGTGTAAAATATGTGGCCACTCTCGTCAAGCTTTCAGATATTGCTTTTAGTTTTAGGAGAGATTGGAAATTGAAGATTAGGTTTTAGACTTCTTTAACATGCACACTTCACTGCTTCTATTCATATCCATTCATGTATATGTGTGTGTATTCATATCTGCATACACACATATAGTAGAATAAATATATGTATTTATGTGTATATATATCTATTTGTGTGCGTTGAAGCAACAATTATTTTATTCATTTACTGTATTTGAAAGTCTGGTTTAAAGACTCATTAACCTTTAAAAAATCTAAAAAGTGTGCCTCACTTTATGAATTTTTAAATTCGTGGAGAAAATTTATGTCAGCAGTCTTGTATCATGTACACACCTAACATTTTAAAATTTTATATCCTGCATAAAAATATATTTACAATTAGCATTTCTCAAAGCATTCTACTGATTATATTCTTAAACTGATAAAAAATTCCTAATACATGACTAAAAAGGCATCTTTATGATCTTAAATTGTAAAGGTACTATTCTGGGTTCATATCGTTGTGCACTTTGCTTATTACAGGGCTATGCTCCCTTTACACATTTCAAGTCTTTCATGGCTATTGACTTTAAAAGCTCCATTGCTATGGAACATGCATAAAATTTTGTTTTAAAAAGAAAATTATGTCATTTCCTCTTTTTTGCCTCCCACCCAGTCTTTTCCAGTTCCCCTCCACCTGCCTCTTTTTTGACTCCCCCCTCCACCTCCTCTCATACCCCTCAAATTAGTAGTCTTAGAATAAACTTCTCAGAAAGAAGATCTAACATAAGAACAAGATACTAATTGAATGCACTTTCTCAATAAGCAATTTTAATAAACAATACTATGTCTGTAATATCAAGTTTTCTGGAAAATATCACCATTATTTATTTTGTTTTTATTTTTAAAAAAGATAGTCTTGAAATATAAGACACAAATTGCAAAGAAAGAAAGAAAGAAAGAAAGAAGGGAAGAAAGAAAGAAAGAAAGAAAGAAGGAAGGAAGGAAGGAAGGAAGGAAGGAAGGAAGGAAGGAAGAAAAAGAAATGCTTCTTGAATAAAGTTGTGGTCCAGCAAACATTAGGATCTGGATGTGTCAGTAGGTTTAGGAATGGGATTCTGTCCCTTACTTCCCATACCATGCTAATATCTGCTGTGATATGTGATATCCATGTGCAGATGCTGTGTATGCTCTCACAACAACTGTGAGCTATTTATCTATAGCTAACAAGGCTGTATCAAATGCAAATCAAAACAACCCTGAGATTCCACCTCACACCAGTCAGAATGGCTAAGATCAAAAATTCAGGTGACAGCAGATGCTGGCGTGGATGTGGAGAAAGAGGAACACTCCTCCATTGTTGGTGGGATTGCAGGCTTGTACAACCACTATGGAAATCAGTCTGGCGGTTCCTCAGAAAACTGGATATAGTACTACCGGAGGATCCAGTAATACCTCTCCTGGGCATATATCCAGAAGATGCCCCAACTGGTAAGAAGGACACATGCTCCACTATGTTCATAGCAGCCTTATTTATAATAGCCAGAAGCTGGAAGGAACCCAGATGCCCCTCAACAGAGGAATGGATACAGAAAATGTGGTACATCTACACAATGGAGTACTACTCAGCTATTAAAAAGAATGAATTTATGAAATTCCTAGCCAAATGGATGGACCTGGAGGGCATCATCCTGAGTGAGGTAACACATTCACAAAGGAACTCACACAATATGTACTCACTGATAAGTGGATATTAGCCCAAAACCTAAGATACCCAAGATATAAGATACAATTTCCTAAACACATGAAACTCAAGAAAAATGAAGACTGAAGTGTGAACACTATGCCCCTCCTTAGAAGTGGGAACAAAACACCCTTGGAAGGAGTTACATAGACAAAGTTTGGAGCTGAGATAAAAGGATGGACCATGTAGACACTAGCATATCCGGGGATCCATCCCATAATCAGCTTCCAAATGCTGACACCATTGCATACACTAGCAAGATTATGCTGAAAGGACCCTGATATAGCTGTCTCTTGTCAGAGTATGCCTGGGCCTAGCAAACATAGAAGTGGATGCTCACAGTCGGCTATTGGATGGATCACATGGCCCCCAATGAAGGAGCTAGAGAAAGTACCAAAGAAGCTAAAGGGATCTGCAACCCTATAGGTGGAACAACATTATGAACTAACCAGTACCCCGGAGCTCTTGACTCTAGCTGCATATGCATCAAAAGATGGCCTAGTCGGCCATCACTCAAAAGAGAGGCCCATTGGACACGCAAACTTTATATGCCCCAGTACAGGGGAACGCCAGGGCCATAAAAGGGGAGTGGGTGGGTAGGGGAGAGGGGGTGGGTGGCTATGGGGGACTTTTGGTATAGCATTGCAAATGTAAATGAGCGAAATACCTAATAAAAAATGGAAAAAAAAAAGACTGTTTTCTGATAACCATGCACAACCCTCGATTTTCAGGCTTCTTCTACTCTCTCTTCCGCAATAATCTCTGAGGCTTTGGAGGAGGCGATTAACTTTCAGTAGTTACTTTTCTATTGCTTTAATAAAACAGCATGACCAAGGCAACATATAAAGTGTTTAGTTAGGCCTATAGTACCAGAAAATAGACACCATGATGCCAAAGCAAAGGCATGGCAGCAGGAGCTCACACATCAAAGCACAAGTGAGATGCAGAAAACATCATGGGAATTGCAAGAACATTTTAAAACGTCAATGTCTATCCTCATTGAAACATCTCCATCAACAATGTCACACACTGTTTAATCTTTCTCAAACAGCCCCACTAACTACATACTAAAATTCAAACAAATGAACCTACAGGGCCTATTCTCCTTCCAACCACCACACTAGCGTACAAGAACCATTTAAGGTTGATCATGTTGCTCCTCCTCCTCTGCACCTTGCCAGTACTAAGTGCCACCGTAAATAGAAAGCTGTTTCAGATGAGGTTTGAGTGTGCTGATCTATGAGTCTAAGAGTAAGTCATTAGGACTCAGTTTAACCCGATGTCCATTTAGCAAGTTAGTTGTAGCAGTTTCTCCAGTGGGTTCAACAAATATAGCTATCAAATATTAACCTAATACTGGTTTCAGGAAGGAATTTCATTCTGTGAAGTGGGACTAAACCCAAAGAAAAATGGTTGATTATTCACCTGATATGCACGCTACTATTGCATTTAGCATGGCTTTCCAATCTAGTGTTTATTAGATATAAGTATTTAAAGATGTGTATGAATGATGATTGCTTTTCTCTATGGTAGGGAGACCACTTCTGAATATTGTGGATTCTAGGTAGTAGAAAAGAACCTCCTAGATCATCATCAAGTTGATTTCTGCCTGTTCTGTGACCAGAGCATTATCTTAATAAGTAGACTGATGCCATCAACTTCTAGAGTAAAAAGAGTAATAATAATGGTACAGTTGCAATGTTTTGAGGTTATAAAAAAAATCCCTAGCCAATTACTCCAAAAAAAATTAACCATTATTGTCAATGAGTTCTTCAATAGTTAGCTGTGGTTGCCTGATAGAAACATTATTTCTGTATTAGAAGATAACATCATTTTATTTCATTTTTTCTAATATTTAAACAATTTTTAATTTATATATTTTGATCCAATTCCTCCTCTCTCTCCAGAGTCTATCTAAATCTACCCTTCCACACATACACACACACCCAATTTTATAGTACTTCTCAAAAGAAAAAAGAAAAAAAAGAAAAAAAGAATCCAATACTACAACAACAAAGTCTCATGTAGTATTAGGCAATCATAAACTAAAATTGATCTGGGCAGCAACTTACCCACCCCAGCGTTCTTGGTTTCCAAATGAAAGACGCACACATACACACACACACAGCCTTTATATTTTGATATGCCTAAGACAGCTCAATGGCTGGGCCACTTTCTAACCTCCACATGGCTAATCCACCTCCCTCCAGCATTGCTGAACTGGACCCAGTAGGACAGCCCTCCTGGACCACTTGCCTCCTGGCCCTACGTGGCCACTAGGCTCTCTGTCCTGTGTTTTCCTAGGCATGACATCTTTCTTCTCCTCCCTGCATGATGGACCTCATTCCTCCCCCTCAGGTCCCTCTCTAGAGAATCCTAAAGTCCCAATTCTGCCCTGTCCAGCCATCAGCTGCCGCCAACTTTACCAATTAGAATCGACTGGGGGCAGGGTCCCTCAGTGTCTTACATGCAGAGGTGTAGTTTGTCTTGCATACAATTTAGGGGACCCAAAATTAACATGATACAAACACCCCCATTCTCAAACTAAAACAAACAACCAAACAACAACAACAACAACAACAACAAACAAAACCACAAACAACATAAAAATATCTAAGCAGAAAACAAAACTAAATGAAACAAAACAAAGGAAAAATTGTAACCAAATAAAAGCACATAAACACTGAGGAGAACCAACAAAAGTAAAGAGAACAAGAGAAGGCGCACACACGTAAGACACCTACTCATTCACACATTCAGGAATCACATAGAAGCACTGAAGTGGACGCTGTAGTCCATACTTGGAGGCCGTAGTGAAGACTCTTGTAGCTGCTGTGCAAAATGCTACAGTTTCTGTGAGTTCATATGAGCTTTTATTATGTTGATTTACTGGGTCTTGTTTCTTCATGTCCTCCACCAACTCTGGCTCTTACAGTCTTTCTACCTCATTTTCAAAGTGTTCCTTGAGCTCTGACAGGAGGAGTTTGATGGAGACACTTTATTTAGGACTGAATGTCTCAAGCTCTCTCACTCTCTGAATATTGTCTGCCTATGTATCTGTGTGTTTGTTTCCATCTGCAACAAGAGGAACCATCTCTTTTGATAGCGAATGAAGGTACCCAATCTATGAATATAGTAGAATATTCTTAGGAGTCATTTATCACAATATTTGAACTGTTTTAACTTTGTTTATTCTAGGTCTCTGAGCTTTGTAGTATTATATTCTTGGTAAGAACTCATGCAGAATCAGATATGGTTTCATGTCATGTAGTGTAGTGTAGTGTAGTGTAGTGTAGTGTAGTGTAGTGTAGTGTAGTGCAGTATAATGTAGTGAAGTGTAATGTAGTGTTCTGTAGTGAAGTATATTGCCACTAACATCACTGGTTGGTATTCCCACAAGCTTTGTGTTCCCATTGCCCTAGAATATCTTGCAGGCAGTACACCATTGCAGTTCGAAGGGTTTATATGTGGCTTAGGGTTTACATTTCTCTTTTGAGAGTGTGCAGAGTACCTACTTGTACCAAAGATGCTAGAGTGCCTGGGTGAAGATCGATGTAGGCGGCAGCTCCACATCCCCATGTGTAAGAAGTTATCTAAGTTCTGACTTCAGCAATCGGGCCTTGCTGTCAGTTTGTGAAAAGCAACCTATAGTCTTGACAACAGCCTCAGGTATTTGGGCATTCCCATATGTCCCTTTGGGGAAACAGCTAAATACTCAAATGTAAACCCATCCTATTTCTGAAAGCTTTTTGAGATGGCCAGCTAGGAGCCTTCCTGACAGAATTTGACAATTTCATTTAAATCGCCTCTATAATAAAATTTTAGAATTTTATTTTTATTGCATATTTTCTTTATTTACATATCAAATGTTAGCCCCTTTTCCAGTTTCTATCCCTCCCAGTAACACCCTATCTCATCCTCCCTCCCCGTGAGGGTGTTCTTCCACCTACCCACCCACCCACTCCCACTTCACCATCCTCGCTTCCAATACACTAGGGCCTCTATCAAGCCTTCATAGGACCAAGGACCTCTCCTTTCATTGATGCATGACAAGGCCATCCTCTGCTACATATGCAGCTAGAGCCATGTGTACAACTCTGTTGATGGCTTATTCCCTGGGAGTTCTGGGGGGTCTTGTTGGTTGATATTTTGTTCTTCCTATGGGGTTGGAAACCCTTTTAACTCCTTCAGTCCCTTCTCTAATTCCTCTATTAGGGACCCAATGCTCAGTCCAATGGTTGGCTGCAAGTATCCGACTCTGTATTTGTAAGGCTCTGGCAGGGCTTCTCAGGAGACATAATATCAGGCTCCTTTCAGCATGCACTTCTTGGTATCCACAATAGTGTATTATGATTCCATATTAACTATCCAATGACCCTTTTTTTGGCTATGTTTCTCTATATTTCCTCCTTCAATGCCCTCTCTTCTCCTCTCCACCTAATCCTTTCAATCTAACCTCAAATCTATCTGTAATTATTCTATTTTAATTTCATTGTGGTAACTCAATTTTAACTGTTCTTTTCTTTATGAATCTTATCTAGTAGTTGGTTTACATATGAAGTTTTTAAAATGTCTTCAATATTACTGATCCTTCTCTATACCCCCTCCTCTAGCCTCTCCCACAGAAATTTAACTCTACCTGTTTTATGATTGCTTTTTAATCTTTATACCTGTATTTAGTTCTACCTTCTGTCCCTTCATTAATTTCCTGACCTCTATGGGTGTTGCAAATGATATAAACATATCTGAACTTTCAGAGCTATCAACCACAGATGAGAAAAATCTTACGGTGTGTATCTTTCTGAGTCTGTGTTACATCATTCAGGATTATTGTTTCTATTTCTTCTAAGTCACTTTTCTCAGAATATATTGCTATGTTACTATTAAATGTGGTGCAAAGACCTGTTTTCATTATTCTTGTTTGCATGTTATTGATGGGACATGACATCTCAAATTAGGTCATTATTTGTGTCTGTCTTTGAAGTTTATTCTCTCCTTTATGACTGGACATTAGAGGAAGCTCTATTGTCTGTTATCTCATTTGTTCAGTGATTTATCAGCTATAGGGGGCTTGAATATCCATCTTTAGGCAAATCACAACTGAAGATTAAATGATGTCAGTAGTAATCATGGTTCAGTGCAAGCTAAATTAAGTTTGTAAGCCTAAAGGAAGACCTTCTATAGTGCTAGAAGATTCTCATAGTCAAGTGGTGTCAGGCAAGGTATATAGAATGTTTCCCCAAGTAAAATTTGCTGATAGAATTGAGAATCCAAGTGTAGAATCACTACTATAAAATGTGTTGCTGTGGACGTGGCAGATGACAGGTATTGAGTACTTGATTTTCTGCAGTGTCTAAGGGATGGGTAGATTACTGATTTGAGTCTAGTGCCCTTCATTGTAAATACAATTCTAGGGGCAGAGATGACAGCTTAGGCTTAGTATCTTTGTACATTAGGAGCAAAGTATTAAAAAAGACAGTTGATGTAGTTTTCACAGTGGGTGTCATCTATAATTTTTGAAATTTCAATCTTACATAATTAGAACTTTGCATTCAAAATTAATGTTTCAACATATGTTATATTGTAAAACCACAGACAAATTCTATATCAACCTTAAATTCACATAAAAATCCAAAGAATAGCAATTTATTTAGTTATTTTTTTCAACTAAAGAGAGCATTTAGGCTTTAAGTCCTCAAATGTAATATTTGAGAAATCAGTTAACAGCAAATGAGAGCTCAACACCAGAAACGTCTTAGTGCACTATCTGTAGGAACCCATAGCTCATCATCATCATAAAACATTTGCAAAGTAATGATTCTCCTTGTATTCTCTGTGAAAAGTTATTCTCGATGTATTTCAAATGTAAAATCAGCTATGATTCAACTAAGGAGGATATATATTAATTTCATGATCATTTCAGGAAATTGACCTTAAAAAGTACACTGAAGTGCCTGTCTGCTCTCCAAAGATAATATATCACTCATAGAAATAAAGACATGCAAGGCAAGCATTTATACTGCATAGATAAAGCATGTATTACTAATAGCTTACTCAAAGCAAGTGAATGTTTCTCATTAGTCAAAAATTGCTTTGTGAAGAAAAATAGAAAATGAATTATAATATCAAAACCCTATAAGTTTTCAATCAAAAACTGAAAATCCTAAAAGAACAAATCTAAACTCTAACCACAAAGACAATATGCACACATGCACACAGATGCACCTGCACACACACATGCATACACACACACACAATGGTTATGTTTGCACATATATTGTGGAATATAGAATAATGTTTTAGATAATATTAAGTACTTAATTATCATAGGTGAAACTGGGTCAATAAAAGAAAGTAAAACTCTTTACTAAAAACAAGGGAGACTATCAGCTATCACTTCACTAATTTTCGCCTATCCGGAGAATTTTCTTATTGTTCGTACCTTAAATACAAATCAACTTCCTTCATATTGCCAAAAATACATGTAAAGTAATATTTATAAGGCAAGTACAAAAATAAATTATTTTGTGTATTGGGAAGGATGTTTATGTTGGGACTATTTACAAATTTTTTGTTACAACCATTCTCACAAAAATTGTGGTAGATAAATCATCAGTGATATAGAAGAAAACCTGAATTATGTGTGGATAATTACTGTCATACTTGTATATTTATATTGGTAGGAAATACAAGCATAGTTTGTTTTCTTCTTTATGAATCTATTACAAGAATTTTATATCATTCTCTGTATCTTAACTCTCCTCTATAGCAAATGCCAGATGGTTGATTCAAAATCCGTATTAGTCAATCAATACATATTGAAATAAAATTAATATTATTGAATTACCATTTCCATTTCACTTGGACTAATAAACAGCACATAATAATCTGAAAATCTGCAAATATAAAACTCCTATAATACCACATGGTGAATTTAATTTTTGGACTGATTGGGTTGTTTCAGTTTGTTTTCATATCTTGTTTACTAAGATATTCTCAAGTATTCATATAGAAAAAAGGAAAGCCCTCTAATTTAGCATGATAAATCTCATATGACCTCACAGATATTTAGGCTGGATATACATGACCTGCTTGGGTATGCCTAAGATCCTCTGTGTATATGTTGTAGCTTCTAGTTTAGTGTTTTTGTGAGAATCCTAAATGTGTGAATGAATAAGTCTAATTCTTTGCCTTCTCTTGGGAATTTTTTTTCTGTTTGTCTTATTCAACTCCTGTGTGTTACTTTATGTTTTATCTTTTGTATTATTTTTTATATTTTATTATTATCTTTTAGAAGCCTGCTTGCCTCCTGAGCGACAGACCGGGAGTGGATTTGGATCAAAGGGGAGGTGGAAATGAATTGGAAGGAGTAGAGAGAAAGAAAACTATCATCAGTATATAATATGTGAGAAGAAAGCATGTTCAATTAAAGGAAAAACAATTTCATCACTGACTATTATTGAAGGAAAAATTATAGTCTATAAATATAACCACTATAACTCATATAATATATACAGCAACTTAGACTTATGTCAAACACTGAGTAATTGTGGAAATTTCCTATAATATGACTACTTGCCTTGAAATATTTAGCACATCATATTTAACTGCATTGAAATGATGTATTCTGCCTTTGTATTTAGGTTCTTCCCTGACCCACTTATCTCAGTAGTGTGTTATGAGCAAGCATGAGTGATCTGAGGAGGGATGAGGCATGACTCAATGAAGCAATTTGATTCCAACTAGGAGCAATGGAATATGTTAAATAAGCTCAACTCAAAAGCACTTACAGTCTATACAAGGAATCAGGTTTCTCATGTATGATAGAATTTATATCAGTGTTGTGATATTCCAGTAGCCAATATCATATATGCACAAAAATATACACTAGTGACAACATTATTCTCAGCCTAAGAAGTGTGTTTTATTTTTAAGTATGTCTAATTAAAGCACTGTTTGGAGCCCATTTTGTTTATTGAATTGCAATTTTAGTTTACAAAACCAGTAACATGAATATTGATTGGTGAAGTTAATAGGAAGTTGAACTTGGATATATTAATACTTTCAGTGAGAATTAATCTCTAGCTGCCATATCTTTCATTTGTTTCCTTACTTACTTTTTTTCAGGACTCGTGCTTGGCATTTTCTTTATCTTCTTTTCTTTTTTGTTTATTTTTGCAGCTATATTTTCATGTATTCATTATTCATTTATTATATTGATAATATATTATTCTTTTATACAATACATCCCAAACATATTTTCCCTTCCCTTCACTCCTCCCAGCTCCCCAGGTTCCTTCACCCCAACCCACTCCGTTTCTGTCTCTTATTCTGAAAACAGCAGACAGCCAATAGATGTCAAACAACAGAACAAAACAAGACAAAAATATATTAAAAATCAAGGGACTTTCTTTCAAAATGGGTCCTACTTATTTTCCACATTTGATTAAGTAATTCTACATTGTCTAGAAGATTAAAGTTCTCAGGTTGTAGAAATTTAGAGAGTTTACTTGAGATTTGTCAAATATCATATATATATAAGGTTATATATATATATTATATATATATATATATTAAACCTTATAGTATTCGAAAAGACACTTCAATAATTGGAGTAGATCAGGTATAATAATAATAATAATTTAGAAAAATATTTTCTTCTCCAAACCATTTTTGCACATTTGATACCTTGTCACTAGGGGCAGTGGCATGGGAAAAAATGATAATCTAAGATGTTTGAACTGAAGGAATCTCTGGCCTTGCACAGGTTTGTACTCTACTTGGTTTGTTGGGGCTGAATGTGTTAGAAATGAATATATTATCAACACTTCTTGAATAAGCACCTTTCCCATTTTTCCCGTTTTTGTTCTACAGGATTATGACATCTATAGTTCAAATTAACAAGAAGTAGGTAAAAAAATAAGGCATGCTAAGTAGTTTGAGAGAGAAAAGGAGTGGGTTTGAAGGGGTTTCCTGTGCCTGCTCTGACAAACTCATCAAAATGAGTGGCTTAAAATAGCAGAAGCATATTCTCCTTCAGCTCTTGCCATGTTTTAAGTAAGTATTCCTCAAAGATTCAAACGAAAGTCTTTAACAAAGATGGCAGTATTGACAGATGTAGACCTTTAAGAAAGGGAGCCTATAAGAACAATCTCGTAGGCATTAGAAACCAAAGCTTGAAAACCTGCGTGTAGTTGATACAATCTATGTGGCAGAAGGAGAGAAATGACTACATAAGTTGTCTTCTGACCAACACAGTCTTGCCAGGCACCAACACAAATATGGACCCCCACACCCTCACCCATAGGACACACACACACCCCTAAATAAATGTTTAAAAAATGCTTTTTAAAGGAATGAAATTGATCCCAGTGAAACATCCATAGGATACTGGAGACACATCCTCAAACATGGTATAAGAACTTTCTCATCTTTGCTACTTATCAGAGACCAAATCATTGTTTCATTGAGTAGATAAAATGAGAATAGAAAGATTAAAGGAAAGAGAAAAAGTATTTTGAACCCAGACAAGAACTCCCCTTATCTATTCCCTGTTCCCCAGTCTGTAGGCAATTTGAGAAATCCATTACGCTTGTGAGAAAATGGACATTGTATAAAGTTAATTGCTCTCAACATTTATAGAATGACTTAATGTTATTCAGTCCTATTCTCTGGAGACCAGAATTCTATTAGCTCAAGATTGTATACTAATTGTTTATCCAGTTCCAAATGGTCAGCTATGGAAACACATACTAGCAACATTATGCCGACTGACCATGCCAGTAGACGAGTAGACCATCTACCATGGTGAAATTGTTTGTCCAAAAATAGAAATGATATGGAATGAAAGGTTTAGAAGGTAGAGAGTGAAACTGTGAAAAATTATGGAATTGGAGGTAAGAGGGGAGGATATGATGATACTTTATATGAAATTCTCGAAGGATTAACATATTAATCAACATATTACATTTAATATTACAATATTTTAATTAATAAATGTTTGGTCTGCTGGCTCTTAGCAGTCTTTGTGTTCCCTCTATTATGATGCTCCCATAACATTATGTTTGGGGATTGATGAATAATAATTAATATATTAGATGGTCAATTTATTTCTACATTTTAACTAGTCTAGTTGTGAATTGTAATTATATGTCCATGCTACAAAAGCAAACTTCTTTGAAGAGGGGTGGATGCTACACTTAACTGTGCATATTTGTAAATATTTTAACTGTAGTTTACACATATTCTTGCTTAGGAATGTTACAGTAGTAGGCTTTTGTCAAGGTTTCATGATCTCACTAGCCATGCATAGTTGGTTTTATTCATCACCAACAATGAACTCCCTACTATTAAAATCACCTTAAACCCCTTTTTCTGGCTTATCCCTGTGATAAACTTCTGCTTTAAGGATGAATACCATACTTTCATGGTCACTGGCGTATCTCACGGACATTACAGCTAGATAAGACTACTGATTACTGCTCTCTCTTGTCATCTTGCATAGTCCCTTCAGATACACTGAGAGCTAGTCCTTTGGGAATATGCTTGTAGGAGAGATCCAGATCAATTCTCCTACAAGTGTATCTCAAGTGTGTGATGTCTCCAGCATTTGGTCTTACTTTCTTCTGCACGAAGACATCAAGGGTGACAGTAATAGCCTATATTGTGATGGGGTCTCATGCAATACCCTGACCAACTATTGAAAAGAATTATTTCCAAGACTGACATGGGGATTTTAATAAGTCTTTAAGAACCACCAATTATGGAGGATAAACTAAATTCTTATATAAATAGAAATATACTTAAATATCAAAACAGTGAACACTACTCTTGTGTAAATTTAACTGTGTTATTTATCTTAAACAATAAATTCCAAAGTTTCTATTATAGCAAAACTGAACATTCCTTTTGATTTCTACATTAATATTCATGGTCCTTTTGATATTCTATTTATTAGCTTTTCATTTTATAACAGCATATGGCTTCTCCTCCACTAAATAATTTCTGCTCTGATAAAGTATGCTGACTAAATCTTTTAAATGAGATATAAGCAGTCACTATTCATAATTATCTTGTATCTCTTCTCTGCCATCTATGATTTATTAGACAAACTGACAGCATAGATTTCAAGTTCTAAGTATCATTCATTTAAAGAACTTTTTTTTAACCACAAAAATGTTTTGAAGAAATATTTCTATTTCTTGACATATGAAAATCAGCAGGAGGTTTTTAATTTAGGGATTTGAGACATTAATTCCATTAATTTGAGTCTATAATGATAAATACATAAAGTACATTCTTCAAAACTGCATGCACACTTTTACTGAATTTCCAATCACTTCATGGTATAGCAATAATATGTTGAGGATTTATCTAGCTCATTTCTTTGTTACACATTCTTCACACTATCACCATCACCTTCAACTAACCCAGCACATACAAAGTGATTATACCTGCTCCATTAATACATAGTTTCGCTGTTCCCACTGTGATTGAAATCAGCTGAAATAAGTTGATGTGTCTGAAAGTAATTTTATATAGTCACTTTTAAATTGAAAAATATATCATTTTAAAGAAGATTTTACACTAGAAGTGATGGGGGTTTGATTTGCAGTTTTGAATTAATTTAAATTTGATACATTTTAAAGTCAATTCATAATGTAGGAAAATGGTTTATGATGGTTAACCGTGGTAAGTAGGAACATATGTAGAATCAATGAGTATACATATCTTTGGGCCTTTCCCTGAAAGTGTTTCCAGGAAAATGCCTCGAGGGAAACACATTTTCAATGTGAAAGACACTATTTCATGCATTTAATAACACTGAAAAGACTTTGTACAAAGAGTGAAAAATTTAAACAGATAAATACCAAATCTTCTGGTTTTTGCTTTCTGGTTTACCCCGTTGTCAGGAGTCTCAGATAAATCAATTCCCACCACTATGGACTCTGCCGTAAATTCCCTTCCATAAATGACAGTATCCCTCAAACCATGAGCTAAATACATTATTTTCCCTATCATTTGTTTTTTGTTAAATATTTGGTTGAAGCAATTAGATAAATAGCAAATATGGGAAACATGCTGACATGTAGAACCAGTCCATAGGTAAGATAAACTATGTGTTTCAAGGCCTTTGACTCTGGATTACAGACAAGTATAAAATAATTTGGGGCTCTGGACCCGTGATCTAGAGTACTAGTCTGAAGAATAAAATGCAAGAGAGATACAGATAGCTTACCACCAATATTCTTTATATCCTGATCTTAGCATGTTCAGATGCAATGGGTCTTTTGTACCTACCATGATGAACCTCACTACACCTTTCATACAAAGATGCATTTTTATTAACTCAACCTGTGAATTCTCTCTTGTTGTTTCAACTATGTGGTAACAACAACATAAGGTAACATGTATGAACTTCAGGACACATCTTAGATTTTTTTTTCTCTTATTCCACCATTTAAAAAAATCTACAAGGAAAACGTTTTTGTCCCCTTTTGACTTCAACTACAAGAATTAGTCTCTACGTAACTAAAGAGTAACAGTAAATCATCAATGTTCACATAATTTTTCCCATATTATAAAAAGTATCTAAGCCAAATTCATGTACGTTTAGTAGTCAGTTTTCCCTATTACTTTAAATAAAGTCCAAATATCGTGAAGTAGTGATCACATCATATCTGACCAAATGATAGATATGTTACAGATTTTAAGGACAGTAGATAGAAAGTTTACTGAATATTTACACAAATAAAATCAGAGAAAATATTTTCTACATTATGGTTGAGAGATGAATGCAAATATCAGCACTAACAAAAATACCCTTCCAGGTAAATAGTTCTCATCACAGCACAAATGAATATGTGTAACCTTTGACAGTGTAGTTTACAACAAATGCAAGCATCTTAAGGAAAGTCATACAATTATCTATGTGGCAATTATCTAGAAATAGCATATCTTTCACCTTCCTTTTTTCTCTATTGAAATTCAACAGTTGAATTAGCATCCTTGCAGATCATTAAGTCTGGAAAGACACATAAAAAGCATTTACAACCTTTTATTTATTTTTTTTTATGAAAAGGATTTTTATTTTTCTGAACTTATATATGACCATATATACTCACATACCAACAAGAAGAAATCAGGCACAGAACGCATTACAAGTCTATTTATCTTGGGATACATGCCAAAGTCAACAAGTTTTGAAGCTATTTTTTTTTAATTTTTATTTTTTTATTTTTTTTCAGTCCTTTTTTTTTTTTTAAAGGAATTTTCCTCGTTTACATTTTCAATGCTATCCCAAAGTTCCCCCATACCCACCCCCCCAATCCCCTACCCACCCACTCCCCCTTTTTGGCCCTGGCATTCCCCTGTACTGGGGCATATAAAGTTTGCAAGTCCAATGGGCCTCTCTTTGCAGTGATGGCCGACTAGGCCATCTTTTGATACATATGCAGCTAAAGACAAGAGCTCCTGGGTACTGGTTAGTTCATATAGTTGTTCCACCTATAGGGTTGCAGATCCCTTTAGCTCCTTGGGTAATTTCTCTAGCTCCTCCATGGGGCCGTGTGACCCATCCAATAGCTGACTGTGAGCATCCACTTCTGTGTTTGCTAGGTCCCGGCATAGTCTCACAAGAGAGAGCTATATCTGGGTCCTTTCAGCAAAATCTTGCTAGTGTATGCAATGGTTTCAGCATTTGGAAGCTGATTATGGGATGGATCCCTGCATATGGCAATCACTAGATGGTCCAGTTTTACCTACATGTCTACAGAGGATTTACATCATTTTAACAGATGCTCTGAGTTGAAAATTAAGTATAATCTTAAGGCAATCTATTTACCTTTCTCTGTTATACAGATATTCAAAAAGATATTTGAGAGCAAGATAATTGCACAGAGTTAGTATACATCAAAATAATTACTATATTTTTAAAACTTTTCTGAAATTTTATTTACAGACCATAAGAGTTGAATGTTGGTTCTTAGAGGTAAGGAGAAACAAAAACAGAGAAGGACAGGAAGGGGGCATCAGTGTATATTAGGTTACAATGGTCTTAATGTCAGATTACAAAATTAGCACTAGGGCCAGATACATGAAAATTCTTACCAGTTTTGGAATTGGTGTTTATTTAATGACTGATACTGGATATATCATAAAATTTATTTTAACTGTTCTATGCATAATAATGGAATGAAAAGCCAATAATCATAACTTGGCCAACACAAAATACTGATGTTTAAACCTAATAAAACAATTACAACATTTAGCCATATCTTTGTCCACAAGGAAATTATGATAAATATAATCAAAATATAGAAACTCCACCTTTGAATTGTCAGGAAAATTACACAAACAAAACTAAGAATTATATAGAAGAAAATAAAGTGCTCATAATAGATTGACCCTGGAAATTATTCAAAGGAAAAGCTCCCATTTAAACCCTTAGCTTGAATGTGATATTGATTCCATGAAAACACATTAAGTAACAAATGACAAGAAAATTTAAGTTCAAAGACACATGACTCATCCAAACCATTGAATAGCTAAGAATAACCTCTAAAAGATGGTATATAAGAAAAGTAATAATAATGAGAACAAAAAACAGCAAAATTTGTCTTTACGCTCTGTGTTTTCCCTAAGCCTACAGAAGAACAGTTGTAACATAAGTTATGAATAAGTATGTTGTTGGCCTAGCAAAATATTTCCAAAGAATGAGATAATTCAAATACAACTGTGCTAGAAATTATATTTGGCATAAAATTTATTAGAATGGTTGCATTTTAATAATAGCTAGACTACTTTATGAATGATTCTAATGAGGTCAAATCTCATTGCATGCAGCGTTTTAGTGTTTTTGTATTTTAAAATTAAAATATAAATCTCCCTCTCATTTTATTTCTTCAAAGCTTCCTATTTCTTCTCTATTCAACCTCTCCTATGTCAGCTGCCTCTCAATTTCAAAGCTTCTTTTGCTTTGTTTATTATTACTACTAAATGTATGCATATATATATATATGTGTGTGTGTGTGTGTGTGTGTGTGTGTGTGTGTGTGTGTGTGAATACACACAAGATATAAATATAACTGCTAAACCTGTTTATTGTTCCTTGTATGTACATCATTACACTGTTCCACTTGATATCTGGTTATCAAGTAATGGGATCATCCCTCTTAATATATGTATACATTCCTTTTTCTACAAAGATGATTATAGATAACTTATTTATCTAAAAATCATATGTCTTACATAGATTTCACGTATACTTCACATAACTGGGATTAATTTGCATTTATTGAGAAGAAACTAAGAAATGTATGTAATGAATTTGAATATAGCAAAATATTATACACAAAGCAAAAATCAAAAATGTATTCTACTTTAAAAATACAATTTAGCAGTGAAGAATTTTGTGATGGAGGCCACGTGATGTGGGGAAACTATTTAAAATGGCACTGAAGTTCCCCATTTTAGGAAAGTCTGTAACTGCACAAATGATATGTAGAAACAAAACAGCAATCTTAACATTACATCACACTGATCAGGCCTCAGTATTTAAACTCAGAAAAGAACCCTATCCCCACCCCCCACATCTCTGAAGGATATATAGAGAAGGAGAAATAGAGGACCATAAAAATAATTTTAGCTTTCTCATAGTAGTATTTTTCTTGTAGCAAACACTAAACTATAGCTTATGCATTTTTTATTTCTTCATTTTTTAATTGAATATAGATTTTTCTCATATAATACATCTTTATAAAATTTCCCTCTCTCTACTTCTCCCAGATCCTTCAAATCTATACTACCCTTGGGAAGCAGTCCTTTTCTGTCTCTCATTTTGAACAGGATTCCAAGAGTTAACAATCTAACATGACAAAATAAAGTATAAGAAAATACAAACACTATCACATGGAGGCTGGAAAAGGCAATTAAAGAGAAGGAAGAGAGCTCAAATAGAAGATTGAAGAGTCAGAGAGCAACTCATTCACATGCTCAAGAGTTTCATAAAAAAATACTAAACTGAAAGCTATTATAGATATGAAGATGACCTGGTGCATTGTAGGTCCTGTGATTCAGTCTCTGAGTTCATATGAGCCTTATTCTCTTGCTTTCCTCCATCCTTTCTGGATGCTATACTCTTTCTGTCTCCTTTTCTGAAGGGATCTCTGAACTCTGAAGGAAGGGATTTGGTAGCACTATCTCACTTAGTGCTATGAATATCAAAGACTTCCTCTTTTTCTGATAATATCTGATTGTGAGTTCCTTAATGTGTTTCTGTCTGCATAAGAAGAAGCCACGCTGATGATGAATGAATAATGCAGTAAACTCTAAGTGTAGTAGAATATCATTTACAACCATTTTATTGTTATAATTTTTTAGGCCAATAGTATTTAGTTTTGCCCTAGGTCTCTTGGTTACCTTGTCTCCTGCCCTTGGTCATTCAAGTAGTGTTGGGTAGGATTTTCATCTCATGAAGTGGGTCTTAGTCAAACCAGACACAGATTGGCTATTCTCACACATTCTTGTGCTACTAGTGCCTGTTGCAGGCAAGACAGAGTGTAGGGCAAATTTTTATGACTGTGTTGGAATTTATGTTTTTCATTTGGTAGCCTGAAGTATATCTCCTTTCACCAAAGATACAAGAATATAGGTGTGACAACTCCTGAAATTGAGGGACATTTGAGACGTGGTATAGAAAACTGGAGTAGTAACAACTTTTTTAAAGTATATGAAAGTGATCCTAATGATATATCGTTATAATGGGAGAGACAGTCTCAATTGACCATCTCTTGCCATCAAACAAGGTTTCAGTTCCCAGAACTGGGTTGTATTAAACTGAGTTGTTAGGCAAAAGGGTCCCTTAGAAATCACCAAACACCCAGTCTGATGCCAAGACAATGGATTGCTCTCTACAAACTGACACTGGGGCTCCATTGGGTGGCAATGCCCACCCAATGCACTTATCATAGACAAGTAGAACTGGTACCTACATAGAGCTTATGAACTACACTGCTTCTCCAAGGACACACACACACAAACACAACACACGGGGGTATTTGGAAAATACAGAAAATAACTGTACCAACACAAGGTCTAATACAGGCAGATGTTCCTTTCAATAGAGAAATTGCAAAATGAACAGCCTTACCTTTATCTTACCAAATGTTTATTAGAATTACCTGGGAAATGAAACCTTAGCTATTTAAAAACACAAAGATGTTTCCAGGCAAAGATGCTATAACGGGGATAACCAAGCACTTCAAGGCAGACATTAGTTTGCGTTTGATATGGGCCTGGAGTTTTCTACTGGAGAAAAGTATTTTAAAAGAATTCACCATGGAACACAGGGCCTCTAATGGAGGAGATAAAGTACCCAAGGAGCTAAAGGGATCTGCACTCCTATAGGTGAAACAACAATATGAACTACCCAGTACCCTCAGAGCTCGTGTCTCTAGCTGCATATGTATCAGAAGATGGCCTAGTCGGCCATCATTGGGAAGACAGGCCCCTTGGTCTTGCAAACTTTATATGCCTTAGTACAGGGGAACATGGGGGGAGGGTCTGGGGGACTTTTGGGATAGCATTTGAAATGTAAATGAAGGAAACACCTAATTAAAAAAAAGAATTCAACAAAAATGGAAGATGTTTTTGGTATCATGGACCCTATGAAACAATATGCCCTATTGTTCATAGTATTTTAACATAGCTATAAAATTAATGAATGTACTTGCCATTAGTTTTAGTCTATAGATTTGTGTATGTGTTTCATAATAAGATTATTTATGCATTTGAATGATAAATCAATTCAACTTATATGGATGTATATTTAAGTCAGCCAATAAGTAACTTACTAACATTAGGTAACTGATTTGATATGGTAGTATAAAAATTACATTTTAATAATTAATTTTTTACATATATCTACAGGATAATTGTTGGAATAGATTTGTTGCATCAAAGAAAATAGGAGTGATTGGTATTGATAATTACCTTGGAGGTAATTCTAGGTTAAAATAAAGTATCATTTGCCTTAGAGTACCACTATAGCAGACATCACTACTATGAATCTTCACCCCAAGAGAAAAAGTTCTTATTTTCTATTAGTCATTGTTCCTACATCTTACTTGCTTTAATATCATAGTGAAGTTTTGTATCATATTTAGTTAGCCAAATAGATTAATTAATACATAGAGATGTTTGGAAGATATAAATTCTAAAATTATCAATCAGACCAGAAATTATGTCATATCTCCTTGTCATGGTTCCATATACTTCAATTCAGTATTTTCCACAGGTATTTAGTACTTAGTAAAGAATGAAACTAAGGTGCAACTAAACATTGCTCATTCAATTAAAAATTAGTCTAACATTCCTCTTATTAAGAGTGAATTTTTTGGTCAATCCATCTGCCTTCAACAACGTCACACCTCCTAATCCTTACCAAACAGTTCCACAAACTCAATACCTAATATTTGAACATATAAGACTATTGAGAAAATTCTCATTCAAAACTGTCCTTTTGAGCTATTAACCATATACTCCACATCTGTTATTTCAAAAAGTTACAATGTTATCCAGGGGACAGACTTAAGCTTACAATACCAAAAATTTCCAAATAAATAAAGGATAGTTGTCATGGGATTCCTAAATAGATGGATTGATTTTCCTGTATAGTCAACTATAAATGAGTTTTACAAGAGAATAGGATAGACACTGAAGTGGGTTATCTACTGGAAATTTGAGAAGCGAAGTCACAGAGAAAATAATGATATGGAAACATATCCAGGGCTGGAGAGATGGCTCAGCAGTTAAGTGCACTGGCTGCTCTTCCAAAGGACCTGAGTTCAAACCCCAGCAACCACCTGGTGGCTTACAACCATCTGTAATGTGATCCGATTACTGAAGACAGCTACAGTGTACTTACATATAATAACTAACTAAATAAAAATTTTAAAAGGGAACATATCCTTTAGACAGCCCTAGGTGAAAATGAAAAGGGCCGCCATATAATTAAGAAAAATCCAAAGATTTATGGGCAGAATAATGTGAGTGTTTTAATCATGTGATGGCATAAAGAGATCATCAGTGAAGTAGATTCATAAGAACCATATAACATATCATGATATAAAATGAGGACAGGGAGAATTTTGGGAGGGACAAAAGATTGCTGAAGGGTAACTTTGAAAAAACATATGACATTTTCTGTTATAATATAGACAAAGGATGAATAGAGACAAAAATTTAGATAATTTTAAATATTAAATGATGAGTCAATAAAAGCCAAGCATATTTATCCAAAGTAATATGTTCTTGACATAAGAATTTAGCTACTATATCTAATGAGCATATAATGTACAGGGAAAGTAATTATAGCATTAAAAACATAATCATTTGCATCAGGCTTGCCTACTCTTCTGACATTGCCACATGATATTATTAACTACAAAGTTCATGCTCAATACATTTATATTTGAGTTAAAAAAAAAAAAAAACACCCTCACAGTGTTTTAAGTTAAGTTTACAATTTTAGGTCAGGCTAGGTTCACATCTATTCTCAGACCAATATCACTTGCACACTGCAGGTTTGACTTGTTTAGGAAACCTCTAAGGTCAATTCCTGGTGTTGATGCTAGATGAAGGAACGATCTTGGAAAGACATAAAATAAATGAGGTACCTGCAAATAAGCAGAGTTTCTATAAACTAATGCTAAAACTCCCTAGGGACATACATTCTTTTTTTTTTTTCTCTGTCAACACCAATCACATTGTGAGCAGGAAAAAATAACTATGAATTAAAAAGTTAGAATAGTCGTAATGTATTCAGCTTTTCTTCCTGGTCCTTTCAAGCATTTTTACTTAACAAAGCATGTTGGTATTAGATGGTGCTATAATCTGAACTGTCAGTTTGTTTGTTTGTTTGCTTGCTTGCTTGCTTGTTGTCTTTCCATCCCAGGTGGCAATGGAAAAGGTTTTGCTCATGGTTTTACATTGGCTTATTTTCATTTGAGTACTGAGGACTTGTGTGGTTAACCTGACAGAGCAGTGGTCGTCAAGGCAAGAACCATTAGGCTCTTTGACAGTTTTCCTATGTGTTCTTTCCTGTCATATATCAAAGAAAAAGGAAGACCCAAGAATTACTACAGGGTGAGAGAGAATGCTCTACTTAACTTCTCACTTCAGAGGATGGAGCTTAAAAAAGAAAAAGACAATTTCTAAACCTATCTGTGATATTCGAGATATGGCTTAGTGCCTTTGGGATTTCTCTCTGGGGAACTATTATTAGCTAAAGGCAGGTTACTTTCTCACCTATAATGTCTTTGTGAGTATTCCAAATGCCAGAGGCTGGTGCTCTCAAACTCCATGAAACTTCTGTAGCAGCGCAGAAGCCCTGAGATGCATTTCAAGGACTCTCTGAAGAGTGAAGAAATAAACAGAAATACACCTTTGTGTCTACGAATGTTATTTGTTATTTTCCTCTACAATTCTGTAGTTTTGTCACTTTCCAGGAGAATAGCATAAAGTAAGACTGATATTATAAAACTAGGTTCAATTTTTTTTCAATATTTCTTTGTGATTGCTATATCTTGTTCGTGTAAGACAAAGAGCTTATACTCTAGACACGGTGTAAAGTGTCATTTTTAGCTTAATGCTTGTTGTATAGTTAGTAATTTTATGTTCTGCCTTCCCTTACATTTGTCTAGTGATACGAAAATGCATTTTTTGCATTATATAAAACAAATACATCTAGTGGATCCCCATGAATTATGTTAGCTATTAGAATCAGTGGAAAAAATGGTAACAGCATATAACAATGTTCTTGTTAAAAAATTTCAGCAATAACATGTTGAAGTTTGTGATTTTACATCACTGACGCAATTCTGGATAACTATCTAATATTCCTGTTCTTCATATTCTTGATAATTTTTGAAACGTAATTATTGAGACAACACTTTTTTTCTTAGAAAGCATTATTATGGACTCATCAGTATTTCAATATTTTAGACCAGAATATTGTTACATTTTAAATATTTTAAATATATACACATATATGTATATGTATGCATATATACATATTTATAATTTTCTTTTTCTTCGTATGCTATTTAACAGAAAATGAAATTATATGCTTAACTTGTTTTATAAATCATTCCAACAATAAATCAGGTGAGCTGTCATATCTTCTGTTCTATTCTTTGGTGTTGAATTTAGTAATCATTCAGAGCCATTAGGCTTAGAGAAATAGATTTTATGATAAATGTAGAAATATAGCAAACCTCTTGCCCATGTTTATCAATGTACCAATGAATGCAGCTGCTTCTACAACCCCTGATGAGAAAGAGAACATCAACAATGGTAATGACAGTGCTGCAAACTAGTTACCATATGTACTTAACTAATAAGTATATAAGAAATTCTGCCATATCCAGGGATCCACCCCATAATCAGCATCCAAACACTGACACCATTGCATACACTAGCAAGATTTTATCGAAAGGAGCCAGATGTAGCTGTCTCTTGTGAGACTCTGCCGGGGCCTAGCAAACACAGAAGTGGATGCTCACAGTCAGCTAATGGATGGATCACAGGGCTCCCAATGGAGGAGCTAGAGAAAGTAGCCAAGGAGCTAAAGGGATCTGCAACCCTATAGGTGGAACGACATTATGAACTAACCAGTACCCCGGAGCTCTTGACTCTAGCTGCATATGTATCAAAAGATGGCCTAGTCGGCCATCACTGGAAAGAGAGGCCCATTGGACACGCAAACTTTATATGCCCCAGTACAGGGGAACGCCAGGGCCAAAAAGGGGGAGTGGGTGGGTAGGGGAGTGGGGGTGGGTGGGTATGGGGGACTTTTGGTATAGCATTGGAAATGTAAATGAGCTACATACCTAATAAAAAATTAAAAAAAAAACAAACAAAAAAAACAAACAAAAAAACAAACCAAAAAAACACTTACATATATTTTTATTGTTGCAGAAAGTAATGAATAAATATTGAAAAAATGTCACAAAAAAAAAGAAAAGAAATTCTTAAGTACGCGGCCTTGAATTTTCCATAAAGATACAGTATTAGGTGTTTTGCTGCCCATAAAGCCTTCAGGAACAGAATGGGCTGAAAGTAATCTCATTTTTTAGTAAAACACAGTCATACTTGCATTAGAATTTTCATCACCACACAGGTGTCTAGAAACATGGGGAAATGATTTACAGAAATATGAGAGAAACGTACTTAAAACAGGTATGAACTCCCAAGCTATACATCACTTTATTTGAGAGTTAAGAGAGAGTACCATACATCAAAATATTTTCACTAAACCTGGCAAAATTTTCAGATAGTTATCACAGAGAAGCATTCAGAGGGTGTATCCCTCCAAATATGATAGATTACTTACTCAACTAAACGACAAACTAAATTGGAAAACCACAAGTTGAAAGATACTCTACATCAGAAAGGTGATGAACAATGAGATAATTTCAAATTCTTTTACTTCCAAACAGACAAAAACATTGTGGCCATGTGAAGTTATATGTATCCAACTAAAGGGAATTTAGTGAGGTTTGTTCAAAAAGGTGTCCCTGCAATGATTGGAGAGTGAACTTTGTATTATATTATTTTATTTTTGAAATTATGATTTGATTTAAGCATGAAGTAAAATAATACTATGAAAAAATTATATCAACTGTACTATTTATGAAAAGAAATTAGATGAATAATGTGATATCTAAAGCTAGGGACTGTTTGGACCAATAAATACAGGCCAGGAAGGTTTGCTAAGGAGAAAGATTTCTAATGCAAAATTGTGACAATGTAACCTTTGGGTGTAAAGTGGCAGACTGTATAAAATGAAAATGATAACATATATGGATAGGAGTTTAAATAATGCAAAGATGAACAAATTTTAAAAGCACGTATTAGATGATCAACAGGTCAGGACATAATTTAAATATTTAACAATAATTATTATAGTTTAATACTACAACAATATTTACATTATAATTTGATATTATTAATATAAAACATAAATAAGAACAAATTATATAGTTAGTTGTCTACAAATGAAATTCTATCATGCTAAAATTCAGATGCTATAGGATACATATTTAATGAAAATATTAAAAAGCTTTCCATGTGTTTGCTCATTATTTATTAAGCTTCTGTTCAAAAACATTTTATTTTTTGAAATTTCAATATCTCATTTTCAAAGTTAGAGGTTTTCTTTACTTTCTTCTACAAAGATGACCAAAATTTGGTGTCTGTGTCTAGGTTTCTTTAACTTGATGTTTATTGACTATTCATTAGAAATAATAGATAACCATTCATTATCCTGGCCCTCTGAGCTTCTCTCCCCCACCCCCTCTGATCTTGATCCTGTGTCCCTTTCGTGCCTCTCCTATCCTGCCCAGGTCTCTCCCTCCATCTGCCTTCCATGATTACTTTGTTCCCCTTCTATGTGGGGTAGAAGCAACCTCCTTTGGGCCGTTCTTCTTGTTAAACTTCTTATGGTCTGTGGGTTGTATGTATCATGGGTATTCTGTACTTTATGACTAATATTCCATGAGTACATACCATGCATGTCCTTTTGGGTCTGGGTTACCTCACCCAGGATGATATTTTCTAGTTCCATCCGTTTGACTGCAAAATTCCTGATGTCCTTGTTTTTAAAGCTGAATAGTTTTTTAGTATATAAATGATCCACAATTTCTGTATCTATTCTTAGGTTGAAGGACATCTCTTTCTTTCCAGCTTTTAGTGGGGTTGTGACCATTACTTGGTTTGAGTTATTTTATGTGTATGCTGTCATCTCACCGAAAATTAATCCATGTGTAATTGATTGTAAGCACTAGTTCATCATCTCTTCACAGACTGTGTGACATTAAGGAATTCGAAGGGCTGGAGAGGCATTCAGGCACTCAGTAGAATATACATACTTTTACAGTGCTTATAAGAGATCACTGATCCTCCTGTGACCCATGTTTCCTCAAAGCAAAGCTCAACATTTCTAAAGTAGATGGTACAAGAGATGCATACCAACAATGCAACTATACATTGCTGTCATACTTTTACACATGAGCTGCTAAGCATATAGGAATTCTGAGTCAGTGTGTTTAGAATACTGTTATTTATCAAGATAGAACAGAAAGTCAGTAAATGGATTTGAGGGCTTTTGACCACTTCATTGCACATAGAATGAGCAAACTGAGTGAAGCTAGTCATTAAAGTGAAGGTCAGTAGTCAAACACCATCAAGCCATATAAGAGTATGATAATTTTCAGGATTGAGTCTACTAGGAAAGGCCATTTAGGTTAAGACTTTAATTAACTAACTGACATACAATAGTGCTCCATTACAATGTCAGTAACACTAAAAATGAATGAAAAAAAAGATACACTCAAAAGAAGAAAACAAGGGCTGAGTGTTCAATAAAATCAATGATGATGAAACAAAGAGACATTTACAAGACTGTGGATCTCTTGAATAGAGCAACACAACCAAGAGAGGGCACCAAGGAATGTCACAAGAAAGGAGAAACTGAACTAAATCATGAGCGAATTGAGACTGGAATTTCTATAATAAGCACAATTATGAAAATGTAATTGTAACCCATACTCTTTGATAGCACGTATTCTAATATTTGCTAGTGACTGTAATTCTTAAGAAAAGTCATTAATCTTATGAACAAGTTTAGAATGTTCGAAAAGAATGTACAAAACAATAAAGCATGTTATAATTATTTTCCTATATAATGATCTAAGTGACCTGGGTTTTTATAGAAAATCTTTCATAGTATTCCCCATACCACTGTGTGTGTGTGTGTGTGTGTGTGTGTGTTTACAGAAAGTTGTTTTCTAAAGAATGACTTTAATGAAATTTAATATTTCTAATACTTTAAAACTTAAATCATTTTCACAGTATAGCATTTTCTTAAGAGATTAAATGACATTCTGATAGGTAATTTTGTACTGAAACGATGTACCATTCACCACTTACAGCTGATAGCTTTATTTTCTTTGTTCCCTGATGATGGCTAAACTGTGGTTGATATGTGTTACTATTAAAGTCCTATTAAGAATATCTCACTCTTGACAAATAGATATACTTCAGATTGTCTCTGAAGAAATACAGTAAGACAAATGAGTTGTTGCCTACCAGTTTCTTTTGCAGTATAAACTTTTACTTTATTTCCTGTTAGTCAAAGAAATCCTCCTTCTGGGAATACAAAGACACATAGCAATGCTGAAAAGAATAATGGAATTTTCAAAGTGAAAAAAGAAACCTTAGAAACAATTGAACCCCTAACCTGCATTGTGAAAATGAAGAAACTGAAGCCATCTAAGTTTCTACCTATTTAATATTCTTTCCAGAATTAAGAATCCTGATCTGATTTCTGTCTTGGACTCTCATGTTTATTTGTTTTGTATTGTTTTTTTTGTTGTTTTGTGTGTGTGTGTGTGTGTGTGTGTGTGTGTGTGTGTGTGTGTGTGTATGTGTTAAGGTCCACATGGTATCACCTTTTAAAAAGAATTCTCAGAGTGTCAATCCCTGATACAAAGTGTTTCCAACAGAAACACTTCCCCTGAAGACACAATCCAGAATCACTCTGCCGCTAAGAGTTCCCACTGGAGCCCTAGACAGTATATTTCACACGCTGTAATGAGCTGGAAAATGTCCCCTTTCTCCGGTGATACAGAAGCTTCATGACTTAAGATGTTTTTTTAATGAAGATTTAAAAGAAGCATTTCATTTTTCTTCCCTCTGGACCACATCCCAAGAGGCATGACCTACAGTCTGTCATAATCAGCAAGTGCATGCTTTAGGACATCTCAGCAAAGTTTCAGGAGAGATGTCCTGGTTCATTTAGAACATATTCTCCCCTTTCCCTTTTTTCCCCTCAATCTCTTTAATAGCATGATCTTTCAGGTTTTCTTTTTAAACTGAGTAACTGAGCAACATATCTATTTGGACACTGTATTCATGGCAGGAGTGCAAAATGCCAGACATGCTGCTACCAGACTTCATATACCACTTGTAACAAGTAGCTTCTATTGTCTTTGCCCAAAAACTCTCTTAGTCATGACTCTAGTCTTAATTAATTACGGTATACAAAAACTATCTCAGTGAATATATGAGAGGTAATACATAGTTAATATCTATATTTTTATATTTTCACTATTTTAATATAATATTTGAAAATTTTATAAATATAATGCATTATAGTCACAATTCTGTAACCTTTCTAGTTTTTTAGTACCAACACTAACCACCTACATCCTCACACAAGTTATGCCCATATTATTATGTCAATTTATTTTGTTTTTCTCTACTTTTCTTCTATAGAAAAAAAAGTTTTTTTTTTATTTTTCCGTATGTTCTTATTATGGTTTCACCTCTCTCAGCTTTTCCCAGATCATTCCTACCAATCCTTGCATCCAAATTCACACTCTGTTTCTTATTCTCTTTAAAAACAAACAGGTATATAAAATAGTAAAATAAGTTAAAAAAGGAAGAAACAAACCAGACTAGAACAATGGCCAAAAAAAGCAAAGAAACACATGTAGTAGTCACAGAGACATGCATGATCCCATACAAGAATCCCATAAAACCACAAATTTGGAAACCACCAAAAACAAAGCCCTTACAAAGTATTCCAAGTCGAAGAATGTCCAAAAATTTCACCGAGTTCATTTTCTGCTGGCCATCTAACATTAGGCATATACCCTGCCTTCCGCTAAGAGTGGTTTGCAGCCTATTGAGAGTGATAACCCATTGGAGAAAACTAATTGTTTCATTTGAAAGTGATTATCAGCACAAGTTAGCCTCTGGGTTAAGGGTGGGTGCCAGAGAGCAGCTGCAGATGCAAGGTTCATATTCTGAGATCCAGAAGGGGAATCTGTGAAAGTGAAGACATTGACCACCTGATCATTTTCAATCTCTACCTATTTATCTTCATAAAATCACAATCCTGCTCATCTGTCATCAGTCACATTGTTGGTTATTTTATTTAAACATATCATAACATCAGTATTATAAATGTATCATCATTACAAAATGCCATTAATGCTTTCCTTCCTCCTACCCCACTCCAGCTGGATCAAACACTTCTAACCTTATTTGCACTAGAAAACACAATAACAGCAAGCCAACAGTCAATGTCTAGCCAGGTATGTCCTGTAGACATGAGCACATACCCAGCTGATAAAATGTGTTTACATAGTTATGCAAGGTGAGAGATTAAATATTTGTGGGCATAAGTCTAGTCATCAAATAGCATCCCTCTGACATAGTACTTTTTCAGTTGCAGGTAGAGATTACTCAGTCTACCAAGCAACCTTACCTGATATGCACCTATCAATTCTTGATACCATCTTTTCTAGAACCATTTTTTAAGTCTCTACTAATCAGAGATAACTTCTCTATTTTCCAAATCTCTGTTGATCAGTGTGATTGTTTGTATATGCAGGGCCCAGGGAGTGGCACTATTTGGAGATATGACCTTGTTGGAGTAGGTGTGTCACTGCAGATGTGGGTTTAAAACTCACCCTAGCTGCCTGGAAGTTAGTCTTCCACCAGCAGCCTTCAGATGAAGATGTAGAACTCTCAGCTCCTCCTGTACCAGGCCTGCCTGGATGCTGCCATATTCCCACCCTGATGATACCGTGCTGAACCTCTGAACCTGTAAGCCAGCCCAAATTAAATGTCCTTTATAAGACTTTCCTTGGTCATGGTGCCTGTTCACAGCAGTAAAACCGTAACTTAGACAATCAGTCATAGCTTCCCCATTTTCAATCTCGGTTGAGCAGACCAGAACAATTTTGCAAGCAAGGTCCACTGTTCTCCACAACTGCTATTGGCTTACTCAGTGTTTCCCAAGGAACATGACTACATGACCAAAAATATCTAGGATTAATGGTCACCAATGAGGATCGAAAGTGTCATAAAGAAGAGAGGGGTGTTTTACCCCTCAAAAGAGTATTTTGAGAAACAGAATCACTCACAGGGCTTTCAGCCTATGTGATCCTAGTCTTTCCCATTACAGACAAAGCTAAACTAATTATATTGCTAAAGAGAGCATAGCAAAAGCAAGGAGACTTTGTAGTACACACTAGGTAATAAGCATAGAGGCCACCAAATTTACCCTTTGTCCTCGACAAGTGGGAAGGGCTTTCTGTAGACCTTAGTTGAATCCCTGGGGTCTCCATGGGCCTTTGTCACAGTAGAGTCTGATCAGTGAAGCACTCATAAGCTGTTCCCTGTATATGCTGCCAAGTGTGAACTTGTGTTCACATCTACTTTCACTGCTGTGACCACTTTAGCTCCAGACCTGTACAGTCCCTGTTCATACTGCCAGTCTCTTTGTGTTCCTATGGATGTTATGCCTGCTGTACATTTCTCTCCTTTTTTCATAATTTAATGTTTTATTCACATTACATCCCAATCACGGGCCTCCCATCCTCTCGTCCCAGTCCCACACTTAAAAATTCCTCAGCCCTTACCCCATCTCCTCAGAGAATGAGAATTCCCCTTTGGGTACAACCACATCGTAGGATATCTAGTCCCAGAAGAACTAAGAACCTCCTCTCCCACTGAGTCCAACCAAGCAGTCGAGTTAGGGGAAGGGGATCCAATGACAGGCAACAAAGTCAGAGACAGCCCTTCGCCCCCTCTGCAATTGTTAGGGAACCCACATGAAGACCAAGCTGAATATCTGCTACACATGTGGGCTGCACTAGGTCCAACCTCTGCATGATCTTTGATTTGGTGTTCAGTTTCTGTGAGCCCCCATGTTCTCCAATGAGTTGACTCTGTAGGTCTTCTTGTGGTATTCTTGACCCTTCCTACTCTCTTAATTCTGTACCATGGTCTTGCATAAGGCTTCTTAGCTCTACCTGATGTATGGCTATGGTCTCTGCATCTGTTTCCATCTGCTGTTGGATGAAGCTTCTCAGAATCAGTCATAGAGCATTAACAGTGTCAGGGGTTGGTTCTCTATCATGGGATAGGCCTAAAGTTGGGCCAATGTTTGGTTGGCCTTTCATTCAGTCCCTGCTACATTTTTATCCCTTCACAGCGTTTACGCAGGGCAAATATTTGGATGAAGGTTTTATAGGTAGGCTGATGTTCCCTCCTTTCTCTGGAAGTCCTGCCTGTCTACAGGAGATGGCCACTTCAGTCTCTCAATGCCACACTGGTAGGTATCTTAGCTAGGGGAAACATAGACTCCAAGTAGCCTATAGTCTGTAGTCTCCAGCTACTCCCCACAAATTTGAATTCTCCCTTCCAGCCCTCTCCAGTCCCCATGCCCCGACAGCACACAGCCTTCTCCATACCCATCCTTACCCTCTCTTCTTACCAGTTCACTCTCTCCATTCACCTCTAATGACTATTTTGTTTTCCCTACTGTGTGAGATTCACACGTGCTCTCTTGGACTCTCCTTATTACCTAGTTTCTTTGAGAAGGCAGATTCTAGCATAGTTATCTGGCACATTATGACTAATATCCAACTATAAGTGAGTATATATCATATCTGTCTACCTCAGTCTGCCTTAATTCACTCAGATGATATTTACAAGTTCCATTCATTTGCCTGCGAATTTCATTTCTTTGTTTTTAATAGCTGTGTATTATACCATTGTGTAGATATATCACATTTTCTTTACCGATTCTTCAATTGAGGGACATCTAGGTTGTTTGCAGCTTCTGGCTATTAAAAATAAAGCTTCTATGAATACATTTGAGCAAGTGTTCCTGTGGTATAATGGTGGCATCTATGGGTATACATCCAGGAGGGATATAGCTGGGTCTCAAGGTATATATATATATATTCCTAATTCTCTGAGGAAGCACCAAATTGATTTCCCAAGTGGTGGTAAAGTTTACACCCTCGCCATCAATGGAGGAGTATTCCCTTCCTCCACATCCTCGCCAGCATGTATTATCACTTGAGATTCGATCATGGTGATTCTGAGGAAGAAACTCAGCATTGTTTGGAGATTACCCTGATGACTACTGATATTGAACATTGCTGTTTTTTTAATCTTTATTTTCTTTATTTTTATTAGGTATTTTCTTTATTTACATTTTAAATGATATCTCCTTTCCTAGTTTCCCCTCTGAAAATCCTCTATCCCCTCCCTCCTCCCCCTGCTCCCCAACCCACCCACTTCCAATTCCTGGCCCTCACATTTCCCTATAGTGGGGCATAGAACCTTCACAGGACCAAGGGTCTCTCCTCCTATTGACGACCAAATAGGACATCCTCTGCTACATATACAGCTAGAGACATGAATCCCACCATGTGTTTTCTTTGATTGGTGGTTTAGTCCCAGGGAGCTCTGGGGTACTGGCTAGTTCATAGTGTTGTTCCTCTTAAGACCTTCTTGGCATTTTATGGTCCTCTGAGAATCGCAGGATTCGTCTGAAACACTGTCTAGCTCTGTATACCATTTTTAATTGGGTTGTTTGATTTGTTGTTGCCTAATTTCTTGAGTTCTTTGTGTATTTTGGATATTATTCTCCTGTCAGATACAGGGTTTTTGGAGATCTTATCCCATTCTATAGGATGATTTTTTTTATCTCATTGATGGTGTCCTTAGCCTTGTAAAAAGCCTCTCAGTGTCATGAGGTCTCCATTATTGTTTGTTCTTTGAGTACCTTAGCTATTAGTGTTCAAGAATTTGTCTCATGAACCAATGAGTTCAAGGAAGTTCCTTCACATTCTCTTTAATTCAATGTGGTGTGTCCAGTTTGTTGTTGAGGGTTTTGTGCCACTTGGACTTGATTTTTGTGCAGGGTGATAGATATGTGTCTATTTTCATTCTTCTACAACTAGACAGCCAGTTAAATCAGCATCATCTGTTGAAGATGCTTTCTTTCTTTTTTTTTCCATTGTATTGTTTTGGCTACTTTATCAAGAAAAGTCAAGCCTCCGTGGGTGTGCAAATTTATGCCTTTGCCTTTGATTTGATTCCATTGTGCAATGTGTCTATTTCTGTACCAATACATTGAAGTTTTGTTTTTTTTTTTTTTATTACTATTGCTCTGTAGTGCAGCTTGAGGTCAGGGATGGTGGTTGCTGCTGAAGTTCTTTTATTGTTCAGAATTACTTTAGCTATCCTAGGTTTGTTTATTTATTTATTTATTTATTTATTTATTTATTTATTTTTGAGGATTACTCTTTCAAGGTCTATAGAAATATGTTGGAATTTTGATGAAGATTTCACTGAATCTTAGATTGCTTGTGGTTTATTAATTCACTGAAAATGCCCTACAATGACTTTTCATTGTTTACAAAATGCAGGCTCCAACTCCTGCCAACATTGTGTTCATTTTATAATCCACCGTGTCCAATCTGCATTCTGTATATTGTTGAATGTGTTTCATTCCGTTGCAGTAAGGTTGACATATGAGGGGCTGCACTATTAGGAGAAATTTTCCCACCCATTCAGGGCAGTTACCAATTGCCAATAGTTTTGCTGCTGGGGTTGTGACTCTCTGTGCACCTCCCCTCTCCGTGCTGAGATTTGTTATAGTTTCTTCTTGCACAACTCTTGTAAATGCTTTCACAACTCCTGTGTGTTCAGGTGGACAGAAACTAGAAACTACGTCAAAATGGACTATTAAAAGATAATGTGGAAAACATGAGATTAAAATTAGTTACCTAATTTCAATCTAATAAACATTTGTTTCTCCTATGTATTACAGACTTTCAAACTAAAATTATTTTGATTACACTTCTTTTCATTGTCCGACAAAGTCCCAATAGCAGTAAATAAAGGCAGAGAAAATTAAATCATTATTCTTGCCTCACACTGATAAGTTGACAGGGCAGGTTTCTGCATACATTGTCTGCATTTTTTTTTCTTCTCTTTCACTGTGGTTGCTTTCTCCAATGTATTGTAAAAGGGCTCCAGGAAAGCACCGAATCCTCTCCTAACTTTGATTGCAGAGAAATTATTTCTATTCACATATTCTATTCACCTGAATCTTATTTACCTTTAATAATATCTCTTTTCTAGAATAGTACATAATTTAAATGCTTAGAAAAAAAGTGTTATTAAATACACTATTTATCACCCTGGTTATTATATAAATTATTTTTAAAACATTTTATGATTATAACATAAGCATATTATAAGACTTAAGTAATTTAATACATTGCTTTTTTATATGCACTAGAAAAATGACTTATTAAGGGATCATATTAATTTGAATATATCTTTACTCCTTAAATAAGACTTATTTTTCTCCTTATCTACTAATTTTGCATAAAGTATACATGTGATTTTTTACAACAATGAATATTTCAACAGACAGGAATAGTCTGGTTGCCATGTTTTATTGCTAAATTAATCCATGATTCTCAAAGTGAATGATAATATTTTTGTATTCTCTGCTGTATCTAAGCAACAAGATAGAAACACAAGCCAGTAGAGTGATTGTTCAAGCATTTTCTCCTGTATTTGAAATAGAAATTACCTTTTTTCCAAATGCTTAAGTGTTGTATCTGATTTTTTTGAATATGAAAATTTTGTTACATATGTGACAGAAAAATGTCACCAGGAAATCCCTACAGTTGATAAACACTTATTGTAAAGTAGCTGGATACAAAATTACTTCAAAAAAAATCTGCAGCACTCCAAAGGTAGACAGGACAAACAGGCTGAGAGGAAAAATCAGGGAAGTTCCTTACACAATTGCCTCAAATAATAAAAACTCTCTTGGTAACTCTACTCAAGCAATTGAAAAACCTAAGTCATAAAAACTTCAAATCATTGATGTAAGAAATTGAAGAACATATCAGAAGATAGAAAGTAGTCCCATGCTTATGGATTGATAAGATTAACATAGTAAAAATGGCCATCTTAAGAATTTAATGATCCAATGGAGTCTTCATCAAATTCTAACACAGTTCTTCACAGACCTTAAAATGACAATTCTAAGGTATTGATGAAAACACAAATATCCCAGGAGAGCTAAAACAATCTTGAACAATCAAAGAACTGCAAGATATATCACCATGCCCAATTTTAAGTTGTATTACAAAGTTATAGTTATAAAAACAAACAGATTGATCAATGGAATCAAACTGAAGACCCACACATAAATATACACAACTATAAACAGCTGAATTTTAATAAAGTGACCAGAAATACAAACTTGAATAAAATACAAATAGTGCCAGTCAAACTGGATGACTGCAAGAACAATCCAAATTAATCAATAACTTATAACCAAGCAGAAATCCCAACTCCAAATAAAGCAAAATATCAACATAAATTCAGATACACTGATCCTGACAAAGGAGAAAATAGAGAATATCCGTGAACCCATTGACTCAGAAAAAGATTTTCTGAACAGAAAGTACCATTATCAGAGTCAATAAGCTCAGCAATGAATAAAGGACACCTCATGAAAATGAGAAATTTCTGAAAAACAAGAAAAAAAGAAAACAAAAACCACCATCATTCAGACAGCGCAGTAACCTACAGAGATGGACAGATTTTTTTTTCTTTTTAATCAACTCCATATCCCATAGAGGGCTAATATCCAAAATGTATAAAGAGCTTAAGAAACTAGATATCAAAAAGTAACCTAATTTAAAATGAATTGAAGTTCTACACAGAAAATTTTCAATAGAGGAAACCTAAAGAGCTGAGATACACTGACATGTTCACTTTAACCTGTCAGGGGAATTCAAATCAAAACTAGTTTGAGATTTCATGTTACAGCTGTCAGAATGGGTAAGATCAACAAAATAAGTAACAGCTTATGCCAGCAAGGATGTTCAGTAAAGGAAACACACATACACTACTGTTAGGAGTGGAAAAGAGAAACTTAGGATACCCAAGTTACAAGATACAATTTGCGAAACACATGAAACTCAAGAAGAACGAAGACCAAAGTGTGGATACTTTGCCCCTTCTTAGAATTGGGAACAAAACACCCACGGAGGCAAAGTTTGGAGCTGAGACAAAGGATGGACCATCTAGAGACTGCCGCACCCGGGGATCCATCCCATAATCAGCCTCCAAACGCTGAGACCATTGCTTACACTAGCAAGATTTTGCTAAAAGGACACCGATATAGCTGTATCTTGTGAGGTTATGCTGGGGCCTAGCAAACACAGAAGTGGATGCTCACAGTCAGTTATTGGATGGATCACAGGGCCCCCAATGGAGGAGCTAGAGAAAGTACCCAAAGAGCTGGGGGAATCTGCAACCCTATAGGTGGAACAACAATATGAACTACCCAGTACCCACCAGAGCTCATGTCCCTAGCTGCATATGTATCAGAAGATGGCCTAGTCGGCCATCAGTGGAAAAAGAGGCCCATTGGTCGTGCAAACTTTATCTGCCTCAGTACAGGGGAACATCAGGGCCAAGAAGTGGGAGTGGGTGGGTGGGGGAGTGGGTAGGGGAGGGTAGGAAGTACTTTGGGATAGCATTGAAAATGCAAATGAAATAAATACCTAATTTAAAAAAAAAGAGTGTGGGGGTTACTCAGGTAGATGGGATTATATTTTCTTCAAAATCTAGCTGTACCACTTTTGGTACATAGGCATAGGGTGTTTCATCACACAACAAGGACATGTTTTTGACCATGTTTATTGTTGCTCTACTTATAATAGCCCAAAACTGGAAACAGCCTAGATGTCACTTAAAAGAGGAATACATAAAAAAAATGTTGTATATGTACACAATGGAGTATTACTTATTACTTAGCCATTAAAATAATGACATGAAATTGCCAGGTAAATGGATGGAACTAAAAAAAAAAAAAAAAAACAAATCCTGGGTGAAGTATCCCAGATTTATAAAGATGAATGTAGTATTCATTCACTTTTATATGGATATTAACTTCAATAATAATCAATATATAATCGATAGAATCACCAAGAGTCCGTTAAAATAAGGGACTAGATGGAACATTTAGGTCTATGAAGGAACTATCTCATATAGATGAATGGCCTAGAATAGGAAGATCAAGTCAAGGGTAGTCGATGGAGGGACCATGGCAAAATCTAATTAAACTTAAAGGAAATATGGAAACCAAATACACTAGAAACTTCCTAAATTATACACATGTATGTAGTTGACCTAAGTGCAATTGCCAAATAGTGTAGAAGACAAATCCATCTGGCCATCACTTGTCACCAAACAAAACTTCCAGTACTAGGACTGAGTTACACATAATTGACTTATGGGCTAATGAGATCCTTTGACCACAGACTACAAGTTGCTCTCCAAAAAATGACAAGGCAAGGCCCCATTGCTCAAGATAATATCTGTACAACTCATTGAACATGGAGAAATCAAGCCGGTTCCTGCATAGAACCTTCACCTCTAAATGTTAGTGTCTTTGGGACAAGAAAGTACTCTGCTTGCTTCCAAAAGAGAAACATAAATATGAATTCAGCCATAAGTTTTCATTTACAGTGTTGTTCTGCCTTCAAGATATGCTATAACAATGGTGGAACAATGATTCTGGACATAAAAAAAACAATCACTAATTGACTTTAGGCTCAGGCCACAAGATGGAACTGATGCCCAACACTTCCTGGGTGACCAATAACCATAAACTAGTTATCCAACAGATCTAGGGCAGAACTAAATAATATTGCTCTAAATGTAATTAATCAATTAATTAATTAAAAGTTGTGATGAAATGGATTCTAATTATTTTCTGCCATGCTCAAAACTAGTTCCTTTTTCAACCATCACAGGAGAATATGATATAGCAGGAGGGAACAATTACAGAGACCTGTAGCCAGACATTAACCAGAGAGTGAGAGATTTTAGAACATTCATCCTTAATTTGGAAATCTCCATTAAATCCCTCTCCTCAGAGCTCAGGGAACCCTGTGGAAAAGGTGGCAGGAAAAGTATAAATCCAGAGAGATAGGTGGATACAAAGAAAATAAGGTTTTGTAAATCTTATGAACTTAGAAACTGATTCAGCATGCACCAAACCTGCAACGTTCTGCATGAAGTCCTCTGGGTATTTATCATTGAATCAAGTTTAATGCTTTTATGGGATGCTTAAGTGTATGAGTGAGTGGGTATCTGATTTTTGTGCCTTCTTTTGGGCTCTTTTATTTTTCTATTGGTTTTTCTTTCCAACTTCAATGTGATAATTTTATGTCATTTTATTTTACTTTTGTTATATTTTATTATTACCTCCTAGAAGCCTATTCTTCTCTAATGAGACACAGAAAGGGTGTGAATCTTAATGGGAGTGGTGGTTAGAAGGAATTCCTAGGAGTACAAAGAAAGGAAGCCATAATTATGATATATTTTGTGAGTCAAAGGATCTACTTTAAAAATAATCTACTTTAAAGAAAAGGAAAAGAAAAAGAATATGTTGCTTATTTTGTATAGTAACCAAAATGAGTATTTTTTTTAAATCCATAATGAAAAACATGTTATTGTTAAAAGCTGGAGTTGATTAGGACAGTTTAATGTAATTCATGGAAATCACTACAACATCAAGTACTGCTTTTCCATTACAGAAAATGAGTTCATTCTTCTAACTTTAAAAAATTACCAATTAATTGATGCCAAAATACTACAGTAAAAGTAAGGAAGGATGGAGAGAGACAGAGAAACAGAGAGAGATAAAGGAAGACAGAGATAGAGACTAAGAGAGGAAGGCAACGAAGAAGTGAGAAAGGAAGGGATGGTGTGATGGTTTGTATATGCTTGACCTAAGGAGTGGCACTATTAGGAGGTGTAGCCCTGTTGGAGTAGGTGTGTCACTGTAGGTGTGGGCTTTATTACAGTAGTCCTAGCTTCCTGGAAGGGAGTATTCTGCTAACAGCCTTCATATGAAGACATAGAACTCTCAGCTCTGCCTGCACCATAACTTTCTGGATACTCCTGCCTTGATGATAATGGACTGAATCTCTGAACCTCTAAGCCAGCCCCAATTAAATGTTGGCCTTCTAAGAGTAGCCTTGGTCATGGTGTCTGTTCACAGCAGTAAAACCCTAACTAAAACAGAGGGAGAGATGAAAAGTAAAGGAGAGAAGAAGGGAAGGGAGAATATCTCTTACAAAGTTCTGATGATTGTTCAACGAATATCAAGAAAGAATAGATGCAGAGAGGGAAGAAACCAAAGAAAGGCTCAGAACAAGAAAGCCTTTTTATAGCATAGAAATGGGCTTTCAAGGAGACAAGAAAACATGATTACACTTTACATCGAGAAACTTGATTACAAGACAGTCTTTTAAATGAAATAACTGAAGGTAGTTACTTTAGAATAGATTGCACATGTGAAGAAGTTTATGAAAGTAAAAGTGTATTGATGAGCTAAAGTGTGTTTTTATTTTGAATGAGAAATCACAGTAGCTTGGACACAGACTGTATTTTAGTCAACTGTGGGTAAAGAATTCATGTATTTTGTAGGGATAGATCATTATAGCTTCCAACTGAATTGAATGTAAAGTCTATACTGTAATTACTCTCATTGATCTCACAGAATGAAATACTATATAAAGGTATATTGAGAAAGAAAAAAAATTAGTTGTTTCATTTGCTTAGTTAATACCATGCTCCAAAAGATAGGATTCCTTTGTACCATCCCATATATGACTGGAGTTGTTTCTATTATTAAGATTTTTAAAAGTATATAATGAAAAATCTGATGTTCCCATAAACACTTGATTTTCTGGTTTGGAATGCCATTATTAACCAAGTTACTAATAGAATTAGCATTGTTTTCAAGGAGTTATCTAGGTTGTACCAGCTTTGACTTTACTTTTTTACTTCGGAGTTGAAATGCCTTCTTTTAAAAGAAAAAAAAGTATTTGATGATAATAAACTTAATTAAAGAATGCTTCCCCTTCCGCTCGACTCGAGACTCGAGCCCCGGGCTACCTTGCCAGCAGAGTCTTGCCCAACACCCGCAAGGGTCCACACGGGACTCCCCACGGGACCCTAAGACCTCTGGTGAGTGGATCACAGTGCCTGCCCCAATCCAATCGCACGGAACTTGAGACTGCGGTACATAGGGAAGCAGGCTACCCGGGCCTGATCTGGGGCACAAGTCCCTTCCGCCCGACTCGAGACTCGAGCCCCGGGCTACCTTGCCAGCAGAGTCTTGCCCAACACCCGCAAGGGTCCACACGGGACTCCCCACGGGACCCTAAGACCTCTGATGAGTGGATCACAGTGCCTGCCCCAATCCAATCGCGCGGAACTTGAGACTGCGGTACATAGGGAAGCAGGCTACCCGGGCTTGATCTGGGGCACAAACCCCTTCCACTCCACTCGAGCCCCGGCTACCTTGCCAGCTGAGTCGCCTGACACCCGCAAGGGCCCACACAGGATTCCACACGTGATCCTAAGACCTCTAGTGAGTGGAACACAACTTCTGCCAGGAGTCTGGTTCGAACACCAGATATCTGGGTACCTGCCTTGCAAGAAGAGAGCTTGCCTGCAGAGAATACTCTGCCCACTGAAACTAAGGAGAGTGCTACCCTCCAGGTCTGCTCATAGAGGCTAACAGAGTCACCTGAAGAACAAGCTCTTAACAGTGACAACTAAAACAGCTAGCTTCAGAGATTACCAGATGGCGAAAGGCAAACGTAAGAATCCTACTAACAGAAATCAAGACCACTCACCATCATCAGAACGCAGCACTCCCACCCCACCTAGTCCTGGGCACCCCAACACAACCGAAAATCTAGACCCAGATTTAAAAACATTTCTCATGATGATGATAGAGGACATCAAGAAGGACTTTCATAAGTCACTTAAAGATTTACAGGAGAGCACTGCTAAAGAGTTACAGGCTCTTAAAGAAAAGCAGGAAAACACAGCCAAACAGGTGATGGAAATGAACAAAACCATACTAGAACTAAAAGGGGAAGTAGACACAATAAAGAAAACCCAAAGCGAGGCAACGCTGGAGATAGAAACCCTAGGAAAGAGATCTGGAACCATAGATGCGAGCATCAGCAACAGAATACAAGAAATGGAAGAGAGAATCTCAGGTGCAGAAGATTCCATAGAGAACATCGACACAACAGTCAAAGAAAATACAAAATGCAAAAGGATCCTAACTCAAAACATCCAGGTAATCCAGGACACAATGAGAAGACCAAACCTACGGATAATAGGAATTGATGAGAATGAAGTTTTCAACTTAAAGGGCCAGCTAATATCTTCAACAAAATAATAGAAGAAAACTTCCCAAACATAAAAAAAGAGATGCCCATGATCATACAAGAAGCATACAGAACTCCAAATAGACTGGACCAGAAAAGAAATTCCTCCCGACACATAATAATCAGAACAACAAATGCACTAAATAAAGATAGAATATTAAAAGCAGTAAGGGAGAAAGGTCAAGTAACATATAAAGGAAGGCCTATCAGAATTACACCAGACTTTTCACCAGAGACTATGAAAGCCAGAAGAGCCTGGACAGATGTTATACAGACACTAAGAGAACACAAATGCCAGCCCAGGCTACTATACCCGGCCAAACTCTCAATTACCATAGATGGAGAAACCAAAGTATTCCACGACAAAACCAAGTTCACACAATATCTTTCCACGAATCCAGCCCTTCAAAGGATAATAACAGAAAAGAAGCAATACAAGGTCGGAAATCACGCCCTAGAACAACCAAGAAAGTAATCATTCAACAAACCAAAAAGAAGACAGCCACAAGAACAGAATGCCAACTCTAACAACAAAAATAAAAGGGAGCAACAATTACTTTTCCTTAATATCTCTTAATATCAATGGACTCAATTCCCCAATAAAAAGACATAGACTAACAGACTGGCTACACAAACAGGACCCAACATTCTGCTGCTTACAGGAAACCCATCTCAGGGAAAAAGACAGACACTACCTCAGAGTGAAAGGCTGGAAAACAATTTTCCAAGCAAATGGACTGAAGAAACAAGCTGGAGTAGCCATTTTAATATCGGATAAAATCGACTTCCAACCCAAAGTTATCAAAAAAGACAAGGAGGGACACTTCATACTCATCAAAGGTAAAATCCTCCAAGAGGAACTCTCAATTCTGAATATCTACGCTCCAAATGCAAGGGCAGCCACATTCATTAGAGACACTTTAGTAAAGCTCAAAGCATACATTGCACCTCACACAATAATAGTGGGAGACTTCAACACACCACTTTCTTCAAAGGACAGATCGTGGAAACAGAAACTAAACAGGGACACAGTGAAACTAACAGAAGTTATGAAACAAATGGACCTGACAGATATCTACAGAACATTTTATCCTAAAACAAAAGGATATACCTTCTTCTCAGCAGCTCACGGGACCTTCTCCAAAATTGACCATATAATTGGTCACAAAACAGGCCTCAATAGATACAAAAATATTGAAATTGTCCCATGTATCCTATCAGACCACCATGGCCTAAGACTGATCTTCAATAACAACATAAATAATGGAAAGCCAACATTCACGTGGAAACTGAATAACACTCTTCTCAATGATACCTTGGTCAAGGAAGGAATAAAGAAAGAAATTAAAGACTTTTTAGAGTTTAATGAAAATGAAGCCACAACGTACCCAAACCTATGGGACACAATGAAAGCATTTCTAAGAGGGAAACTCATAGCGCTGAGTGCCTCCAAGAAGAAACGGGAGACAGCACATACTAGCAGCTTGACAACACATCTAAAAGCCCTAGAAAAAAAGGAAGCAAATTCACCCAAGAGGAGTAGACGGCAGGAAATAATCAAACTCAGGGGTGAAATCAACCAAGTGGAAACAAGAAGAACTATTCAAAGAATTAACCAAACAAGGAGTTGGTTCTTTGAGAAAATCAACAAGATAGATAAACCCTTAGCTAGACTCACTAAAGGGCACAGGGACAAAATCCTAATTAACAAAATCAGAAATGAAAAGGGAGACATAACAACAGATCCTGAAGAAATCCAAAACACCATCAGATCCTTCTACAAAAGGCTATACTCAACAAAACTGGAAAACCTGGACGAAATGGACAAATTTCTGGACAGATACCAGGTACCAAAGTTGAATCAGGATCAAGTTGACCATCTAAACAGTCCCATATCACCTAAAGAAATAGAAGCAGTTATTAATAGTCTCCCAACCAAAAAAAGCCCAGGACCAGATGGGTTTAGTGCAGAGTTCTATCAGACCTTCAAAGAAGATCTAATTCCAATTCTGCACAAACTATTTCACAAAATAGAAGTAGAAGGTACTCTACCCAACTCATTTTATGAAGCCACTATTACTCTGATACCTAAACCACAGAAAGATCCAACAAAGATAGAGAACTTCAGACCAATTTCTCTTATGAATATCGATGCAAAAATCCTCAATAAAATTCTCGCTAACCGAATCCAAGAACACATTAAAGCAATCATCCATCCTGACCAAGTAGGTTTTATTCCAGGGATGCAGGGATGGTTTAATATACGAAAATCCATCAATGTAATCCACTATATAAACAAACTCAAAGACAAAAACCACATGATCATCTCGTTAGATGCAGAAAAAGCATTTGACAAGATCCAACACCCATTCATGATAAAAGTTTTGGAAAGATCAGGAATTCAAGGCCCATACCTAAACATGATAAAAGCAATCTACAGCAAACCAGTAGCCAACATCAAAGTAAATGGAGAGAAGCTGGAAGCAATCCCACTAAAATCAGGGACTAGACAAGGCTGCCCACTTTCTCCCTACCTTTTCAACATAGTACTTGAAGTATTAGCCAGAGCAATTCGACAACAAAGGAGATCAAGGGGATACAAATTGGAAAAGAGGAAGTCAAAATATCACTTTTTGCAGATGATATGATAGTATATATAAGTGACCCTAAAAATTCTACCAGAGAACTCCTAAACCTGATAAACAGCTTCGGTGAAGTAGCTGGATATAAAATAAACTCAAACAAGTCAATGGCCTTTCTCTATACAAAGAATAAACAGGCTGAGAAAGAAATTAGGGAAACAACACCCTTCTCAATAGTCACAAATAATATAAAATATCTTGGCGTGACTCTAACTAAGGAGGTGAAAGATCTGTATGATAAAAACTTCAAATCTCTGAAGAAAGAAATTAAAGAAGATCTCAGAAGATGGAAAGATCTCCCATGCTCATGGATTGGCAGGATCAACATTGTAAAAATGGCTATCTTGCCAAAAGCAATCTACAGATTCAATGCAATCCCCATCAAAATTCCAACTCAATTCTTCAACGAATTGGAAGGAGCAATTTGCAAATTTGTCTGGAATAACAAAAAACCTAGGATAGCAAAAAGTCTTCTCAAGGATAAAAGAACTTCTGGCGGAATCACCATGCCAGACCTAAAGCTTTACTACAGAGCAATTGTGATAAAAACTGCATGGTACTGGTATAGAGACAGACAAGTAGACCAATGGAATAGAATTGAAGATCCAGAAATGAACCCACACACCTATGGTCACTTGATCTTCGACAAGGGAGCTAAAACCATCCAGTGGAAGAAAGACAGCATTTTCAACAATTGGTGCTGGCACAACTGGTTGTTATCGTGTAGAAGAATGCGAATCGATCCATACTTATCTCCTTGTACTAAGGTCAAATCTAAGTGGATCAAGGAACTTCACATAAAACCAGAGACACTGAAACTTATAGAGGAGAAAGTGGGGAAAAGCCTTGAAGATATGGGCACAGGGGAAAAATTCCTGAACAGAACAGCAATGGCTTGTGCTGTAAGATCGAGAATGGACAAATGGGACCTAATGAAACTCCAAAGTTTCTGCAAGGCAAAAGACACCATCAATAAGACAAAAAGACCACCAACAGATTGGGAAAGGATCTTTACCTATCCTAAATCAGATAGGGGACTAATATCCAACATATATAAAGAACTCAAGAAGGTGGACTTCAGAAAATCAAATAACCCCATTAAAAAATGGGGCTCAGAACTGAACAAAGAATTCTCACCTGAGGAATACCGAATGGCAGAGAAGCACTTGAAAAAATGTTCAACATCCTTAATCATCAGGGAAATGCAAATCAAAACAACCCTGAGATTCCACCTCACACCAGTCAGAATGGCTAAGATCAAAAATTCAGGTGACAGCAGATGCTGGCGAGGATGTGGAGAAAGAGGAACACTCCTCCATTGTTGGTGGGAGTGCAGGCTTGTACAACCACTCTGGAAATCAGTCTGGCGGTTCCTCAGAAAACTGGACATAGTACTACCGGAGGATCCAGCAATACCTCTCCTGGGCATATATCCAGAAGATGCCCCAACAGGTAAGAAGGACACATGCTCCACTATGTTCATAGCAGCCTTATTTATAATAGCCAGAAGCTGGAAAGAACCTAGATGCCCCTCAACAGAGGAATGGATACAGAAAATGTGGTACATCTACACAATGGAGTACTACTCAGCTATTAAAAAGAATGAATTTATGAAATTCCTAGCAAAATGGATGGACCTGGAGGGCATCATCCTGAGTGAGGTAACACATTCACAAAGAAACTCACACAATATGTATTCACTGATAAGTGGATATTAGCCCCAAACCTAGGATACCCAAGATATAAGATATAATTTGCTAAACACATGAAACTCAAGGAGAATGAAGACTGAAGTGTGGACACTATGCCCCTCCTTAGATTTGGGAACAAAACACCCATGGAAGGAGTTACAGAGACGGAGTTTGGAGCTGAGATGAAAGGATGGACCATGTAGAGACTGCCATAGCCAGGGATCCACCCCATAATCAGCATCCAAACGCTGACACCATTGCATACACTAGCAAGATTTTATTGAAAGGACGCAGATGTAGCTGTCTCTTGTGAGACTATGCCGGGGCCCAGCAAACACAGAAGTGGATGCTCACAGTCAGCTAATGGATGGATCATAGGGCTCCCAATGGAGGAGCTAGAGAAAGTAGCCAAGGAGCTAAAGGGATCTGCAACCCTATAGGTGGAACAACATTATGAGCTAACCAGTACCCCGGAGCTCTTGACTCTAGCTGCATATATATCAAAAGATGGCCTAGTCGGCCATCACTGGAAAGAGAGGCCCATTGGACTTGCAAACTTTATATGCCCCAGTACAGGGGAATACCAGGGCCAAAAAGGGGGAGTGGGTGGGCAGGGGAGTGGGGGTGGGTGGATATGGGGGACTTTTGGTATAGCATTGGAAATGTAAATGAGTTAAATACCTAATAAAAAAATGGAAAAAAAAAAAAAGAATGCTTAAGGATATAACAGATACATCATAAAGCCATGTTTCCTTTTGTGACTCTCCAGAAACTCAAAGACACAAATTTGAGGAGATTCTAGAAAAAGAGTTGATGTCAACTACACTCATCCCTGCATGTCTGGACAAAGAGGCAAAGTACGTGAAGCAGGGAAGAGGAAAATCATCTAATTTTTAAAGATTAATAACAGTTCAATACAAGTGAAGGGGATGCAGCAGAAATCTTAGAGTGAACCTCAAATAAATTTCCTACAGCTGGTTCATGAAAGAAGAAATTGTCTTGGGCTGAATTTTACAATCAAAGTGTTATTTCTAATCCATTGTGTAATTCATTTTGTATTCATTCTCTCTTAGTTTAATACCTATGAATTCGGCGGTTGCACATTGCTCCATTCAAGCTTTGATCATATTAAAGGTTTTAAGACAGGATCTTATAATTAAAGTAATTTATTACTTAATGATAAACCTGTTAGTAATTATTGCTTTATAATCCCCACCCAGATGCAATATACAGTAAATATTGCATCTTGAAATAATCAAACTGCCAACTTCATCACTAGTAACAACATTTCCTATTACTAAAATATGATAGATTTTTAACTTGTCTCCAAATGATCTATAAGCCTCTGAAAGATTGCAATTTGTTTCTGCAAATCTTAATTGATTTAAATAAACAAAAACCTCCATGGTACTGAATAAATGACACAATAAAAGAAAAGAAAAATCTATTTTCCTTCACTGAACTGGCAATTTAGAAAAGGCCAGTCTGTACAGCTGATGTTTGCCCTAGAAAATGAAATTCTTGGAAGCCTTAGGTTATACACAAGTCTGTTATACCTGACTGAGAAGACTCCACTTCCTTCAGGAATTTTGTTCCTTTTATATTATAATTAAATATCCATGCTATTTTCTGTTTCCTCTCCAGGTCTAAGAAATAGGAACAAAAATTGCATTGTATTCAGTCGTTCATTGCTTGCATTATTCATGTATTTATTCTAGGTAACATCCCTTGTTTCCATTAGCAGCTTCCTGTCCTTACATGGATCGGACTTCTAACAGAGATGAGCTTGCAGTGCTACTCATTTTATAGACAGGTGGGCCGCAAACCATTGCAGGCATTGATATCACCCTAGTTCCTCAAGATAGTAGTCATTCCCTTCCCTTATAAAAACAAAAGGAATAAACCATGGAGTATAAGCAAGTATACAAATCAAAAGAAGACTTGGTGAGAAAGGAGTTATGGTGAGCACTACAAAGGCATTAGCTCTTCCCAGGGAAGAAAAGGCAGTGTCATGTGGACTGAGCAGTGTTCTTAAGTGTGATATGTTTTAAATCTCAATTGATTCCTTCCCCATTGTCCAAATAATGGAATAACCTTTAAATGTTTTCTTAAAACAATAGACCATGCTTTAATAAATTAGGAAATTAAAAGAAAGTTGAAACAAAGTTTGAAATAGCCTAGATTATACCTAAGGAATTAATAATCTGTTAAATTAGCTGATAAGCACATTTTGCTTTTGAATTGACTTATGTTTTTCTTTTACCATGCACATTGGAAGAATATATATATATATATATATATATATATATATATATATATATATATATATATATATATAAATCTAGTGTGGCATGTCTACACATTATGTTTCATTAGTTAATTTCAATTCAGAGGACTCAGCAGAACTTAGGAAATTAGTCTGAACAGGTTAGAGGGTGCGCCAGAGAACCGGACAGCTTCTGGGACGGGCAGAAGCACAGAGCCGCTGAGGCAGCACCCTTGGGGGGCCTCAGACAGCCGGCCACCTTCCAGACCAGAGGACAGGTGTCCACCTGGCTTGGGAGGCGGCCTCAGCCTCAGCAGCAGCGGTCGCCATCTGGGTTCCGGGACTCCGCGGGACCTAGGAAATTATTCTGAACAGGTTAGAGGGTGCGCAAGAGAACCGGACAGCTTCTGGGACGGGCGGAAGCACAGAGCCGCTGAGGCAGTACCCTTTGCAGGCTGCAGACAGCCGGCCACCGTCCGGACCAGAGGACAGGTGTCCGCCTGGCCATGGAAGCGGCCTCAGCCTCAGGAGCAGCAGTCGCCATCTTGGTTCCAGGACTCCCTGGAACTTAGGAATTTAGTCTGCACAGGTGAGAGTCTGCACCACAGAAGCTGACAGCTTCTGGGAACTGCCAAAGCAACACAGCTTCTGAGAGAGGCCCTGTTTTGGGCCTTCTTCTTCGACCAGGAGGAGGTCCAAAAACAAGATATCTGCGCACCTTCCCTGTAAGAGAGCTTGCCAGCAGAGAGTGCTCTGAGCACTGAAACTCAGAGGAGAGAATCTGTCTCCCAGGTCTGCTGAGAGAAGGTAACAGAATCACCTGAAGAACAATCTCTAAACAGAGTCAACTATAACTACTAACTCCAGAAATTACCAGATGGCGAAATATAAACGTAGGAATCCTACTAACAGGAACCAAGACCACTCACCATCATCAGAACCCAGCACTCCCACTTCGCCCAGTCCAGGGCACCCCAACACACTCGAAAACCTAGACCTAGATTTAAAAGCATATCTCATGATGATGGTAGAGGACATCAAGAAGGACTTTAATAAATCACTTAAAGAAATACAGGAGAACACAGCTAAAGAGTTATAAGTCCTTAAAGAAAAACGGGAAAACACAATCAAACAGGTAGAAGTCCTTACAGAAAAAGAGGAAAAAACATACAAACAGGTGATGGAAATGAACAAAACCATACTAGACCTAAAAAGGGAAGTAGAAACAATAAAGAAAACTCAAAGTGAGGCAACACTGGAGATAGAAACCCTAGGAAAGAAATCTGGAGCCATAGATTTGAGCATCAGCAACAGAATACAAGAGATGGAAGAGAGAATCTCAGGTGCAGAAGATTCCATAGAGAACATCGGCACAACAATCAAAGAAAATGGAAAATGCAAAAAGATCCTAACTCAAAATATCCAGGAAATCCAGGACACAATGAGAAGACCAAACCTACGGATAATAGGAGTGGATGAGAATGAAGATTTTCAACTCAAAGGACCAGCAAACATCTTCAACAAAATTATTGAAGAAAACTTCCCAAATATAAAGAAAGAGATACCTATGAACATACAAGAAGCCTACAGAACTCCAGATAGACTGGACCAGAAAAGAAATTCCTCCCGACACATAATAATCAGAACAACAAATGCACTAAATAAAGATAGAATACTAAAAGCAGTAAGGGAAAAAGGTCAAGTAACATACAAATGCAAGCCTATCAGAATTACACCAGATTTTTCACCAGAGAGTATGAAAGCCAGAAGAGCCTGGACAGATGTTATACAGACACTAAGAGAACACAAATTCCAGCCCAGGCTACTATACCCAGCCAAACTCTCAATTACCATAGATGGAGAAACCAAAGTATTCCACGACAAAACCAAATTCACACATTATCTCTCCACGAATCCAGCCCTTCAAAGGTTAATAACAGAAAAAAACCAATACAAGAAAGGGAACAATGCCCTAGAAAAAACAAGAAGGTAATCCCTCAACAAACCTAAAAGAGACAGCCACAAGAACAGAATGCCAACTTTAACAACAAAAATAACAGGAAGCAACAATTACTTTTCCTTAATATCTCTTAACATCAATGGTCTCAACTCCCCAATAAAAAGACATAGACTAACAAACTGGCTACACAAACAAGACCCAACATTTTGCTGTTTACAGGAGACACATCTCAGAGAAAAAGATAGACACTACCTCAGAATAAAAGGCTGGAAAACAATTTTCCAAGCAAATGGTATGAAGAAACAAGCTGGAGTAGCCATCCTAATATCTGATAAGATTGACTTCCAACCCAAAGTCATCAAAAAAGACAAGGAGGGGCACTACGTTCTCATCAAAGGTAAAATCCTCCAAGAGGAACTCTCAATTCTGAATATCTATGCTCCAAATACAAGGGCAGCCACATTCATTAAAGAAACTTTAGTAAAGCTCAAAGCACACATTGCACCTCACACAATAATAGTGGGAGACTTCAACACACCACTTTCACCAATGGACAGATCATGGAAACAGAAACTAAACAGGGACACACTGAAACTAACAGAAGTGATGAAACAAATGGATCTGACAGATATCTACAGAACATTTTATCCTAAAACAAAAGGATATACCTTCTTCTCAGCACCTCATGGTACCTTCTCCAAAATTGACCACATAATAGGTCACAAAACAGGCCTCAACAGATTCAAAAATATTGAAATTGTCCCATGTATCCTATCAGATTACCATGCACTAAGGCTGATCTTCAATAACAAAAAAAATAACAGAAAGCCAACACTCACGTGGAAACTGAACAACACTCTTCTCAATGATACCTTGGTCAAGGAAGGAACAAAGAAAGAAATTAAAGACTTTCTAGAGTTTAATGAAAATGAAGCCACAACGTACCCAAACCTTTGGGACACAATGAAAGCATTTCTAAGAGGGAAACTCATAGCTCTGAGGGCCTCCATGAAGAAACGGGAGAGAGCACATACTAGCAGCTTGACAACACATCTAAAAGCTCTAGAAAAAAGGAAGCAAATTCACCCAAGAGGAGTAGACAGCAGGAAATAATCAAACTCAGGGGTGAAATCAACCAAGTGGAAACAAGAAGAACTATTCAAAGAATTAACCAAACGAGGAGTTGGTTCTTTGAAAAAATCAACAAGATATATAAACCCTTAGCTAGTCTCACTAGAGGGCACAGAGACAAAATCCTAATTAACAAAATCAGAACTGAAAAGGGAGACATAACAACAGATCCTGAAGAAATCCAAAACACCATCAGATCCTTCTACAAAAGGCTATACTCAACAAAACTGGAAAACCTGGACGAAATGGACAAATTTCTGGACAGATACCAGGTACCAAAGTTGAATCAGGATCAAGTTGACCTTCTAAACAGTCCCATATCCCCTAAAGAAATAGAAGCAGTTATAAATAGTCTCCCAGCCAAAAAAAGCCCAGGACCAGACGGGTTTAGTGCAGAGTTCTATCAGACCTTCAAAGAAGATCTAATTCCAGTTCTGCACAAACTTTTTCACAAGATAGAAGTAGAAAGTACTCTACCCAACTCATTTTATGAAGTCACTATTACTCTGATACCTAAACCACAGAAAGATCCAACAAAGATAGAGAACTTCAGACCAATTTCTCTTATGAATATCGATGCAAAAATCCTCAATAAAATTCTCGCTAACCGAATCCAATAACACATTAAAGCAATCATCCATCCTGACCAAGTAGGTTTTATTCCAGAGATGCAGGGATGGTTTAATATACGAAAATCCATCAATGTAATCCACTATATAAACAAACTCAAAGACAAAAACCACATGATCATCTCGTTAGATGCAGAAAAAGCATTTGACAAGATCCAACACCCTTTCATGATAAAAGTTCTGGAAAGATCAGGAATTCAAGGCCCATACCTAAACATGATAAAAGCAATCTACAGCAAACCAGGAGCCAACATCAAAGTAAATGGAGAGAAACTGGAAGCAATCCCACTAAAATCAGGGACTAGACAAGGCTACCCACTTTCTCCCTAACTTTTCAACATAGTACTTGAAGTATTAGCCAGAGCAATTCGACAACAAAAGGAGATCAAGGGGATACAAATTGGAAAGGAGGAAGTCAAAATATCACTTTTTGCAGATGATATGATAGTATATATAAGTGACCCTAAAAATTCCACCAGAGAACTCCTAAACCTGATAAACAGCTTCGGTGAAGTAGCTGGATCTAAAATTAACTCAAACAAGTCAATGGCCTTTCTCTACACAAAGAATAAACAGGCTGAGAAAGAAATTAGGGAAACAACACCCTTCTCAATAGTCACAAATAATATAAAATATCTCGGAGTGACTCTAACTAAGGAAGTGAAAGATCTGTATGATAAAAACTTCAAGTCTCTGAAGAAAGAAATTAAAGAACATCTCAGAAGATGGAAAGACCTCCCATGCTCATGGATTGGCAGGATCAACATTGTAAAAATGGCTATCTTGCCAAAAGCAATCTACAGATTCAATGCAATCCCCATCAAAATTCCAACACAATTCTTCAACGAATTAGAAGGAGCAATTTGCAAATTCATCTGGAATAACAAAAAACCTAGGATAGCAAAAAGTCTTCTCAAGGATAAAAGAACCTCTGGTGGAATCACCATGCCTGACCTAAAGCTACAGAGCAATTGTGGTAAAAACTGCATGGTACTGGTATAGAGACAGACAAGTAGACCAATGGAATAGAATTGAAGACCCAGAAATGAACCCACACACCTATGGTCACTTGATCTTCGACAAGGGAGCTAAAACCATCCAGTGGAAGAAAGACAGCATTTTCAACAATTGGTGCTGGCACAACTGGTTGTTATCATGTAGAAGAATGTGAATCAATCCATACTTATCTCCTTGTACTAAGGTCAAATCTAAATGGATCAAAGAACTTCACATAAAACCAGAGACACTGAAACTTATAGAGGAGAAAGTGGGGAAAAGCCTTGAAGATATGGGTACAGGGGAAAAATTCCTGAACAGAACAGCAATGGCTTGTGCTGTAAGATCGAGAATTGATAAATGGGACCTAATGAAACTCCAAAGTTTCTGCAAGGCAAAAGACACTGTCAATAAGACAAAGAGACCACCAACAGATTGGGAAAGGATCTTTACCTATCCTAAATCAGATAGGGGACTAATATCCAACATATATAAAGAACTCAAGAAGGTGGACTTCAGAAAATCAAATAACCCCATTAAAAAATGGGGCTCAGAACTGAACAAAGAATTCTCACCTGAGGAATACCGAATGGCAGAAAAGCACCTGAAAAAATGTTCAACATCCTTAATCATCAGGGAAATGCAAATCAAAACAACCCTGAGATTCCACCTCACACCAGTCAGAATGTCTAAGATCAAAAATTCAGGTGATAGCAGATGCTGGCGAGGATGTGGAGAAAGAGGAACACTCCTCCATTGTTGGTGGGATTGCAGGTTTGTACAACCACTCTGGAAATCAGTCTGGCGGTTCCTCAGAAAATTGGACATAGTACTACCGGAGGATCCAGCAATACCTCTCCTGGGCATATATCCAGAAGATGCCCCAACTGGTAAGAAGGACACATGCTCCACTATGTTCATAGCAGCCTTATTTATAATAGCCAAAAGCTGGAAAGAACCCAGATGCCCCTCAACAGAGGAATGGATACAGAAAATGTGGTACATCTACACAATGGAGTACTACTCAGCTATTAAAAAAATGAATTTATGAAATTCCTAGGCAAATGGATGGACCTGGAGGGCATCATCCTGAGTGAGGTAACACATTCACAAAGAAACTCACACAATATGTACTCACTGATAAGTGGATATTAGCCCCAATCCTAGGATACCCAAGATATAAGATACAATTTCCTAAACACATGAAACTCAAGAAAAATGAAGACTGAAGTGTGGACACTATACCCCTCCTTAGAAGTGGGAACAAAACACCCTTGGAAGGAGTTACAGAGACAAAGTTTGGAGCTGAGATGAAAGGATGGACCATGTAGAGACTGCCTTATCCAGGGATCCACCCCATAATCAGCATCCAAACGCTGACACCATTGCATACACTAGCAAGATTTTATCGAAAGGACCCAGATGTAGCTGTCTCTTGTGAGACTATGCCGGGGCCTAGCAAACACAGAAGTGGATGCCCACAGTCAGCTAATGGATGGATCACAGGGCTCTCAATGGAGGAGCTAGAGAAAGTACCCAAGGAGCTAAAGGGATCTGCAACCCTATAGGTGGATCAACATTATGAATTAACCAGTACCCCGGAGCTCTTGACTCTAGCTGCATATGTATCAAAGGATGGCCTAGTCGGCCATCACTGGAAAGAGAGGCCCATTGGACACACAAACTTTATATGCCCCAGAACAGGGGAATGCCAGGGCCAAAAAGGGGGAGTGGGCGGGTAGGGGAGTGGGGGTGGGTGGGTATGGGAAACTTTTGGTATAGCATTGGAAATGTAAATGAGCTAAATACCTAATAAAAATGGAAAGAAAAAAATTTCAATTCAGACTGAAATGATGTGTTATATATGTTTCCTTGGGGAAATTATGAAATATTTTTATCCTTTTTCTAATATAAAAGATAAGAACAATATTAAACATCACTGTGCATTTCTCGTAAGACTTTCCTATGAATCAATGACAACATTATTTTAGATATTTTTCAGATTCAAATAACTACAAACATTAAAGGCTTTACTAACATTCAGTAAGTGCTAGAAAAAATATGTTCGTAGTAGTGGTTCTCAATCTTCCTAATGCTACAATCCATTAATAGAGTTCCTTATGCTGTGGGGACTCCCAACCACAAAATTGTTTCGCTGCTACTTATAACTGTAATTTTTCTACTGTTATGAATTTCAAGGAAAATATCTGATATGAAGAAAATCTCATATTTGACTTGAAGGGATCATGACCCACAGATTAGGAAGTTCTGGTCTAAAATCATACCATGCAGTTTATTATTACGATTATTATTATTATTATTATTTTGCTGAGAGAGGCCATGAGAGGACCTTGAATTTTTATGACACATTCTAAAATATTTTCATATATTGTTAGAGAAAATCATATAGTTTATACAAACTACTGAAATAAATAGAAACTGGCATCTAGCTCACATTGTGTCTTTCTATAAAATTTATGGTAGTAGGTATATCTATTACAAGTTAGAAAGGAATGTTACAAATTTCTCGATAACATAGTACAATGGTTTGTATGTGCTTAGCCCAGAAATTGCACTATTAGAAGGTGTGGCCCTGTTGGAGTAGATATGTCAATGTGAACATGGGCTTAAAGATTCTCATCCTACCTGCCTGGAGACAAGTATTCTGCTATCTGCCTTTAGATAAAGATATAGAACTCTGAGCTTCTACTGCACCATCTCTGCCTGTTTCCACTTTGATAATAATGGACTGAACCTCTGAACCTGTAAGCCAGCCCCAATTAAATGTTGTCCTTCTAAGAGTTGCCTCGGTCATGGTCTGTTCACAGCAGTAAAACCCTAGCTAAGAACCAGAATTCACAAACTTATTAATAACTGAAAGTATCACCACAGAAACATTTAATGTGCTAATTAAAGAAAATTTCATGTGTATTTTTGTTTCTCATTTAAAATTCATCTAAGCAAAGATTTATTTTATATCTAAATGAAGAAGTGAATCAACGTAAATTTAAATTTTCTCAGATTATCTGTGTAATGTTCATCACTTAAGATTCAAAAAGAACATCCAAATCAAAACTAGTTTTTCAAATAGCAATATGCAGAATTCAAGTTTGCTTGTCCTGAAATATTCAATTAGTGGAAAAGTGGTATATTAATCCATCTGTTGGTTATGTAGGAAGCAGTCATTGTATATCTACTTTATTCTAAACACACAAAAAGATTCAAGTCTGAAGCATCAGATCCTAAAGCTATAGCAATGGGGAAAACAGACTCAAAGATTTACAGGATCATGAACTGAGTGCTCTAACTTTAAACCTAAAAAGGGATTTAAACAATCCTAGAGGAGTCCTAGATATTCTTGAAGAGATAACAGATGATCAGCATTTTATCCAGGAAAACAGATTATAGGTTAAAGGGCTCTGAATCTTGAAGTATATTAACTGAATTTGAAAAATAGCAGTTGATCACGGTGGCTGCTGTTGCAGAAAGGTCAATTAGAATAGACTGTATCTCTGAGAAAGTTGGTAAATCAAATAGAGAATGGGAGAATTTATGTGGTCTGATTTTTGAGACAGTGAAAACCCAATGAGCTCTACATCAAAAACAATTTCACTAGGATTGTCTTTTAGAATATTATTTGGTCAGTGGAGCCACAGGGTTCAGTAACCTAATAGAAGAGGGAGAGATTGGAAGGAAAAGAAAGGTGAGTTTTGTGTAAACAGAAGCATTGCTTAGTGGCTAGATACCACTAAATGCAGAAAGCAAAAGCTGCCAAAAGTTGATCGCGAAGGTAAGGAGCGTTTGGCTGTCACAATGAATGCTGTCAGGTCACAAAGAATAATCAAGGTGTTATTCTTTTCTTCCAAACTCAGGCCAAGACCAAAGGGAAACGAAATGTTCTTTACCCTGTATTCCACTTCATTCCAAATTTAACAAGGGTTACAAAGTTTGAAGACTCCCAATTGCCATGGCGAATCTGAGCAAAGAAATATGCTCACAAGAATATGATCGTGTCACATTGGCATACATAGTAAATTTTGACTCCCCCCATTCATAAGAATCCTGTGTAGTTTTACTACAAATATTACATGCATCTGTGTTAGAGGAATGTACAGCTGATTCTTACAGGCAGGTGTAGCTCTCATGATTAATGCTAAGCTGTGTCATTCTCCAAGTATCTCTAGTAAGATTCTCTGCCTATATATATATATATATATATATATATATATATATATATATATATATTACAAGCACAGTGAATCTGTATCCTTACGTTCAGTAGACCATGGGTTTGCATTATTTTTATGCATATTCTTCCAAACAGTTGGCTCTCTGAAGCCAAAACATTAATCATAGCACAGAAGATATTTTAGTAGCAGGTGATTTCTAAATTAGTACTTTCTATAAGTGTCAAAACTGTAGCTATACTTTGAATGAAGAACCACTCCTACCCTAGACATTAGTAATGGTTATCATATCAGAGCATGCTAGTAGGCACAGATTTTTAAAAAAATGAAAAAATGTAAGTCTTTGAAAAGCAACTAATGCATGTCTACCTCTTGTCAACTGTGAATAAACAGTAGGGATACAATTTTAAGCCTAAATAAACATAGTCTTTTTTTCTTCCATGTAGGTAAGAAATGTATTAAATAATTACATATACTTAAAAGTGAAGTGAGAATACTGACAATAAAGAAACACAGTAGTGTGTGTGTGTGTGTGTGTGTGTGTGTGTGTGTGTTTGTGTGTGCACATGCAAGCACACTTACATGCATGCAGTTTCAAATTCTAAGGCCTGTAGTGAAGGAAAATACCCTTTCTAAAGCACATTTATTTCTAATTCTGTGCTATGGTGAGTCCTGAACAATTTGGGTCCTGAAACCCTTGCTAGGTGCAGTGCTGGAATGAAGAAAAGAGGCATACACACAGGCACAATAAGAAAGCTGTGAATGGGAGGGGTTCTCTGACCACTACCATAGGAACCTGTAACCTTAGTATGTGGTACATAGAGTAAAGGGAAAGGGTTTAGCTAGTGTGGGTAGAGGGTCTCTGTTAGTGAACAGTATGAGTCTGTATATACCCAGGGGATGAAACCACACTTGCAAGTAATTAAACACACTGATGAATCATTCATAAACATGAACTTTCAAGGAATGCTTTGAAAGCTTTTTCCATCACTCTTCATGGGCATGGCCAGTATGCATAACGGCTTTGCTAATTCCTCATGAGCAAAACTCAATGATGGTAGAGTCCTTGACAGGCCATATTCACACCCATGTTAAAACATATGTTCACTCAGGATTACTGCCAGACAGGGATTCGCCCACTCCCTAAACATCCCTTCTTATTTATTGAATGTTCTTGATGAATCTTCACACTTAGTTCAAAGTTAATTTGTTGCAATACTTGCAACTCGACTGCAATAATGATAAGAATGAACAAGATAGCAACCATCATCTCGTACCAAAATGAAGACCCACTTGCTCACTGCCTCCTCTGATACCTACCAAACTCAGCCCATTTCTCCAGACAAATGTCCATCTACATGTAGGAACTACTCACATCTTTCTCTGACTCTCGTTCATTCTGTGGATTATTTAGACCCAGAAGAATAACACCAAGGTTAATCTGACCTTTTGTTTCTGCTGTTGTTAAATTTTTATCAGCTAATTATTTAAAAGAATCCATGTTTATAAGTCATAATATTTTAGGTTTATATATATAATGTGGAATGGCTCCATCAAGATAAGTAATGCATGTATTAACTTAATGCTTATGATTTTATTCTCTTAAGAGTACAGGAAGTTTTTGTAGCTGTAGAGAATCTACCATATAATAAATCTCTTAAAATTATCCCTCAAGTCCAGGTAATATATTGCATCATTTGCTGAGCATCTCCCCTATTGTACAGCCCCACATCACTTCCTGATAACTTTTCTCTTTCTGGATGCCTCATACCAATGAAATCATTACACTTACCATTTGAGAAATAAAACTATTGTTTCTTTTCATTCAAGGGTGACTTTCAAGCATGGTGGTTGGATAGAGATCTTACCTTTACCATCCCTTTACCCATCCATTCATAGATAAATATGTAGGATGACTCTCTGGGTTATTTTTAATAATGTGCCAATGAATATGGGATGGGAATTATCTCTTCAGTGTACTCATTCTTTCGTTAATTATGTTATTTATTTACATCCTAAATGCTGCCACCCCTTATGTTCTCCCCTCTCAGAGTTCTTCCCCCCGCCTCCCCATCTTTCATCCCATTCACCTCTGAGAGGTTGCCCTCCCAGGTATCCCTCTACCCTAGGGCATCAAGGATTAGGCACCTCCTCTCTCACTGAGGCCAAACAAGGCAGCCTTCTGTTACATATGTACCTGGGGTCTTAGACCAGCCTATGTATGAACTTTGGTTGGTGATTCAGTCTCTTGGAGTTCCTGGAGGTCTAGGTTAGTTGACACTGTTGGTCTTCATGTAGGGTTGCAACTCTTCAGTTCCTTCAATCCTTCCCAAAACTCTTCAATAGGGATCCCGTCCTCTGTCCAATGCTTGACTGTGGGTATCTGTATAGGTCTCAGTCAGCTGCTGTGTAGAGCCTCTCAGAGGACAGCTCCTGCCACATAATATCAATAAAAGTGTCAGCGATTCATGCCTGCCCATGGAATGGATCCCAAATTTGGCCATTCACAGGTCAGCCACTCCTTCAGGCTCTGCACAAATTTTGTCCCTGCAATTCTTTTAGAAAAGAATAATTTTAGGTCAAAAGTTTTCTGGATAGGTTTGTGTCCCCATCCCTTCACTGAGGGTCCTGTCTGCCTACTGAAGGTGGTCCCTTCAGGTTCCATATCTCCACTATTAGGTATTTTGATTAAGGTCACCTGCATTGAGTCCTGGGAGCCTCCCCCATTCCAGATCTCTCAGACTTCCTAGAGATTTCCCCCACACCCTTGCTTGGTAGCTGCATATTTCCATTGATTCTCTTGGCCCTGTGGGTCTCTCTCCTGTCTCTCTCCCATATAGGATCCTGCCACCTATTCCCCCCTCCATTCTCCCACACAGGTCCCTCCTTTTACCTCCCATGACTATTTTGTTCTCCCTTCTAAGTTGAATTTAATCCTCCTTTGGAACTTCCTTCTTGTTTATCTTGTTTGTGTCTGTAGCGTTTACTGTAAAGTACTCTGTATTTTTTGGCTAATATCCACCTCTCAGTGAGAATATACCATACATATCCTATTGAGTCTGGTTTACCTGATTCAGGATGTTACTTTTTAGTTTCATCCATTTATCTGCAAAATTCATGATGTCCTTGCTTTTATTAGCTGAATTATATTCCACTGTGTAAATGAACCACATTTTCTGTATCTATTCTTTGGATGTGGGACATCAGAATATTGGAAATAGTTCTACCTGAAGAATCAGCTATACCACACCTGGCCATATACCCAAAGAAGCTCTACCATACCCCAAAGACACATACTCCACTATGTTCAGCCAGAAGCTGGGAACAACCCAGATGTCCATCAACTAATTTTTTGAGATTGTAAATGTTTAGTAGGATTATTGAATCATTTGCTCACCGTATTTTCAAATTGTTAGGAGACTCCATAATGTTCTTCTTAGCAGTTATACTATTGACATTACCCACATTATACTAGGATTCACTTTTCTCTACATCTTCTCTAACATATCATTTTATCATTTTATGTGATCATTTTATCATTTCCAAGTTGATGAGATGTAATATTTTATAATAGATTTAATCTGAATTTCTCTAATGATCAGTGATGTTGAGTATTTCTCTATATGTCTATTGATAATTTGAGTGTTTTCTTAAAGAAATACCTAGGCATGTCTTTTTAATGTATATTTTAAATAGATTAATTTCTTTCATGCTGCTGAGGACAAATTGTCTGGAAACACTCTCTGTTCTTGACTTTTGTTTTTAGCTCAGTGCTTGGGAACTTTGTTGTACACAAGACTTTATATTTGACCCAACTCAATTTATATCATTTTTTATTTTGTTCTCTATGCTTTTGAGATTTTATATAAGAAATCATTCTTAGGATCAATGGAGCGTCACGGTTTCTAGTTTCAAAGAAGTTGGGTGTTGGAACCCTCTCTTATTTGGCATTTCTATATATTAATACAAAGGATTTAGGCTAGTGTCACAGATAAACCTGTACAGAAAACCCTACTTCAAATGAAGAGAAGCCAAACCCTGCTCAAAGAACAAAACAATATGATTCAATTGGAAATGCCTGATGATCTTTAATTTACATTTTATTCATCTATCTATCCTACAGTGAATGGAATGTTTAAGATTGACCTAGTAGATTTACTTACAAAATACAATGAAATAATATTCCAGTGACTATAGCTCCTTGTAAAGTTTTATTTTAAAAAAATGGGCATATAACTACTCATATCTTTTAAAAGTCATTTGAAACAACAGTAGACATTCACACGTATAGACTGATGAAAGTTGGGAAGGAACTCTCTTCATTGTTCCCCAAAGATCTTTTACTTTGCTTGGCTGACTTTGCAACTGCAGTAAAGTGCAGCCAGACTCCAGTAAAAAGAAATAAAGTGAACTCTTTGCTTCGCAGTACCTTTGCTGTGGTTTGCATTTCACCACTGGCTTATAGAGATGGAATCTATTACTCGGCAGATGCCGCTTGCACAAATGAAAGATAAATTTTTCTTATAGATAGGACAGATCACTGAGACTCATAAAATATTAATGATGAAAGCTCTGGGAATTAGATATATCCCTGACCATAGGTTTTTCTTGACAGTGAGGCAAAGTCAGTTTAACCCATTTTTCTTCCTGTAAGATCCACATCAAGAATGATATGGGAGGAAAGAAATACAAGATTTAAGAGTCCGATGAGCATAGATTTTTGAGAAAGGTAATCTTTCTGTCTTTCGTTTTCTATCATGTTTTGTGTTGCTTATCTGCTGTAAATTCTGCTGGATGATACACCATGGTCGATGTGATGCCTGAAGCAATTCAAGTGTTCAGGGGAGACAATTTTTTGGCAAGAATACAGGAAGTACATGTTTCTTCATGTAACATGTAACAATAAGCAACATTCACTGCATAGAAGTGTACACCAAAATTAGTGTTAAATGTTAATTGTTTATTAGTATATATACAAAATAATGAGTTTCATTATAGCATTTTCATAAAAATGTGTCATTATACTTTTTCTCTAAATTGTCCCTAACATACAGTTTCCCTCTGTCTTCACTACCATCCATGTGATGGTTTCTTATTCCACCAATAAATGCCCCACTCCCTATTCCAACTCACAAAATTTCTTTATTCAGATGATAATGGTTGAATATGCATGTAAATGTGCTTAAGTATTAATAAGTGACATCACTTCTACTTGTTTAGTTTCCATGAATTGTTGAAAGTTCCAAAATTATAACAAATTTATAATGCATTTTTTACCATGTTTTTTGTTTGTAGGGGGCAATTATCATTATTGTGAATCATTTTGAACACATTTATTCAAGTTTTATACAAAACATTTACATCACTAAGAAACTAAAGTTGATAGAACTATTCTATTATGAAAATTTTATTAAGTTATATGTTTTGAGCATCTATTTGACTCGAGATAATGTGGAGACATTGAGGGTTGCAAGGGGCACATCAAAGAAAGATCTTTCTTAACTTATTGTCACAAAGATAGGACATGGTGCAGATTTGGAAACTTCAGCTTTTAATGCTGGCTAACCTTGTTTCAGAGTACTGATATCTTAAGGGTTCAACTACCTAATAGAACGAGGCAAAAGGTGAACGGATTCAAAAGTACAGAGGCTTAAAATACACTATTGACATAGCCCTCAAAGTGGTTTCTACTCTAAGGGGAGGTCTAGTCCCAAGAGCACACTGACCTATAGGAGCTGAGGTCTTATAGGTTAAAAATATATCAACGCAAGGCTCCTAGTCTATAAGTATAGTCAAAAGAACTACAGTTCATTTTGACTCATTCTCAGTTTTCTTGTATCTTTTCATGCCTCAGGAAGCTTGCTATAGCTCAAATATTAGTGCTGTTTAATGACCTCTCATTACAGCTAGTATTATCTCTCTATACAGCTTTTTGATATCAGGAGTGATCCACATAACCTGTTGGTTGACCTAAAACATAGCATTTGACTTTATTGAATCTACAAATACTGATGTCTGGGTCAATAGACAGCAGGTAGAGGACTTTCTACCAAAAGTAACAACATGAACCACCATATTCTCAAACACTTGCATCTTATCCAGATGTCTAAAATTACAGATAACTGGGGAAACAAACAACAAATAAACTATAACAACAAAACTACAGAGCCATCACAGGAATGACCCCATTCAAAATCAAAGCTAACAACCTGATCCTGGCTACTCACAGAAGGATAGCTTTCCTCTGATAGTGGGCAAACATTCATAACACAAGAAAAGTTTACCACTGAATTTCATGCACAGACAGTCATGTAGGCACCCAGATAAAAAGAGACAATATTTTTATTTTTTTATAAACTCCAGATTTTATTCCCCTCTTGGTCTACCCTCTGACTGTCCCATATTTCTTACATCCTTCCTGAACCCTGTCTCCACAAGGGTGTCCCCACCCCCTACCCCACCATTCCTCTAAACTCCGTGGGGCCTCCAGTCTCATGAGGGTGAGGTGCACCATCTCTGACTAAACCCAGATCCAGCAGTCCTCTGCTGTATATGTGCTGGGGGGCCTCATCAGTTGGTGCATACTGCCTGTTTGGTGGTCCAGTTTCTGAGAGATCATGCATGGGGTTCCAATTTAATTGAGACTGCTGGTCTTCCTGCATAATCGCCCTCCTCCTCAAATTCTTCCAGCTTTCCCTTACCCAACGCTGATATCAGCAGCTTCTGTCCATTGGTTGGGTGCAAATATCTGCATCTGACTCTTTCAGCTACTTGTTGGATCTTTCAGAGGGCAGTGACTATAAGTCTCTTTTTGTGAGTGCTACATAGCCCCAGTAACAGTATCAGGACTTGGAGCCTCCCCTTGAGCTGGATCACACTTTGGGCCTGTTGCTGGATCCTTTTTTCCTCAGGTTCCTCTCCATTTCCATCCCTGCAGTCCTTTCAGACAGGAACAATTATTTTGGTCAGAGTTTTGACTGTAGGATGGCAATCACATCCCTCACTTGATGCCCTGTATTTCTGCTGGAGGTGGGCTCTACAAGGTCCCTCTCCACAATGTAGGGCATTTCATCTAAGGTCCCTTTCTTTGAGTTCTGAGAGTCTCACCTCCCATGTTTCTCATACATTCTACAGGGTCCCCCCAACCTCCTACCTCCAGAGGTTGCCCATTTCCATTCTTTCTGCTGGCCCAACACACACACTCAATACCTGATCATGTTCCCTTCTCTGCCACCCCCATCCCGTCCCTCCCTCCCCCCCTTGTGTTAACCTTCTTATCTTTCCCAAGTGGGACTGAGGACTTAGGTTTCCTCACTTGGACACTTCAGCTTGTACAGTGTTTTGAATTCTGTAGCTTGTATTTTCCATATTCAGTACTTTTTTTGGCTAATATTCACTTATTAGTGAGTACATACCACTCCATGTCCTTTTGGCACTGAGTTACCTCATTCAGGATGATATTTTCTAGCTCTATCCTTTTCCCTACAAAACTCAGGTTGTCCTCATTCTCCACAGTTGGAAAGTGTTCCATTATGTAATGAACCACATTTTCTGTATCCATTCTTCTGTCATGGGATATCTGGGTTGTTTCCAGCTTTTGTCTATCACAAACAAGACCACTATAAACATAGTAGAACACTTGCCCTTGTGGCAAGGTGGGACATCTTTGGGGTATATTCCCAAGAGTGGTAATGGTAGGTGTTCACTGAATTTTTTTATTAGATATTTTCTTTATTTAAATTTCAAATGTTAACCCATTTCCTGGTTTCCCCTTGGAAAATCTCTACGCTGCTTCTATGAGGGTGTCCCCCACATGTCTATCCACCAACTTCTGCTTCCATAACCTGTGATTCCCCTACACTGGGGCATCGAGCCTTCACAGAACCATGGAACTCTCCTTCCATTGATGCCCTCCATTGATGATCCTCTGATATACATTCAGATGGAGCCATGAATCACTTCATGTGTACTCTTTGGTTGGTGGTTTAGTCCCTGGGAGATCCAGGAGGACTAATTGGTTAATATTGTTGTTCCTCCTATAGTACTGCAAACCCATTCATCTTATTTAGTCCTTTCTTTAACTCCTCCAGTGGGGACACCATGCTCATCCCAATGGTTGGCTGCTAGCATCCACCTCTGTATTTGTCAGGCTCTGGCAGAGCCTCTCAGGAGACAGCTATACCATGCTCCCTTCTTGCCATCCATAATAAAGTCTGGGTTTGGAAAATGTATATGGGAAGGATTCCCAGATGGACAGTCTCTGGATGGCCTTTCCTTCAGACTCTGCTCCACACTTTGTATCTGTATCTTTTCCCATTGGTATTTATTTTGTTCCCCCACGTAAGAAGGACTGAAGCATTCACACTTCTGTCTTCCTCCTTGAGCTTATGTGGTCTGTGAATTGTATCTTGGGTTTTCGAAGCTGTTGGGCTAATATCCATTTATCACTGAGTGTATACCTTGTGTGTCATTTTGTGATTGGGTTACCTCACTCAGGATGATATTTGCTAGTTTAATTCATTTGCCTAAGAATTTCATAAGGTCATTGTTTTTAGTAGCTGAGTAGTATTCCATTGTGTAAATGTATCACATTTTCTATATCCATTCCTCTGTTGATGTACATCTGGGTTCTTTTCAGCTTCTGGCTAATATAAATACGGCTGTGATGAACACGGTGGAGCATGATATTACATGCTGAAGCATCTTTTGGGTATATGCCCAGGAGTGGCATAGCTGGGTTTTCAGGTAATACTATGTCCAATTTTCTGAGAACTTGTGAGACTGATTTCTATAGTGGTTTTACCAGCTTGCAATCCCACCAACAATAGAGGAGTGTTCTTCTTTCTCCACATCCTTGACAGCATCTGCTGTCACTTGCATTTTTGATATTAGCCATTCTGACTGGTATGGGGTGGAATTTCAGGGTTGTTTAGATTTATATTTCCCTGATGACTAAGGATGTTGAACATTCCTTTAGGTGTTTCTCAGCCACTCAGTATTCCTCAGTTGAGAATTCTTTGTTTGGCTCTGAACCATGTTTTTTAATAGGGTTATTTGGTTCTCTGAAGTTAAACCTCTTGAGTACTTTGTGTATATTGAATATTAGCCCTTTATCAGCTGTAAAACTGTAAAAGATCTTTTCCCAATCAGTTTGTTGCCATTTTGTCCTATTGACAGTGTCCTTTGCCTTACAGAAGCATAGCAATTTTAGGAGGTCCCATTTGTAGACTCTTGATCTTAGAGCACAATTCTGAATATCTATGCTCCAAATACAAGGACACCCACATTCATAAAATAAAGTTTATTAAAGCTCAAAGCACACATTGCACCTCACACAATAATAGTGGGAGACTTCCACACCCAACTCTCATAAATGGACAGATAATGGAAACAGAAACTAAACAGAGACATAGTGAAACTAACACCGGCATTCAATAAAAGGGTAAACTGAATACAACTCTCAAAGAAAAGCATCAAAAGGTTACAAATTGGCTAAAAGGAATCCAAAATAAAAATTTTAAGGAGACCATTAATAAAAACAGATGGTGTTGACACATTCCTTTAACTCTACCACTCAGGAGCTAGACACAGGTAGATATGTGAATTTCAGGCCAGCTTGCTTGGTCTATAGAGTGAGTTCCAGAACAGCCAGAGTATCCCCATCTTACAAAACCAAACCAAACCAAACCAAAGCAACCATCCTATTAAAATATAGAGGAGGCATAGCACCCAAGTCCTATATCTAAGATCCAGAGAACATTTATAAAAGAGGGGAAAGAAAGATAATAAGACCCAGAGGACCGAGATATCTACTGAAAACAAACAAGTAAACAAATGTGTCTTCTATATATGACAGGCAAGCAGAAACAGTGCATGTCCAAAATATGGATGTTTAAATGAGAACTTAACAATGAAAGCACCAGTTGACATGCCAGTGTAGGTGGAAAAAAATCTTTCAGGTACCATCTCCTTAAAGATTTACAGACATTGATGACTTTTGAAAGAGGGAAAAGCAGTCTACCCAAGGGAAAAGCATTTTAACTGGTTATAAAATACCAAGTTGTCAGCACTAAATATTTATGTGTATGAACAACACTGAGTTGGCTCACCTCATTTTGTGTGTGTGTGGGGGTGCACCCATGTGTAAAACAATTAAACAATAGCCTGAATTTGAGAGAGGCATGATAATGTACAATATGGGAATTCTTTTGGGATATAAAGGGTAGGTATAAGTGATATAGATGAAAAACAAATATATAATCCAACACACTCTTCTGACCTCTTAAGACACTTGCATACACATGGTTCACACACAAATAAATAGGCAAGCACAAACATCTAAACAGAAAGTAACAAAAATAACAAATCAAAAAAAAATTACAGGTTTATTCAACCAGTTTTAGCCAATATTTTCTAACAAAATAGAATTCATAGAATCAGTATTTACTACAAAGGCACTTGATTAGATTGGCTTGCACAGTATGGGCTATATACCTCAAGAATGGTTGTGTGTGAGCTAGAAGGACTACAAACCTCACAGATTCTCTGCTTGTGAAACTGAGTACCTCAACAATCCTAATTTGGTAATGAAGGCCTTGAAAGCAGCAGGTCTTCAATTTATATTGGAAGGTTGAGCTTTTTTGTCATCAATAATGGCATCAGTTGTAGATGGTACACTCATTAATATGAAGCAGAGGTGGACAAAGATGCCCTGCTGTTTCCTTATATATTGATTATCACTTTAAAGTGCCATCTACTCTGTTGAAGAGTCGTTTCTACTTAATGTTTTCCTTTTTAAAAGATTTATTTATTCTATTTATATGAGTACACTGTCACTGTTTTCAGACACTTGTGATGGCGTTATCCTATCCCATTACAGATGGTTGTGAGCCACTATATGGTTACTGGGAATTGGACTTAGGACCTCTGGAAGAACAGTCAGTGCTCTTAATCACTGAGCCATTTCTACAGCCCTATTTAATGTTTTCTTTTATAAATTTTATTTTATTTTTAATTTATTTTTACACTCCATATTCCATTCCCCGTCCTGCCATTCACCCTCTATCTGCTCCATATCCTACACCTCCTCCCGACCCCAACCTGTTTCCAGGTGAATGGTCCCACTCCCCACCCCACCTGACCTCTAAATTCCCTGGGGCCTCCAGTCTCTTGAAGGTTAGGTGCATTGTCTCTGAATGAACACAGACCCAGAAGTCTTCTACTATATGTGCCTTGGGGATTGCATATCAGCTGGTGTATGCTGTCTGTTTGGTAGTCCACTGTTTGAGAGATCTTGGGGTTCAGATTAATTGAGACTACTGACCCAATTATACGATTGCCATTCTCCTCAGCTTCTTTCAGCCTTCCCTAATTCAACCACAGGGGTCAGCTGCTTCTGTCCATTGGTTGGGGGAAAATATCTGCATGTGACAATTTCAGCTGTTTGTTGAGTCTTTTAGAGGGCAGTTATGATAAATCCCTTTGTGTGAGCATTCCATAGCCTCAGTAATACTGTCAGGCTTTGGGATCTCTCCTTGACCTGGATTCCACTTTGGACCTGTAGCTGGACCTTCTTTTCCTAGGGCTCTTCTCCATTTCCATCCCTATAATTCTTTCAGACAGAAACAATTATGGATTAGAGTTTTGACTGTGGGATGGCAACCCGATCCTTCACTCCATGTCCTGTCTTCCTGCTGGAGGTGTGCTCTGTAAGTACCCTCTCCCTACTGTCCCTCCCTTTGAGCTCTGAGAGTCTCTTACTTCCCAGGTCTCTGGTACATTCTGGAGTGTCCCCCAACCTCCTGAGGTTGCCTGTTTCCATTCTTTCTGCTGGCCCTCAGGAATTCAGTTCTACTCCCTCACCCAATACTAGAACAGGTTTCCCTTCCACTCCACTCCCCTCCACCCCCAGAACTCCTCCATCTCCATTTTCCCTCTCAGGTCCCTCCCTCCCTCTCCACATGTGATTACTTTCTTCTCTTGCCCAAGTGGGACTGAGGCATCCTTTAATCTTGTCGAGCTTTTTCAGTTCTGTGAACTTCTCTTGTTTTTTTTTTTTTTTTTTTTTTTTTTTTTTTTTTTGCTAATGTCCACTTATTAGTGAGTTTATACCATGTATGTCCTTTTGGGTCTGAGTTACCTCACTCAGGATGATATTTTCTAGTTCCATCCATTTGTCTGCAAAACTCAGTAGATCCTCATTCTTTATAGCTGATTAGTATTCCATTGTGTAAGTGAACCACCTAATCCTCAAGAGACAGGATGCCCCAGGGAGTTTAGAGGTCAAGTGGAGTGGGGTGGGGGCATCCACGTGGAGATGGGGTTGGGTGGGAAGGAGGTGTGGGATGTAGAGTTTTGATGGGGGTCGAGGAATGGAATATGAAGTGTAAAAAGTAAATTAAAAATAAAATTAGAAATAAATAAATAAGCAAGTAAATTTTTTAAAAAGCATACATTTAAGTCTCAATATATCATTAGTTACCCCCAAAATTTAGAAACTTGTTAGCCCACTAAAAATAATAATGTAACTCAAATGAAGAATAATAACAACATGTTTTGAACCTATTGTGGAAGTTCTTGTTTCCCTGATTTCTTTTTTAGTATTTTATCATTTGTACAGAAGAAGGCTATCGGGATATTTTGTATGTACCTTTATATCTTGTTAATTTGCTGAAAACATCTATCATCTGTAGAAATTTTTCAATGAAGTTCTGAGGGTCTTTTACGTGTAAAATCGTATCATTTACAAAGGAAGATAGTATGACTTCTTTCTTATCTATGCATTTGATCTCCTTCATTTGTCTTATTGTACCACGTAAGACCTCAACTACTCTATTTAATAGGTATAAAAAACACGGATATCCATATCTTGTTCCTGATTTTGGTGGAGATGATTTGAGTTTCTCCCCATCTAAGTTGATGCTAGATGCAGGCTTACAATAATTCCCTTTATTATGTTAAGGTATATCCCTTGAATCCTTAGTCTCTCCAGGACATTTTAAAGGAAGGAGTGATGAAATTTGTCAAAGGATTTTTCTGCACCTAATTGCATGGTCATGCAACATATATCATCAGTCAATGAGAAGCCAAGCTAGTGCCCAATGAGAATCCTCCTCCCTCTTTGACCAGCATTCCTAATATTGTACAGTACTCTGCAGATGACTGTAGGAAGAAGGAAGTCATTAATATCATCTAGTTCAAATCTAGCAAGGTACAACAGAGACCAGACTGCAAGATACAATGTCAACAAAACTTTAGCAATATTATAAAAACAAAGAATACTCAAAGTTGGAAACGATAGAAGAGATAGAAGAGTTGATTCTTCAGAGAGACAGAGTGTTTTAAAAAAACTACTTAGAATTATACAGAAACAATGGGAAAACCTAGCCAGAATGTATTGATCCATGAAAAAAGAAAAATAAAAATTAAAAAAAAAAAAAACAGCATTCTGAAGCAGACCAAGAATAAGGAAAAAAATATGTGGAACAAGAGAGATGGCTCAGTGGTTAGGAGTATTTACTTCACTTTCAAAAGACAGGACTTGTCCCCTACCACCCTTAATAGGCACCTTTCAATATTAAAATAGTAACAAATTAAAAACTACAGGCAGCTTATGAACGTTATAATCTTGGCTTCAGGTGATCCAGCACACTCTCCTGGAATCTGTGGGCATCCTCACTCATGTTTGCACAGCCAGACAGGAACTCATATGTCAATGCATAAACCAAAAATAATAATAAACATAAAACAGCACAATTGTACTCAAAAATCTTCCCTAAACAAATCAAATAAATCAAGGCAAGGACAGCTGGTTGTTACTGTTGAATTAAATCAGTTTTTAAAAAAAGTGTTTACTGGGTTTTTTCAAGCCATTATAAAAAGTAATATAGAGAAGATTCCTTAAAACTCATTCTGAAACAAATATTGTCATCTGACAAAACCATACAAAGGTGTAACAACCCCCAAGCGCACAATAAACGTAGAGTAAGTAAATATAGAAAGCAAGTATGCTCAACAAAAATTGCAACAAACTGAATCCACAGCAGATCATAATGATACAATGCCAAGACTATTTAAGCCGTATCCAGGGACGCAAGGATGCTTCAATAGAAGCAAAGCAATAATCATGAATAAAGATGCAGAATAAATGACAGAATCTCAGAATCATCTCAATATTTGCAAAATAATATCACTTAGCAAAATATAACAATTCTGTTCATAAACCTCTGAAGCAAACATACATAAAAAGGACGAGTCCTTCTTCTCATAATAATAAGCACACAGCTAAACTCACACTGAGCAGAAACACACTACAATTTTCTTTCCTGTTAACTAAAGAGATGCCATTAAGACCACTACATCATAACTATGTGTAACTCCAGTTCCAGGGAGCTGCAATACTCTCTTCTGGCCTCCATATGCATCAGATAGATGTGTGGTCATTAGACTTACATTTAGGGAAAAACACCCATGTATATAAAGTAAAAATAATAGAGTTTTAAAATTTGTGGGATTTTATGACCTAAAATAATATGAATATGTCCACTTTTGCTGCAGTTATTCAACATAGAAGTGGAAGTCCTGGTCAAAACAATTAGACAAAATGGGGGAAGGGATTAAACTTAACAATAGGACTTCTGGCTTTGACAATAGGACTTCTGGCTGTTGCTGTTGAATTAAATATCAGTTGTTGTTTTTTAAAGTTTACTAGGTTTTTTTTCAAGCTATTATACAAAATAACATAGAGAAGACTTCTTTATACTCATTCTGAAACAAATATCACTATTTAACAAAACCATACAAAGGTGTACTGTCAAAAGTCAAACTCTTCCTGTTGTAAATAGTATTATCTGTTATAAATACAATTCTAAAGAATTTATTAAGATCCCTTTAGAGTTAGCAAACAAAGTTTAAGGTTTTTTTTTTTTTAAATGAGCACATAAAACCAGCAGTATTTCTACAAATTGATAATGAAGAAGCTGAAGAGAAACCAAATGCATCATTTACAAAGTCATAAAAATTAATACCTGAAAATAATTTTTACAATGGGTGAATGACCTTTCTCATGAGCTACATGTCACTGATAAATGAATTTACAAGAAAGTCAGACAAAATAAAAATATCCTATGTTTATGAATTAGAAAAATAAACATTGTTAAGGTGTCCAGGTTATTCAAGCAATCTTTATATTCAATGTAAAACTCACAAAATATTGATGACAGTTCTAGCAGAGCAAAAAAACTACAATTCTAAAATATTAAGGGACCACACAAGTTCATGGTTAGACTAAGACTCCTGAGCAATAAAAGCAAAGGTGAAAGCCATTCGTACACTTCTCTTTAATAACATAGAAATCACAGTAGTGAAAAAATTAAATAGAGAAGTCCAATAAAATAGGGCATAGAATCAAGAAATGGATGTATATATTTATAGCTACAAACTATGGGTCTTTTTCTCCCTTCGCTTCCTCTAAATCCCCTTGTCCACCTATGGTAACTTGAATGAGAATGTCTCCCATAAACTCAGATGGTTGAGAACTCGGTTGATAGTAGTTTAAGCTCTTTGGGTCGCTCATCTTTAGGTACATCTTTAGGAAGTGTAGCCTTGTTGGAGGAAGTATGTCTCTGAGAGGTGTGGGTTTGAGAGTCCAGTAGCCTCATACCATTCTCAGTGCACTCTGTCTCATGCTTGAAATTCAAGATGTGGGCCTTAGGTTTTTTGTTCCCACTCTCATATCTTTGCTCTATCATCATTGAATTTAATCCTCTGGAAACTTAAGCCCAAGTAAACTCTTCTCTAAGTTGCCTTGGTCATGATGTTTTATCATACCAATTAGAACAGTAACTAGGATGTTCACCAAAATATTGCTTTCCCAGCTTCGTGTCTCTTTTTACAAATCACACTAAGTCAAGTGAGTCATGCCCAGATGTGCAAGGGCCATCCACTAGAACATGGGACTTATACACGTTCCCATAGCCTCAAAATATTATTCTCAGTTAGCAACTGTGAACTGCCAATAGTACCAAAATAAATGGTGTAGCCTAGATATCATCTACTGTATCCATATCAGAATTTTGACAGCATAATTTTCCCTCCATTTTCTATTGTTCAAGAAGAAAATTTATACATTAAAAAGTGTTATGGTCAAATCCATCACTAATTCCCACCCGTGAAATTCTTCCCTTGTCCTCCTTGCTATATATCTCTCCCAACATTACAGAGGTTTTTAATCCTGTAACATCTACTTAGTGCTCTTTTATTAAAGTACATGCATGGTTGTAGGGCATGGGCCATCACGGGTCACATCCATGAAGAAAACCTCAAGTAGCTTTATTTTATTTCTTTTAATATGTGGAATAAGGTTCATTATTTTTCCTTTATTTAATCCAGTATTTGCTTTCAGGTATGTCACTTCTGAAGTACAATCATGTGATAACTTCTCCAAGTACATAGAATTATCACGCAATATCCATTCATATAACATTAAAAGTTCTGAATGTTGTATAATAAAACATGTTTCCAACTGTTGATATTCATACAAACATGTAATGGTAGACTTTTCCACCCATGCCCTAGTTTCAGAATAACAAATATGAGGCTAATTTGTGTATGCATAAATGCTTAGGCCATAATCTTGAGCTTATTCCTTGATTAGCTCATTAGATATATAACACATTTATTCTATTCTATGTCTGCCACCAGCTTGTTAGTTACTCCTCAGTTTTTTATATATCCAACTGCCTTAGAGGTCAGGTGGTGAAGTTCCTTCCTTCTTGACTCATTCCCACAATTTTATCTCTCTCTGCTGGATATCCCACCTTCTGTTTCCTCTCTGAGCTAATAGGTCATCAACTTTTTATTGACAGGTGGATATTTCAACATGTTACATAGGTGAAGAATAAAGGGCCATATTCTATATAGTGATCATGAAATACTACTGTGAGAATGAGATACTAAAATTCATGTGTATGTGAATGATTGTGATGAGAACGAGGAGTAGGAGGATTGGAAAAAAGATCCAGGTCTGTTATAAACCATTTGACCTTGAATGAGAATGATATTCTAAAAGGCAAATGAGTTTATCTTAACTCATAAGCATGGGCTAAGAGAAGTCAATGGAGACACCACTGTAGATAACTAAGACCATAGGGACTTTTCCAATGACTATGGCCTTTATGTGGACTTAAAGAATTACAAAATAATATATGCTTGAAATTTTATTGAAGAAAACAACATCTTTGCTCCTTCTAAGAGATACATGAACAATTCTGAGCAGTAGTGGAATTTTAGTAATATAAAGGCTACTTTTATGTATACAAGAAAGCATTAGTGTTAAGAAATGCTATATTTATCTCTTATTCTTCCTTTGGTTAAAGCAAATGCAAAAGACTTTAGAATGAGGCAATCTTTTACAAAATGTGTTCCACATTTTTATTGTAGTACGGCTTTGGTTTTCTTGTGAATGCCCTTGTTAACATAGTCTGGCAGACATTCAATAGCAAACTGTGTTCCGGGCAATGAATTTATAATGTTGTAGCAGGAACAATCTTGTGAACGTTGTAAGCCCTTATAGATGATGGAAAAATCAATACCATGGATAAATTTGTAGCACACTTCCCTATGCATTTTTAGGTGAAGAAAAACTCAGTACTATGGACTAAAATCCTTTTCATAGAGAATAAGTGAAATATTTTAAAGTATATTTCATTGATCAGCATAAAGTCAATTATGTTAAAAATAGTTATATATGTTACATTTATATTGTTATATTACATATAATTTAAAATTTTTGATAACTTTAAATGCATAATTTAATGCAGCAAAAGAATGTCTTATTATAATAAATTAAGCTAAATGTACTCTTTATTTTGGATCTATTTAAAAATGTAAATAAAAGATGATTGAATTACATGGACACTTTGCCCCTTCTTAGAATTGGGAACAAAACACCCATGGAAGGAGTTACAGAGACAAAGTTTGGAGCTGTGTCGAAAGGATGGACCATCTAGAGACTGCCATATCCAGGGATCCACCCCATAATCAGCTTCCAAACGCTGACACCATTGCATACACTAGCAAGAATTTGCTGAAAGGACCCAGATGCTGTCTCTTGTGAGACTATGCCAGGGCCTAGAAAACACAGAAGTGGATGCTCACAGTGAGCTATTGGATGGCTCACAGGGCCCCCAATGGAGGAGCTAGAGAAATTACCCAAGGAGCTAAAGGGATCTGCAACCCTATAGGTAGAACAATAGTATGAACTACCTAGTACACCCCAGAGCCCGTGTCTCTAGCTGCATATGTATCAGAAGATGGCCTAGTCGGCCATCACTGGAAAGAGAGGCCTATTGGTCGTGCAAACTTTATCTGCCTCAGTACAGGGCAACGCCAGGGACAAGAAGTGGGAGTGAGGTGGGGGAGCAGGTGGGGGACTTTTGGGATAGCATTGGAAATGTAAATGAAATAAATACCTAATTAAAAAAATAAGCACATTTTATAGAATCTTGTTCTTTTTATCAAAAATGTGTCATTTAACTATAGTAGTAATATTGAACTTTCTCTCTTACAGGGTGACAATAGCTTTTATACAGGACAGATTATGTCAGCTTCTTTCTTAAGGTAAGATGGTTACACTGCTATATTTTGAGAGAATGTGTGTGTGTGTGTGTGTGTGTGTGTGTGTGTGTGTGTGTGTGTGTGTGTGTTTGTGTGTGTGTGTGTGTGTGTGTGTGTGTGTGTGTGTGTGTGTGTGTGTGTGTGTGCATATATTCTATAAATAAAATTTTCTGGTAGTAGCTCCATTTTGCTTGTGTTTAGGAATCTGACCATTAATTCTATGTTCATAATCACTTTTGCTCACCTGCATTACTTTCACAATAATTCTGATGATATTTCTAAGACAGCTCCTGAGTAGATTATATATAGCTTGGTTATTTAATTTAAAAAATATGTTACCTATTAAAATAGAGTAATGGGATAAAAATATAATATTGTTAGACATGAAATAAAATATAACTAAAATAAGTAAGCGCAGCAAGCCTCTCACAGACATATATTAATAACTTAAATTTCCCTAAGAACCCAAATGCATTGTACTTTTCATGAACCTCTAGATTTTTCAGTTGATTTCATGGATAGCTATGCATTGTTATTTAAAAGTTGGTTAACCCTACCAAATAGACTACCAATTAGAAAACCCAAGAGTTTTTGTTTTATAAAGATGCTAACACATAAAACTTCATGTTTTTCAGATAAGTGTGAATAGAAGTGTTTCCCTTTTTTGGATTAAATTCAATAACTACTCTCTGCAAACCCTTATTTCAAACTAATTTATGACAAATTTTCAATATTTCCTTTTGTGACGATTTTATGCTTCTATGATTTCTTTCCCTTCCCTAAAGCTAGATCTTTTAAGCACGTTAATCTAATCAGGCTGTTGAGGTTTGTCAAGAGAAAAAAAATGGGTATGACATTTGTTTGAGTAATTTGGAATAAAGGAGGTAATTTGTGTTTATCTTTTAATATTTTATGCTTCTCAAATAATATGAATTTTAATGCTTTTGTGATTCTTCTAATTATCATTAATACATATGTATCATCTACAAAAACAATAGATGGAAAGCCTATTTAATTTATGTTCATTGGTGTAGTTAACAATAGAGTTCTTTGAAGTAGGACATGAATAGACATTGGATATGAAAGTCCATTTTCACAAGCTGTTTTCTTTTACATTTATATTACTTCCCATCATGCCCTGTAGCAAATACCATCTGATTTTCTCCAAATATTTGAAGTAAATATGATTCATCTTTCTTCTTGTTATATCATAGAGCAGAGATCTGTGATTTTATTCCGTAATTCTTGCCTGCCTACTACTCCAACTAAACAAATCTCAGTCAAGAAGGCAATAGCAAAACACCCAACAAAGAACACTGATTGAATAAATCGAGTTGGGTTTCTCAGACTGACAAAAGAATATTTTCATCAAGTGGTAGACATATCAGAGTCCAGTATCAGCCCATTGAGCATCTTCATAAATCTGTTATTGAAGTAGTGAGATGCGTACTCACTACATCTTGAAAGCAATACTCATACAATTGTCAGAAAACACCATATATGTGCAGAAATAACATATTCCTTCAAGAGAAAGAATGAAAACACATGGTTGCCCTTTCAGCACAAAAACATTTTTGATATTTCTATTCATCTGAGAAGGTTTTGGAGATCCCCAAGAAATCCTTCAAGTACCATTGAAAGAACTGATAATTTAGGGACTCAGTATCATTTTTCTCAATAAGTCAACGTGTAGCCTAAGCCACTCTTGGTTAGGCTTCAGTGTTCTCAAGTGGCCTAGCAATTCATCTGGAAAGAGCTACTGAATTGTGAAGTAGATACTTGCCTTAAGGTAACCTTGATTAAGAAGGTTATGACTTCTATTCATGTGTCAACATACTGAATGTTTGACCATGTTACAGAAAAGATACGTAAACCATGGGAGTATTTCTTTTTTAATTCTAAGAGGAAATTGTATATTCTTAATTATAGTGAGCTTATTTGATGAGAACATGGGTTTTTTAAAATATGTATTTGTGTCTTGCTTGCATGTATGTCTGTGTTGGATCCCCTAGAACTGGAGTTACAGACAGTCATGAGCTAACATGTGCGTGCAAAGATTTAAACTTGAGTCCTCTGACAGAGCAGTCAGTGCTCTTAACCATTAAGCCATCTTTTCAGCCCAAGAATATGTTTTGCAAAGCAGACTAAGTTCATGGTTGGAAATCAGGGCCCTCTGTATGTTCATGTGTGTAAAAGAGGATATATGTGTGAGTACACTCACACATACATCTCTCTTTGTATGTAGCCCAGAAATCAAACTCAAATTTCATGTTTCAGAAATGCTATCAATCAACTTTGGAACATGGTCTCTTTATCACCTTGAAGCTCATCAATTAGGTTATGTCAATAGTTCTCAACCTCCCAAATGCTGTGACCCTTAACACAGTTCCTCATGTTTTGGTGAACTCCACCATAAAATTATTTTCATTGCTACTTCATAAATGTAATTATGTTGTGAATCATAAAGTAAATATATGAGGTGCAGGATATCTGATATGTGATGCCAAAGTGGTCATAACCCAGTGACTCAAAATCACTGGGCTATAGTGTCTATACGTGAGATGCAGAAATTCTGCTCTTTCTGCCTCTGTAACACCACAGTTCTATGTGTGGTCACTGTACATGACCTTGTTGTGTGAGTTCTACAGATCAAGCACAAATTCTCACATTTTAAGGCAACCACTATACTAACCAATAGAGCCACCTATTGGGCACTAGAATCATGCCCTTGATGAGATAAACTATAAAGTTACACAACAAAGGAAGTGCACGTAATAGAAGTAAGGTAGAATACTTCAATGGCAACTACCCACAGTACTACAATATATGAACAATATATGTCCTTTTTTTAAATTGTCTTTGTTTTGGTGAGCTTTACTGTATATAATAGAAATCCGTAGAAACACTTCTAACATATTAGTTCGGCAGTATATGATACATGTTCAACTATACACAGAGCATCACTGTTAAACAATACCATGGCTATATCAAGGGAATAAAATAAATGAAAATGTGACATTGATGGAAAGTTTGTTATATTTTAAATTTTTTTTCAGACAGTACAAATACTATTTGATCTAAAAAGACATAAATATCTAGATGTGGCTAAATCTTAAAATACTTGAGAAAATAAAAGGTAAGTATCAAAAATTCCCCTTCAAGCTAGAGAGGAGGCTCGGCATAGTAATCCTGAAGACCTGGGTTGATCATCAGAATCAACAACTCAGAAGTCATGCACTGTGCTTGCAATTGCAGTGCTGGTGGAGTGGAGGGAGAGAATTCCTGAGTCTGGCTTGCTGGACTGCCAACCGAGTTCTTGGTGCACTGCAGGCTAGCGAGGGAACCTGTCTGAAAGCACAAGCTGGGAAGAGTCTGAGGAACTGAGAATGTTCTTTAGCCCCCTAGGTGTGAAATCAAACTACAAACATAAATTACACCAACACAAACACACACAATGAACCTGATTTTCTTCAGATAATTATGAAATATATGTCTGGAACATATTTCATCCTTATAACTAGACAAATACACAAATCAGACTGTTACTTATAAATCATCAAAAAAAAAAAAACCTGCTAGATGCCAGACACGTAAATACAGTGAACATGATAGGCAACTTTACAGATTTGACATTGGTGCTTTCCTTCTTCATTCAGAGAGACTTTTTTTTTACAGTATGTCCTACATAAATCTTCACCTAAAGAAGAATCATTCCATTAAGAGCAGAATCAATACAATTTTGCGGCTTTCATTCCCTTTAATGTCTATATCACTGCTCCATAATTAACTCTGGAATAATAGGCATAATGTCAATGAGCAATTAGTGAAATTAGCAAAATGTCAAGAAATTTGAACAGGCAAAACTTAGGAAAAAAAGAATCTTCCCCTAGAAGTTGAAGGAGGTTTTAATTAGATCCAAACAATATTGCAATGTGGGAATGAGTTATGACAATGTATTCTATTTCCTACTAGTAGCTATTTATCTTGATATTCATCTTTCCTTTGTGGTACTGGGGGATTTAATCACCCCAGCTTTTCATACTTGGACAAGTCAATACTTTATGAAATCTACAGCATATGAACATAGTAGGTGCTATAATAATGCTACAGGGATTTTTCATGTTTTACAAACTGTATAGTGATTTGTTATTAGTATTAATAAATTTAAGATTCATAAATTATTCTCCTCTCCCTTTCTTCTTGCATCCCTTGCTATAAGTTAAGAGTCCTGGATTATCATGCATTACTACGTAGAAATAACTTATACAAATTCACTGCAACTAAATAAATATTGCTGTATATGTTCTTCTACACAGGAGTGAGAAGAAAGTTCTAGAAACAATGTGTGAGGAAATGTGTAGGCTATTTTGTTCAGTTTCACTTTCTGTACTTCACTGTGATCCTGAGAATGAAACAGATGTGAACCTTCTTTTCTCAGTTATCATTACCCTTGGGGTGAACGTATTACTACATTGAATGTGATTGTGTTGTTCACAATGCATGTGTTTCCTATATGAGGCTGAAACCAAGTTGATTATATCTGGCACTCAATGGAAAATGCACAATCGTATATGAGCCAGTAATAATCACTGACCACTACAAATCCAATTTAAGGCTCAGTATCAATTTTAGATGTTATATGAAGGTATTATGACTTTGATATTGGAATGGACATGTTAGGTGCTTTTGTTGGTGGCTGAATATAATGGCTACATGCAATACTATAATCTTGTACCCTAAGGACAATTTTGCATCCTTTCAAATATACTACAATGGATGTTGGGAAAGCTTTCGCTCAGCTCAGTCCAATCTTTATAAAATTGAGTTAGTTATGTGCACTATTTGGCATTGATTTTATTTCCTCTTGGCATAAAGGTCAGTGAATGGTCTTCACCCTTCTTTTCAGCTTGCATGTTCTAACTATGTTTGATTTTATGTCATTTTTGAACTTTAATAAGCAATTAATCATATTTGAGCCACTTCGTCAAATATAGTGACCTCTGTACCACAGTATAACTAGTATTATACAAAGAAGCAATGCATATGTATTTGCTGCATCTAAATCTTGTTCTTTTTTCCCCTTGTTTAATGCTTTTAATTAAAAAAAAAATGCTACTTAGGGAAGACTATTGTGGACTAAATCACCAACTCATAACTCTCTTTAGAATGCAGCAGCCCAGTGTGTTGTTAGTCCAACAGATTCTCAGCAAGCACTTGAAACCTTAGAAAGGTTTTTGTTGTTGTTGTTGTTATTTTCATTCTTGACTTAAGTCTGTTCAGATTTCTTCTTTGTTGTCATTTATTCTAGGCATTAAATATAGTAAGATACAATAATACAGGACTCTGTATTATAAATCATGATCCATAGTTGAATGACAGAACCTGGTATAGTAGCAGTTTTCATTTTACAAACATAGGCTGTTTACAACCAATTTTCCTTTTCACCACAATGAGATGTTAAGATTCCAAAACATAAGATAGATGTGTATAACACGAGGATGGCCAATGCTTTAAGTTGGTAAAACTCTTGTGTGAGTTTGCACATGAATTACACCATTTACTGCCAAATGTTTTCTTCCTTTAAGGTATGTTATTCATGATTTCATATATGCTTTTTTTAATTTCACTGTGCTATTCTTAATAGGCAAAAGAAGCATACTTATAAATCCATGAATCTCTGTAAATAAGAAATTTGTTGACTGTCATTAGATGAATGTTTTTAGACTGCCCCTCAAAACAAACACTTGTGAATTTAAGTTAATCTCTAGATATCCTCTTTTCTAAAATAGCTGTTCCATCTTTTCACTTATAATGTTAAAGAGTGCTATGTACACTAATTAAAAATATGAAGAGGCAATCCTGGAAGGAATATAATTGCAGTGTATCTGTCCACAGGGATGCTCCATTGAGTCTAAGGAAACTATCTTCACTCACTTCATGCATAACCATTGAAGAAGATAAAGCGAAGATTGTAATAATTCATGGCCTTTAATAAATATTTAAGAAGTTTCTAGCCTCTATTTTCTTTAGGGAGTTTAGGCTTCTGACAATTTAAAAACAAAACAAAACAAACAACAACAAAAAACAAAAACAAAAACAAAACAAAAACCAGGAAACTGTGATTACCCAAAGCTGAAGGAGAATGAACTCTTGCATATTTAAGAGGATTTGTTGTTGTTGTTTTGGTAGATTTTATCAGAATAGATCTAGGTGAGGTACTTTAGATGTATATAAATGGGCTACTTGGAGCTATGCTAATTGCTTATTAATGACAGCAGATTCAATCCTGCCCTACTATTACCTGGATGTTAACTTTTATTTTCCAACCTCAGTCTACTTTAGAGCTCTTCCTGCTTTGATCTGATACACATTTGTCTTAAACTAGGGTGAATTTTAACAAGACTGGGAAAGCTCTCTCCATGGGCTTATTCCCTTCAATTGATTGACTCAAATGCTAAACACATAAAACTATGAGGTACCAGTCAATGAACACAAGTTCAATTCTTTTATAGTCACAAAATCGTTTACTCTTTATGCCAAGTGATAAAGAATAAATAGAACCAGCCACCCAGTTTGTATTCATGTCAAGAAATCACTGTAGAATTCTGTCACATATAATTTTGATATTAATTAGGCTAATTCATTCCATAGTCTATTTTTCCACAATCTATTGGGCACTAATGGCTACATTTTGAAATCTTTCAGCCAAAATTTCTATAAGCTCTGTAATAGAAGTATAAATTCCATAAGATCATTATCTTGGAGTGAGGAAAGAGTTGAAAATTAAACTGTTGTCAACCTGAACAGTTATCAAGCATTTAGTTATATTAACTCAATAAAAAAATCTTGCAAATCAAGAACTGACATACTAAATTTAAATTTTAAAACATGATATTAAAACTATTACTATAATAACATGACTAGCCAGGAGAAAAGTCATAGTGTTTTCACCAGTGTCCCAGGCCTCTATATTCTATCCTTAAAGTTGATATCTCAAAATGAGATGATATTTGAAGCTACCTTGACACATAATTAAGAGTTAGGCAAGCTTTCAAGGAGAATGAAATTTTGAGTTATATAGCTGTCTCTTGTGAGACTATGCCAGTGCTTGGCAAATACAGAAGTGGATGCTCACACCCGCCTATTGGAAGGGACACAGGATGGAATGGAGGAGCTAGAGAAAGTACCCAAGGAGCTTAAGGGGTCTGTAACCCTATAGGTGGAACAACAATATGAACTAACCAGTAGCCCGAGAGCTTGTGTCTCTAGCTGCATATGTAGCAGAAGAAGGCCTAGTCGGCCATCATTGGGAAGAGAGGCCCCTAAGTCTTGCAAACTTTATATGCCCCAGTACAGGAGAACACCGGGGCCAAGAAGTGGGAGTGAGTGGGTAGGGGAGCAGGGGGGAGAGTATAGGGAACTTTTGGGATAGCATTTGAAATGTAAATAAAGAAAATATCTAATAAAAATCTAATAAAAATATTTAAGAAATTAAAAAAAAATAAAAAGAAATAGCTGTTCATTCTTCTTCGTTGCTTTTTGGCCTAGATGTCCAGCAACTGATGAATGGATAATGAAAATGTGATACACTTACACAATGGAATATAATAAAAAATATAATAAAAAAAGAAACAAGTTGTTTCGACTTAGTTTTGAGACCATTAATAAAAGCCTTCTTCAGCGATGATGACACAATGCTTCCCAACACATTTTAATCAAAATATTAATCAGGGGTACAGTCTTCTGATTTTGATTAACATTTTTCAACAGTCTAGTCTATGATTTTTTAGAAAATTAAATGTGTAATCTTTACAAAGCACTTAACCTTGTGTCTAGGAAAAGTTGTTGCTATAGTGACCAATAGATGCAAAGGATGGAGACCTTATTCCCATAGGATTTACTACAGGAGAAAAAATAATTTTTGGGGAAAAAAAGAAACAAACATGAACAAAACCATATCAGAAACTTTTCTGAGATGATGAACAGTGAGGCTTTGGGTGCCCCCAAGTAAAAGTGATAGAGTAGAATAACTAGGAATCAGCTCAATATTTGTCAAACCTAACGGTACACTGCTGAAATTCATCAGTCAGGTAGCACTGAAAAGTTGTGCTATTATAATTAGTCAAAATAAAAGGGCAAGATTTAAAACAAATACAGATCACACAAAGAGAACATACATACACACACACATGACTGCAGGGAGGGATAGAAAGGGAGGAAGGAGGAAGGGAGGAAAGGAGGAAGAGATGGAGGGAAGGAAGGAGGGAGGGAGGGAGGTAAGGAGGGAGGGAGGGAGGGGTGAAAGGAGAGGGAGAGGGAGACAGAGGAAGAGTTGGGGGAAAAAACACAGACCATTAACTAGAATAAAAACTTTGGAAGTTGGTAACTGTCAGAGGTGTTCTTCAATGTGGAAAAAGTGTCTTAGACTTAGTATAATATTGTATCTCTAATTCCAGAATACTGGCACACACTAAGCATTGGTTCAGCAAGTTTGTTGTAAAAAAAAAAGAAAAAGGCATGCATTTTTGCATATTATAATATTTATGGGTCTATAACTGACTTGAAATGAAATGATAATAAATACATTTCTTTGTCTTGCTATTTCTGCTCTGATTGGACTTCAGCATCTCTCAAAGATACAGAAATGACCCATCTTCTGTTGTTACATTAGCTTGTTAGGTTATATTTTCACATGGGAAAAAATTGTGTATCTTAAAGGGGAAAAGAGGATGGGAAAAGGATCCACCAGAACAAGGAATTATAAAAAACGCTACAGTAAAGGTTATAAAGCATATTTATTTGAAAGAAAAAAATGTAGAAATACTTCGATTCCCCCTACTTCCTACTCAACGCCCTTCCTATTAGAACCCACTCTCTTTCAGTGACTTATTAGAAAATAAGCAGTCTTTTTAAAAAAATAAAATACAATAAAAACTAACACATCAGAATTGAACAAACAGAAGGAACCAAGCCCAAAGGCACAAGCATCATGCACCACTTATTACCACTCTCTGGAATGTAAGCCAGAAGCCATGACATAAGCTCAATTACCTACATAGCTGTCTCAGACTGGGAGTTCATATAAGCTTTGCTCTGTTGATTTAGAGAGATTTTACTTTTGTTGGTGTCCTCCATCCTGTCCTGTCCTGCTCTTATACTCTTTCTGCCTATTCTTACACAGGAGTCCCTGAACCCTAAGGATTTCACAGAACATCTCACTTAGGTCTAAGTGTTCCTAACTGAGAAAGCTCTCTCCCTCCCCCTCTCCCCCTCCTTCACCCCCTCCCCCTACCCCTCTCTCCCTCTACACCTCTCTCCCGCTCCCCCTTCCCCTCCCCCTTTCTCTCTCCTCTCTCTGTCTCTCTGTCTCTTTCTGTCTCTATCTCTCCATATGTGTGTGTGTGTGTGTGTGTGTGTGTGTGTGTGTGTGTGTGTGTGTGTGTGTGTGTGATTTTAGGCAGCTTCTGCACTTGATCTTAGCCAAAAGGCCGAGAAGCGATTTAGGCAGCTTCTGTATTAGGGTTTCATCCTGTATTTCCCCAGACCCCTCTGCTCTATATTCAGGGACAACACATTTAACTATAACTGTGGAACCTGGAGAAATTACAATCAGGCAAATAGGAAAACCTAAGAAAATGTATTTAACTATTCCGTCAAAAGCAATAATTTTGACCTGAAATTTATTGGATAAGTTATCTATCTAGTTAAAATGCTCACTATAAATATAGATTCACTTACACTAATATTATATTTAATACACAGGGATGCTCTACAGGACTAGAGGACTAGAGAACGTTGAAAATATCATGCATCATTTGACTGAAATGTTTCCATTAAAATTCATATAAAAATAGGTATAAAAGTATATTATCAGTTCTGATAAACCAGAATTTCCATGTTTTTTTTTTTTTAATATAGAAACGTTGATTAAAAGAGAGAGGGTAATGTGGTGCTTTTCGACCTGGTTATTCCATAATTTTACTTTTTTAAATTATCTTATTTTTATTTTAGATGCATTGATTTTTGCCTGCATGTAAGTCTGGGTGAGGCTATCAGGTTTTGGAGTTAGAGACAGAGGTAGGCCACCATGTGGTTGCTGGGATTGGAAACAGGGACTTCTGGAAGAGCAGTCAGTACAGCCCAAATTATTTTATAATTTAATGTGTATGTTTGGTATATATTAAATATTAAAATGCATACCTTGGTTCAGTATGTTTGTTTAAAATACATAAAAGAATAGTATCTGTGTGAGCACAAATGTGTAAGTATAGACAGAGAAAACTAGTTCTGAAAACTTACATTATTAGAGAAATTGTTATCTATATATAAATTACAAAATTACAGTAAAATGAGGGCTACAAATACTATATATATATATATATATATATATATATATGGCTTATCACAGCATATGCTTTCTTCTCTAACCAGGAACTCATTATATATGCCACATGTGGATGTCTCTGTCTTAGCCACCTAAACACTGTAGTTTCAGAGAAGAGCTACCATATGTGGCTTAACATTAATCCTATATTATAAAAGCCATAACATTTCAAGAGCAGTAACAAAAATATGCGCCATTATATCTTCTGGAATTTATATACATACAAAAATACATAAATGTCGGTATGTATTTGGCTAATTCTTCCTAGTTTACAATCATACAAAAGAGACAATGAAAATCTTTTACACATATTCATATACATATTCAAATATGTATTGGGCTCTTGTGTTCATTTTTAATGTGCAAGTCTTTAATTTTTAAAAATATACACAGAAGAAGCCATGTGTTTTATATAGGAACACACACATTAACCAAGCATGTCTTATAGTTTTCCAAAACTCTATTTTATCAGTCTGAAATTTATAAATTAAAAATATCAGAGTTTTTAAGTTAAAATGAAATCCCTGAAACTACTGGTTATGTTAGAATGCCTCCCTCCCCCACCAAATCAAATTAGCAGAGAGTATCAGTATGATTTGTTAAATATGGTTTATTGTTATCTTTATTGCCTATAATCTAGAAGATGCAATTTTATTGTGCCTTTGCAAACAGGATACATCTCTTAAAAAACTGATCAAAAATGTCCATACATGTAGCTCTCTATATGATAGATTATAGTGAAACACTAATCATAATTATAGAAACACCGTAGAACCCAGGAGCACGGGGTAAGCCAAAGGAATACAATCCTTGCTCAGATGGGTTCTTGTTAATAATGGATTAGTTCTAGTGTTTGAAGGAGGCATGAACATATGATGACTCAAAATACAGTAATAAGGGTTGCATAAATCTTTGGGTGAAACTGAAGCAGCCTTAAAACCCTTTCAGAACTAACTAAATATTCATTAATCCCTTTATTCTTTTTCATAAAAAAATAAACATATAATTGTCAGTTGTCTGAGTCACAAGATTTTAAAAGGGATGCATTATGAAGTTCTTAAATATGGGCCATTCATGTGAGAAATTTCCATAAAATTTAAAAGAATTTAGGGATTTTTATAGCTTTAGTAGATACTTTTGCTCAAATTTCCATACAGTTCTGCAAATACATGTGTAAATATTGTTCTATGAATTCTTCAAAGTAATATACTTTAGCAAAACTGTTTTATTCTCCACTGGCAAACTTAACTATCAACTCTAGTAAGTTAGCATTTTAGTATGATCCCACTAGGAGTTAGCCTTTGAGAGATAGATTTTATGTAATTCTTTCAATTTAATTGATAATCTATATAATATCACAATTCAGTAATATTTTGATTTCACATGGGAAATGCTGCTAGGCAGGTTAAATGACGAATGAACATAAAAAATTGGTTATCACTATTGAGAATATTAATTTTTTTCTAAATTGAGTTTTTCATTACAGATTTTCATTATGCACTCAGACCACAACTTTCTAATCAATAATGTAATTCATACCATGGGAAATTAAAAAGAAGACTGAAAAGTCAACATAGAAATTATGTTTAAGGGAATGACAATAAATCTATGTTAATATTTGATATTTTAAATCTATTTTTCTACATTAAAAACAGCTTCATAGCCTCTCAAAGAAAATTGTGATTAGGAAAACAAGATAAAATTTTGTACTGTTTCTGTTTGGGGATAAACAAATTGAATTAAAACTGTCATATATCTGTGACTGTGCTAGGCTAAATCTTGATCTCAACTCTATGAACTGAAAAGAGTAAAAATATAGTGCAGGTGTGGTGGCACAGGCCTTTAATCCCAGCATAGGGAGGCATAGGCAGGCAGATTTCTGAGTTCGAGGTCAGCCTGGTCTACAAAGTGAGTTCCAGGACAGCCAGAGCTACACAGAGAAACCCTGTTTTGAAAAACCAAAAAAAAAAAACAAAAACAAAAACAACAACAACAACAAAAACCCACACAATTTCAAATTTTAATAATGGAATATTTAACCCAAAAATACTTAAAATTTGGATAGGGTATGCCTACCAATTTCTCTAAACTACAGATGTTTCTTGTTTCTAGATACTGTCTCAACTCACTTGAAACAAGTAGTAGGCTAATAACATTATTTCCTTTATGCTTGCTATATGGAGCCTGAGATATCTAATTATATATATTGAATTACACTTGTAGGCATATCTTTCATAAAAGATATATGCAGAAATTTTACACAATATAAAAGGAAATAGAAGAGGAACTCTTTACAGCTAGCATTTGCTACATGAGCAGGCTGGCTTCAAACCTACATTCAAAGGACGTTAACATTTGTCTTCAAAAATCCCAGAATAATTGCTCATATTTCATTCATTCTGTGTGTGTGTGTGTGTGTGTGTGTGTGTGTCTGTGTGTGTGTGTGTCTGTGTGTCTGTTATGTTTGTGTATGTATGCTGTGATGTATATATGTGTGTGTGTGTGTGTATGTGTGTGTGTGTGTATGTCTGTGTGTGTGTGTGTCTGTATGTATATTAAGTGTGGGTACATGGGTGTTATGGCATGAGTAGGGATGTCAGAAGAAAACTTTGGGTGTCAGTCCTGCCCTTCCCTGCAGTTTGAAAGAGCATCTCGTTCTCTTCTGTAGAAACCAAGCAAGCTATCTCATGGTGGCCAGAAATTCTTGTCAGCACTCCTTGGAGTTACTGACATATTTTTTTTTTGTTTGTTTTGTTCAGCTCTTACACGGTTCATGCTATTGTCTAGAGAATTTAGTGGGTTCTGGGGATCTGACCTCAGGTTCCAAGGACTGACAAAACTTTATCCACTGAATCATCATTATAGTTCCCGAGCGCTGCTAATTAAAGTATTGCATAATTGATCTGGTGAGATGGTTTAGTGGGTAAATGTGCTTTCTGCCAAGCTGGAAATCCTAAATTTGATCTCTAGAACACATATCATGGAAGGAGAAAGCTGACTCTAAAAGGCTGTGTTTTGAACTCCACATGTGAATCACCACACACCAAGCACACATGTACACACACATAAACACAAACCCAAATAATAAATATTAAATTATTACAAAATAGAACACTGAATGTGAGCTATTCTGTCATGATTTCTGGAATATATTAATATGTACTGTATCTGTTGGATAGTAGTAAAATATTAAGTACATAAGAAGAACCTATTTCTAACAAAACCACAGAATTTTGTGTATTTACTGGATAAGAGACTATAATAATTGTTCCAACCATTGATATATTGTACTTAATTAAATCTCAACAGACATTTTAATGGGGAAACCTATATATATATGTGTGTGTGTGTGTGTGTGTGTGTGTGTGTGTGTGTGTGTGTGTGTATTATATGTGTGACTTTATATATATGCACATATAGATACATACATATACATATACACACACATATATATGAATATTTACAATGGACGTCTTTGATTTTAGAATTTAATAACAAGCTTCAGAAAAATCAATGCTCACCAAAAGGAAAGCAGTATTCTCTAAGTATATTATTTGAACATGGAAATATATTTGAGTACATTGTTTCTACAGATACATTGGTACTGCTGAGTTCAAGTTGGTTTACCCGATCTCTTGCAGTACAGGTATATATGGTAAACTTAACAAAACAGTTTATCTCCTTTTGTACTGTGCTGGATAGTGTACATTCACATTTTTAGACGTTCATGCACAATAATGATAAACTTCTTTCCTACTTCTTCATATTAACTGTAGAATCATGGTTACAAATGTTATTCCGAATCCATTGTGCTAACTATTACGCCATGGAATCTACTCATCGATATTGTTCCATATTACTCAATTATTCAAGTTTTAGGTTGACTGGAAAGCATTTCTTTTATTGGTTTCTGTTAAGTTCCTTTTTATAAATGAGGACCCATAAGGTAACTTCTGGTTATAACCAGTTACTTATCATACCAGATAGCATATTCACTTTATTGTGCACTGCTGTTAAAACAGGAAAGTGAACTCCTGTGTTATATAAAGCATGATGTTTCTATTATTCAGGTGCAGTTTGCTACTGTGGGAGTCATATGCTAGAAGCGTAGTAATCTCTGCTATAGTGTTGAGGAAGTTGCAGAAACTGAGGGGTAAGGTCAAATAGGAGATATTAAGATTGGGAGTACCACATTCAGACGTGATCTAGGTTGGCTTTGTGGAGCTAGTTTTCTGATGACTGAGTAACTGTGAGAACTCCTGGGGTCTGGAGATCCAACTCAGTGATTAAGAGCACTTACTCTGCAGAGGACTTGGATTCAGTTTTCAGAACCCACGTGGTGGTGCATAGTTATCCATGATTCTAGTTCCATGTGAACAAGTGCCTTCTCCTAGACTCCCAGGACACCAGACCTGCACGTGTGCACAAACACCCTTTCAGACAAAACATCCATAGATAAAAATATAAAATAAATAAATCCAAAAGCATGACGCAACCTCTCTCTTGAGTCATTTGTTCTGGCTTTCTGTCTTGTCACCCTTACTGCACGCTTGCACTTTTGGTGCCAATTCCCCAAGTGGATCTCATTAAACACAAACAGAAAATGATCTGTTTGATTTTGAATCTTCAGTCAGCACTGAATTCAATAAATCTATCTTTTTTTCCCCTGAAATAGGTCTTGAGAGTCTTATTATCCAAACAGTAAAGAGAACAATATAAATATAGTAGTAATAATGTAGCACCATATTGATTTGTTAAGGGCTTAACACAGAGCATAGGGCATCCTTTCAAGATGGTTGCTATGGCCACCAAAATTGTTGCTTTAGTGACCACCTCAGGTCAGAATAGATTTCATGGTTATAATGACCCTTGGAACAAAGGCTTGTGTTAAGAAAGTTTCACATGTCTACCGTGACTTGCCTTCTAATCAGTACTTTTTTTGTTTAATTTTAATGATAAAAAGTAGAAATCAGTAGGAAAAGGTCACTTTGAAAGGGAATCTGGGAAAGTAAATGTAGCATTCTTTATTAAGTTAACTTCAATACTGAAGAAGATTGCCTTGTCTTTCCAAGCCTGCTCACACATTTGTGTGTGTTCGTGCTGTTTTTATAGTACCCGACAAGGAAACCCCAATCCTGTCAATGCTACTAGTTTGGTCTACATTGTAACTTAATGTGAGCCACACACAAAATAATAATAATAAATAAGTCTTGCTAGGCACTGCTATGAACCCAAAGAAATGGACTAGCTGCTGTGATTTTTCACTTCGCTGCTACCTATAGCTAGGACTGGCACGACTTGGGACAATGAAAAAACTCCGAGAGAGAAAAACAATTACATTTGCTGCTATCAATATTGGAGACTTTTGTACCAAATATAATGATAATCGTGTGTTTTGAAAGTTTCCTGAAGCTTTTGCTATGTCAGCAACGTTCTTTCTATTCATCAGAAAGTATTGACTGCTGCCCGGAGGGGATGTTCAGCCTTCCACAAAGCAAAGGAGAAAAACAAATTGGGCAAGCATTATAAAAATGCAAGCCAAGCAAGTCTGATGGGGGGGGGGGCACACATGTCAGGGAGATGAACACTTCTCTGTAACATGGGTTTTTGTTGTTTTGTTTCTGTCTTTTATTTTTTTGTTTTGTATGGTTTTTTTTGGTGATATATATATACTCCTGTATTTAAAAGATGTAAATTACTTCTGTATTCTATTAATTTTAACACCTACTAAACAAAGAATAATTTACAAGTCAGTGCCTTGGGCTCGATTAATGTAGCAACATTGATTTACACGGGTAGGAATTTAGTTATTTTTCCGTCCAAACTCCTTATACGGACATAACGTATTTTTCACTGGGGAAGAGTGAGAAATATTATTTTTCTTCTTTTGCCCAGAAGATCTGGACAGTGAGAATAAGACTTCTTTAATACCAAGTCATTTGCTTCAGGTCTCCCAAATTCTACAAACATAAAATTGTTACTACACACACAAACATCTGCATTGAAGCAAAAACTCTGCAGCATACAAGTTTATCTGTCACTTTCTATCAGCATCAATTCTTTAATAAATGAGTATTTTTCCTGTATTGATGAAAACTAGGCATAAATTACTATACCAGTAGCTTCCCAGGGGAAAAATATTTTGACATTTGTTCGAAGAAAGCTTATTTGAGTACGATAATTTGAAGGATATAGCACTGATTTCCAGCATTCTGTTAACATAATGAGGATTTTAAAATTTGTATGAGTAAATTAATGAAGGCAAGTAGAATAAATTCTACAATATCAGTCCTTACTGTGGGACTTCTAACACTTTCTGCAATATTTGGATTTCAGTATTGGAAATTGTACTGGCTAGTTTTGTGTCAACTTGACACAGCTGGAGTTACCACAGAGAAAGGAGCTTCAGTTGAGGAAATGCCTCCATGAGATCCAACTGTAAGGCATTTCCTCAATTAGTGATCAAGGGGAAAAGGCCCCTTGTGGGTGGGACCATCTCTGGGCTGGTAGTCTTGGTTCTATAAGAGAGCAGGCTGAGCAAGCCATGAGAAGCAAGCCAGTAAAGAACATCCCTCCATGGCTCTGCATCAGCTCCTGCTTTCTGACCTGCTTGAGTTCCAGTCCTGACTTCCTTTGGTGATGAACAGCAGTATGGAAGAGTAAGCCGAATAAACCCTTTCCTCCCCAACTTCCTTCTTGTCATGATGTTTGTGCAGGATTAGAAACCCTTACTAAGACAGAAATATTAAAGGACATGTTTGGGATTTCCAAGTACAAAGGAATTATTCAATATTGATACTGGTTTTCAAACTGCCCACAATTATTTTAACATCATTTTTTCATGTTTTATTTCTTTTCTTTCTTTTTTCTTTCTTTTTTTTTTTTTTTGAGACAGGGTTTCTCTGTATAGTCCTGGCTGTCCTGGAACTCACTTTGCAGACCAGGCTGGCCTCAAACTCGGAAATCTGCCTGCCTCTTCATGTTTTATTTCTTAAACATGTTTAAAATGGGGTTATTGTAGTTATAAAATCCACCTCATAATGAAAACTAAATATTGGTACCATTTTTTTCAATTTGTACATGAATAATTTATAAGTTATGAAAGTTTATGGTGCTTTGTTCATGGTTGAAGTAAAACTGATATGTCCATTTGTGTCTTGATGTTTATAGAACATAGATATCACATAATAGGTCTGAGCCTAAAAGAGACCTTGGGCAAGTTGTTAAAGATGATCCTCTAAATTGAGCATAATAACACACATCTGTAATGCCAATGCTCACGAGGTGGAGCTAGGAGGATGGCAAGCTTTTGGAAGGCTTAGGAAGTAGGGTAGGCCTCTTTCAAAGAATGGAAATTTAAAATTCAAATGGGGCTCAGTAAAGATGAAATTAATATTTGCATAGGCTACTATTTCAACTGTACTTCTAAGTTCAAATAGTTTACACTGTGAGTAAAGGACAGTCATATACACATTCATATTGAAACCAACCTTGTTAGTATCACCTATCTTTTATTGAGAAACTCAAATAATATGGCTAAATAATTTTTAAACAGGTGCTATACACTGGAAAGCTCAAATTTCTAAAAAAAAAAAAAAAAATCATACATATGTGTTCCAATATATGAAAGAAGCAGAAAATGTTAAGAAAGATAAGAGAGCAGAGTGAATGATGCCCCAGAGTAGGGGCGTTGCCAGGGCAAGTAGGTGGGAGTGGGTGGTGGGTGGGGGAACACCCTCCTTGAAGCAAGGGGAGGAGGGATGGTATGGGGGAGATTCAGCAGGGGGGTGAAAACAGGAAAGGGAATAACATTTGAAATGTAAATGAAGAAAATATCTAATTTTTAAAAAGAGAGAAAAAAAGCAGTATGAAAGAACTCAAAGTATAGTAACAAACTTTTAACCAAAGTTGGAATTTATTAATATCTCAATAACAATTGTGCTCCTTAATTACTTATGGTTACAATATGGGAACTGGGAGTGGAAGAGAGACAATGCATGAAGTATACAATGAATGTCAAAGATTGAAAAGCGATTTTCTTAAATAGACTCCCGGGATGTGGGTACTGAAGGAAGCTGGATCAGTATTAGCAGGGAAATGGAAGAAAGAAGGTGCCTGCTTACAAAACTATTTATAGAAAGCCTTTGAAAAGGAACAAGCATCTGATGTAAAGCAGTCTTCTTGACTTTCTGGATTCCTTGTTTAAGTCCTCTGTTTTTGTAGCATGGTCAGGTACTCTAAAACAAGAGCACATTCATTTAACCCCCATGTTTGATCTTATCGCGTCTATCAACTTCTTTCTGTGTTAGTTTCTAAAAAGCAGTCCAATAGTGCTTTTCATGGAGATCTGATAAGATTTCCTGAGAAATGACCTCAGGTCTAGTGTGATATTAGTGGGAGAAAATTATACAGATATACAGATCCCTTGAAACTATCTGGATGGCAGAACATTAATTACTAAAGCTGTAGTTTGGTCTCCACCAAGTCTTTGTCTCCTGAGTCTGTGTTCTGGAAAATTAACTTGTCCTGTCATAGAAGGTTATTTGAAAATCTTCTAGGATAGACATTACTCCAGGGTATGTGATTTCAACCCTTTGACAGAATTGCATGACTTAGCAATATAACATTGGTTTTATAGGGCAGAGCCATCCTACAAACTCTACGAGTGATGATATATATATATATATATATATATGTGTGTGTGTGTGTGTGTGTGTGTGTGTGTGTGTGTGTGTGTGTGTGTATGCATATATATGTTTATATGTGTAAATATATAGAGTATACAGGTTATCTTAATTAACTAGATATTCTGCATTCAGCAAATTTGGGAATAGAAGCTCATCCAGAACTTTGAATATTGCCCAAAAAGCTAATTACTTTTGGAGTGTGCTTGATTTCTCATCCCTTTCTCTCCCTGTTTAAGGACACTTGTGCAAACACATCTAATACCTGAACTATTTTATCTAGGCAATCTGAAAAATGTCAATCATATTACAAGTCTTCAATGTGATGTTACAGCAGTTGAAAGGTGAGTTGTCTAAAAGGAGTTATAACATGTAGTTGTAGAATTTGTATTGAAAGACCCACAACGTGAGGAGTCCCCCACGTTCTGACTCAGGAGAGGCGACACCCTAAATCACTTATGAGAAATGGTCTTGCTGCAAACTGCAAGAGGATTTTTATTCAAGAGAGCTCTCGGGCCCACAGTCATACACCATGCAGGGGTAGAGGACTGTGGCACCGAGTAGCTGGGTAAGGGGGTATTTAAAGGAAGAAACCACAACTCAAGGAGGCAGGGAGGGTGTGGTTGGAAAATACCAAAAATACCAGTTAAGAACCACAAGAAAGTGCAATGTCACAAGAGTCACAAGGAATACCTGGTAATTGTGTGGATTATTTCTCAGGACAGTTTCTAAGAGCCCCTAACAATAGCATATTTGCATACTGGGTTCCAGCAATGGTCAGGGTGGGTCAGGGTGACTTTCTTTGAATGAACACTCCTTTAACCCAGGAAGCAGGTGGGTGGAGGAATGTCACTGTTTTATGATTAGCATACCTTAGAGCATTGAGTTATAGAGGTCACATTCTCAAGCCTGGGACTAAAGGCCTAGAATTTTGCTTTTACATTATATTTTTTCAGTAATTTTCTGCCACATACATTGTGTTATAAGCAAAACAGAAATGGTCAAGCTTTTAAAACTTAAACGTAATAAGGTTAGTTTTGCAGTAGTCTTTCCTTGAGATATTTGATTTTCATTTGTAAAGTGTAAAAGGCTACTGAAGCAAACCCCTAGGATAAAGGGGACACTTTCACATCATGTAGTGTTTAGAGGATGTTTATTTGTGTTGTTGTTCGGATCTCCTGTGTAGACATCTAGAGCCTGGATACAGCACCTAAGACTTCTTTACTTCATGAAAAACCACAGAAAAACTGCTAAAGCTTTTATGGCAGCAATCTAAAAGCCTATGGGTTGGTAACAAATGTACTAAAATGTACTTCCTCCAATCTGAACTCGGGGTAAAATTACTTGACCTATATAATCAGCAGTGGCCTCAAATACAAGAGGTCAAACTGGCATATCTTATTCAGCCAACTGGGGAGAGGCTCAATCACAGTACACAGAAAGCTACTGGGTCTCCTACCCTTTTCCATGTCTCTGATAGACATGGCAAGGACAGGCAAACACAACAGGTAGAGTCCTTTGGAAACCACCCTAGCATCCCAACATTGAACTATTGCTTAGGTTTAAATAAGAAATTGATACATTGTTATTATAAAATATTAAATGTAAAATATGTCTAAATATTAGAACAACAAAGAAATCTTTGGCTATTTCTCCTCAAAAAAAAAAAAGAAAAGAAAAGAAAAGAAAAGTATTACTAGAATGCATGATAAGAAATCTGTAGGTTTGATTTCAAACTTTGTTTAGGTGTCTGCTTTCCCTGATACCCAAATACTTGTCACCCCTCTAGTCTTATGTCTTCCTGACATGTATGGTTCAAAGGGCAGCTAATTCCAGGACTGAAAAAACTAAACTAAACTAAACTAAACTAAACTAAACTAAACTAAAACACCTTTCAAGAAACTTTAGACCTCCTATTCCACTTCATGTATGAAATGACTAAAAGGCATAGACTGGATTTAGTGTATTTGTTTTGGATTCACAGATCATAGGGCCTAGATGGCATGGAACACTGTACCTGTAGTCTCTCTGAGGGTTAGCTGAATTTTCCTGAATTTGCTTTGCTTTCACCTGAGATTACTTGCAAAGAGATTTCTTGATTTATTCCCAACAACAAAGTAGAAATAGTTAAAGTCTTCCTAAATGTCACCAGCAGACCACAGCAGAAATCTCCAAGTAACACCACATAACACATGAATCTGAAGTGGTCCTTGAGTCTCTGTGCTGTCATGTCCAAGTTTAGGAGTGAGTACTTATGCAAAGATGATGCACTCAGAAACAAATTCAACTCATGGTAGTGCAAATTTGATTCTACAGGAACCAAATAGGTGACATTAACATATGAAAGAAATTGAGGAAGGAAGGAACTGGGTGGAGCTAACTCTAGCAAAGGCAGAGATGCAGATGATATAATTATATTTCAATTTTTAAAAGGTATATTGAAATACAAAGGGAAAAAAATTGAGTTTTTCTGTTCAGATACGCTCCCTATACTAAGGAAATAAACTTTAGTAAGACATTGTTGCATACAGAGCCAAAACACTGCTTAAAACACAAAAGTATTATTATGACTGATGTTTTAGATGGTAGTATGATAAATGAAAATTTATATTATTAATGCATATTCACTTACTTGCAATAGCAGATGAAAAATTCAATTTATCCCTACCAGTACAAGGTATATCAGCCTCTTTTAATACATTTGTTCTCTTAGTTCTTAGTAATTGACTCTAGATGGATCATATCAACTTACCTGTTATTTATATTCAGTCTGTCAATGACTAATAATCTTATAATGTCTACAGACTTAATGTCTCATTTCAGAGAGAACAACAAGACCACCAAAAAGACTCTGCTACGTGGAAGTCATATTGCTTTTTATATCTCATTATGTCTCTTCATCTTGTTTCCACCATACCATGCTAACCCCTAATATCCCAATTGATATATACTTTACTCCTTTTTTGATGGATTACTTTCAGTTATTCTTGTTTTGTATCCAATAAGGAAAAAAATTAAAATAACTATATGGTATATATTCTTTCTTAATCAAAGCTCATATATATTTTAATATAAATAACTACTTTGGATTTTCTAAATTTGCATTTAAAATCAAAAGTTATTTAAGTGGTGAAGCTTAAGATAATATATATTTCCCAATGTGTGTATGTAGATTCACTCAGCAATACTTTCATTTCTAAGAAATTTTTATTTGCACATTTTAATAATGTGATATTTGGCTATTTCTTTTTATCTCTTATGAGATGACTCTTATCAGATTTTACTTTTAGAATTACTTGTTCTTCCAGAGGAAGAAAGTAGTTCATTATATAACTTGAAAATACCCTGTTCACAATGGTAGCATTTTGCATTGTAAAGTGATAATTATGCAATTTTAAGCTTCTGTTGCTTATATGCAACTACATTTGAATCATCCCCACAAACCATGGTTTCTCCTGTCTCTTGATTACTATAATTTGTTTATCCTATTGTCAATAGCTTTTGCGAATGACTTCATTTATTTTATGCTTTGTTATGCCATTTAAGCTTAGTATTGATTCTCTGTGTGTATACACCCAGATATGCATGCATGAATGTATTTGCATATGAATGCATCCTTTTACTTTAAAATATAAGCCGTCTATTTGCACTTATTGATACAAATGATGTGTTGTTCCCACATTCTTATCAAAGGTATATTTAAAGTTATTAATATATTTTCTAATGGTGTTGCTTTGAAGATTTTTAATTTACTTAATTTAGTATTAAGAGTCTTAATATTTTTGTTTTGCTTACTAGCTTTTTCTAATATTTGTCATTATGACATTGGTGTCCTTTTCTTCTCTTTATGTCGTACATACTGTGTTTCCTTTAATTTGATTTCTTTAACTCTATATAGTATAGATGTAATAAAAAGGAAGGTGTCTTTGGCTTACAGATCAGCAGATATGCTTCATCATGTCAGGAAAGGCATGATAGCTGAACTGGTTCAGTTAGTCTGTTGATGAAAGAAAATTAAATTCAAGGCCCATGACTCATGTGGCTTGCTAGTTAGGAGGGCTTTTTGGGCCTAGGGCAAAGAACAAAGGCTGTTGCTGTAAAGTCATTCCAGGAACTGGCTAGCCATAAAGATAGGAGAGGCATGCAAGGACCCCCTACTATCTCAACTGAGTTATGGGCCATTTGGCCCAGTGCCTCCCTGTCTCCTACCCTTATGCCATGAGTTAAATGTTGACATAGATAAGCACCCGCCCTTCAGAATTGCTGTTACCTTGATCTGCGCATACAATTTGCTGATGTTAAACTGTCCAATTGTGTGTAACAGTGCCAATTCTTCCCCTGCCCCCAACTTTTTTGTATATAAACCCCTAGCTTCTGAGCCTCGAGCTCGACTCCTCTGTCTCCTGCATGAGATACGTGTCAGCCCGGAGCTCAGTCATTAAACTACCTCGTGTTTGCAACAAGCCAGTCTCCCGTGATTCCTTGGGTGCACACACCATCTCAGGACTTGAGTGGGGGTCTCCCACTATGGTCTTTCATTTGGAGATCCCAACGAGATTTGTGTGACACCCAGGAACCCCGAAGACCCCTTGGAGGTACGTCTGTGTGAGTCTTATATGTTGTCTGAGTGTCTGAGTGCACGAGTCATGGACCTTGAATTTAATTTTTTTCATGGAAACAACTGTTGTATCTTGTCTGTTCCATAATCAGAGCTCAGTCAGGACTAGATCACTGTCTTAGCTGTTCTTTATTGACATCTGCTGCTTTAAGCTCCCACCAGAACAGTCTATCAAGCTCAGCTAACAGCATTCTAAGACTCTTCTAACACACATCTCCAAACTCTTCCACATGATCCAGTATTAACTCATTAGATTTTTGCATTTTCATACCATTCAGAGTTGATACACAATTCTTATACTGTGTGCTGTACAAGTGTTTAAAAATTAAAACTATAGCACTGTACAAATGATAAATGGTAGTCTGTTTCTTGATAAACTTTCCAACTAATCCCTGGATATTTTAGTAAGAATAGATCACGCTAAGAGATGGTTCATTCAAATTGAAAGATAAAGAAACCTATAAGAAGCCTGTAAATCAAACAGCCCATTTGTTTCTTTACTTACTACTTCATGTATATAGGAATAAAAATAGGTTGAATTTTATGTTTCAAGCAATACATGAAGCAAGTCAATAATAAAGCAGCAACTTCCAAAAAAATAAAGGAAACTGAAGGAGATTGACTAGCAGCAAGGTGCTCTGACCACAATAAGAAATAAGTGCTAAGTTTCTAATTTGCATTAAAAGGGAAAACAGTAGAGTAGTGTGTATGAAGTAATGGCATTAGACATTAGTAACAAGCAGATGTGGTGAATTAACTTTAATACAGGGATAAAGACATCGTGATTACATTAGCTTCCTACCAAGAATTTCTTAGCTATGTCAAGGAAAGGACTCCCAAGTGTTGATTTCTTAAGCTGACATGGTATGAAGGGAATTTACAAACAGGAAAGAGAAAGAAAAGCCATTTAGAGAACCTAACTCTCTAGAGAGACACAGACATAAAGCATTAGAGGACTACGAAGGGATTCCTTCTAGTTTCTGAGTTTGTTTGTTTTGTTTTGTTTGTTTTGTTTTGTTTTTCTAATATAACATTTCCTATGTGGGAAGAAACAACAAAACAACAAACAAAAACCCAACTACTAATCACATTAAATTAACAAGGCATTTCTGGAATGTAGTAGTAATAAGAATAATTTGTTTCCCTCAATAAATCATTCCTGATGGCCTGGTGTAAGTTAAAGGATCTTACGGCCAGTAAGTCTAATATCACATGTACTACCCTAGAGGTGTGAGAGGGCATTACCTTCCCAGGAAATATGTTATCATTTTGTTGCTGAAAATATTGGGAGAAGTTTGATGTGGACAATGTGGTACTACTGACAGTAAATGACTGCTGAGTGTCCATTAGAAAGTTACAAAGAAGTCATACTTGTGTGTGTGTGTGTGTATATTCTCAAATATTAAAACTATATCTCCAACCTCTGCTTGCTTCTAAGACACTCGTCCTATTTGTATTTTGATGGTTGTCATCAGGTGAACCTTGAGTTCCAATTATTCTCATTGCCTTTTTAAAAATGACTAAAGTCCCCACTATTTCTTTAGGCCAATAAAAGAGAAATATGGATAATGCTTTTCTCCAATCCCCCAGTGTTAGGTTTTTCAGTGTATCAATGAAAGACTCATCTTCTACACTCTTTTATAGTATATTTTTGCAAGATAGATCCTTTTTTTTTTTTTTTTTTTTTTTTTTTCGTTTTCGAGATGGGGGTTTCTCTGTATAACCCTGGCTGTCCTGGAACTCACTTTGTAGACCAGGCTGGCCTCGAACTCAGAAATCTGCCTGCCTCTGCCTCCCGAGTGCTGGGATTAAAGGCATGCACCACCATGCCCAGCTATGATAGATCCATATTAACAATTTGGTCTTGCTAAGGCTATGTTCCTTTCTTTTATGTTTACACGGAGAGATAAAATATTTTCAACTCATTCATGGCATCTACTTTTTGATCTATCTTTCATCCCAGTAACCAATTTTCAAAACTTAACCCTCTTTCTAACACCTGGACCTGCAATATTGAGTATAATATTCGAGCCAAAGCAGGCCATAATAAAACATTTGGTTTGATCCAACTTAATGTTCCTCCACTATTTTCCTTCATCCTTTAAATTTATTCTCACCCAGGTTTTATTTACTAGATTTCTGCCTGTGTAGAAAATGAATTATTTCTTTAGGAATATAGTGTCCTTCCTCCTGGCTTACACTTTGTTCATTACCATAAGTGTTTTCCAGAGTTTCAAGTGTAGTTAGAGGTTTAGAAATGATGGTTGGTAGGGGCAAGTTCTTAGGGGAACTCACTATTCCATTCAGTAACTGCCTTGAAGGAGTTTCCTACATATATATTATTGGTTATTTTATTCATTATTCCCCTTCCTGGTTTCCCCTCTGCAAATTCCCTACCCTATACCACCTCCCCTCTTCTTCAGTGAGAGACCTTCCCCACCCACCTATCCACTCCCACCCCACTGCCCTAACATTCCCCTGCCCTGCTGCATGGAGCCTTCATAGGACCAAGGCCTCTCATTGATGCCAGATAAGGCCATCCTCTGCTACATATGCAGCTAGAGCCATGTGTCCCTCCATGTGTACTCTTTGGTTGGTGGTTTATTTCCTGGGAGCTCTGTGGAGTCTGGTTTTTACCTAAGTTTTTTAAAGCTATAATTCCCTGTTTTAACAGAGAGGGTGGAAAAGCAGCTGCTGGTAGGTATGGGGAGCCTACCCCTGGAGCAAAAAGACTTGTCCAAAATAGAGTTTTAGTGTTTCCACTATCATCAGACTATTCCTGCAAACTTCCTTGTCAAGTTCTCGGTTCACATTCATTTCCAAACAATGATTCATTTCGACATTATTTCAGGGTTGGACTGCCATTCTAACTCACCCAGTCCTTGGCATTTCCTTGATTTTATGACTTTTCCTTAGACGCTTTGTGTTTTCTGTTTATACAGTGCAATGCAACAAGTTCAGAGCAATCAAACTCATAGCCGTCCTCTTCAACTTCCTTCTCCTTATATAATGAATTAAAGGTGAACTTTGATTTTGATTATATGTATCACATGCAGAAACTGGAAACACCTAGTAATACCAAATTAGAAGACAGAAAAAACAGAAAAACATATCCTAAAAAACAAATTCTATTTTCCTACATCACACTGTTTTTTTTTTTTTTAATTTTAATAAGTTCTTGTAATTCCAAGTTCTGAAATTATGTTTGTCTGGAGAAAGAAAAAATATTAAACTGTAGGTTATAGTTTACTGCTTTAAAGAGACTGAATTATTCAAAAATTATATTTCTTCTTTTGTTATATTATTAATACATTTGTCTTTATAGTTAATTCCCAAGAGATAGCTATATATAAAAATATCTTGATAAACGTCAACATTATGCATGAATTTTGAAACAAAGATTTAGCTCAACTATTTGAATGATGCAATTATATGAATTATATACCAAATTAAATGTTAGTAATTTTGTTTCTTTTTTCCACAGGAGAGGATGCTTAAATTTTATCAAATGAAATATATTTTTCAAATATTGGATAAAATGAGATGCTTGCGAAAACGGTCTACAGTGTCATTCTTGGGGGTTCTTGTTGTTTTTCTACTATTCATGAACTTGTACATTGAAGATAGCTATGTTCTGGTAAGTTTTGTGGACATTATTTTTATTTCAAAAATATGTCTTCAGTACAATTGTACCCCAACCTTAAGATAGCAGGGAGTATCTTTTGAGCAGTATTATGTTTGCATATTTCCTGTCTGTATACATTTAGCCATATATCATCAACAGTATACTTCTCTCTCTCTCTCTCTCTCTCTCTCTCTCTCTCTCTCTCTCTCTCTTCTTTCTTTCTCTCTCTCTCTTCTTTCTTTCTTTCTTTCTTTCTTTCTTTCTTTCTTTCTTTCTTTCTTTCTTTCTCCCTTTCTTTCTTTCTTTGTACTATATGGTATTTAATATGTTTATACATATATATAATAAATATTATTATATATTTCAATATTATGTTATATAATATGTCTAATGGAATACTAGTTGTATATACAGACTTTATATATATGAAATTATTAAGACTATTGGTCTTTAATATGAAACATATAGAGTAAATAATTTTTGCTAAATAGCATTATTCCTAGTTTCTATATTTCATACATTATTGTTGAGATTTTTAGAAGCATTACTCATTTTGTCATAAATTTATATTAGTATTTAACTCTTATTTTCTTATATTTTGATACAATTTAAAAATATATAAATATATTTTGATCATATTCTTCCCCTCCCCAAGTCCTTCAAAAACCTCTCCCCTCCCTACATACCCAACCTAAAATTCTTTCTCAAAATATGTTTTAAAAATATTATTGACAATCCTAAAATAATAAAATGGACTATGTTGTATTCTATGTACTTTTTTTGCAAGTACACTAAGCCTTTGTATTTTGAATATCCCTAAATCCCAACATATTATATACTGATATTCATTGAAAGACACCAAAAGGTAAAGAGACAGAACTATGTAAACATTCAAAACACATACTAAATTAGTGGATGACTATATTAGATGCTATAAAATACTTAAAATACTTAATAACAATGAAAAGTAACATTTTATGTCCAATTAAGAGGAATCAGTACAGTACTATGATCTATTATGGTTTCTTTATTTCACATCTGATGATTAAAATGCAATGCTGACATTTTTGCTATTTTTCTTTGAAATGGGCAAAGACAGACACATCCTAATTCTCATGTTTTTAGTATTATTTATATATTTGAGATATTGAGACCTTTGAGTTCACAAAGAACTCTGTCAACAAGCAGCAATCTGAGAGTATTAATGTTATTAGCAAATGGATTTTGACAATAACCACAAGGAATATTTCCCAATAAAATGCCATTGGTTATGTATGCTTATAAGCTTTCTACTATTTGCCATTATATCTTATGGGTCAGCTATAGGACTTTAACTGGCACAGATTCTCTTAAGAGATATTTTGTAGACATACCTTGCTTCCTTCAGCTCTGTTCTTTAATGAACATTTTCTAGAATCCTGGTTCTTTAATTTGTACAGGATTTCTATCTTCAAGTAAATACTGGTTTTAAAGACCTGCAATTCTATCACCTAAAGTCAAGACCTATAATTCTATCATCTAAAATCAGATCACAACAGTTGACTGTACCAAAAATTGGCAAGCTTTTCCTAGATATGATTTAGCAATACTGCAAATCATAACATAATGACTATTAGTATGGATGTATGAATAGTTTTAATTTAGCCTCATTTAGATTCATGAGTCATCAGATAATGAAAGAATATCTATACTGTGTAAATATTTGTAGCCATAGATAGAAAAAATATAATAAAAACCAAATTTCTTTCTCTCTCTCTCTCTCTCTCTCTTTCTTTCTTTCTTTCTTTCTTTCTTTCTTTCTGTCTGTCTGTCTGTCTGTCTGTCTTTCTTTCTTTCTTCCTTTCTTCTTGCTCTCTTCCTTCCTTCCTTTCCTTATTTATTTTTATTATTATTCTTTTTTATTGTTTATTTTATTCTTAAACTGATGATTCAGTCCTGTGGTAAGTTTCTTTTACTCTGCTGATGGCAAAAATTAAATCAAGTCTTGTGAGTTAAGCAAATGTTATTGGTTCCATGTTATTATAATCCATGAGTTGTTTGGTACTTGAGAGAAGGCATCTCATGAATGTTAACCATTCAGCTTCAATCAATCAAGCAACATATCATATGCACCAGATATATTGTCACCATAAGAGCTCTTTATATTAATAATAAAATGAGTAAGAGCAATATGAAATTGGTGCCCTGGTTTGAGATAGTTTTTGAAATCCTATAAACATTTGTCCTAACTACAAACTTCTTGGAAAATATAGTTATTTATTTTGTATACAGTGTTATGCTTTCATGTATGTCTGCACACCAGAAGAGAGCACCAGATCTCATTTTAGTTGGTTATGAACAAACATGTAGCTGCTAGGAATTGAACTTAGGAACTTTGAAGAGCAGTCAGCATTTTTAACCTCTCAGCCCCCTAACAACATAATTTTAAAAGTATGATTTAATTATAAACTTTTCAACTAAAGAATATTTTTGAATAAATTTTTCTAGCAACATAGATTATTACTAATCAAATTTGTAAACCTAGACACAGAGGAAAGTTGTTAGTACTGTTAAAGTATAATTACTTTAAAATATTTATGTTAAAATTTAAAAGGTAAATTATAGGGAATGATAAATACATATTTATTGTAAATATACTAGTGGTGTTTGAATTTAATTTTTCATTGTTTACTAGACTATTTCCCAGTAAACTCTTTTACATGGTTAATTTCAGTCCATAATTCTTTGGATCAATAATGCTAAATTTCATTAAAACTGTACATGTAGAAAGCTGAAAACATGAAGCAGTGGCTATGTGCTCTTAGTGATTGAGCAGAGGACCTGGGATTCAGCACTCACATGATTGCTAACAAACTTGAAACTCCTGTTTCTGAAGATCTAATGCCTTATTCTGGATTCCAATGCAATTTCCACGCATGTGGTACATGTAAATTTACGTAGGCACACACAGATATAAATAAATAAATAAATAAATAAATAAATAAATAAATAAATAAATATAAATAAATGAATAGATAAATACAGATTTAACATGATTTTAGATCACATTATTCCTTCTCCAATAACTCTTTGCAAACCCTTCCACATACAAATACTCACTCGGTTTCAAATTCAGATCCTCTTTTTGCATTAATTGCTGTTACACACATACACACACAGACACTCTCTCTCTCTCTCTCTCTCTCTCTCTCTCTCTCTCTCTCTCTCTCATACACACACACACACACACACACACACGCATGCACACATGCACATCAATTGATAGTGGCTAACCAATTACATTTCATCCCCTGGAAAAACGACTTCTTTTCTCTGCATGACTTAGTTTTTCTGTAGCCCTTTTGCAGAATTGAGAAGAGTGGGCTCTTTCCCATTCACACTAGCATTTCTCTCATTATTGTCATTGTTCAGATCATGTTCTGCAATCATGTTGCTAACACTTTATGAGTGTAGCTTCTGATATTTCTAGAAGACATAATCTTCAACAAACTCAATGCTCATTTGGATCTTACAATCCCTCCACTTCCTCTTCCACAATAATCTCTTAGAGTTAGATATAGGAGTATTATTACTACCTATTTATGATGCCCATGAATATCAGCAATGACAAACATAGTGCAGTAAAAGGAAAGGTATAACAGTGGCATGCACACTAGCAACTCTATAGTTGTTGGTAGTTTATATTTGGATTTAAAACCCATTCTATACAAGTAACTTCTTTTTGCCTGATAAAATTTTTCGAGGCTTACTGCTGAATAAACTCACACTTACTGGTTCTTTCTGCAATCTAGCTGGCTGTTTCAATCCAGCTTATCTGGTTCAAACCCCTTTTCAAGCTTATTGATTCAATCTGGCTTCTCTCAGCTTCTGACTAGATTGCTTTGCTTGGCCTCATTCTAACTCTGGCAATTTGTTCTAATTTTCTCACTCCTTCTTATTCTCTGACTCATGTGCCTCTGCTGAGCTGCACTGAACTTCATGAAATCATGAAGGACCTCAGCTCCACTGCATGCCCCAGCTTCACTGACTCCCACTGACTCTGCATGCTCTGCTTTCTTTCCTATACTCTTCTCGTGAGATTTGGGAGAATCAGGCATATTTTATGTCTCCCTCTGACTCATCTTGTCAAATCTTTCTGATTTGTCACTTTGTCTGCCCTTAAATTAGACATCACTTTCAAACATGGCTGCTTCCTTCCCCCAACTAATTTTACCTAAAAGGTATGTAGCGAGGATATGTCTGTATTCCAGCCAGAGGGATTAAAGGTGTGTGATATGTCTGTATTCCAACTGGATCTCTTGCCTGAACAGCCATGTTGCTGTATTAAAGTCCTCTACACACACAATAACAGGAAACTGACGCCTGGTACAGAAAACATAGCTAAGTGCCTAAAGCCAGTGAACTTGTGTATATTGGAAAAGAACCACCACTGTACTAAAATAGCAAAATGCCCAACTAAATTCTAAATTTTTGTCTTTATACCAAGAGATAATAATGGTTCTCAGCCCTTATCAAGTAAATGTCTTTTTGCAACAGATAGAAGTCATTACAGAAAACTACAACCAATCAAAATGCAGAGCTGTAGAACCCACCTTTTGCAACTTCAACTCAAATACACCTTGCTAAAATGTATATGTTTAAAATGAGAATATTTATTGAAAATTGGCTCTGGTAAAGAATATAATATAGTTTCTACTTAACCTATTTCCTTTTATATTTAATTTTGAATTTTCATGAGCTTCTCTCTCCTGTGTTTTAATCTTGCCTCTTGTAATGTCATGGTGCATACAGTTTCCTAGCATAAACTGCAATATCTTTCTCTTGTAGAGCTGAAACAACACTTGTCATTCAGCGAAATCTGATGAACAGAATTAGTACTCTCTAGAGTTACCATATTCAATTCTCTTTTTGATCGGAAAATGTATTTGTGGTTTGAAACTATAGGCATATTAATGGCTTAGTAATCTGATTTTGTTTTAGAAGGATAAGTGAGTTTCAGTTGGAAGGGAAGCTGCACTCAGTGGAAGAGACAAATACTTTTACAAGGCAAACTAAGTGGCAGAGACGTTGCATGCCCAATCAACTTAGCCTCTCAACTGTGAGCGTTTTCAAAGTAGCCACCAGGGTATATATTTAGACTGTAGTGAGTCCATTGAATTGCATTACCATCCAGAAAATGATTGTCATAAAACTTTGCCTTATTACTGAGACACACACTATAGCTTAGTTACTGCACAACGAAGGTGTCCAGGGAGCAGGGAGGCTCAGCTAGTCGCCTGTGAAAGCAGCCAACCAGACAGACTCAGGTGAAAGTTACATTTTTATTGATGCTGAAAGTATAAAGAAGCTTGTTCTTGTGAACTGAATTAAGCATTTTCATATCAGTTCTGTTTCATTTTATATTCTGCTACATCCTTCAACCAATATGAATGTATTCCATTTTATAACAGAAAAGGCCTAGACTTTTACATATTCAGGGAAGAATGGATAAAAGATACCAAATTTCATATCCTTTCTTTAGCATGTAGCCTCAAACAATAACAGAATTCAAAAATATATACAGCACAAGACTACTGTACATTTAATAAAAATACCTTTATGTTTTATACTACTACATTAATGTTGAATGAGTCAATATGATAGGTCATCTACAATTCCTTTGTAAAAATCCTAAAGTATTTGTTTTAATACATTCTGTTTTTATATTTGTTGACGTATAGAAATCTATGAAGCTATTTATGTATAAGAGAGTTAAGATAATCAGAATTTGGTGAACATTAAACTACTATATTTATAGGGAAATTTTGTTTAATTGTGAATTGACAGTACTTTGGATGTCTATGGTTTTTGAACATGATGAATAACCTATAAATGTTGATAAAAATGTCTGTTCAAGCTATCCAAGTGATATAAAACATAGAAATATGTTAGAACAGACAGATCAAAATTCATGAGACTACTTGAACATTTGACAAATCTTAAGATTGGATTTTATTAATTTAATTATATAGCCATAAAGATTCTTATCTCTGCTGTTACACCTAACCCTAACCTTAACCCTCCTAATCACACCACTCCCTACGGGTGTACCGGGGCCATTGTCAGACCATTCATCACAATGGCCTTATCTGGTCATCTATAATGAAACAATAAAACTTTGTAACAGATACATCTGAATCTAAATAGTTTGTTTATAATTAAATTGCCATACACATTCTTTAAATGTTATTATCAACATTTGTTTTTCTCTTTCGTTTGAACGTATTTGTAAAAGAGTAAGTACATTAATATGGCTCACAATTTGGGGAATGTGGTCAGAATCAGCTCCAATTGATCACTGTTAAACGGTAAAGTCATTGCACATTGAAAATTTTAGATTTTGAGCATGTCACATGTGGGTATTTTCAATTAATGATATGTTTGCTGAAATGATGCCATTAGTAGTTTGTGCTGTAGAAAAGCAAATATGTTGAAGAATAGTGATTAGATAAGAAGTCTTAAAGAGGATGGTAAGAAATCAGGTGATGCATAATGGCTTGATTGTAGGCTAGTAATTGGGATTTATGTAACTTTCTAGTACATGTACCACCCATATCTTCACTGTGTAAGGAGATAGTCACCTAACCTGTGACTAACTATTACCTATAAATTTTGCATATATATATTGGTGAATTTTTTGTATTTGTTTTATGTGTGTGTGTGTGTGCATTTAGGAAGGCGACAAGCAACTTATAAGGGAAACATCGACACACCAACTTAATTCTGAACGCTATGTTCACACTTTCAAGGATTTATCAAACTTCTCAGGAACCATAAATGTCACTTATCGCTATCTGGCTGCCACACCTTTACAGAGAAAACGTAAGTATTCTTTAGCTTTTTAATAATAACTGCATAATGAAACAACTTTAATAAAAGTTGCATTGAATAAGGAATAACTTAAGACAGCATTTGTATATCACAAAATATTTTAATATTGCTGTGATCTATCGTGTAGGAAATACTCATTTCTTCAAGCTTTGCAAATACATTAGAACCCAGTAACTATTAAAATACCAAATTTTAATATCAACCATTTAGAAATTTATTATAAGGCCATATATAAAGAATTATCTATTGGATTTTTTTATTTAATTACTTTATTTATTTGCATCAAACACTGACTCCCCTACATTGGCTTTAAATTTTAAAAGCTTAGCTACTGTTGTCATATTTATATTCTTTGATAGCATAGTTTTATAATTTCTAACCAGTGCTAAAAGTGTATTGAAAGTACTTTGAAAATGTGTTGAAGGGCTTGGTAGTATACTACTTTAAAAATAGTTATGTTAGATTATCATAACTAGGGATAATTTTTAAAAATATAAGAATTGACTGTCTCATGGATCTGGTAGCCAGATATTAACATTTAAGTTCTGTCTCATACTCATTATAATTGTTCCAGAGGTGATTTTCCAACTTCAAAAATAAATTGAGCCATACTCAAGGAAGATAAGAAATTTTACTCAAGCCACTGTGAAGAAGATGTCCTGGTTGGAAAAAAAAATTACAGTCACTCAAAATTTACGCTCCTGAAATGGCTTCTGAGTGGTCTGGGTTTGAAAAGAACAAGAATAAAAGCACAAAGAGTGAGCTTCCATCAATGCAGTGGTTAGCACTGCCTTGACAAGCTCCTGACAGGGTGCTGACTGGCAGTGAGTGACTAATGCACCTTCCAGATGAGAACTGCAGAAGAAAGGAAGGACTTTCCCTGGGCTTGTTAGACATACATATGATATTAGGGAAAGGCCCATATTAACTCAGTAATTTCACACATAGGAACTTATATTTTATTTTACACAATGCTTACTCCGAAGTTATATTTAATCTTAGTGATATGAAATTAGAGCTTTGGAAGGCATGTAGTGCTTGTCAGAGGTAGACAGTTTGTACTTGGGATTATTTCTTTCCTTGAAAGTATAGAGCTCTCACACTTTTACTTAAATACAAGAAATTTTTCTCAAGAGGATAAGACTGTAAAATATATTTCAAAAAAAGGGAACTGTAATTCATAGCTTGGAACCATGTATTTGAGAAACGACACGATTTTTTTTCCCTAAATACATCCCATGAAACTTTATTTTCTATAAAATACATCAAGCACATTTCAAAATAAGGCTGTGAAATCTACCTGTTAATTCTTGTAATAAAGACTATGAGAGGATAATGAAAACTGAAAAACCCAGTGCACTCACTGGAAATTTTATAGGTGATTTAAGTACATTTTCAGTCTTTTCTTCGCGCTAGTCAGGCTTAATTATGAATTCCCTTTACATTTGTAGATACTTGTAGTCATTTTTACACTGATCATTTATTTTTGCTTTTTGTTTTGTTTTGGTTTTTGAGTCGTCGTGTGTAACCAGACTGTCCTCAAACTCATGGCAATCCTTCTGGCTCAAACTTCCAAGTGGTAACATAAAAGGTGTGAGGTACCATACCTCATTTGTTTAGATCTAAACATTGTTTTTTGTTTTTTCTTCAAATGTTAATGTAGAAAAATATCAAGTAACAAACTATATTAGAATACTTTCATTTTATAGTTCATAACTAATATTAATCATATAGGACCCATATGAGATTGCTCATTAGATATATAATTTTCCATATAAACATCAAATACACATAAAACATTATCCCTGTGTAGTTAGCTTTAAACTCTGATCTGAAGACATTCGCTGCATAATCGCGTATACAACACCTAGACCATATGAACCCCAAGAAGAAAGAAGATTACATGAAAGTGTGGATGTTACAGTCCTACTCAGTAGGGGGAAGAGAATAATCTCTGGGAAGTAGATGGAGAGAAAGATCTGGGAAGGAGAGAGGAGGCTGGGGGGGTGGCAGTTCAGATATGGGTGGAGATGAAGGAGAAGTACAGAAGGTTAAGAATTTGAAAGTAGCTGTGTAGCAGCAGGGGAGGGGGAACTTGGGGTAGCCAATAGAAAGTCCCAGATGCCAGGGACCCAAGAGGTTCCTAGGATCCAACAAGGAGGACGTTAGCCGAAATACCCAAAAAAGGGGAAGATAGAATCCGTAGAGACCATGTCCAGTGGATAGACAAGGTCCCCAGTTGAGGGATGGGGCCACCCACCCACCTCAAAAAATATTAACCCAGAATTCCTCCTGTCAAAAGAAAATTCAGGGACAAAGAGCGAAGTAAAACTGAAGGAAAGGCCATCCAGAGACTCTCCCACCTAGGAATCCACTCTGCTGACACAAAACCCAGACACTATTGTTGATGCCAAGAAGTGTATGCTGAGAGGAGCCCGGTATAGCTGTCCCCTGAGTGGCTCTGCCAGAGCCCGACCAATACAGATGCAGATGTACACAGCCAAGCGTTGGACTGAGTACAGGGACTCTAATGGAGAAGTTAGGGCAAGGACTATAGGATCTGAAGGAGTTTGCAACCTCATAGGAAGAACAATATTAACCAACTAGAACCCCAAAATATTCCATGGACTAAACAGCCAACCAAAGAGTACACAGTGGGCAACCATGGCTCCAGCTCGATATGTAGTAGAGGATTGCCTTATCTGGCATCACTGGGAGGTGTGCTCCTTCTTCTGTGGAGGCTTGATGATCCAGGATAAGGGAAGGCTAGGCCATTGAGGCTGGAGTGGGTGGGCGGGTGGGGAGCACTCTCATAGAGGCAGGGGGATGGAGGAGGGTATAGGGGGCTTGTGGAGGGGAAACTGGGAAGGAGGATAACATTTGAAATGCAAATAAGTAAAATAACCCATAAAAAAGAAAGAAAAAAAAATCACATAACCGATTTACTTAATAAATTTGCAGGCTTAACAAAAAGAAAGCTTGGGTTTCCTTTTCCTATTTTCATGTCATTTAAAGCCTATTAACATTTAATTTGTCTTCCTCTGATTTCTTTTTCTCAGGATATCTCACAATTGGACTTTCATCAGTGAAACGAAAAAAAGGAAATTATTTACTTGACACAATCAAGTCAATTTTTGAACAGTCCAGCTATGAAGAACTAAAGGAAATTTCAGTCGTAGTACATCTAGCAGACTTCAATTCATCATGGCGAGATGCCATGGTCCAAGACATTACACAGAAATTTGCCCATCATATTATTGCAGGAAGATTAATGGTTATACATGCTCCTGAAGAATATTATCCAGTTCTGGATGGTCTTAAAAGAAATTACAATGACCCAGAAGATAGAGTCAGATTTCGCTCCAAGCAAAACGTAGATTATGCTTTTCTGCTAAATTTCTGTGCCAATACTTCTGACTATTACGTGATGCTTGAAGACGATGTTCGGTGTTCCAGAAATTTCTTAACTGCCATCAAGAAAGTCATAGCATCCTTGGAAGGAACATACTGGGTAACTCTTGAGTTCTCTAAACTTGGCTACATTGGTAAACTCTATCATTCTCACGATCTCCCACGTCTGGCCCATTTCTTATTAATGTTCTATCAAGAAATGCCCTGCGATTGGCTATTGACTCATTTCCGAGGGCTGCTGGCTCAGAAAAATGTGATTCGATTTAAACCTTCTCTCTTTCAGCACATGGGGTATTATTCATCCTATAAAGGAACAGAGAATAAACTGAAGGATGATGACTTTGAAGAAGAGTCCTTTGACATCCCTGATAACCCCCCAGCGAGTTTCTACACCAACATGAATGTCTTTGAAAACTATGAAGCAAGCAAGGCTTACAGTAGTGTTGATGAGTATTTTTGGGGAAAGTCACCTTCAATGGGAGATACGTTCGTTATTGTATTTGAAAATCCGATTACAATTAAAAAAATTAAAGTGAATACTGGAACAGAGGACCGGCAGAATGACATCTTACAACATGGAGCCCTAGATGTTGGGGAAAAACTTATTTTTAGCAAACAAATAAGACAATGTGATACTTACTTAAGACTAGGGGAATTCAAAAATGGATACTTTGAAATGTCAGATGTGAATCAAAAAATTCCCTTTGACATACATTGCATGAGGATATGTGTTACCAAAACACAGAAAGAATGGCTGATAATTAGAAGCATCAGTATTTGGACTTCCTAGCTAAATAAATCAGTATCTTGAGTTTCTGAAGCAGGTCTTCCTGTTTCAGTTTTTGCTAACTTCCTCTTTTGCTACTTTAGTCTTTTGGAGGGCAACCAATTGCTGTGCCATGTCACAAGAAAAATGAATCATCTCGGCAGTTTTGATTATAGTTTTACTAAACACATCTTTGTATTTTTTTCCCACTTTTGAGGTTGAATATCATTCTGTAGTTAAAATTGCTTTCATTCATACATTTAAATGTTCATAGTTTTAAATTTCAACCAATTGCCAAAAGAGTGATATAAAAGGTTTAGCATGAGAAAATTCCTTTTAAAATAATTAATTAATTAAAAAAATCAGTTGCCAACTGGGCACACTTATGAAACAGTTGATAATTTATTATATGTTCAGAAAGATTCTTAGTAAGAATATATGAGAATATGCAGATAGGTTGCAATCATAAAATGGGATAATTTTTCTTATAAGTTTAGGCTTTCACTGACTGATGAATTTCTACAATTAATACCTCCTCATAGAAGTGGTATCTTTACAAAAGACTATTTGTGTAAGTAGAGCTGTGGGGAAAAAACAGATTAAAAAGTTGTCATTCATCTGGTTATTTATATGAAAAGGAACATTGCCTATTATTTCAAAACATTTGATTGAGCACATATTGATATAAATTTTTCATGAGAATAAGTCTATTTATAACTTCCCTTTTGAAAAACAAATAGTTAATAATATTTGAAGGTTGCGTCTGTAATTAATAGAGAAAGAGAGATGGCTTACCGTTAGTCCATTCGTACAAACAATTTCAGTAAATGTAGAAAAAAATGAAATTGATTTTATACCTTTTGTATTAAAGCTCATGTGATTAAAATTGTTGTAATTTATCATATTGGGGGAGATTAAATGGCTGTCTTATGTGGGAGAAAAGTAATATCTAAAGAAACTAGGTTTTGGTTTTTGTTGTTGTTGTTTTCTTTTTTTTTAATTTTTTCTATAGTTAATTTCTTAACAAAGCCAAAACAAACAATTTGTTTGTTGTTGTTATTGTTATTCTGATTACCAGAAAAATCCTCTTTACTATTTATGAGACAATTCTCCCAGAATTGATTCTTCTTTCTTTCTTCCTTTCTTTCTTCCTTTCTTTCTTCCTCCTTCCTTCCTCCTTCCTTCCTTTCTCTCTCTCTTTTTCTTTCTTTCATTCTTTCTTTCACTCCTTCCTTTCCATTATTTTTCTTTCTTTTCTTCTTTCCCTCTTCTCTCATGTACGTATGTATTTATTTACTGTTGATTTGTTTGTGTCTGCTTGTCTGTGTATACCACCTGTGTGTGGTGCCTGCAGAAGCCAGAAGAGGGTTTTAGATACCCTGAAACTCAAGTTACAGGACATTATGAGATATATGACATGGGTGCTGGGAAACAAAACAGTGTTCTTTGCAAGAGCCGCAGGCACTCTTAACCACTGAGCCATCACTCCAGTCCCATCTGGTATGCCTCTTATTCAGGTTTTAAGTGGTTTGTGAGATTCATTTGAATTTGATAACAAAGTTGGTCCATGAAGCACGTTCCCATGCTGTATGATGACTGTAAAGTGTTTTAATTCATGCTTGTGTGCTATATGCGTACAAATAGTAATCAAACATTATTGGGGATTTTTCAGTTGTCTCTTAATCTTTCCGTAAAAGAAATTCAAGGCACCAGAGTGTTTTCTCAATCCACTTGTGTTTCAGAATGTACTCAGTGGTCACATCCTAGTTACAGTTTGATAAGCAACCAGATGAAGTGGTTTGTAATGAAGAGAAATAGAGAATGTTTCATATGTTTGTGTTCCTGGAAAACAATCAAATTCAGGTTAACATATTTATATGGTGACACTTTCATGCACACATAAATATGTGTGTATGTCTGTGTGTGTGTGTGTATAATGTGTGCTTGTGTGTGTAGTGTAAAGACTATATTTATTATACTAAAAAAATGAAAGAGAAAAAAAGGAGTTTTGTGTCTGGTATTCTTTCCAATGTAAAGTACAATCTTATTAGAGTCTAAAAGAGATTAGACTGTTTTTATTTTATTAATTCTGTCAAAATCAATTAAATTAGAAAATCAGATTGAGTGAAATTTTTGTTGTTTCTTGATATAGTCACTTGATATAGCCCACCCAGTTGCACAACTTTCTTACAATGTTAGAGAAGGTACTAATCTTTCTTAAGCATACAAATGCTAACAGTGTGGAATATATTTAAATTTTAACTTGTAAGAAAATTTAAATACTGCCATGAAACTTATTTGTGTTTTGGGCTCAAGGAGAAATGTCATTTACTTAAAAATATTCCTCTTTCCTTGCATTTCAGGCATTTGTTTGGATTATTAACCAGCTCTCTATAGCATGAACATGTATCTTAGAATTCCTGATAACATAGTTTTTGGAATTCTGGTGATTAGAAATACACAGCTGTATTCCAATGGCAGAAGATATTAAAATCAGAAATGATTGCTTGCACTATGCTATGAGCTTGTACCTCCAAAGACCATCTACTGTTTATATATATATATATATATATATATATAAATTTCTGGAAAATCCTTTTGAAAAGATTGAAATGGGTAGGAGGTTGGGGTTGCAGGCCTGCTTGAGAGCATAAAGATCACCAAAGGTAGTTACAGTTTATCTCAAATTCCTTTCAGCACTAAAACTGACATTTTAAACAGCTTCACTATTTCCATCACAAGTTGATACTGGGCTAACTTACCCTCTATCTTGATATAGATACATTTCTAACTATCTATTTTATTTAAATTATTATTTTTTATATTATGTGTATATGTGTTTTCATCTACGTGTATGTCTCCTGTGTACCAAGGGTGTGCCTACTATCTGTGAAGTTCAGCAAAAGGAGTCAGACATTCTGAAACTTGGAGTTACAAATGGTTGTGAGCTACCGTGTGGGGTCTAGAAACAAAGCACACCAACTATCAGCAGAGTCATCTCTCCAGCCTACCCTCTTTCTTTCATGTATACTAAGTTTTAATATCCTGTCAACATGCAAAATATTAGATTTTGGTATGGTGCTTTTCAAGCATTTTAAGTTGTTTCGCCTCTCCCATGTAGCATTGATACACAATGCAATTTCAGTCAGCTATAGAAAAAGATGCGATCATAAAATTTTCAGGAAAATGTATGGTTCTGGAGATTATTGCATGTTGATATGACTGAGACTCAGACAGAAGTCATGTTCTCTCTTATGTGCATAGCCTAATTTATAATGCGTTAAATGTATGTAAATGAGGTATGTAAAACGATCTACATGACCATAAGAAGAGACCAGCAGGCTAGCACTTTAGTTGGCAGCTAAATAAAATCAGTTACTTTCTAAGGAAAGCAATAGAGTTGACAAAGAATGCTTCAGTGATGAAGAAAAGGAAGAACAAGGAACTATACCTTCATTTACCTCTCTATTATTTTATTTATTTCAATGCTTAGAGTTTAAGTCTCATTTAAACCTTTTAGTTTGCACTGTTTGAAAGTTTCACCAAAGCATATTATATGTTTTATCAACTTCTTCCCATCTCCTCTCCTCAAATTCCTGCCGTATCAACTTATATTTTTCCATTCACTATGTGTTCCTTTTGAAAAACCCACTGAACCCTCTTTGTGCTTACTTTTTGTGTGTGAGTGTAAGACAATATACTAGGGAATATTGATCATTTCATGGCCAAATTTCTAGAGAAATCTGCTATTTCCACTCCCATCATTTGAAATGTGAATAGTTTTTTTTTAATTTTTAAATTAAGATTAATTTTATTTCTATGGGTACACTGTAGCTGTCAGACACACCAGAAGACCAAGATATGCATCCGGAACTCATGACAGATGGTTGGGAGCCACCATGTGGTTGCTGGGAATTGAATTCAGGACCTCTGAAAGAGCAGTCAGTGCTCTTAACCTATGAGCCATCTCTCCAGCTTGTGAGTAGCTTTTTAACTAGGAATAAAAAAGAACTTTATGAGTCCCTCCCCTGCTTATGCTGGGGTTTTTTTTTTCTGTCCTGATATGGTGCAGGTCTTATGCAAGCAAGCAGAGTCACTGGGAGTTTATGCATACAGTGTCCCATGTGTTTCTCATAAATACTTGCACTGCAGAGGTCTACTGTTTCTGTTTCTTATACTCAGAAATAATGAATCTTGAGGGGAAGGAGTGAGCTATAGATGTCCCATTAAACACTGATCACTCCACAGTTTCTCATTCTTTGCATGTTGATGAGCTATGTGTCTATATTAATCACACTGTGTAGTAGAATGAAGCTTCTCTAAATAGGGTTATGAGATACACGAAGAATGCTTTCAGGTCAGTAACATCTTGGTTTCTCAATGTCCTATAACCAAAGTATGTGGGTTGGTCAGGAATTGGCTTTTACAACAAAGTTCTGGTGGGTACTGAAGAGCTTTTAATGTTTCAGATGTCTATAAGACACCAATGACTAACATCTTGAAGAAGAGTAACCCATATCTGGATCTGGACTTTTTAATTTGTAATCTGTGATATCTGGGAGAGACACTTTCCCCCTAGGGCAACTTCATCTACACTATGTTTGTATCTACATATCTATATTTTAGGAAGTTTCTAGAGTAATAAGCATATGATATGTTCAAAATCTTTGTGATAAACTCTGACCTCCCTTCTTACATATATGAATCACTGTTTCTGTCTTTTCTTTATTCTTTCATACAGCCTCCATCACCCTTCCATTGAAATATCCTGTACATACTTACTAGTGTCTGACTCCAATATACGTGAATACATATATATATACATATATATATATTTGTATACATATATACAAAACTACTATCCACATATGAGAAAGAATATACAATATCTGTCTTTCTGGCTGTGATGTTTACCTCATTCAGAATAATTACTTCCAGCCACTCATATTTATGTGAAATTTTTATAGGTTTTTAAATAGCTGAAATAAAATCCCCTATTTTCATCACCCATTATCAGTCAATGGACATCTAGATATTCTTCATTTCCGAGATATTGTCAATCAAGTCAAATGACCATGGAATAGCAAGTATCTTTGGTGCAGAATACAAGGTCATTTAAATCTTTTTCAAAACGAAAATCACACTAAGCTTTCCCTGTACCACTAAATGCTATGTCTGTATAATAAAATAAACTGAATGAGGCTGAAGATTATTATCACGGAGGCATAGAGCCAAAACTAAAGGTGTTATCCATATTCAATCTGTTAATCTTTATGAGATTATTCCTTCATATTTATATATTAGTGAATGTGTGTATGGTGTGTCTATATTTAGTCTGTATACACATACATAGATTATTTTCCTAAGAATACCCATTGCAAACAATCACAAGGAGAAAGAAATAGTTTGTTTTTCAGTCACCATGAAAACAAAATGTTGACAGATTTCAAGCACAAGTTTGAATAACCCCTGAGATTTTTCTAGAAATTTAACGGGACACAAATATTTACTTATTGCTGTGCCTGAGTTCTGGAAACATAACTGTGTTGACCAGGAAATCAAGGAAAGACAGATTCACAAACACATAGACAAACAAATCTGAGGGTAGATTTATTAGAGACAGCTGAAAGAGGAAGAGACAGGTTAAGAAGGCTTGGGAACAGGTTTTTGCAAGGGAGAGGGGTCAGGTTGCAGCTATCTGGAAGGCTGTGGTTGATAGTTTCTGCACACATTGGTATTAGCTAAAGGTTAATCTTCTTAACATCTGTTCTTGGGATGAAAATTGGACTTTGTCATTCCTCTCAGCATCTCCCAGGGAAGGCTTTGCCATTTCCACTAGTCTAAGGCATTGGAGTCCTGCCATAGACATGACCTTACTCACATCAACAATACACATTCACTATTTCCTCTACTCACTCCAGCTCGGCACTAAACTTCTATAAGTTAATGATTCTAGTATTCAAGAAAAGAAAAGAAAAGCATGTAATAAAGCATAGAAAAATGTTGAAATGTAGATTTGCAAAAATACACACTTTTGCAACAATAGCAACATTGGGTGTAAAAACATACTTATTAATTGTATCAAGTGTTGATACAAACACTTATATTCTTCTTGGAAACCATAGCTTCTTGCAAACTGTAAATTAGATAATGATATTGCCTGGGTATATAAATATAATTTAAAAACTAGTATGCCATTTAGATCTATTTTCCTTCCTACAGCTACAGTTGTGAGGTTTGCACACACCATTTATTGGACCAATAATCCTACTTCTGGGAGCCGCTCTTTGGTTTGGTTTGGGGTTGTTATTAATAGACAAAAATGACTGATACACATAGGTGCATCATTTTTGCTGCTGTATTTTAATCTTTTTATTTGTTCCAAGATTGCATAGCTTTGGTTGATTTTTGCTTTGTTTTGAAACAGGGTTTCAGACAGTGCAGACTGATCTCCTTGTGATAGCACTGAAGATGACCTCAAAGTCTTGAGCCTCATAGCTCCAACTCCAGAGTTCTGGGATCGCAGGCATTTATCAACCTGCCCCATTAAGAATATATGTCTTTTAACATTATTTTATAAAATCATTAATTTTGAGTATTTTTACATATTCATATACTATGAAGTATGATCATGTGCTATTCCTATTTTCATGTTTTAAATTCAAAGTAAATATTCAGATTTCACATATTCCCCAAACCTTACACTTGCCTTTCCAAATTCATCTGTCTCCATTCTCTATGTGTCTCTATCTCTATCTATCACACACTAAATCCAGTTAGTGTTGCTCAAATGTGTATTGGTCAGTGGCCAACTAGTCCAGTACTACCAGTACCAGTGGACACATACTCAACAAACAAAGATTATCTCTCCCCCAGCAACTACCCTACTGCCAATAGCTCTTCAGTTTGTGAGAGGGCCTATACATCATGTAACCCATAGATAATCACATTTGGACTATCATGTTCTTGGGTCAGACTTGTGCACATAGCCGTGGAACTGTGACTTCATGACTGAAATAATCTTGACCACATTCCACAGCACCCCTCCACATGATCTAGCTCCACATTCCTTCTGCCTCTTATTCTGCAAGGCTCCCTGAGCCTTAGTGTCTAGGGAAGACAGTTTAATGTTGAAGTTTAAATATAGGGCTCAGACTGTGTTCTAGATAGGTAAATTTGAATCTTTTCTAAAAAACATGCATAATTGAAATCAATTTTTTTTTTTTTGGTTTAAATCATTACACCAGCTTTTCTATTTGGAAATATCACCCCAAAGTTAAGTTTCTTTCTTTTCTTTCTTTTTTTTTTTTACATTTATTTATTTGTTTTATACATATAAGTATACTGTAGCTGTTTTCAGACACACCAGAAGAGGGCATCAGATCTCATTACAGATGGTTGTGAACCACCATGTGGTTGCTGGGATTTGAACTCAGGACTTCTAGAAGAGCAGTCTGTGCTCTTAACTGCTGAGCCATCTCTCCAGCCCCCAAAGTTAAGTTTCTTATGAAAGAAAGTGATGAGTAAATTTCAGGCCTGTAGAAAATTGCAGTCACATTAATTAACAAGAAAGCATATTCAAATGATCCAATAATTTTTTATTATAATATGCACCAAAGTAGCCATGTCTTCAACATAGACAAACTTCAGGTACAATGGTGAGATCATTAGCACTTTTACCAAGTGAAAATATCATTGGCTGTATACTCATTAAATATAATAACCAATTGAACTAGTGATATTTGCATATAAAGCTTACATTGAATAAGTACAGCTTTTAAACTTACTCCACAAAATGACATAGTGTATGCTTTTCTGCTATATCATCAACAATCACCCTGTATATATGGTTATATACATCTATATAAGCAGACACACATGCACACATATACACACGCTAATTTTACTCCAATGATGTTAATTGTAATCCAAGTGTAAGAAAGTCATGTAATAACTGAAGTAAAAGAGTATGAACCATTGGAGGCCATTACAAGATTGTTTAAAATGGTTATCATTTACTCAACTATTGGATGAGTCATTATAAACAACCCTCCTCTCTCCTTCTCCATTGCAAACATTTAAGTCATTAATATTCTTCAAAAATCAAAGACCTAATATACATCAATCAATCTTTAAAGACACGGTTTTATGCTGTATCAAAAAAAAAAGTCCAGTTAAAAACCATTTTCCTGGAACTTTGTTCAATTTTCTTCAATAGAGCATGACATGTTATTTTCAAATAACACACTTGAAGTCAATTTTCTCAATACGATACAACATATTATCTTCAATGGTATATCGTTAATGTTTTCAAATCATTTAAAATGTTTTTGATCTTCTTTCTACATAATATACCTGTGTCATCTTAACTATAAAAGTTATTGTTTTCTATCTCAAAAGATCTCTGCAATTAGAAAGAATAGAGTATTTTAACCTAATGAAATGTCAACTTCAGTTAAATGAAGAATTATAACCTTCATTTCCATTGTAATTTTTTCCCTCCTTTTCCACCCCCCATCCCAACCCCACCTATCTCTCTGAGCTTGGGTATGAATGAACCTAGGCATCTTCCTAATGAATGGCTGAGTTATATCACTAGCAAAAATTATTTAATCAACATTTCCTACATTCAAAGTCATATGTAATTTGGGGGAAAAACTGTGTATTTTTATATCCTAATCTGATATTCATTACCACAAATATCAGGGAAAAATACTGAGAAATATTTTATAAACTTAAGTGTGCATACAAAGCATTTGGCCTGCACTTTAGACGTATGTCCTATTAAATTGATAAATCAAGTATTGCTACTGTAAAATATTCCACTGGTTTGCTAGTCACTTATAATTTGGGTATGGGTGAGATTGTATTTTAGTTAAAGTATATTTCCCTTTCCTACTATCTTTCAAACCCCTTACCATACACTCACCTTTAATATGGAGCACACAAGAAAAATCCATTCAACCCATTGCAATAATCTCTCCGTAACTTAACTCTGACAATTCCTCATTTCACACGCTGGATATGGTGGGACTGCAGACCATCTGGGAAGGGATAAAACAGCAAAGGGGGCAGTACACATATGAGGTCCAGAGAGCAGAGAAAAGGCTTCTCTCCAATAATTTTCCTATGTAAATTATCTTTCCTGTCATGTGACAAATAGGGCTCAAACTCTTAACCTTTAGTGCTCTTCCATTTTTATGCAGGGTAATTAAAATCTGACTTCATGGGAATGTCAAAAGTCTTGTACGTGGGTACATTTATTGTTTTTCCTTCCTTCACAGAGATTAAGTTTCTTCCTGAGATATCAGTTTTTTGAAGGCTGAGATAAAAGCTCAGTGGATGAAAAGCGTCTGCTTCTCCATCATGAGTTCTGGACTCTCTGGATCCAAGCAAAATGCTGACTTGACGAAAATCTTTTGCATTCCAGTTCTAACTGGGTGTGAGGAGAGAATGAAGACAAGCAGATTCTTGAAAGCCATTGCCCTACCTGCCTTCAAAGACATCATTTCATTGGGTTTCTCCCAGACATCTACTCCTGGCAATACAGGCCATCCTTAGGTGTAACTTAGTTAGTTCCACAGTAAAACTCCTTTGGACAAAATTAAATTGCCATTTGCTAGTGATGTATTAAGTGGAGATTGTGTTGGTTAGGGATGAGGACACATGTCCACTTCTGCTTTCAGTTCTAAGACTCCATCTGATGCAGAACCATGAAGGCCCTATGAATGCTGTTTGACTATGTTTCGTATGGGCTTTGCTCATATTGTTTGAGATGGTCTTATTTTCTCCATTCCTTCGGGCTCTTACTTCTCTCTGCATCCTTTACTACAGGGCTCCTAAAGCCCCAGAGGAGGCATTTGATGGAGACAACGTTTAAGGATGAGTGTTCCCTTGTCTCACTCTCTGCATGACATCTGCCTGTTGGTCCCTGTATTCCCATCTACTGCAGGTGGAAGCCTCTCTGACGATGGCTGAACATGGCATGATTTAGTTTCTTTTTAACATGTTTTTCACATTTTTGTACATGTTTATATACAACGTATTCTGATCATATATACCTTCCTATTTTCTTTCTACCCATCCCCCTCCCCTTTCCTGGCTACCATGTCTTCCTCCTATGTTCATATCACACACACACACACACACACACACACACACACACACACACACACACACACACATACACACACACACACACACACACACACACACATATATATATATATACATATATATATATATATATATATATATATATATATATATATATATATATATATTCCACTGAACAAATTAAGTTTTTTGTCCATATGTTCATAGGATGCTTCACAGACAGAAAAAAAAATGCCTTGAAACGGGCCTTCAAGGCTGAAATTTTAATCTAGTTTAGTCTAGTTTAGTTTTGTTTCTATCTTTGTCTGTCTTGTCTTTTTGAGACAGAATTTCCCTGTATAACCCTGGCTGTCCTGAAACTTGCTCAGTTGACCAGGCTGGTCTGAAACTCAGAGATTCATCTGCCCCTGTCTCCTGAATGCTGGGATTAGAGGCATATACTCCACCTTTCAGCCATATTTTGTTTTATTTTGTTCTTTTTATAGAGTTTCATTCAGTGAGTCTTGCTGGCCTGGAAGTGGCTACAAAGAGTCTCCTCTGCCTGTGAGTGCTGGGATTAAAGGGGTGTGTCAATGTGCAGGTTTCCCACTCTATACTTTTGTATTTTATTTATTTGCATATTAAATTTTGTCTCCCTTTCTGGTTCCCACTCCACCAGCATCCCATCCCATCCTTCCAATTTGCTTCTAATTGGATGCTCCTCCACCCACCCACCCATTTCCACTTCACTGCTCTATCATCCCCTGTCTAGAGGGCACCAAGCCTCCACAGGACCAAGAGCATCACCTTCCACTAAGGCCAGACATGTCAGTTCTCTGCTATATATGTAGCTGGAGCTACAGACCAGCTCATATATACGCTAGTTGGTGGCCTAGTCTCTGGGAGTTGAGGAGTTTGATTAGTTGATATTATTGTTCTTTCTATGTGGTTGCAATCTCTTTTGGCTCCTTCAGTCCTTTCCTTAATTCTTCCACTGGAATCCCTGGGGTCAGTCCAATGGTTGGTTGTAAGTATCTCTATCTGTCTCAGTCAACTACTTGCAGAGCTTTTCAGAGGACAGCCTTGCTAGTCTCCTGTCTCCAACCACACATTGCATCAGCAATAGTGTTGGGGGTTGGTATCTGCAGATGGAATAGATCCCAAGTTGGGCTGGTCACTGGATAGCCTTTCCTCCATTCTCTGCTCCATTTTTTTATCCCTGCATTTCTTTTAGGCAAGAATATTTTTTTGTAAAAAAAAAAAAATGGAGATGGGTGAGTGGCCCCATCCCTCCTTTGGTGGCCATGTCTATCTACTGGAGGTGATCTCTTCAAGGTTCTATCTCCCTGCTGTTGGGCATTTCAGCTAATGTTATCTTTATTTGGTTCTGGGGAGCCTCAAACATCCCTAGTGTCTGGGACTGTCTAGTGATCTCTCCATTCCCCACCCCACACAGCTGCATAATTTTACTCGTTCTCCTGGCCCTCTGGACTTCTGTCTCCCATCATACCTGACCCTGCACCCCATTTTTCTTCCCACTCCCCTCTCCTATCCCAATTTTTCCCTCCTTTGCCTCCTGTGATTATTTTGTTTCCCCTTCTAAGTGGGATTGAAGCATCCACACTTGGGCCTGTAACATGGGTATTCTCAACTTTTTGTCTAATATCCACTTATCAGTGAGTATATACCATGTATATCATTTTGAGTCTTGGTTACACCACTCAGGATGATAGTTTCTATGTCCATCCATCTGCCTGCAAAATTTTTGAATTTTTAACTCACTTGATCTTGTACAGATGAGCACAGCTACTGTTTTTTTTTTTCAAGCCTGCAACAGGCATGTCATGTCAAGATGTCAATATTTGTAGCATTGATCTTACTCATATATCTATAACTAGTATATGACTATAAATGTGAGTTTTGCATTTCTTCTAGTCAGAATAATTTTGGAAAATTGTATGTCATTTGTAACTATTCATAACATAAAACTCACATTTATAGTCATATACTAGTTATGTAAGGTTTTAAAAGGTACAGTTTTAGACAAATAACAATCCTCAGGCCACTACTTAGTTTTCTTTGAAGTGAAGTTTTTAATTGGTATATGTGATCTGCTTTGTTTCTGTAGATACTGGTACCTTAAGATTTGCAGGGAAAGATGTTATACAGTTACATACACAGTTATTCAGTAAATCAGTAAGCCAACTCTACTACTAGGCACAAATTCTACATGGGTAAGTTTCATGTATCACTGATAAAGTTTAATATGTCTTACTTGGAATGCTTAAAGTTTCTCATTTTATTTTATTTTAAAGCGAAGATAGTATTAAATCATTTTAAATGTGTAGACTCAGAACAAATTAAGAACAGTGAAATTAATTAGCACCTCATTGTTCTCAGTGTATTAAAAATAAATTATTATAATGAGTGCATACATGAAAAATGGTTATTTCCAAAATAATTTAAAAATGTAGAGAGAATCTGTGGTAGGAATCTTTATTAAAAATACTTTTAACAATGCTTTGAAAGACTCACGGAGGATTTTTAAGTAATGTGTTTATATTCACAGTAGATCTTAAAGAGTTTACAAACTTAACTTGAAAATGAAGGTTTATTTCCAAATAATATGAAAGAACCATAAATTTTGTCACCTTGTGGAAATTTTACGTTTTTTTTTCAAATAATGGATTGAGTATTAATTAAACCATAATGTCATTCAAAATTTCTCATTTGGTTGATTCTTTAATGAAACTTTCTATCAATTAATGGGACAGATATAAAGTTATAATATTATATTTACTTGTTATGTGTATAAAGCTACTTAAATTATTTGATTGTATTTAATCAACTTGAGTGACCTTGGAAAGATTTCAATCAGAAAGATATTTCATCTGTCACTTCAACTTAATGAATTCATAAAATTTCCTCAGAAATGGAGTAATTAAAGCATAATATAAATAATTCATATTTAATTAAGGGCAAAAGTCATAGAATGAAACTAAATTATCTAGTTAGAAAGAAAATGTACTGATGAAAAGAACTGATTTGTATATTATAATTTACAGATAAATTAATTGCCTACTCAATAAGAAAAATAAATAAATAATATGTAACAAATAATTTTATATAAGCAACTAATTGTGAGACCAATTGAGAGCCTTCAAGTGTATCTTGCTATCTTATTAAATAGAAAAAGCAACTCTCCGAAACACAAATTTTGACTAAGCATTCAAAGCATTCGAAAAAGACTCAGAATGTATCTCAGTTGAAATGATTTGATATCAAGTACTCCATGACCTGGGCATGGATACACAGACCTATGTCCTCAGCCCTCAGAGGGTGGGGATAGGAGGACTAGCATCCAGGACTACATAGTGTCATATACAAAACAAAATCAAAGAAGATAGAAGAGGAGAAAGAGGAGGAGAAGAGGAGGAGGAGGAGGAGGAGGAGGAGGAGGAGGAGGAGGAGGAGGAGGAGGAGGAGGAGGAGAAAGGGGCTATGGAAGTGTCTCAGCAGGTGAAGAGAATGAGACCAGACATGAAAACCTAAGTTTAATTTTGGACCCCAGAGTTTAAAGGAAAGATGAAACAACTGCCAAGAGTTAACTGCTGCTGCTTACACATGTGTGCTCTACCATGCATGGCAATGCACACAGTCACACAAACCTACATACACACACACACACACATACACACACACACACACACACACACACACACACACACACACACAGAGAGAGAGAGAGAGAGAGAGAGAGAGAGAGAGAGAGATACACCACACACACACATAAATGCAAACATGCAAAAATTCACAAAATACACACTCACATACAGGTATGCACCCATACACCACACCTCACATAAAAGAAAAATGAAACTGTGTTTTAGTGACTTGTAAATGATCACATTACTAATTATGGATAAAGGGGAATTCTCTTTCTGGTTTGCATACTTAAAATGTATGTATTGGTTGATTTATATATAATATTTCCTGAGTCAGAATTTATTTAAAAGCTATCTGATCATGGTGACATTTTCTAGTAGATATAACTATATTTAAGTAACACAAAAAGGTTAAGTAATTTAAATAACTAGTTCATTCATGTGAATCTTTTTTTTTCCAGAAAAACTAAACTCCAAACTATTCTGTCTTTTTCAACTATTGAAAATGTAAACATAAAACTATTCATGGTTATGGGAACAAACACTGAAGACTCCAAAAGTTGCAAATTTTAATTTATTATATGACAGATTTTAAGGTCACCAGTTCCAAACCTGCTAATGTGTTACTTTGACAACACATAGAACTATTTTGTTCACTAATGAATACTTTAATTTGAGCTACTAATTTAAAGAGTTGGAAAACATCAATAGACTCTAACGTTGCATTTATCACCCTAACTTACATTACATTACATTACTTACATCACCTAACTTACATTACATTTCCTTAACAGATACTTAATAGTCTTTCAATGGGTTGCTTTAATTATGTAATTCTAATGTGGTTTTAGTTATTTAAACATTTAAAAAATGCTTCTTGTAGCTTATTGTTCAAAAAAAAAAAAACCAAACAAACATACTATTGAGTCATCCCTAATGATGACTCAGTCCACTGAAAATAAATAAAATACACAAATTACAGATAAAATTTATTAAAAGTGTATATTATAGACTGCATATTTTTGTGGAGCTATGTCCAACACATGGTATTTTAAATTATTATAGTATGTTCAGTATATTTGATATATTTTAGTGGTGTCTTGAGTCACTTCAGAACTGCTAAACAATTATTTTTCTATTTTTTCTTTTTTTGTTTGTTTGTTTTTGTTTTTGAGACAGGGTTTCTCTGAATGCCCCTGGCTGTCCAGGAACTCACTCTGTAGATCAGGCTGGCCTCAAACTCAGAAATCCACTTGCCTCTGCCTCCCAAATCTACCTGCCTCTGCCTCCCAAGTGCTGGGATTAAAGGTGTGCACTACCACTGCCCAGCTAAAACAATTCTTAACAATATGAGAATGAATGGGAGACAGCTGTATCTGGGTCCTTTCAGCAAAATCTTGCTAGTGTATGCAATGGTGTCAGCGTTTGGAGGTTGATTATGGGATGGATCCCCAGGTATGGCAGTCTCTAGATGGTCCATCCTTTAGTCTCAGCTCCAAACTTTGTCTCACTAACTCCTTCCATAGTTGTTTTATTCTCAATTCTAAGAAGGGGCAAAGTGTCCACACTCTGGTCTTTGTTCTTCTTGAGTTTCATGTGTTTTGCAAATTGTATCTTGTACCTTGGGTATTCTAAGTTTCTGGGCTAATATCCACTTATCAGTGAGTACATATCATGTGAGTTCTTTTGTGATTGGGTTACCTCATGCAGGATGATGCCCTCCAGGTCCATCCATTTGCCTAGGAATTTCATAAATTCATTCTTTTTAATAGCTGAGTAGTATAGTGGATGCTCGCAGTCAGCTATTGTATGGATCACAGGGCCCCCAATGGAGGAGCTCGAGAAAGTACCCAAGGAGCTTAAAAGGATCTGCAACCCTATAGGTGGAACAACAATATGAACTAACCAGTACCGCCCCCCCCCCCCCGGAGCTCATGTCTCTAGCTGCATATGTATCAGAAGATGGTCTAGTCAGCCATCAGTGCAAAGAGAGGCCCATTGGTCTTGCAAACTTCATATGCCTCAGTACAGGGGAATGCCAGGGTCAAGAAGTGGGAGTGGGGGAGGGAGGGGAGTGGGAGAGGTGGATACAGGGGACTTTTGGGAATGCATTGGAAATGTAAATGAAGAAAATACCTAATTTTTAAAAAAAGAATGAATGGGAGAATCATCACTCCTGACCTCAAGCTTTACTACATAGCAATAGTGATAAAAACTGCATGGTATTGATACAGAGACAGACACATTGATCAATGGAATATAGTTGAAGACTCAGAAATAAAAGCACACACGGGCACTTGATAATTGACAAAGAAGCCAAACATATACAATGGAAAAAAAGAAAGTGTCTTCAATAAATGGTGCTGGTCTAACTGGCTGTCTGTATATAGAAAATGAAAATAGACCCCTATTTGTCACCTTGCACAAAGCTCAAATCCAAGTGGATCAAGGACCTCAACATAAAACCAGATACACTGAATCTAATAGAAAAGAAAGTGGGAAAGAGCCTTGACCACATTGGCACTGGAGGAAATTTCCTAAACAGAACTCCAATGGCTCATGCTCTAAAATCAAGAATTGATAAATGGGACCTCATGAAACTGGAAAGCTTCTGTAAGGCAAAGGACATAGTCAATGAGACAAATCGGCAACTTATGGATTGGGAAAAAATCTTCATTAACCCCACATCTGATAGTGGGCTACTATCTAAAATGCATAAAGAACTCAAGAAGTTAGCTACTTTACCAAACAACCCACTCAAAAACAAGAGGGGGAGGTATAGAACTAAACCATGATTTCACAACAGAAGAATCGTGAATGTCTGAGAAGCACCTAAAGATATGTTTAAATTCCTTAATGACCAGAGAAAATGCAAATCAAAATGACCTTGAGATTCTACCTTACACCAGGACGAATGGCTAAGACCCAAACCTCAGGTGACAACACATGTTGGCAAGGATACGGAGAAAGAGGAACACTCCTCCATTGCTGATTGGATTGCAAACTGGTAAAACCACTCTGAAAATCAGTCTGGAGATTCCTCAGAAAATTGGAGGTGAGAAACTCTCAAGATTCAAAGGGAGGGACCCTGTTGAATGCCAGACAGTAGAGAGAGGGAGCTTATAGAGCTCACTTCCAGCAGTAAGACAGGGCATCAAATGGGGGAGGGGCTTGCCATCCCACAGTCACCACTCTGAACCATAATTGTTTCTGTCTGAAAGAGGTACAGGGATGGAAATGGAGAGGATCCTGAGGAAAAGAAGGTCCAGCAAGAGGCCTAAAGTGGGATTGAGCTCAAGGGGAGTGCTCATGGCCTGATACTATTACTGAGGCTCTGGAGTGCTCCTAAAAAGGGACCTAGCATGACTCCACTCTGGAAGACCCAACAAGCAACTCAAAGAGTCAGATGCAGATATTTGCACCCAACCAATGGATAGAAGCTGCTGACCCCTGTGGTTAAATTAGGTAGGGAAAGGCTGAAAGAAACTGAGGAGGGGGATGACCCTGTAGGAGGATCAGCAGACTCAATTAATGTGGACCCCCGAGATCTCTCAAACACTGGACCATCAAACAGGCAGCATACACCAGCTGATATGAGGACCCCAACAAATATAAAGCAGAGGACTGCCAGGTCTGTGTTCCATCAGAGGTGATGCACCTAACTCTCAAGAGACTGAAGGCCCCAGGGAGTTTAGAGGTCAGGTGGGGTGGGTGGTGGGAGTGGGCATATCCTTATGGAGACAGGGAGTATGGAGGAGGTATGGGCTGTGGAACAGTTGGAGGGTGGACTGTCTTAATTAATTAAGACCAACCAGTAGTGATGAATCCAAAATCCTAAGCCTTTATCTTCTCTGTTCCTTTTCAAAAATCTATTAGTGCTTTAGTGGACATGTTCCATAGAAGTACTGGTTGGTCTCTGAGTCCAACTTTCGGGGAATTTACCATACTAATTGCAGCCATGAACATATTTAATCTCTTTTAAGAAACAGTAATGTGCACCCAGAATGGAGAAACAAAGTGTTGTTCAGAGAAATCATTCCAAAAAAATTGTTTTAATTTTCTTCTAGCCAAGTTTAAAAGCTATGGGCTAAGAGTGTAGAATTCTTTCAGACATTTCAATATATTTAGTGGTGCTGTTGTCTTTTTAATTTACTTTATTTTTATATATTTAAAAAACTATTATTCATCACTTTATAGCTTCTTTTCCCTCCCTCCAGTCTCCCCCAAATCCCTTCTCTCCAACTCCTCCAAAACTTATTCGCTTGAATGGGTCTTTGTTTACTGTTCTAAGATTTAAAATGAATGCATTTTAATTGCTGAGAAAAATGAGTTTCATTGTGACACATTCCTGCATGAATATGGGTCTTTAAATACACCAAATATCTTAAATAATCAATTTATATGCTATCAGATCAAATCTAATATTTCAACATGAATGCAAGAAAATAAATAACTATGTGTTCATCTCACTATTATAAACTGCATACTTCCTTTCACTATACATTTAAGTCCACTCCTTCAAGAAGAATAAAAACAAGCACTTCTCCAGAGAGGATTGTTTTATATATAAAACAAACAGCAGATGGAGGTAAATGTCAGGATATATGACTTTATTCATCATGGAAAGTGGCATCTCAAATCCCCAACTTGTTTGTATTTATTTTTGTCTAGGAACTGGGACATTTACAGTATAATTGTCAGGTTTTCAAATTTCAGAATCTTGAGACAGAGAACAAACAGAGTGGTATGTTCTGGTTATTTAGAGAGCTAGAAGCAATTTTCTACACCCCTTGATATATATTCCCAGAAAGGAAATAAACATTTATAAAAACATATGAAATCCCAGAAGTCATAGGGAATAGTGTTTGAATTAAATAAAAAACAAAACAAACAAACACAGAGCATTAAAGTAGACTATGTTCATGTCCACATACAGCCCACATGTCAATATCTAATCCACCTGTCTATACATAATCTACATTCACACACAGCTCCAAGGACATACTTCATTAATTCTACTCAAATATTCTCAGGATTATGCATAGGCTCATTGATAAAGTTGGGAAATAGGAGAAATAAGTAAAAGTAACCAAATTAGGTAGAACACATTGTTTGATTTATTACAGACCAGTCTTTAAATTAACAGTGAAATGAAAGACTACTCTTCCCTGCCTGTCATTACTGATGTTTGGAATTTTATTGATACTTAAGTATATATGTTATCAATTAGGCTACAAGCACACATTGTAAGGAAGGACACAGTTCTTTGTAACTGTAACATGAAGATTTTTACTTGAAACTATAGATTTCGTCATCTAGTTATTTTCCAGCTAGTTAGTACCTTCCACTCTCTAGGTATACCTATCTTTTTTAGCTATTGTCTTAGAAGTGGGTGTCATTATCTTAGTTAAAGAGACATGCCATGAAATCATATCTACTTTCTAAATAAGAAATAGTACAGGTTGAAAAGTTTCATAAAAGTGAGATAATCACAAGAAACATTGGAAGCCATGGTTTCCTAAATAATTCTTAGTAGTCTACACCACTTAAATGGAAAAATATAGATAATTATATGAACTTTAGACAGTTCCAATTTTGGATTAAATAGTTTGCAGGTGGGTTGGTGTCCCTCTCCTTCCAATGGGGTCCTGGCTGGCTACTGGAGGTTGTCTCTTCAGGTTCCATATCCCCACAGTTGGGCATTTTGTCTAAGGACAGACACATTGAGTCCTGGGTGCCTCCCCCATCCAAGTCAAAACATGACTAATTTGTTCCCCTTTCTAATTGGGACTCAAACATGCTCACTTGGACCTTCCTTCTCATTTACCTTCATTGGGTCTGTGGGGATCTATCATGGATATTCTCTACTTTTGTGGCTAATATACTTATCAATGAGTACATGCTATGCATGTTCTTCTGGGTCTAGGTTACTCAGGATATTTTCTAATTCCATCCAGTTCCCTGCAAAATCCAAGATGGATGGTCTTATTTTTAATAGCTGAATAGTATACCATTGTGCAAATGAACCACATGGTCTGTGTCCATCCTTTGGTTGATGAACATCTGGGTTGCTTCCAGTTTCTGGCTATTATGTATAAAGCTGCTATGAACATAATTGAGGGCATGTCATTTTGGTATTTTAGAGCATCTTTTGGGTATATGCCCAGGAGTGGTACAGTTGTGTCCTGAGATAGAACTACTTCTGAGAAACCACCAGACTGATATACAGAATGTTTAATAGAAGCTTGCAATCACACCAGCAATGAAGGAGTGTTACCATTTCTCCACATCCTCCTCAGCATGTGCTGTCCCTTGAGTTTTAGATCTTTGCCTTTCTGATTGTTATAAGGTGGAATCTCAGGGTTGTTTTGATTTGCAGTTACCTGCTGACTAAGGATGCTTAACATTCCTTTCTTTCTTTCTTTCTTTCTTTCTTTCTTTCTTTCTTTCTTTCTTTCTTTCTTTCTTCCTTCCTTCCTTCCTTCCTTCCTCCCTCCCTCCCTCCCTCCCTCCCTCCCTCCCTCCCTCCCTCCCTCCCTCCCTCCCTCCCTCCCTCTCTCTCTCTCTCTTTCTTTCTTTCTTTCTTTCTTTCTTTCTTTCTTTCTTTCTTTCTTTCTTATATATTGGTTATTTTATTACATTTCAAATGTTATCCCTCTTCCCAGTTTACTCTCCACAAGCTCCCTACCCCTTTCCTCCTCCCCCCCCCACCCCTGTCCTCTATGAGGGTACTGCACCACCAACCCACACACTCCTGCCTCAGTGGCCTAGTGTTCCCCTATCCAGGGTCACAAAGCCTCCACAGGATCAATGGGGCTCCCCTCCATACAATGCCAGATAAGGCAACCTCTGCTACATATCCTACACTTCTTTAAGTGCTTCTAGGCCATCTGAGATTCCTCTGTTGAGAATTTTCTGTTTAGCTCTGTAACCCTTTTTGCAATTGGGTTATTTGGTTGTTTGGATTATAACTTCTTGAGTTCTTTATATACTTTGGATATTAGACCTCTTTAGGATTTGGTGTTAGTGAAGATCTTTTCTGAATCTTTAGGCTGCTATTTTGGCCTGTTGGCATTTTTCTTTGCATTATGTTCAAGGTTCTTTCCAACTTTCTCTTCTATTAGATTCAGTGTATCTGGTTTTATGTTAAGGTCCTTGATCCACTTGGAGTTGAGCTTTGTGAGGGTTGATAAACAAGATTCTACTTGCATTCTTCTGCATGCAGACATCCAGTTAGACCAGCATCATTTGTTGAAGATGTTTTCTTTTTTCCATTGTTTGATTTTGCTTTTTTTTTTTGGCAAAAAACCAAGTGTCTGTACGTGTGTGGGTTTATTTCTGGGGGTAAATGTCATAAAATAATCTGATAATCTGTAATTTTTAAATAATTTAAAAGCATAAAAATACTCATAATTTGTCAATCTTAAGATTTGAAATTTAAAGTTAAGATTATGTAACAGCCTCCAAATTAATTTAGAAATATTAAGGTAATAATTGCTTACAGGAAGGTAATTATTTTCTCTGTAAAAATATATAAAAGAATCATTAGTTTAACATGTAAGCATCTGCTTTATGAGTGTATTAAATCTTTATTAATGACTTTCCTAGGTATACTTGCATAGACATGGTTCCAGATGTTAACTCTATAATGCTTTGTTGAAATTAAGGTACCCAAATTAAATTAGCAAACACTTTGTGATAGTAGCACAATTTAGTTTTCATTTAACTGCACAATATTGTGGCCACTTTTTTTTTTCACTACATGGAGAACAATAAAGAAGTCTATATTGGATAATGCTGGATTCTCTAAATACAGTGTCTTGCAGTGAATACAATTATCATTCTCTTATTTTCATTATGTATACAAGTTTTCTATAGCATTTATCTTTTAATACTATAGCAACTATTTAGAATTTATTCTATAGTGAATGTAGATTTGCACACATCATTATCTTCCATTTTCCTTTATGCCACCATGTCATTTATCCATACCTTTCTGACAAGAATAATTTACCAGCATAATATGTTGACATCTTTACGGAGAAAACATCCAAATCATGTTCTTCCGCTATCATAAATGTAACACTTTATGTGGTAAAATCTTACATCATTGATTGCAATTTTTTTAAATGATTACAGCCGCCATAGTTATCACAGGTTTAGTAATTGCCTAGTAGAGTCAAAATGGTTGGTAGTGGGTTTATTCTACAGATTTTAAAATTACTAATATGATGCAATAGTTAAAATAGAAAATGTATGGTGAAACTTTATTTAACAAGTTGCACTGATCTTCAGCTGATAGTTTAAAATAATGTGCAATTAAATGAAAACTAAATTGTGCTATTATCACAAAGTGTTTGTTAATTTAATTTGGGTACCTTAATTTCAGTGAAGCATTATATATGAGAGTTAACACCTGGAACCGTATCTTTGCAAGTATACCTAGGAAAGTCATTAATAAAGATTTAATATACTCATAAAGCAGATGCCTACATGTTAAACTAATTATATTAGCTGCATTCTCTTCTATGTAATGGCTAGAGCATATCAATACCATTAATGAGGAAACTTTTTCATGAGTAACTTTCAATGTTATCATATTAGATAATATATTTAAGTAATGAGTTTTAAGGTGTATAAGAAGAGTTCTGGCCCTTATTGTTAGTTCATTCGCACATTTAATGCAAGGGCACAAAAAGATGAGTCCAACTGTGTTGGGAACAAAAAAAAAGGGGGTTCCGGGGAGGCGTGGGGAGAAGTGGGGGAAGAAAAGAGACCCAACATCTGGCCAGAGTTCCTGTGCTCTGGGCAGGCAGAGCTGCTGGCACTTTCCACACGCCCCTGGTGGGCATGCAGGGACTCTGAGTGGTCACCCTGTAGCCCTGGGGCTATAGGAGAGAGGGATAAGGGAAGAGATTCCCAACCCTGACCTGAGAGTGCACAGCGGATCTTGATGGAGCAGAGACTCTACGGTTTAAGAGCTTTATTATAGAAATGCAGGGAAAAAGACAGAAGGGAGAGAGAGGAGAGGAGAGGAGAGGAGAAGACAAAGAGAAAGGAGAGAGGAGAGAGGAGAGAAGACAAAGAGAGGGGAGAAATGGTGAGAGTGAGGGATAAGAGCGGAGAGGTAAGAGGACAAAAGAGTGAGAGAGCGAGGTGGGAGCTGAACACCCCTTTTTTGTGGTCTTCACTGTTGCTAGGTAACTGGGGAGGAGTTTAGCCTGAAGGTCAGAAGCTTGGGCCATTGCTTACATGACTACTGACCATGCTTCTCTTGTGGGGGCTGTGGGAGGTGGTAAGTTAGGCAGGGGCCAGAGTTCCAGGAGCAGGAGGGAATGCCTACCGTGACATGAAAGTGAATTATGACCATCAGGGTTCAGACCTCAGCTCAACTGGATACCAGCCTGCAATTCCCCACACAGCTGAACGTAGCTCCCTGTCTTGCAATTCCAATATGAGGATGGGCAGGGCTTTTCTCCGATAAACTGCTAATAAAATAAGTTCTTAGTGATCTCTCTTCTCACACAGTAACCTTGAAGACGTAATACAATTCCAGAGCTTCAGAAAGCACTTATAAGCTGTCAAGTCCAAGACTTCTGAATGAGTTATATCATATTATTTTATGATCAATAAAATGTATGCATAATTTTTAAGAAAGTCTTTGGAAATGGGGCATTTCAAATGAGCCAGGTCAGCATTAGATGGAAAATTCGAGAATATATGATTGTTTTGGCAAGTTTTCTTCTTTTGTTATGACTTGCTTATTCTAGACATTCCCTTAGGGTGATGTTTGTCATGACAAGCTATGAGCTGCTCCAGAGATAATAGGATGTATTTGGAAAAATAAGATGTGAGAATAATGAAATGGTAGAAAATGACAAGGGATGGAATCGCAACTAATCTGTAGCTATATATTTAATTCTCATAATTATACTCAAAATTCTACATTTCTCATGCTCATTAGTTTCATCACAAAACATTCCGTCTTACTTATTTATTCTGCTCATTCTTTGAGACAAGCAAAAGAGGGAAAGGAAGAGATGTCTCAATGTTCATGTGCAGCATTTTCATCTGAGTACAGAAAATCTTATTCGAACATTTTATGTCTTCTCTGTAATCAGACTATAAAAAGTTTGGCTGCTAAACAATGCTCACACAGTTGAGAGTCTCAAGACTGATTACTAAGTGATGGAATTAAATGATATACAGGTCACAGTTAGTAAATCTAATTAAAGCAGAACTATAATGTTAATGAAAGTCAAAAACTATTTCCCAACCTGCTCTCAATTTGCAGTCCTGGCCCTGGTTGCCCATACATTACATCAGAGTGTTTTTCTCAATTTTTCATCAGAAAGTCAGTGAAGAGATTATGCTGTTATTCTTCAAATAAATAATGAATCCTATCATATTTGACAATTCATAATGCCCAGGAAAGAATGAGGATAAAATATTTCAAGTACTTTAAATTTAGAAAATGAAGTTGCATATATCACACAATGAATATTTAAAGGTGTAACAGTCTACACAATCATTTATGGTACTTTTCAAGAATATTGAAGATATTGAAGCTAGATGTAGTGCACAGTCATACTACTCTGACTACATCATGCAAAATGATTTTTGACAATGAAATAGAGATTTCCTAGAAGCAGTAGTTGAACATGATCTTTTACTTCAAACTTATACTGGATTGTCTGTGGGGACTAATTAATGCCTAAAGCCACATGCACATGTTATCTGTACTATTATCTTTATCTTACCAATAAGAACAAAATATTTAGTGCTGCAATAAGATTCCAATTATGATTCCACTTTCTCTACAAATATTTCTGATCATAAAATGGCATGACTACACATTCTTGGTCTCATTCTGTTGCTCAATGAAGAGTTCTTTTCTTTTGTTATGATACCCACTGTCAAGTATAATGAAGTATGAACAGATAGGACAAGAATGTTTAAAAACAATAGTCCTGTAGGAAATTGGTTCTCGTTAGTTAGATGTTACTATAAAAATCAGCTTGTGATTAACTAGTGTTGTATCATGGCCACCAGAATAAGCAAAATACAGTAATTGTGAAATGCTAACAATGGAGAAAAAACTAGTGACAATTGGTTAATGCTAACAATCGTCAACCAACAACTTTCTTTGACATTAATTTCATATTGTAAAACATCAGTATGCCAATATCCACAGTATAGCTTATTGTAAGATAGAAGACTAGATACTAATTGTACAAATGTTGGTTAAAATGTAAATACACATTTGGGTAATATGAACAACTCATTAAATAATAGAAGCCATCAGTATTTTCTTTAAACATAGTTTGATAAAATAACTAAACACATGTCAAATCACTAGTATAAAATGATAAATATTGTTCTAAAATTCCTCCAACAAGAAGACAGGGAAAAACAGAGAGAATCACGAGAAAAGCTTAAAATCAGCCAGTTGGAGATGAGACCGCTCTAAGAATCAACAATACATGTATAATACAGAAACAAGGGGCAGTGTCAGACTTAGAAATGATTTTAATACTTTTTGTAAAAACAAATAAAACAAAACAAAACAAAAAACATAATGTTCTCCTACTATTTAAAGAATAAAGTAAAAGTGAATGTTATCTACCTCTAATCTGATGTAATTTCCAAGACTTGAAGTTTACAGATGCTATTTTAAAATGCCAAAACTGAGAGGAAGAGAGGAAGGAAAAAAGAGAGAGTGACATGAAGCTAAGAAGAAAAAAACAAACCATACAATTCACTAAACTTTAAATTTCATACACCTCATTTTAGAATACAAAGGAAATTTAAGTAATTTGTTTAGATGGAGATCTCTTCTTCAGGAGATTTTGCAGATTTTCTGTCTTCTACTTTGCAATTTCTACTTACAGTATCACATTGCTTTTGTTGAAACATGTAATTACAATTAAACAAAGTTATGGAAAAGGTCCTCTCTAATTCATCATATACTTAGGTGAAATTCGTGAGGTAGGATAATGATTTTAGCTGTGTTGTGTTGTGAAGTGGCTTTCAGAGACTTAAGGCCTTAATGAAAGTAATATTTATTCATCATCAACATCTAGTTTTCTTATTTAAAGCCCATGAGAACATCAAATTTCATAAGATTTTATACAATTTAATAATCTGCTAGTTAGTTTGATTCAATAATGGAGCTTAGCTGAGTTTAAAATTCACTGCATTGTATTACCCTAATCATGACTCATATATAATTAAATAATATAAGCAGGAGGTCTAGGAGGTTCAATTTAATATTGTGAATCCTCAATTTTTCTTGCTCTAAATGTAAGAATGTATTTCCCCCATGGTATATGATCAATTGTACAATCAAAATAAAATGTAATATTATACTTTATGTCTCTATGGAGATAAGATTGATCCAAAGATAATTAAATGATTTTGAGAAATGAATACATAAAAATTTGTGATGTGACTCTTGCAACTCATAGTGTATAAAAGATATTTTAGAAGTTAAAGAATTCATGATTTTTTTTTTAGAATAATGAGTGGTAAGTTACACATTTTATCATAGGTTAATGATAATCTCTTCTCTTAGAGTAATACAACCCAGGGGGAATAATTTGAGTCAAATAAAGATGATTCAATTTACAGGGGGAAAAAAAACAGCAGAAGCAAAAATCAATGGTGACTCCTATCACACCTTTTATCCCTAATCATTTAAAACTCTCATCAAAGTTTGACTAATACTACTGAGTGTGGCAATAGCCCCTGAAGGAGTTCAGTTGGTCTCTATGCTACATTTTTTTTTTTTTTTTTTTTTGGCCTGAACTCATTCATTTCAACTGGTGCAGATTTTCCTTTCTTGTTCAACTCCAGAATGAAAGAAAAATTCATGGAGTTCTTTGATATAGCAGCTATTTTTAGCTACATTTAGAATTAGCTATTTTCAGCTACATTTAGAATTAGTATTCTAGAATCACCGTCTATTTTCCTCTCCCCTCAAAGGTGATATTCATTTGACACAAAAATATCTTCTAAAATTTTTATACAACCTCAAAAATCATTATTTTCATCTATGTGCTAAGAGAGACCATGGAAATATGGAGATGAAGGCTAGGAAGATATTTCTTGTGCTCATGTCTCATTCCTAAGCCATCAAACAGATCTCAGTAGAACTATATGGATAGTCTATGATGATTGAAGAGGCATGGCCTCCTTACACAGCAAGGTGCAAGATCTTTGATCTTCACATACTTAACCATTGTTTTTCTTTCAAGATACAGATCTCCTTTATCATAGATATACTTGGTCTTGCATGTCTTTTGCAGACAAGAGGCCTTCATTTATAGATTTAAAAAATCAAAGTTAAGCAGGAATCCATCTTAGGTACTGACACTCAACCAGATAAGTTGATAATAGAAATTTTCTAGGGAAATTCAATTCTGGTGAAAATTATTTGTGAGGGGCTGTGATGAGGAAATGCACAGAAGAACAACATAACAATTTAAAAAGCCAAGAATAATGGTTAGTCGCTATGCGTGTGAGGTTGAGGCAGGAGGATCACCATGAATTTGAAGCTAGGCAGAGCTACAGTGTGATATCCTGTCTCTGACAGAAAACCAATTGTTTCTATTTTCATCTATGGCTCTGTGAAGGCTTTCACTTATTTCCTGTCATCATTGTACCAGACTGACAAACAATGATGCCCAATGTGCAGCCATTACGTGAGTCAGTTTTTATAACGGGAAGGCAATCACGGAGCAGTTTGGGGACTTATTTCAGCTGAATTTAGCCTGTTCCCATATTTCTGTAGGTTTTGTAACAAGTGACTGTGTCTTCACCACCAAGGTTATTCTTAACATAATTTGGACCACTATAAGGTAAATCAAAGGATTGTGTAGATGGGCATCATCCCTGCATCATATAAGAATTACTTTCTCCTTGCTTGTCTCCATGTATGAGGGGTGGGCAGTGTTTGAGACATGTTCTTATAATGTTTCTTGCCTGTTGTTTGGATTACATTTTACAAAATAAAAATTCAATCTGAAGTTTATAAACTGTTTTCTATAGCACAGAAACTATGACCCTCTGTTCACCCAAACTTTTCAAAATAATAAGCCCAACTGTGTTCTGTGAACCTTCTAAAACCATGAAATGAGTGTGCTCATGTTCTATCTTAATTGGTGTTTTAACAAAGTGTTTTAACAATACAAAAATTCTTCCCTTGAAGTACTGCAATATGAACACAGTACATTAGTAGTCTGCCTTATTTTAAAACAAAGAAACATCATAGATGCAGAGAAAAGATTCTGGTAGGACATATGACTCATCTAATTTTTATTTCTGCAAACACACCTTACACTCTCGGGATTCTGTCAATGTCACTGATGACATATAATTTAGTTAAAACTTGTTGCTTACATGCATGCATGACAAAAGATAGCCAACATCTTTTTTCAGAGAATATTTTATAATTCTTAGTTTACCCCAAGAAAACAGGGGGTTATATACAAATTTGTAGAAGGAAAAAAAAAAGGGTCCAACTAATTACAACTACCTCCCATTTAAATCCGTCATGTAGAGGAGTGATTAATTTTAATTAATCTACTTTTGTAAATAGATGACTTCAGCTAGCTAGTGTTTACAGTGGAGAACTATTGTTGTATCTTCTTGTGAATGGGATTTCATAACAAACAGAAGTGTTTACTGCGTATTAATAGTGACCATTCTGAGGAGGTGACAGATGTTGGCTGATTAGTAATGTGTATATATGAAACATGTGAGAACTGATGATCCTTTCGATGTTTGTTTTAGTGTGTGCCATTGTATAAATCAGACCATTACTGTATCAGAGTAAAAGTAATGGAAGTGTATAATGAGAAATAGCTACCTTTCAAAATAAATGTTTCAATAAATTAAAAGCTGATTCAAAACAATATGACTCTACTTCTACAAATCTGAATGACTGTGTTGCAAATTCTTAGATTTAGTGCACCATCTAGTGTTGAACTCCACAACCAGCAGTATGAATGTCCCAATATTTTTCTTTTCCTTGCTATTTCAAATTGAATGTTTATTGTAACTTTATCACTGCATTTATTAGTAGTTTATTTGACCAACATTCCATAATTGAAAAAATATGCTTACAAAGAAAAAGCAAAAATATGAAGTCAATAATTGCATTTCCTTTTTTACCATTTTTTTTTTGCTAGACAATAGTAAAGAAAAAGAACCCAGACTTATACAATAATATTATGTGAACAAATATATACTAAATTGAAAGTAAAATACAACACATTTGTCAATTCTATTCCCAGTACTAAAGTTTCATTTGCTGATGAGAGATATACTGTCTCCTCTGCAATTATTTCCAATAAAAGAAAAATATTAATTATTATGCAAGCTTCTGTGGAGATATGCAGAGATAACAAACTACAAAATATAAATAAAACCATTTTAAGAATAATTAATTATAGCATCTACTTTGAATAAAGAATCCTCTCCTTAACATGTACAATAATATTAAATAGTCCAAATAAACATGCCAATTAGGGGTGAGACACTCAAGGAAGGTAAGGTAATTGTATTACGGATTTACTGCTGTGAACAGACACCATAAACAAGGCAACTCTTTTAAGGACAACATTTAATTGGTGCTAGCTTATAGGTTCAGAGGTTCATTCTATTATGATCAAGATGCAAACATGATAGCATTCAGGCAGGCATGGTGCAGGAGAAGCTGAGAGTTCTACATCTTTATCTGAAGGCTGTTAGCAGAATACTGGCTTTCCGGCAGTTAGGATGAGGTTCTTAAAGCCCACACTCACAGTGACACACCTACTCCAACAAGGCCACACCTCCAAATAGTGCCACTCCCTGGGCCACGCATATACAAACCATCACATTCCACTTGCTCGCCCCCATAGACTTGTTCAAACACATGAGTCTATGGGGGCTACCTTGTCATAGCACAATCAAAAATGTACATTTAGTCCAACTTCAAAAGTCCCTATAGTCTATAGCAGTCTCAAGAATGTTGTTGTTGTTTTAAATAAGTGAACTAATTTACTTTAAAAAGAAATGTTAAAAACAAAACAAAACAAATTGTTTTAGTCTGACTGGAATTAAGTCATGCAGCCTGAATGAAGTTATATGTGTGGAAACTCACCAGCGGTGATGACATTTACAGTTTAGGAGCTTAGAGTAACATATTTTTTTCTCCAATAAATAAGGTAGAGAAGATTTAAAAAGTACAGTAATTAAAAACAAACCAATCAACCAACCAGTCAGTTCTCCCAAAGCCGAGATTTTCACAATTCTTGCCAATTTCTTAGTTTTCTAATTTTTTTTAAAGATTTATTTATTTATTATATGTAAGTACACTGTAGCTGTCCTCAGATACTTCAGAAGAGGGCATCAGATTTCGTTACGGATGGTTGTGAGCCACCATGTGGTTGCTGGGATTTGAACTCGGGACCTTCGGAAGAGCAGTCGGAGCTCTTAACCACTGAGCCATCTCGCCAGCCCAGTTTTCTAATTCTTATTATGAAATTTTCAAATAATACATGTAGGCAAGGAGAAGAGTGCAGTCCTTCGCCTCATGGCCGGTTGCTCCGATACTCTAGCATTTCCTTAATCATTGTCATGTTTGGAAACCAATCCCAAACATTGAAAGGTTTTATCAGGAAGTACTTATACTCTTACTGATCAAATTACGCAGAAATAGCGTTTAGCTTCATTGAAAGAAGGAAAAACAAATTCCCTGTAGTTATTCCCTGACTTGAGGCTATCATACATGTTTATTCGCCCCTGTTGGTCACTGCAGCTGTGGTTTGGATAATGTCCATTTAAGCCAGTGATGTACCATTTGAGTACTGTATGTGTTCTTACATATAGACTATAGAAGTGTTTTATTTTTGAAAAGAGCTAAACTATTCTGTGGTTCTCAATTTAATTTTTGAAAACTAGACTATAGTTCTAATATGTTTATATATATATATATATGCAAGGTAGAAAACTATAAAACAAAATATAGTATTCTTAGAGATTGGAAACAAAAGGAAATAAGCATCAAAGAAATGCAAATCAAGGGACTGAAATAAGTCTAGAGATTTAAATTCACAATAAATTAGACTATATTGTTAATGAATACACTCAACAATGTTAAAAGTCCAAAGTCTTGTCTGAAATTTATCTAATCCCTTAACTGTAATCTCCAAAGCAAGACAGAGAAGCAGCTGGAAACCTCCAAACATCTCCATGTCTGATGTCAAAGTGGTCTTCAGATCTCCACTCCTTTTCACCTTTGTTGGCTGTAACAAACTTCTTTCTCCAGGGCTGGTTCTGCTACCTGTTAGCTTCCCTCAACAGATAGCCCAGGGCTCTGGCACCTTTTACATCTTGAGGTTTCCAAGACAACTTCAATGTTACTGCTTCTTGTTTCAGTGTCTGGGATCCACGAATGATTTTCTGTGCTCCTTCAAAGGGCTGACATCACTTCTCCATCTCTGCTTTTTGTAACACTCTAAGTTCAGGTTGATCCACCCCACTGCTGTTTTTGGTTATCATCCCATGGTACTGTCATCTCCAATACGCTGGGGTCTTCCACTGCAAGGTTTCATTAATAGCCTCTCATAGGCTCTCTTCATGATGCCAAACCTCAACTTCTTCACATGTCCCCTTCAGTTCTGGGCCACCAACTGCAGCTGAGGCTGCACTTCACCAATGGCATTCCATGGCTTCTCACACTGCCAAGCCTCAGCTGTTCTTCATGACCCCTTAATGCCTTCAAAACTACCACCTAGGAGAGTCTTACACATTACCAAGTCCAGCTGCAGCACAAGGTACAACCTTGGCTATCTCTGGAACACAGCTTCTTTGTGCTCTCAAAAAACACTTTTCAGAAGATTTCACCTCAGTGATGCTGGTCTCTTTTTAAATTTCTTAGCTCAGCTAACCAACATCAATTATTCCAGTAATCCCTTCTATTCTGGACTCTAAATTCTGAGCTACATGGGCAAAGCCTCTTGCTAAGGTTGGAATATGGCCCCTTTGTTCTATTACATTACCATCAGCTTTCTGTTTTCCAACTTTCACTTCCTAAGCTTGGCTGTCCTGGAACTTGTTCTGTAGACTGACTTTGAACACAGAGATCTGCATACCTGTCTCCTAAACATTGGGATTAAAGGTGTGATCCACCAAACCTGAATTTAAGTTTTTCTTCACCTAGAACTTTCTATGTTCTAGGCTGGCCTTGAACTTAGAGATCTGCTTGTCTTTGCCTCCTGGGATTAAATGTTTGTACTACCATGCCTGGACCTAAACTTAGCCGGGTTGCATCTTGCCCCAAGGTGACTACTCCCTTAGTTTAATTTAATATCCTTGAACACATGATTTAGCTCCATTCCACTTCCTGGTGCCCCTTTAATTCTCCAACCATATATTTTGTATTTTTCCTTTCTCAACTTGCTCATTTTCACTAAAATGTTCTTCATAAGAATGAACTTTAAGTAACCACACAACAGAATTACACCAGGCTGTTTTGAGACTTCCTTTTTTCAAAGCAATTAATCTAAACCTCTTCACCTTAGACTCAGTCAGACTCTTAAGACAATGGCAAAAAATCAGTCACATTCTTCAGAAAAATACGACCACAAAAACAGTATCTAGGCCACATAAGGAAATGTTTTTCCAATAAAACCAGGTTGGCACAGTTCAAATCACTCAGAGGAACAAAGCCTTCCATATTCCTTCTAGGGTATTCCATTAAGTCCCACAGAAACATTCCAGTGGTTTCCTTATCCAAAGTCCCCAAATCCACGTTCTTCCAAAAAACAATAAAACAAACGAAACAAACAAAAGCATAATTAGGCCTATCACAGCAATACTCTACTCCCTGGTACCAAATTCTGCCTTAGTTAGGGTTTTACTGTTGTGAACAGACACCATGACCAAGGCAACTCTTAAAAGGAAAATATTTAATTGGCACTAGCTTATAGGTTCTGAGGTTCATTCCATTATCATCAAGGTGGAAACATGATAGCATCCAGGCAGGCATGGTGCAGGAGGAGCTGAGAGTCCTACATCTTTATCTGAAGGCTGCTAGCAGAAAACTGACTTTCAGTCAGCTAGGATAAGGGTCCTAAAGCCCACACCCACAGTGACACACCTACTCCAAGACCACACCCAGTACAACAAGGCCACACCTAATCCAACAGACCACACCTCCAAATAGTGACAGTCCCTGGAACAAGAATATACAATCCATACAGCCATGTTCACACTTCTGTTACTTGAAAGCCAGTTCTGAGTGGGTTCCATCCAGGTAGAAGTTTTACGAAACCCAGAAATTTCTCATTACATAAATGTGGATGAATTTAGGAAGGGATAGGAAACCATAAGAGAATGTAGAAAATTAAGAAAAACTGTTAAAAAGAAGTCAGTGATAAACACAAATAAAATAATATTCTTACTTAATAGGATACAATGTCCCCAAATAATTAGAGAAAATGAATTTCACATAAGTAACAACTCTACACAGTATTGAAACTATTTCCTTTGATTATATTTTTCAATAGAAAGAATAAAATTTATACTATATCTGTCATTAAATAATGAATTAATCTCAAAGAACTAAAAGGAAAGATACATTTACTGGTGAAAATGCTGTTAATGAGATGTCAAAAACAGCATTACTTATTTATCATGGTAAATATCAATAATAAATGTGATTTGAGGAAAATCTATTCTTAAAAAGTAGAAACATTTAAGTAAGTAATGCAAATACTTGACAATTATAAATGGCTATGCTTTGTATATTTAATATATGTATAAATTAATAAAGAGTAGATATAAATGGGCATTTCACATGGTTATCAAATATGCAAATATTGTTACCAAACACATTTAGTATCCTTAACACGAATAGTCTAAAATAATGATAGTGATATAAATAGATGAAATGTTTGTGAACCATAATCTTCAAATTTGCAAAACTTCAGAAAATTAATTGTTAGTTTGACTTAAAGGGGGGATACAAATTGGAAAGGAAGAAGTCAAAGTATCACTATTTGCAGATGGTATGATAGTATACATAAGTGGACCCCCAAATTCGGTCAAAGAACTCCTATAGATGATATTCAACTTCAGCAAAGTGGTAGGATATAAAATTAACTCAAACAAATCAGTAGCCTTCCTTTATACAAATGATAAAACAGGCTGAGAAAGAAATTAGGAAACCATACCTCTCACAATTCCCACAAATAGTATAAAATATCTTGGTTTAACTCTTTTTTTTTAATTAGGTATTTTCCTCGTTTACATTTTCAATGCTATCCCAAAAGTCCCCCATACCCACCCACCCCCAATCCCCTACCCACCCACGCCCACTTTTTGGCCCTGGTGTTCCCCTGTACTGGGGCATCTAAAGTTGGCAAACCCAATGGGCATCTCTTTGCACTGATGGCCGACTAGGCCATCTTTTGATGCATATGCAGCTAGAGACAAGAGCTCCGGGGTACTGGTTAGTTCATATTGTTGTTCCACCTATAGGGTTGCAGTTCCCTTTAGCTCCTTGGGTAATATCTCTAGCTCCTGCATTGGGGGCCATGTGACCCATCCAATAGCTGACTGTGATCATCTACTTCTGTATTTGCTAGGCCCCGGCATAGTCTCACAAGAGACAGCTATATCTGGGTCCTTTCAGCAAAATTTTGCTAGTGTGTGCAATGGTGTCAGCGTTTGGAAGCTGATTATGGGATGGATCCCTGCATATGGCAATCAATAGATGGTCCATCTTTTTGTCACAGCTCCAAATTTTGTCTCTGTAACTCCTTCCATGGGTGTTTTGTTCCCATTTCTAGGAAGGGGTAAAGTGTCCACACTTTGGTCTTTCTTTTTCTTGAATTTCATGTGTTTAGCAAGTTGTATCTTATATCTTGGGTATCCTAAGTTTCTGGGCTAATATCCACTTATCAGTGAGTACATATTGTGCGAGTTCCTTTGTGATTGGGTTACCTCACTCAGGATGATGCCCTCTAGGTCCATCCATTTGCCTTGGAATTTCATAAATTCATTTTTTTAATAGCTGAGTAGTACTCCATTGTGTAAATGTACCTCATTTTCTGTATCCATTCCTCTGTTGAGGGGCATCTGGGTTCTTATTCTTACCAAGCAAGTAAAACATACAAGAACTACAAATCCCTGAAAGAAGATCTTAGAAGATGGAAAGATCACCCATGCTCATAGATTGGTAGGATTTACAGTGAAAATAACTATCCTACCAAAAGCAATCTACATATTCAATGCAATCCCCATCAAAATTTCAACTCAATTCTTCACAGACTTGAAAATAGCAACTCTTACTTTATATGGAAAAACAAAACAAAACAAACAAACAACAGGATAGCCTCAGGGAGTGGGAAGAGGGGGACCCTCTAGAAAGTACCAGAACCCCGGGAGGTGAGACTCTCTCAGGACTCTTTGGGGGTGACCTTAGCCAAAATGCCCAACTCTGGGGAGTGGAAACTGGAAGAGTCCACCTCTACAGAGGCAAAGGTTTACTAAGCCACAATCAGAATTTCTGACTCAATACTGTTCCTGTCTAAAGGAACTGCAAAATTGGAGAAGAGACTGAAGGAAAGGTGGTCCAGTGACTGGTCTAACAACTTGAGACTGATCCATCTCATGCTAGGGCACCAAAGCCTGACATATTGCTTATGCTTTGATGTGCATATAGAAGTGAGCCTGGCATGGCTGTCCTCTGAGAGGTCCTACCAGCAACTGAGTGAGACAGAAGCAGATACACCCAACCATTGAACTAAAGTTGGGGAACCCTATAGTTGAATTAGCAGAAGGATTGAAGAGGCTGTAGGGGAGAGCAACCCCAAAAGATCAGCAGTCTCAACTTACTCAGACCCCAGAGAGCTTCCAGAGACTGAGCCACCAACCAGGAGCATACACAGGCCCGTCTGTGGCTCCTGGCACTAATACAGCAGAGGTCTGCCTGGTCAGGCCTCAGTGGAAGAGGCCCCAGGGAAGGGGAGACATGGTGTGTATGTGGGGAACACCCTCTTGAAGTCGAGAGGGAAGAGGAGTGGGATGAGGAACTGTCGAGAGGGAGAGAACAAGAGGGTAGCAATGACTGGAATGTAAATAAATAAAATAAAATAAAAGTAAAGAAAAATGTTACAACAAAAGGGGTGGTCTCATAATCAGTATAGTATGCTTCTGACACATCTTTAAACAAGAGAAACAAAGTCGAATAAAATGTAACTCCAAAGACCAAGAGATATTCTGTAAAATGGAGATATCCTTTAGACTGACAGTCCATCACTTGAAGCTCTTGTTTATAATTAAGAGTTTCTTTCCTCTTCCAGTCTCAATGTAAGACTATTGAGATCTGGGGTGTAGAACATTAATATGCTAGGTTACCGTTACTTACAGTAACTCTATGCATACTATAGAATTAAAATAGTAAATAGGGCCTGGAGAGATGGCTCAGCAGTTAAGAATGTTGGTTGCTCTTCCAGAGCTTCTGAGTTCAATTCCTAGCAACCACATGGTGGCTCACAAATATTCATAAGAGAATCTCATTCCCTCTCTCCTGCCTGCAGATGTATATGCAGCAGAGCATCATACATTAAATACATAATATTTAAAAAGAAAGAAAAATAGGAAGAAAGGAAGGAAGGAAGGAAGAAAGGAAGGGAGGGAGGGAGGGAGGGAGGAAGGGAGGGAGGGAGGGAGGGAGGGAGGGAGGAAGGAAGAAAGAAAGAGCCAATGCCCTCTTCTGGACTCAGAAGACACTGGATACACATGATACACAGGAATGCATTCAGGTAAACCATTTAGACACATAAAATAGTAAAGAATAAAATAGTCTCTGGCAATAAAACATGATGAAGCTTTTGTTTTCTACACCTGTCATAACCACTGATGACAATATATTGCACACAGAACCCCAGCAAATGAATTTGTTCATGCAACTGGATGTGTTACTGCTATTTCTTTAGCTTTATCTTGTAACATAAACGTTGTTCTGTTTGTCCATAGCTTTGATACATCTGGACACTGTTAGTTAATATTCAGCCTCTGCACATTTAGTGACTAGGACTGTTAGGTTAAAGAATGCTTAAAAAGGCATCTTGTTCGCATAAAAGTTACTGTTTTCTAGAGATTTCACCAAAACAAGAATATATACTCTTCAATTTAAAAGTAAGTGTTGGAATTATTATCCTAATAGCAGAAATGTATACTGTGGTAAAATTATAGAGAATTTTGTGTATTACAACATTTCCTGGAGCAAGAAAACGTTTAGATTTTTCAAAGTATTATCGTGTGTGTGTGTGTGTGTGTGTGTGTGTGTGTGTGTGTGTTGAGAGTCTTTGATGCTCCTTCTAGATATTTGGTGTTTGTCACTGGGCTTGGACAAGGAAGTGGGCTCAGATAAGAATATTAGAAACAGTGACCATGGGGCTGTGTTTAACTTCTTTGCTGACATACTGCCTTCTGTGATCTCTCTACTTACTGTTTTAATTATTAATTTGTGTGGTCCTTTCCCTTAATACTCCGCTTGATTGCTATCTATTGTGATCTCCTTGTTTCCTACCTCACTTGATTACTTTGTCTTTGATCTAAGAACTGACCTTTTTTTTTTTTTTTTTTTTTTTTGTATGTTCCTAGAATGATATAAAAGCAAAGAATAAAGCTGCTTTAGCCTCAGTATGGGCTGGAGTCATGTTATAGTTTTGTCTAATTGTTTTCCTTCTTTTTCTTTTTTTTTTTTTTTTTTTTTTTTTCCTTAAGGATCCTTCTTTTTTTTTTTTTTTTTTTTTCATTTTTTTTTATTAGGTATTTAGCTCATTTACATTTCCAATGCTATACCAAAAGTCCCCCTTACCCACCCACCCCCACTCCCCTACCCACCCACTCCCCCCCTTTGGCCCTGGCGTTCCCCTGTACCGGGGCACACAAAGTCTGCGTGTCCAATGGGCCTCTCTTTCCAGTGATGGCCGACTAGGCCATCTTTTGATACATATGCAGCTAGAGTCAAGAGCTCAGGGGTACTGGTTAGTTCATAATGTTGTTCCACCTATAGGGTTGAAGTTCCCTTTAGCTCCTTGGGTACTTTCTCTAGCTCCTCCATTGGGAGCCCTGTGATCCATCCATTAGCTGACTGTGAGCATCCACTTCTGTGTTTGCTAGGCCCCGGCATAGTCTCACAAGAGACAGCTACATCTGGGTCCTTTCAGTAAAATCTTGCTAGTGTATGCAATGGTGTCAGCATTTGGAAGCTGATTATGGGGTGGATCCCTGGATATGGCAGTCTCTACATGGTCCATCCTTTCATCTCAGCTCCATACTTTGTTTCTGTAACTCCTTCCATGGGTGTTTTGTTCCCACTTCTAAGGAGGGGCATAGTGTCCACACTTCAGTCTTCATTTTTCTTGAGTTTCATGTGTTTAGGAAATTGTATCTTATATCGTGGGTATCCTAGGTTTTGGGCTAGTATCCACTTATCAGTGAGTACATATTGTGTGAGTTCCTTTGTGATTGTGTTACCTCACTCAGGATGATGCTCTCCAGGTCCATCCATTTGGCTAGGAATTTCATAAATTCATTCTTTTTAATAGCTGAGTAGTACTCCATTGTGTAGATGTACCACATTTTCTGTATCCATTCCTCTGTTGAGGGGCATCTGGGTTCTTTCCAGTTTCTGGCTATTATAAATAAGGCTGCTATGAACATAGTGGAGCATGTGTCCTTCTTACCAGTTGGGGCTTCTTCTGGATATATGCCCAGGAGAGGTATTGCTGGATCCTCCGGTAGTACTATGTCCAATTTTCTGAGGAACCGCCAGACTGATTTCCAGAGTGGTTGTACAAGCCTGCAATCCCACCAACAATGGAGGAGTGTTCCTCTTTCTCCACATCCTCGCCAGCATCTGCTGTCACCTGAATTTTTGATCTTAGCCATTCTCACTGGTGTGAGGTGGAATCTCAGGGTTGTTTTGATTTGCATTTCCCTGATGATTAAGGATGTTGAACATTTTTTCAGGTGCTTCTCTGCCATTCGGTATTCCTCAGGTGAGAATTCTTTGTTCAGTTCTGAGCCCCATTTTTTAAGGGGGTTATTTGATTTTCTGAGGTCCACCTTCTTGAGTTCTTTATATATGTTGGATATTAGTCCCCTATCTGATTTAGGATAGGTAAAGATCCTTTCCCAGTCTGTTGGTGGTCTTTTTGTCTTATAGACAGTGTCTTTTGCCTTGCAGAAACTTTGGAGTTTCATTAGGTCCCATTTGTCAATTCTCGATCTTACAGCACAAGCCATTGCTGTTCTGTTCAGGAATTTTTCCCCTGTGCCCATATCTTCAAGGCTTTTCCCCACTTTCTCCTCTATAAGTTTCAGTGTCTCTGGTTTTATGTGAAGTTCCTTGATCCACTTAGATTTGACCTTAGTACAAGGAGATAAGTATGGATCGATTCGCATTCTTCTACATGATAACAACCAGTTGTGCCAGCACCAATTGTTGAAAATGCTGTCTTTCTTCCACTGGATGGTTTTGGCTCCCTTGTCGAAGATCAAGTGACCATAGGTGTGTGGGTTCATTTCTGGGTCTTCAATTCTATTCCATTGGTCCACTTGTCTGTCTCTATACCAGTACCATGCAGTTTTTATCACAATTGCTCTGTAGTAAAGCTTTAGGTCAGGCATGGTGATTCCACCAGAGGTTCTTTTATCCTTGAGAAGAGTTTTTGCTATCCTCGGTTTTTTGTTATTCCAGATGAATTTGCAAATTGCTCCTTCTAATTCGTTGAAGAATTGAGTTGGAATTTTAATGGGGATTGCATTGAATCTGTAGATTGCTTTTGGCAAGATAGCCATTTTTACAATGTTGGTCCTGCCAATCCATGAGCATGGGAGATCTTTCCATCTTCTGAGATCTTCTTTAATTTCTTTCTTCAGGGACTTGAAGTTTTTATCATACAGATCTTTCACTTCCTTCGTTAGAGTCACGCCGAGATATTTTATATTATTTGTGGCTATTGAGAAGGGTGTTGTTTCCCTAATTTCTTTCTCAGCCTGTTTATTCTTTGTGTAGAGAAAGGCCATTGACTTGTTTGAGTTAATTTTATATCCAGCTACTTCACCGAAGCTGTTTATCAGGTTTAGGAGTTCTCTGTTGGAATTTTTAGGGTCACTTATATATACTATCATATCATCTGCAAAAAGTGATATTTTGACTTCCTCTTTTCCAATTTGTATCCCCTTGATCTCCTTTTGTTGTCGAATTGCTCTGGCTAATACTTCAAGTACTATGTTGAAAAGGTAGGGAGAAAGTGGGCAGCCTTGTCTAGTCCCTGATTTTAGTGGGATTGCTTCCAGCTTCTCTCCATTTACTTTGATGTTGGCTACTGGTTTGCTGTAGATTGCTTTTATCATGTTTAGGTATTGGCCTTGAATTCCTGATCTTTCCAGAACTTTTATCATGAATGGGTGTTGGATCTTGTCAAATGCTTTTTCTGCATCTAACGAGATGATCATGTGGTTTTTGTCTTTGAGTTTGTTTATATAATGGATTACATTGATGGATTTTCGTATATTAAACCATCCCTGCATCCCTGGAATAAAACCTACTTGGTCAGGATGGATGATTGCTTTAATGTGTTCTTGGATTCGGTTAGCGAGAATTTTATTAAGGATTTTTGCATCGATGTTCATAAGAGAAATTGGTCTGAAGTTCTCTATCTTTGTTGGATCTTTCTGTGGTTTAGGTATCAGAGTAATAGTGGCTTCATAAAATGAGTTGGGTAGAATACCTTCTACTTCTATCTTGTGAAAAAGTTTGTGCAGAACTGGAGTTAGATCTTCTTTGAAGGTCTGATAGAACTCTGCACTAAACCCGTCTGGTCCTGGGCTTTTTTTGGCTGGGAGACTATTAATAACTGCTTCTATTTCTTTAGGGGATATGGGACTGTTTAGAAGGTCAACTTGATCCTGATTCAACTTTGGTACCTGGTATCTGTCCAGAAATTTGTCCATTTCGTCCAGGTTTTCCAGTTTTGTTGAGTATAGCCTTTTGTAGAAGGATCTGATTGTGTTTTGGATTTCTTCAGGATCTGTTGTTATGTCTCCCTTTTCATTTCTGATTTTGTTAATTAGGATTTTGTCCCTGTGCCCTTTAGTGAGTCTAGCTAAGGGTTTATCTATCTTGTTGATTTTCTCAAAGAACCAACTCCTCGTTTGGTTAATTCTTTGAATAGTTCTTCTTGTTTCCACTTGGTTGATTTCACCCCTGAGTTTGATTATTTCCTGCCGTCTACTCCTCTTGGGTGAATTTGCTTCCTTTTTTTCTAGAGCTTTTAGATGTGTTGTCAAGCTGCTAGTATGTGCTCTCTCCCGTTTTTTCTTGAAGGCACTCATAGCTATGAGTTTCCCTCTTAGAAATGCTTTCATTGTGTCCCAAAGGTTTGGGTACGTTGTGGCTTCATTTTCATTAAACTCTAAAAAGTCTTTAATTTCTTTCTTTATTCCTTCCTTGACCAAGGTATCATTGAGAAGAGTGTTGTTCAGTTTCCATGTGAATGTTGGCTTTCTGTTATTTATTTTGTTATTGAAGATCAGCCTTAGTGCATGGTGATCTGATAGGATACATGGGACAATTTCAATATTTTTGAATCTGTTGAGGCCTGATTTGTGACCTATTATGTGGTCAATTTTGGAGAAGGTACCATGAGGTGCTGAGAAGAAGGTATATCCTTTTGTTTTAGGATAAAATGTTCTGTAGATATCTCTCAGATCCATTTGTTTCATCACTTCTGTTAGTTTCAGTGTGTCCCTGTTTAGTTTCTGTTTCCATGATCTGTCCATTGGTGAAAGTGGTGTGTTGAAGTCTCCCACTATTATTGTGTGAGGCGCAATGTGTGCTTTGAGCTTTACTAAAGTTTCTTTAGTGAATGTGGCTGCTCTTGTATTTGGAGCATAGATATTCAGAATTGAGAGTTCCTCTTGGAGGATTTTACCTTTGATGAGAATGAAGTGTCCCTCCTTGTCTTTTTTGATGACTTTGGGTTGGAAGTCAATCTTATCAGATATTAGGATGGCTACTCCTGCTTGTTTCTTCATACCATTTGCTTGGAAAATTGTTTTCCAGCCTTTCATTCTGAGGTAGTGTCTATCTTTTTCTCTGAGATGAGTTTCCTGTAAGCAGCAAAATGTTGGGTCTTGTTTGTGTAGCCAGTTTGTTAGTCTATGTCTTTTTATTGGCGAGTTGAGACCATTGATGTTAAGAGATATTAAGGAAAAGTAATTGTTGCTTCCTGTTATTTTAGTTGTTAAAGGTGGCATTCTGTTCTTGTGGCTGTCTTCTTTTAGGTTTGTTGAGGGATTACCTTCTTGTTTTTTCTAGGGCGTTGTTCCCGTTCTTGTATTGGTTTTTTTCTGTTATTATCCTTTGAAGGGCTGGATTCGTGGAGAGATAATGCGTGAATTTGGTTTTGTCGTGGAATACTTTGGTTTCTCCCTCTATGATAATTGAGAGTTTGGCTGGGTATAGTAGCCTGGGCTGCAGTTTGTGTTCTCTTAGTGTCTGTATAACATCTGTCCAGGCTCTTCTGGCTTTCATAGTCTCTGGTGAAAAATCTGGTGTAATTCTGATAGGCTTGCCTTTATATGTTACTTGACCTTTTTCCCTTACTGCTTTTAGTATTCTATCTTTATTTAGTGCATTTGATGTTCTGATTATTATGTGTCGGGAGGAATTTCTTTTCTGGTCCAGTCTATTTGGAGTTCTGTAGGCTTCTTGTATGTTCATATGCATCTCATTCTTTAGATTTGGGAAGTTTTCTTCAATAATTTTGTTGAAGATGTTTGCTGGACCTTTGAGTTGAAAATCTTCATTCTCATCCACTCCTATTATCCGTACGTTTGGTCTTCTTATTGTGTCCTGGATTTCCTGGATATTTTGAGTTAGGATCTTTTTGCATTTTCCATTTTCTTTGATTGTTGTGCCGATGTTCTCTATGGAATCTTCTGCACCTGAGATTCTCTCTTCCATCTCTTGTATTCTGTTGCTGATGCTCAAATCTATGGTTCCAGATTTCTTTCCTAGGGTTTCTATCTCTAGTGTTGCCTCGCTTTGAGTTTTCTTTATTGTGTCTACTTCCCTTTTTAGGTCTAGTATGGTTTTGTTCATTTCCATCACCTGTTTGTATGTTTTTTCCTCTTTTTCTGTAAGGACTTCTACCTGTTTGATTGTGTTTTCCTGTTTTTCTTTAAGGACTTGTAACTCTTTAGCAGTGTTCTCCTGTATTTCTTTAAGTGATTTATTAAAGTCCTTCTTGATGTCCTCTACCATCATCATGAGATATGCTTTTAAATCTAGGTCTAGGTTCTCAGGTGTGTTGGGGTTCCCTGGACTGGGCGAAGTGGGTGTGCTGGGTTCTGGTGATGGTGAGTGGTCTTGGTTCCTGTTAGTAAGATTCCTCCGTTTACCTTTCGCCATCTGGTAATCTCTGGAGTTAGTAGTTATAGTTGACTCTGTTTAGAGATTGTTCTTCTGGTGATTCTGTTACCGTCTATCAGCAGACCTGGGAGACAGATTCTCTCCTCTGAGTTTCAGTGCTCAGAGCACTCTCTGCTGGCAAGCTCTCTTACAGGGAAGGTGCGCAGATATCTTGTATTTGGACCTCCTCCTGGCCGAAGAAGAAGGCCCAAAACAGGACCTTTCTCAGACAGTGTGTTGCTTTGGCAGTTCCCAGGTGGTACAGACTCTCACCTAAGCAGACTAAATTCCTAAGTTCCTTGGAGTCCCGGGACCAAGATGGCGACCGCTGCTGCTGTGGCTTAGGTCGCCTCCCCTGCCGGGTGGGCACCTGTCCTCCGGTCCGGAAGGTGGCCGGCTGTCCCCGGCCCACACAGGGTGCTGCCTCAGCGCCTCTGTGCTTCTGCCTGTTCCAGAAGCTGTCAGGTTCTCTGGCGCACCCTCTCACCTGTTCAGACTAATTTCCTAAGTTCGGCGGGTCCCGGACCAAGATGGCGACCGCTGCTGCTGTGGCTTAGGTCGCCTCCCCAGCCGGGCGGGCACCTGTCCTCCCGTTTTCCTTCTTTTTCAATCCTCACTCCTTCCTTTGAGACCCTGTTGACGGACTGAGCTGGTTTGGTCCTTGTGTGTGTGTGTGTGTGTGTGTGTGTGTGTGTGTGCGCGCGCGCGCGCAGGTGGTGTTGTATGTTATGTATGTGCAGACACCATATAGTCCAGAAGAGCACACTACCTCCCTTGAAGCTTGAATTATAGGCCTTTGTGAACCATCAGATATGGGTGCTGAGAACTAAGTTCAGTTGTCTATATGATCAGTACATGGTCTTAACCACTGACTCTTTTCTCCAGCAGTGAAAACTCATTTTTAAGTTATCATAAATAATCTTCTTTAATAAAAATGCATGGATAGTAAGTAAAACATTTTCATAAATTCTATTTCATTTGACAATACTTTTGCAGATTCCAAAAAGCACTTGGATGGATACAAGCACTCCAAGATCAGGTTTGAAGCTCACAACAGTGATTCAGGCTGAGTTAATTAAGAGAAAATCTCCAAGTCTCCAGAATTAGTGAACCTTCGTTTAGATGTTACAGCTTTGAGAAAAAAAGGCATCCCCAGTGGAGGTGTTGCAGCTCTGAGTTAGGTAGGTTTATCCAATGCTAGTGCTACAGCTATGAAGGGAAATATATTTTCCAGCAAGGAACAAACGGATACAACAATCTCACACCACTCATCAAATTTCACAAAGGAGATATATTGGGAAAGTCACAAGAGGTGTCTGTCTCTGCTAGGGAGAGAAGCAACAGAGTCCTGAGAAGAAGACAGGCTGTCCAGAGGGTTTCTTGTGAGGGCAGAAGAATTTTCAAGCATAGGGATTGGTGGGATTTCAAGCAACCTGGAGGATTGGTGAAATTTTGGGTGCTGGGGTTGGTAGATTTTGATATGTTTTCAAACCCAGAAGTGGACTCTGGCTGTACCCTACCCCATCTCTGTTGATAATCACTAGTTTTTCTATTGTGTAACAGCATAAAGTCTTGAGTAACCTTTCAGGAATAACATACATTCTTCAAAGCATAACTGTGTTATTACCATCTCTCTTCAAAAGCTTCACAATTGATTATTTTAACCTAATTCTCATTGTATGTATGTATGTATTTATTTATTCATTTTACATTCAATTGCTGTACCTCTCCCAAATCATTCCACCATTCCCATCCCCTTCTCCTCTGAAAGGGTAGAGGCCCTTCTGAGTATCTCTTCACTCTGGCACATCAAGTCCCCACAGAGCAAGGCACTTTGCTCACTGCGAAGAGACAAGACAGCCAAGTTAGGGAAATGGATTCTACAGATAAACAACCACTTTAAGGATATCCCCAGCTCCAGTTGCTCGGACTTACATGAAGACCAAGCTGCACATCTGATAAATATATGCCAGGAGACTAGGTCTAGCCCATGTATCCTCTTTGGTTGGTGACTCTGAGAGCCCCAAAGAGTCCAGGTTATTTGACTCTGTTGGTCTTCCTGAGGAGTTTCTACCACTTTGGGGTTCTCAATTCTTCCTTCTATTCTTCCATAAGAGTCCCCAGGCTATATCCAATGTTTGGCTGTGGTCCTCTGCATCTGTCTAAGTCAGCTTCTTGGTGAAGACTCTCAGAGGACAGCCATGCTGGGCTTCTGTCTGCCAGCATAACAGAGTACCATTAATAGTGTAAAGGGTTGCTTCTTGTCTGTGGGATGGATCTCTATTTGGACCAGCTATTTCTTGGTCATTACTTCAGTCTCTGCTCCATCCATGTCCTTGCATTTCTTGTGGAAGGATGCACTTTGGGATGAAAGTTTTGTGGGACGTTTAGCTCCACTGGGGTTCCTACCTAGATACAGGAGGTGACCTTTATGGTTCCATGTCTCCACTGATATGAATCTCAGCTAAGGTCACCTCTGTTGATTCTTGGAAACATCCCATTGCCCCAGTTTCCCACATCCTCCAGATGCCCCCCACCTCCCTTGCTCCTGATAGCTGCAGACTCCATTCATCCTCCTGGCCATCTGGCCATCTCCCATCTCTCGCCACACCTAATATTCAACCATTCCATTCCCACCAAGTTCCATCCCTCCATATGCCTCCAATCACTATTTTATTCCTCCCTGTAAAGGGCTGCAATCTACGTGCCGCCACTAGATGGTGCTAAACCTCATTGTGCGCAGCTGCGAGAGCACAGCCAGCCAAAGTCACCAGTCCGTCTCCGAGGCTTTTGCCCAACCCCTGGGGGCTTTAACCTATCCCCAGGGTGCATGAGGATCATGGGTGTTGCTACCAGTCCTAGTTTAGACACGTCACCAAAAGTATTTAAGCCACACACTTTCTGAGCTTTCTTTGTCTACCTCAATATGATATAGAAGTAAAAGTTAACCGTGGAAGAATCTGGTGTGTCCTGTGTTTATTTCCCGCGGGACGGGGATAAGCTCGGGATACCTCCCTTATAAGTGAGATTCTAGCATCCTCCCTTGGACCTTCCTTCTTATTTACCTTCTTTGGGTATGCGGAGTGTAGCACAGGTATCCTGTATTTTATGGCTAATATCCACTTATAAGTGAGTACATAAAGTGCATGTCTGTTTTAGTCTGGGTTACCTCACTCAGGATGATATGTTCCATCCCTTTGCCTGCAAAAATTCATGATATCTTTGTTTTTAATAGCTGTATTAAAATAGCCATATTAAATAGCTGTATCCATTGTGTAGATGTGCCACATTTTCTTTATTCATTCTTTAATTGAGGACATGTGGGTTTTTTCCAGTTTCTGACTATTACAAATAAAGCTGCTATGAATATAGTTGAGCAAGTATCCCTGTGGTATAGTGGGGCACCTTTTGGGTATATGCCCAGGAGTGTGTCTTAAGGTAGAACTATTCCAAGTGTTCTGTGAAACTGCAAGACTGATTTACAGAGTGGTTGTACAAGGTTGCACTCCCACCATCAATGGAGGAGTGTTCTCCTTGTTCCACATCCTCCTCAGCATGTGCTCTCTCTTCAGTTTTTGATCTTAGCAATTTTGATGTGTATAAGATGGAAGCTCAGAGTTGTTTTGATTTGCATTCCCCTGATGACTAAGGACTTTGAACATTTCTTTAAGTACTTCTCAGCCAATTGAGATTCCTTTGTTGAGAATTATATATTTAGCCCTGTACCCCATTTATAAAATTAGGTTATTTGGGTTGCTGATTTATAACTGCTTAAATTTTTTATGCATCTTATATAATAGTCCTCTGTCAGATTTAGGGTTGGTGAAGATCCTTTCCCAAAATGTAACACACTGTCATTTTGTCCTATTGACAGTGTTCTTTGCCTTACAGAAGCTTTGCAATTTCTTTAGTTTCCATTTATCAATTATTTATCTTAGAACCTGAGTCATTGAGGTAAAGGCTCTAACTATAACCCAGATTAACTACTCCATGTATTGTTAGTTGTTTAAGTGTTGTCTTCAGCAATAAGGTCTTACATTCATTTTGTAGAGAGTAATCAAAAACTTTGGCAATAGCCTGGGTTATTTCTGGGTTCCCATGGGGCCACGTTGAACAAACATTTGATTAGATGTAATATATCCAGAGGAGTAATATCTAGTTGGGACTCCACCTTCCATGTTATTTGGTGATTCCATTTAGATCTCCTTCATATAGGTGTGTAATACACACACACACACACACACACACAGAGGTTTCTATTGTATTTGGATTCTGTGCAACCATTAAAAGGACCCTTAGTTTTAGCTGTCTCTTCCTATATTCCCTCCTTCATGCTCCTTGGTCTATCAGATATGTAAACGTTAGTAAACGTTTCCCCTTTCTGTAGTCTGTGACATTGTCTGAATGATAGTGTCCTTTATCATGAAAAGTTTTCCAGTTTCATGAGGATCAGTTTCCTAATGGTTTTCTTGGTGCCTGTGCTATTGGTGTTCTACACAGAAGGCCCTTTCTAGTATCACTGAATTTAAGACTCTTCTCACTTTCTTTTCTATCAGGGAGAGTCTAGGTGGTTTTATGTTGAGATTATTGATCCATTGGAGTTGAGTTTTGTGCAGGGTGGTTAGTATGGATCTACTTGTATTCTTCCGAAAGCAGCATTCCAGCTTGAGGAATACCTTTTTTGAAAATAAATTTTTTCCAATGTGTATTTCTAGGTTTTTTTTTTAAATAAAAGATCAGGTGACCAGCCTATGTCTTGTTCTTTAACTCAATTCCATCAATCCAAGTATTTGTTTTTATGTACTAAACTATTCTTCTAATTATAACTCCATAGTACAACTTGAAATCTAGGATGCTGATATTGCCAACAGTTCTTTGGTTAATGAGTTTTTTTTTTCAGCTGTCCTGAGTTTTCATTTGTGTGTGTGTGTGTGTGTGTGTGTGTGTGTGTGTGTGTGTATGCGTGTGTGTGTTTGTACGAAGCTGAAAATTTTCTATTAGAGTTCTGTGAAGATTCATGTTGAAATTTATGGGGTTTCTATTGAATCTTTAGACTACTTTAGGTTGGCTATCCTTACTGTGTTAATCCTACCAAACCATGAGCACAAGAGATTTTTCCATTTTCTGAAATCTTCAGTTTTTTTCTTCAGTGTCTTAAAAGTTTTATTATATAAGTTTCTTACTTGCTTGATTAGAGTTAGTCATATACATGCATATATATATATATATGTGTGTATATATATATATATATACATTAGCTTAAATTAAGAGTTAATTAGTTTCCTATCAAAACTATGCTGTTTTCAGTTTGATGCAAAGCTTGGTATAAAAACATTTCATGTATTTAAGTGTAAGTCCCTTAAATAAACAGGAAATAAATCAGAAACATGAATTAAGACTGAACTTCCTCTCCCATTTGTGAAATCATTGCTTACATAATGTTATAAATCAGGTAATATTGTATTCAGGTATGAACTAGAATGTTTCTCCTTGCAGGATCACACATGATATTAAAACTGTACATTTTAGTCAATGCCTGGAAACTTTTACCTTGTCATCTTTTACTTAGAATTATAGTAATAAAATTCTAAATAACAAGGCTTTAGAGATGGCTTGATGATTGACAACAGTTTCTCTTCTTGCAGACAACCTGCATTAAGCTGCCATCACCTGTATAGTGGTTCGAAACTTCAGTTATAGAGGATCAGACTTCCTCTGACCTCCGTGTGCTCCAGTGTGCATGGGGTACATATCCATACATTTGGGCACACACATGTACACACATAAATACATACATGCATACATACATGCATGCATACATGCATGCATACTTATATAAACGGTCCAAATAACAAAATAGAATGAGCCTTTTAAGATAGAAGGACATTTCACTTTAATTTTTGGCAGACTGATGAAAAGACAAAACTAATTATCCCCTGATCACAGTAGAGTCTATATGTTCCTTGTATAATTATTACTGCTTTTTTTAATACTCATTGGCAAAATTCCAATGAAAAGACAGTAATCTAAGGGGGTTTGGGAGTATAATTCTGATACAGGAAAGGCCGATGTAGTAATAAATAGTTCAAGTATGAACATCAGAGCTTACCTCTGTGCAATAAACTACATACATCTTAGTGAGAATGTAAGATTCAGTTTCACAGGAAATTAAAGAGCTCATCTCTTTACATTTTACCATGCAAATGTAGATAATTGAGTATGAAACAATTTTTATTTGAATGATTACCACTGTTTCCTTTTTACACTCTCTAGAAGTCTCCTTTGCAATTTTGAACAAAAGAAAAATTCATTATATGAGGAAATGACATGTAAATTATACACTCATATTCCATTATTTTTGCATCAAGTAAAGAGCATATTCAATGTTCTTCTCTTGTCCTACAAAGAAAACTTACTCTGTTCATGTTCATTATCATCAGTTTAAATAACTAAGCTTATTATAGTAATAAGATTCTTAGTAAGTTTCTATTAAGTAATAATTTACATAAAACTCACTCATTACATTTAAAAACTAAAAAAATGATCAAACGAGAACTACCAAAATTGATTACTGAAATATGATTTAGGTAAAATAAGATTCAGAATTATGTATTGTAATTTCAAAATAGTCAACCCTAGAATTTAAATTAGTCAGTAGCCAAAATGAATAGCCATCCAGGTTAAGCAATTGAAGATAAGATATTAAATTTGGAAAATAGAAACAAATAGAGGAAAACAAAGAATCATGATGGGAGCCATATGGTACATAGAAACCTGGCTGAGAAATGGCGAAGAGACACTCAAAACATGGTACATTCAAAATCCAGCAAAGGGTGCAAAGAGCTCTCTTCTGTGCTTGCCCTTTTCCCTACACCCAAGTTAAGGCCAAAACCTAGAACACTTAATATCCTACTATAGTCATAACCCAAAGTTAAGAATGTATTAAATCACCCTCTGCTTTACGTTCATTCATTGCCTTTTGTTAGTGTAGCACATAATCAAGTAGCAACCTTCCACAGTAAATACTTGAAATTCTAATTTAAAAAAATCCAATGTGTGTTTATTTTAGACATTAAATGCCATTCATGTAATCAAGTATCCAATTTAGGTCTTATTTTCATGAATTTTACATGGAATGGATTGTTTGATTTTTTTAAGGTTTAAATTATTTTTGTGTGTGGGGTGTGTGTGTGTGTGTGTGTGTGTGTGTGTGGGTGGGTGGGTGGGTGTATACGTATGCATACTCAGATACAGACCACCAGATGTTGGTAATGGGAAATCTAGTCCTCTATAATTGCAGCAGGTGCTCTTAACCTCAGAGTCATCGCACTAGTGCCTTATTTATTAAACAATGTACTTACTTACTTACTATTTATTTCATGTATGTGTGTATGTGTACATGCATGTATGCACCGCCTTGGATAAGCCAGAAAACATCTTTGTGCAGTCATTTCTCTCACTAACGTGTGACTCCATGGGATCAAACTCAAGTCGGAGAGCATATAAATATTCTTTTAGTCTATCTATCACGTGATTCCATTTCTGTTAACCCTTTCTTCCCCTCTGACACCTCACAAGCTGCGTCTTTGCTGTCCTCCTTTCTTTCAGCAACCTTCTCTTCCAAGCTCCCAGCAAAATAATCCATCAAGCTCTGAGAACCCAATGACATTTCCAACCCCAAATTCTAAACACTTCTGTAATTCTCAGTTAAATTAGTCCAAAGCTATGACAGTGACCAGAAAGCGGTGTCTTTGGGAATAGGATCTTATAATCTAGTCACAGTAGGCAGCAAAAAGCAACAGTAATAGCCTGTATTGTTTGAAGTAATGTGTGGAATGTCCTAGACTAACAACTCAAAGGGAAAATGTCTGATATCAAGTTTGTTTGTTTGCTTGTTTGTTTGATATTGTTTTTTTGTTTTGGATTCAGAAATCCATGAATCCAAAATGAATGTATTATCCAGCTCTCTTGTAATGACTACCATAAACCAACGAGGGAAATGTAACAAGGAATGATATGAATAATAAGTCTAAAGTGCAGACAACACACAGCACCCCTCAGAAGACTTAGATAATTCAGCTATTATAACAACTTTAAATTAATTGCACTCTATGCATTGGAGAAAATAATAGCACAACCTGATAATATAGGCTCAGGTCAGTAAAATTAAAATGAAAACCCAAAAAAAAAAAAAAAAATAGAGTGCATTTAATAAAACTCCGGAACCAAGTAAAGAAATAGTGCAGTGGTGATTTTAAAAGTAATCTAGAAACAACTTCAGGCAATATGATCAAATATAAATATAGGTTAGAAAACAAACATTAAGTAGAAGTACTGGGAAACACAGGCATGAAAATTACAAAATGGTTCCACTGGTAAAAGCACTTGAAGTCATGCCCAACAACCTGGATTTGACTCCTTGGAGAAATAGCTGGAACTGCAGAGCTGGCTCCTGCATGTTTTGTTCTGACCCCTATAATGTGCATTGGTGTGTGTAATAACAATCTAAAACAAACGGACAAAATGAGATGATATTAAAATATTGATGTTGTTTTTGAGAGAGGAGTGACAGGGAGAGAGAGAAGGAAAAAGAGAGAGATGTGAGATGATCATGAAGTTAAGAAGGATGCTGATAGTACTTGGGAGGGGTTGGTGGGAATCAAAGAATATCATCAAAATATATTAAGAAATAATAGGAAATATTTTTAAAGGAAAATGGGCAAAAGAAACAGGCAACATAATCATTGGATAAGCTTAAAAGAGAAAACGGGGGTCTAAAAATAGACCTATGTTTTACATATGTGTGTGTGTGTGTGTGTGTGTGTGTGTGTGTGTGTGTGTGTGACAGAGAGAGAGAGAGACAGAGAGAGAGAGAGAGAGAGAGAGAGAGAGAGAGAGTTCTTTAAGGGTTTAATTATTGAATCAGGAGCTGCTGAAACAGGTTACCAAAACATGAGATAAGGCTATTCCTATTCCCAGGAGCCAAACCAAACAGGAACAAACCAAACCAAACAAATGAAAGAAAAAGCTAATAGAGGCACGGGTACATTATTTGCATTTTTGACTAAATGTAAATATGCCGTGTAGTTAGGAAGAGAACTTCACCCCACATCACAGATTATCTTTAAATTCTTTTCTCTTTCTCTTCTCTTCTCTTCTCTTCTCTTCTCTTCTCTTCTCTTCTCTTCTCTTCTCTTCTCTTCTCTTCTCTTCTCTTCTCTTCTCTTCTTTTCTTTTCTTTTCTTTTTTGATACAATGTCTTCTTTGTCTCAGGATCACAAACTTATTATCTAGAGAACAAGGGTATTATCTTATAACTGTGGCTGTTTTGCCTTCATTTGTTGAGTGTTGTGCTTATAATTGGGGGGCTTACAAATTTCTCAAAGTTTTATGTGGTGCTATTAGCTTAGATCATATGAGAAATCAAGCTGTTTTAGTATTGAAGTATAACTCCTAAAATGTCTAGTAATTCTCAATTCTCTTTTAATACAAGGCCTCGAGGAGTAAGTAACAGAAACGGAACACTTGATGAACGTATTAATATATTACTGGGACAAATATCAGACATAAATGAACTTTAAAAGACAAAAGATCTACTTTGTCTCACATTGGAGGTTCTGGTGCATGGCTCATTGGCCTCTTGCTTTGGGAATATAAAGGAGACATAACTAGGCAGCAGAGCAGGGCACTCATCCCATGTCTGTAAAGTGGAAGACACCAGCATTCCATAGTTCATTTCCAGGACACATCAAAAATGACCTATTATTTCCTGTATTCTTTAACTCTAATTCTTACTACCACCTCTCAAAATCACCATTCTGAAAACAAACCTTCAATACATGGACTCATGGGAGATATTTCAGAATCACTGAGAATTTACACTGAATATTTAATGATACACAAGAGAACAATCCTAATAAATTAAGTCTAAAACTGAGACCCTACTTTGAGCAATGATTCATACACCTATGTGGCATGTGCTGAAATGTTAGCTCCTTTACATAATGGGGTTTCAAATTGAGTGTGTTTTCATAAAAGTAACTTTTAGTAGTCAGATGTAAGTGTCATCTTGGAGGTTTACTGCTGAATAAGATCACCCTTTCTGGTTCTTTCTGAACTCTGGCTGCTGGTTCAACTCAGCTGTTCTGGCCATAACTCCTCTCCAAGCTGACTGATTGAATCAGGTTTCTCTTGGCTTCTCACTGAATTGCTTTGTTTGACCTCATACTAACTCTGGAAACCTGTTCTAATCTTCTGACTCCTTCTCATTCTCTAGCTCATTATGTCTTTACCTGTGTCTAGAATGTTCTCTCTCCAACCTAAAAATCGTCTCAATTCTCTCTCTCTCTCTCTCTCTCTCTCTCTCTCTCTCTCTCTCTCTCTCTCTGTGTGTGTGTGTGTGTGTGTGTGTGTGTGTGTGTGTGTGTGTGTATGTGTACATGCACTGCTCTCTTAAGTTGCCTCTCTTTCCTTTCTGTTCTCATGTGAGCTGGGCATATTCCATCTCTGACTCATTCTATCATATCTTTCCCTGATTCATCCCTTTGTCTGCCCCTCAATTAGATATCACTTTTAAGCATGGCTGTTTCCTTCTACAAATTACTTTGACCTTCATTGTTTGGATTTAGAGGTGTGTACTAAGGGTAAGTCTGTATTCCATGCAAAGGGATTAAGTGTATGAACTGTCTGCATTCCCTCTGAATCACACAGACCCATGAGGTCGTTGAATGTGTCCATTACATTCAAAGTAGGCTTGAACAGGGGCAGGCTTGTAACCTGGAAACTGGTGCCAGGCATTATCTTGTTGGGGAGTAACCTGGAAACTGTTATCAGGGGCTGACTTACTAGTTAACGTGAGATCAACCTTAGGTCAGGTTCTCTAAGATGGAGTCTGAACCCAAGATCAGGTTTCTTACTACTGTGATAAAATACTGACCAAAACCAACTTGCAGGGAAAGGAGATTGTTACAGCGTATAGCTTACAGTCCATTGCCTCTGAGGAAAGTTGTAGCAGGAGCTCAAGGTGTTCTGGAGACAGGAACTGAGGAGGAATCCTTGGAGGTGTGCTGCTTGCTGAATTCCTCTCTGCATTGCTCAGCTGACTTCCTTAACATCCCTGTTAAACCTAGGAACGTCACCACACACAGTGGGCTGGACACTCCTACATGAATTAGCAATGAAGAAAATACCTTATAAGCGTGCCCACAAGCCAATCTGATGAAGACCGTTCTTTGGCTGAGGTGACTTCTTTCAAGGTAGCTTTGTGTCAAGTTGATAACTAAAGCCAGCTAACTATGGCACTTCCAAAGCTTTTCTTTAAACGTTCTAAACATTAGTCATAAAGTGCATCTTATTTATGTTATTTTTCTTTACATGCCAAAGGGGATTACAGCACTGGGTTTGGCAGAATGTGTGTATGTGTGTGTGTGTGTGTGTGTGTGTGTGTGTGTGTGTGTGTGTGTGTATGTGTGTGTGTGTGTGTGTGTGTATGTATATATATATTTTAAACAAAGATTTCGTAGGGACATCTATTTTTTAATATTCTCTGCTAGGTAACAGATTAAGGCTTATTACTTTTATTGGAAACATTGTGTTTACATTCAGCCACCACAAAACTAGATTTTTTTTGAACTATTGTAATTTCCACTAATATTATCTTGAAAATTAAAATATTTATCCAAAACTAAAACAAAAAAACTATCCTTTAGATAATTTATCAGATTACCTAATTTAGATAATATGCCAAATCATTTGATAGATGATTTGTCAATCAGTTTAATAAGGTCTTTTTTATCAGTGTCTCATTGCTGTCATCATGATTCAATTTGACTTTTAAGGTATATATAGGTTTTCATTGATCAGAGAGCAGATTTTTAAAAGCTTATAACTGTGTATATTTAAGTGATCACTTCTCACCAATACAGTTGTAGTCATTATGGACTGAAGAAAGCTGTTTTTCTGACATTTCTAGTGAATTTTTGCTTTAGAATCATAAGTATGTAAATTTGCATTAATTCATGGCCTATCATTTACACAGAAACGTGTGTATAAGTAATGGTTCAGTGTTATTTGAATCATTCTGTACTATAAAAGAAATATGCTCTGTGTTTTACAAATTTACTTAAGATGACATGACAAACAATAAAACCGATCCTGTAAAATGGTGAACAGATTCCAATGTGTTAACATCTGAACACGTAAGGGTTATTCTTTAAAACAGTGTGAATGTTTCTGTAGTGCTAGTTTGTTTACAGGAGTAAAATGCCCTTCTATCATATAGGTTGCACTAACTTTATGGTTCTTTTAAACAGAACTTTATTCAAAACTCTATGCCATTAATACACATTTAATACAATCTCTCATGTCCCCTGTATTTTAAGGATGTGAATGAAGATGCATTATATCATGTTGAAATTTAGTAGCAATATTTTTAAGTCAGAAGCTCATCTGTTTAAATATTACATTAAACATCAACCCCAAACAAATATCATTATATGTGGAAATAAGTGGTGTCTTATTGCACATCTATGTGTTAGGTCTACCATCTAGTGGTCAGAAATATTTTTGCAGCCTTACATTTTTCTATTTATTATTAATAGTATTTATTTTATTTATTTACATTCCAAATATTGTTCCCCTTCTTGGTCTCCCCTCCAAAAGCCCCCACTATATAGCCTCCATTCCCTTTGCCTGTAAGACGACGGTCCTCCACCCATACACCCACTCCTGCCTCACCCCTCTAGCATCCCCCTTCCCTGGGGAAACATGCCTACACAGGACCAATGGCCTCCCCTCCCATTGATGCCAGATGAGGCCATCCTCTGCTACATATGTGGATGGAGCTATGGACCAGCCATGTGTACTCTTTAGTTGATGTTTGCAGGTGGGATGAATCCCATGGTAGGAGGGTCTCTAGAAGTCCTATCCTTCAGTTTCTGCTCCTTTTTTTTTTTTTTTTTTTTTTTTTTTTTTTTTTTTTTTTTTTTTTGTTCCTGCATTTTCTTTAGACAAGAACAATTCTGGCTTAAAGATTTTGAGATGGGTGGATGACACCATCCCTCAACTGGGGGCCATGTCTATCTGCTGGAGGTGGTCTCTTCAGATTCTTTCCTTCTGCTGTTGGGTATCTCAGCTAATGCCATCTTCATTTGTATCCTGGGAACCTCTTGCATACCTGGGGTCTGAACTTGATAGTGGTCCCAACCCCCATCCCGCCCTCTACACACTTCTATTCATTCTCTTTGCCCTCTGGACTTCTGTCTTTTCCTGATCCAACCTCCCCTTTCCCTCTCCAGCTCCCTCCCTCCATCTGCCTCCCCTTCTTATTTTCTCCCCCATTCTATGAGGGAGATTGAGACATCCACACTTTGACCTTACTTCTTGTTAAGCTTCATATGGTCTGTGAGTTGTATCATGGGAGTTCTTAGCTTTTGGGCTAATACCCACTTATCAGTGAGTACATCCCATATAGGTCCTTTTGCGTCTAGGTTACCTCAGTCAGGATGATATTTTCTAGTTCCATCCATTTGCCTGCAAAATTCGTTGTCATCTTTTTTTTTTTAATAGCTGAGTAGTATTCCATTGTGTAAATGAACCACATTTTCTGTATCCATTCTTCCATTGAAAGACATCTGGGTTGTTTTCAACTTCTGGCTGTTATAAATAAGGCTGGAGACAATGTAAACTTGCCTGTTCCTAGTTAAATTTTCCCCATGAGCATACCCTGACTTTCCTTAATGTTCTACAGTTTTGCATTTCCAAAGTAAAGTATTTCATACCCGTGAAAGCATATTCTCTGGTAGGAATGTGCAGAACTGTAGAAACCTATGTGTGAGTTGGTTACAATGGGTGTCAGTTTCACAGAACCTAGAATCACCGTGCAGGCAAAACTCTGCGTTAGTGTGAGAGATTTTGTAGACTGAGTTACCTGGGATAGGTATATCTACCTGGAATATAGGTGGCATCACTTAATGTTCAAGGGTCCTAGACTATGTTCAAGATGTAAAAAAAAAAAAAAGATGTGAACTGGCATTCATCTCTCTGTGTGCATGCAAGGCACAGATGTAATGTGTCAAGTTGCTCCCTGTTGGCATGCTTTCCAGTCCATGATAGCCTGAGCTAAAATTACACTCTTCCCTAATATTCATTTGCTAGGTATTTTGACCCAACCATGAATAAGAAATTAGTGCCATGTGCAAAGAATATCTATTATAATTTGTATCTGAGTGGCACCAGGTACTTTTAATTGCAGAGAAATAAAATGTAAAATAGAATAAGAATTTACCAAAAAAACATACTAAATCTAGAAGTGCTTACAATGATCTACAATTTTAATATTACATTAGGATGGTAGTGGTAATACATTAAGTATTTTAAAATTAACTTAAGCTACTAAGTCCCCAGAAGTAACTCGGTGAGAGAGCCCTTGAATAGCTTGCTCAAAGGTTTTTAACACTGCAAAAATAAGCAATGAAAATAAATTACTCACTCCTGAATTATTGATCTCTGAACAATAATCATGGCTCTCTGGGATAGTTACTTTTTATTGTCAACTTGTCAGAATCTCCAATTCCTGTAGATGAAAGAGCCCCAACTGAGGAATTGTCTAGATAAGTTTGAAAGTGCGCAGGTCTGTAGGGCATTGCTGTGATTGCTAATTGATGGAGAAGGCCCAGCCCACTGTACCATCCTTAGGCAGTTGAACATGGTGTGTGTGTGTGTGTGTGTGTGTGTGTGTGTGTGTGTGTGTGTTACCTTAGCCAGCCAATTAACAGGGTTCCGTCATGGTTTCTACCTTCAGGTCCTGCCCTGAACTCATGCCCTGGCTTCATTTAGTGATAGACTGTGAAATGAAAGTTTAAGTGAAAGAAACCCTTTTCTATGCAGTGTATTTTCACATTGTTTATCACAGAAAAGCAAAATAGGATACAAGCCAGGTCAGTCAGCCCTAGTTATTATAGTAAGCAGAGGAATGGAACGTGAATATTTCCTATGCCATTGCAAGGATTCCTTGATCGTGTGACTAATTCAAGATTATCAGAGGATAAACTGGATTTTCTGAGTAATACTGACATGATTATAACTATCTTCATAAAATGGAAGAAGAGGCAAAAATTTGAGAAGCTACATCATATGGAAGCAGGGATGGTGAGATTTGAAGACAGGGGCAAGAATCTCCTGGACTGAAAACCAGGGAAAGTTGGTCTCTGACATCTTCCGTTCATTGGAGGGCAGAGAAGCTGGAGTCTGTTGGCAGGAAAGGCTTGCAGCAAGAACAGCAATGGCAGAAATAGTGTGATTAAAAAAAAACAGTTGTCAGAGAAACAAAATGGGAAGCAAACATGACATGAAGCATCCTCCCATCTCCTTTTATCTCTTCTGTATGGAAAGGTGTCACCTACCCTAGAAAAGGAACTTTGCCTCTCATACATCTGCTGGGTTGGGTGTCGTTTTGTTGTTGCCAGGTCTAAACAAGTTAGCAAGCAAGACTAACCATCACAAGTGCTAATACTGACTTTAGAGAGCTGGCCTTCATGTCTGAATCACACAACCCACTCTAATAATTTATATTTTATAATATATAAATACATATTAATAATATGTTTGTGTATCTGGTTCTGATTCACTGAAGAACTCTACTAGACCAGAATAAATCAAGTTATCTACAAGATTGGTCTTTTGGAGGTCCATGAGCATCTTGTTTTAAATCAACAAGTTTGTGAGTCTTTGCTGGATACAGTATTGATTGAAGATTTATAAAAATCCTGTGTTGAAAACCGTGACTTTGTCAAGTGTTGGGGCACGCACCTTTAATCTCATAAGTCTGGAGGCAGAAGTAGGAGGATCTCTGAGTTCAAGGCCAGCCTAGTAGACACAGTGTGGGCTATATTAAGAAATCCCATTTCAGATAAAGAGAGAAACAGAGAGTGAGAGAGACAGAGACAGAGAGACACAGAGGGAGACAGAGAGATACACAGAGAGAACAGTTTATGGCTTACAGAGCAACAACTATTTCCAATATAATTTGATGTTCCATCATTCTCTGGAAGCAATAATTTTATGTTTACAATGCATTTTACATGGCTTTTACTTCATCTAAATATAAAGGTTTTGCTAGTTTTATTACAAGAAATATTGACCGAATTTCCACTTAATTCTGTGTTAGTTGTATTTGGTTTATTATTGGTTTGCCTTAGTTTGTTAAATAAATTTACTAATATTCCTCTTAATAAATACTTAACATATTTTCAATAGAACAACCCACTGGCTTTTGTTCACATTATTAATTAATTAATTAATTAACTAATTTGCTCTATAAGAACATTTGGTCAGAAAAACATGTCTGTACACCATGAACATGTGGTGTATCTGCTGAGGCCAAAAAAAATGGGGGGGCATTGAATCCTTCAGAGGTAAAAATATAGATGGTTCTGAGAGTTGATTGCTGAGTCATGTCTACAACCCTGGAGTCCAATTTTTCTCTTTTATTATATTAATTGTATTATATATCTACAATATATCATTCTATTTTTTTAGTTCTTCAGACATTCTATACATTGAGTTGTTCTTAGATCTATATTTTGTAAACTTAAAGTTTCTTTTTCCATTCAAGAGTAACAGTTTTGGATTAATGTAATCTCATTTATCTGTATTTGGTTTTTATTCCTGTGCTTCACAATGTTGCCCAAAATATCTTACTATGTAACACAACACCCCAGCTCTTCAAGACTTTTCATCGCTTTAGCTACCACTTTTAAGTCTTTATCCTGTGTTATTCACTATGCGACTTTCGGCGTCAAAGAATTGACACTTTTGATTTTTATTATTTTTGTTACTGCATATTTTATGTGTAAAGCAACCCTTAAATTAGAAGCTAGACGTCATGAGTTGAAATATGGTCTGAACAACGCGAGCTGAGATAACTGATTGCCACTGACTGCTTTGCTCTCCAAATCAGCAATTCCTTCCGTTGCTTTTTCCTTAAATAGGTGCCACAGTAAGTTCTCCCTGATAACATATATCCTGGGAGCTGCACAAGCACTTTCCTTTTCCTTATCAGTTGTGACCACTAGGTGGCGACATAATGCAAGAAATCAAAGTTTCAAAAGCCTCTGATTTTTTTTTTTTTCCCTTCCCACAAAACAGTTTTACAAGTTGTACTATGCTTCCCTTGAATTTAATCGTTAATTCAAGAATAAAATACTGTTTAGGTGTCATGTCTCTGATCCGAGCATTCTGGAAGCTAAAGCAGGAGGATGACTGCAAGTTCAAAGCCTGGCAAGGGCACAATTAAGTTCCAGGCCCGCTTTGGTTATAGAGATCCTAGCAAAACACAATAAAGCAAAGCAGAACATCCAGAAAACAAGACAATGACAACAACAAACTACGGGACTTTTTCAAGTCTTTTTTTTCCCCCACTTATATCCTTAAGTTTATAAAACCAAAAGGGAAAGCCATGTATATCATGTATATCATTAAATGAATATTATCTTCTTTCAAGATGTACAATTTACAACCGAAATTATGATACTGTTAATTTTAAATGAAATATAAGGTCACCTATTGTACAGTGCTAAGAGGACGAAAGGATAGCTTGTTCTGTAAGGTGCTTGACATGAAAGCGCAAGTGTATATTCCTAGGAGCGATATGAACTCAACAAGTCATGATGGTGCTTGCTTGCTTGCTTGCTTGCTTGCTTGCTTGCTTGCTTGCTTGCTTGCTTGCTTGCTTGCTTGCTTGCTTGCTTGTACCTGTAATGCTAGCTTGGCCAGGGAGAGCACAGGCAGATATATGAAGATCGTTTGTCTTCTAGTCTAGCTGAATCCATTAGCTTCAGATTAGGTGAGTCTCTCTCTCTCTCTCTCTCTCTCTCTCTCTCTCTCTCTCTCTCTCTCTCTCTCTCTCTCTCTCTCTCTCTCTGAACATATGAAAATGGAGAGTAATGGAGACATCAGCCTCGGGCTCATGTCCAAAAGCATCCACATGAACTTGTACATATGCACACATCAAAGACGTAGTGGGGTAGTGAGGTATTGGGGAAAGCTTTAAAGTAAGAATCGGACTTATGATTTTTCTGTTGGATAAGAATTCGTGCTTTATGTATCAGAAAATGGCCTACTCTGCCATCAGTGGAAAGAGAGGCCCATTGGTCTTGCAAATTTTATATGCCTCACTACAGGGGAAAGCTAGGCCCAAGAAGTAGGAGTGGGTGGGTAGGGGAGTAGGGGGAGGGTCTGGGGTACTTTTAGAATAGCATTGGAAATGTAAATGAAGAAAATACCTAGTTTTTTTTTTTTTAAAGAATTTGTGCTTATGACTTTTATGGAAGCTCTTATTATTGTCGTTTTGTTTTGTTGGTTTGTTTTCTGTTTTCTTTTTTTCTGCTTTGTTTAGTTCTTTAGTTTGTCCTAGATGATTTTATACATGTAGATGCTATATTTTGATCATTCTCCCCCTGGACCCTTTTAAAACCATTCCCCCCACTCCTAAATACCCTGCTCTCCACCAGCCTCTTCACAGCTTCAGAGTTTGGCTTGGTTTGTGAAACATTTGGTTTAGCCAAGGCTCTTGGTACGGCTGCTGATGTAACTATCCACTGGAGCTTGCTGGGGTCGCCACTGAGGACACATCTGAAGTCAGAGGCCCACATCGTTCTCCCAGACCCCGTCCAAAGCAGGAAGTGACGCAGCGAGACAGGATTCCTGATCCTCTCTTCCTCTCATGCTTACACCTTCCCCTACCACACACACATTTATTTTTATTAGATATTTCCTTCATTTACATTTCAAATGCTATCCCAAAAGTCCCCTATACCCTACCCCCACCCTGCTCCCCTACCCACCCACTTCCACTTCTTGGCCCTGGCGTTCCCCTGTGTTGGGGCATATAAAGTTTGCTAGACCAAGGGTCTCTCTTTGCAATGATGGCCGAGTAGGTCATCTTCTGCTACATATGCTGCTAGAGACATGAGCTCTGGGGGTACTGGTTAGTTCATATTGTTGTTCCACCTATAGGGTTGCAGATCCCTTTAGCTCCTTGGTTACTTTCTCTAGGTCCTTCATTGGGGGCCCTGTGATCCATCCAATAGCTGACTGTGAGCATCCACTTATGTGTTTGCTAGGCCCAGGCATAGCCTCATATGAGACAGCTATATCTGGGTCCCTTCAGCAAAATCTTGCTGGCATATGCAATAGTGTCTGCGTTTGGTGGCTGATTATGGGATGGACCCCCGGGTGGGGCTGTCTCTGGATGGTCCATCCTTTCATCTTAGCTCCCAACTTTGTCTCTTCGTACTTACACCTTTAAGGCAGACCCACTTGAGACTTCTTAGCTACTTTGAGTTCATGATTGCAGTGGCTGCCTTTGCCCAGTAGATGGCGCTTCATAACCCGACTCACATTCTTGCGGTGTCCTGCAATGTTCCTTGAGCCTTAGAAGAAGTCATAGGATATTTTATTGATGGTCAGTGATTCATCACTTATTCTCAGATCATTATATCCATTCACAGAGCAATCCCATATTTTTTCTAAGATAATTTAAAAACGTTAATAGTCTCTCCTTTATTCCATTTTTCCTTATTAGAGATTTTTTAAGGTAGACATGTAAAGGTCCTAGGAGTGCCTCAACGTTATCCAACTCCTCAGTTAGGGAGCTTCAGACACTTAAAATTTACTGGTGTTAGACCCTTAATTTATATTTATTTATAAATATATTTATTTATATTTATAATTTTATATCTTGACAACCTGGCATAGCTTTATCAAATCTCATAACTCTGACTCTAATTATTTATTGCTCCCTTAATGTGTTTATAAATATTCACTGCAAACTAATTTCGTTAGTATAAGAACATTGAAGGTAACAGCAACATACTTAATATAAATTGCTAGGATTCTACATCCTATTACAGATGATATGATCTTTTTCTTTCTCTCTCTCTTTCTCACATACATGCCCATGCAGCAAACACAAGCAAATGTGTAGCACTTAAAAATTGGTAAATAGAAGGTTAAAATCAATATTCATAGTGATTTGCAGTTATGTATAATAATAATTAGTCATAGATCATACAAAATAAGTAAAATCCCTATTAATGATAATAATGACATAAAGTGTTTAGAATATAATAAGCGCAGGAAGTTTGTACAATATGAAGCTTTTCCAATGAAAATTTGAACAGACCTAAGTCAGTGAATATATTGCCAATATTTTAGAAGGCAAATAATATTGGGAACTCAGTTTTACCTAAAGTGATCTACAAATATGAGTAGCATCAATCAAAATATGTTTAAACCAAAACTAGAAAATTTCATTTATGCTTTATATTGTAATTTCAAGGAACATCAAAAAGTCAAATTAGCTGGGTGGTGGTGGCACAAGCCTTTAATCCCAGCTCTTGGGAACCAGAGGCAGGTGGATTTCTAAGTTCAAGGCCAGCCTGATCTACAGAGTGAGTTCCAGGACAGCCAGGGCTACACAGAGAAACCCTGTCTCAAAAAAAAAAAAAAGTCAAAATAATATTGACAAATACCAAATACTGAGGACTCACAATGTCCAGCAGTTTTCTAAGGAATAAGATAATCCAGTTATAATTCTGTGTGCATATAGTCCAATGATTTACATAGGGATGAAAGACCACTAAATGGATGGATGTCTTAGATAGGTTTCCATTGTTGTGAAAAGACACCATGATCAAGGCAATTCTTTGGGATAGCATTGGAAATGTAACTGAGGAAAATACGTAATAAAAAAAAAAAGAAAATATCTAATAAAAAAAAACAAAGGCAAACATTTAATTGGGGCTGGCTTACAGATTCAGAGATTCAATCTATTATCATCAAGGTGGGAAGTTTGGCAGCATCCAAGCAGGTATGGTGTTGGAGAAGGAGCTGAAAGTTTCTACATCTTGGCCCAAAGGCAATCAGAAGACTGCTGTCTGCCAGGCAGCTAGAATAATGGTCTAAAACTCACCCTTCTTGAGACACTCTTCCTCCACAAGGCCACACTTAGTACAACAATGCCACATCTCATAATAATGCCACTCCTAGGCCAAACCTATTTAAACCACCACAATGGATAAAAAATAAATATGTTTTCTCAAATGGTGCTAGATACATAGTAGATAAATAGCACGGTGAGTTTCTGCTCTTATCTAACCTTCTGTTAGCTAAGTCTCCACCTAATGTAAAAAACAAAATGACACTGGAGGCCAAAACATAAGAACCAATCCATGACAAATCTTGGAAGACAACACAGAAGATGCTTCTTGATAATTTAAGTGACAGGAATGTAGTTCACCAAAGATCCGCCTATGGAAGAAAACCATGAGTAGTTAGTTCAAGGAAGTGGTCTATTCATGGAGTTCTGCAGTTCAAAATGTATTAGAAATTATTCATTTTATGTTTTACTTAGGATGGGCGAAGTTCGATTCATAATAGCATGAGGAGGACAGTACAAGGCCCTAAAATGAAGTGAATTGCTGTAACTTCTTAAGATGAGACCATGTCCAAGCTTTTTGTCAGATCTGCTTTCAGAGCAGTATAGGCAGGAATGCACTGAGGTCAGCATACTGACAACTCCCCCCAAAGATACAACAAATTCATCAAAGCATGAAGGAAGCATAGTCCTGGGGGTGTGGGTGAAAATGGTTTCTAAGCACAGTGATCCTCAAAAGATATGATAGAGTAGCTGGTGACAACCCTGCCTTTATTCGAAGAGGTCTCCAGGTTATTAAAAGCTCAGGAATAGACAGATTTAAGCTTCATCCATTCTTAAATAGGTATGCATGAAATATCAACATGATTTGTAGGTCTGAAATAATCCACTTTTCCAAACATGTTCTACAAAACACTCCACATAGGGTTGGTGAGCAATACATTTTGCCCTTCAGATAGAAATTACTTCTAATTGATATATTCATGAATCTAAGTTGTAAAGAAATAATAGACCATAATGGGATTAACTGTTCCATGACCTGTCATTTGGCTTAAGCACAGTATCCTGAAGAGTTGTGGTGGCAGTCAACTTGATTCCACCTCACACCAGTCAGAATGACTAAGATCAAAATCTCACACAAGAGCAGATGCTGACTAGGATGTGGAGAAAGAGGAACACTCCTCCATTGTTGTGGGTGAAGTAGGTTTTGTTTTTGTGTTTGTTTGTTTGTTTTTTCGAGACAGGGTTTTTCTGTGTACCTCTGGCTGACCTGGAACTCACTTTGTAGACTAGGCTAGCTAGATTTCTATACTCAGAAATATGCCTGCCTCTGCCTCCCGAGTTCTGGGATTAAAGGCGTGCACCACCACGCCCAGCAACTCCTCTTCCATTGCTGGTGGGATTGCAAGCTGGTGCAACCACTCTGGAAATCAGTTTGGCGGTTCCTCAGAAAATTGGACATAGTATTACAGGAAGGTCCAGCAATACCACTCCTGGGCATATAGTCAGAAGATGTTCTAACTGGTAAGAAGGACACATGCTCCACTATGCTCATTGCAGCCTTATTTATAATAGCCAGAAGCTGGAAAGAACCCAGATGTCCCCTCAACAGAAGGAAGGATACAGAAAATGTGGTACATTTACCCAATGGAGTAATACTCAGTTATTAAAACAATGAATTCATGAGATTCTTAGAGTCTATGTTTTCACTGCCAAACAATGAAAATCCACAAGTATCCAAAATAGAAGTACTACATAAATACTTGGAAATGCTAGCTCAGAAAATGTGATAAATATATTAACAATATTTAACCAAACATTCTCTATTTAAACCTTAGATGAACATGCATTGACAATATTCCACTTTTTACTATGTATTTTGTTATTTTATAGATAGAGTTAATTTCAGCTAATTTGTCAATTTTCTGGCCATCACATCAAAGGGATTTGAAAAAAAAAAAGGTTACCAATCACTAATTTGAAGACAATTTCAAAAAAGTAGATAAGCTTGTATTTTACCGAATTTCCTTTTAATACTACAAAATTAAAATGTCATTATTTTCTGTAGCTAAGCTTCCGGGAGGGGAGAAAGGAGAAAAACTGTTACACATTTTAAGATGATAAAATCACCATGGATCTCCTCCTTGGCCTTCTGGCTAAGATCAGCTGTAAATCTCAGTGGTTTCAACCCATGCATATTTACGGAAACCTTTCTGACCCTTGAGCGAGACAACTGAGCTGAAGGTGTGATGATTCTTTCTGCCCCTTGGTTAATGAGTATGACCTCATGGGAACAGGATGCTTCTAGGTGTTGCCTTTTTTTCCCCTGGGTTTTTGTCATGAATGACAGAGGTAACAGGTTTTGTGTCAGTTCTAGTTATTCCTCTCAGTGGATGCAGCAGGCCCATTGTTTCCATAAAAGCTATATCAAGAATAATTCTGAGAAATTGCCTATTGCTGAAAGGAGAACAAGGATAGGGTGACCTAGATCTTAGTATATCCCACCTCAATTAGATGAAGCAATTCTTCCAAAGCGTGCTCTGAGCATTTTCCATCTCCCTGTCTTGCTGGTCGTATGTGTAAGGGTCTCATTATTTCAGACTCTTTCAGTTCTCTGAAAAGAGACCAAAGTATACTTCAAAGCAGGCTTCTTCTGTCAGTTTGTAATATTTGTTTTTTTAGAACTTATAATGTGGAGTTGTAGTTCACAAAAATATTCAAAATAAAAATTTCTACTTCTATAGAGAGTATAACTCTGATACGGTGGTTACATTTTCTATACCAAAGTTAGAAAGAAACTAAAAATGAAAAGGAGACATAAAGGATTGCCTGACAGGTGAGAAAAAAACTGATTTGTCATAGATAGTGTTATAAATATGACCCTCCAGCCTAAGATTTTTTTAAGTTTAAAAATTATATCAATATGAAAATTCATATTGGAGCCATAACCATCTGATAAAGATATGTGTGAACAGCATAATGTAGGGAATTGAATTCTTAAATTATTATGACTGAAATGAGAGAGAATGTTAATCAATAACCTCTTCCCTTATCCATAGTCAGAGCAATGATTTTGTTTAAATACAGATTTGTTTAAAACACATCTAGTATCATGCATTAGTCTTAGAATTAAAACAAAAACAAAAATAACCAAAACAAAATAAAATAACTCAAGAAAAAACTTTGGATAGGACTCTCTTTACACATCTGCAAGTTTCTCCTCATTTTTACACATTGAACACTGTGGTGGTTTGAATATGCTTGCCCCATGGAAAGTGGCACTATTAGGAGGCATAGCTTTGTTGGAGGAAGTGTATCATGGTGTAGGCAGGCTTTGAGGTCGCCTAGTGCTCAAGCCATCGCTAGTCAAAGTCTCTCCTGACTGCCTTCAGATTAAGATGTAGAACTCTCAGGTCTTCCTCCAGCGACAAGTCGGTCTGAAAGCCCCTATGCTTCCCACCATGATGATAATGGACTGGACATCTGAAACTGTAAGCCAGCCCCAATGAAATGTTTGCCTTTGTAAGTGTTGCCTTGGTCATGGTGTCTCCTCACAGCAATAAAACCATAACTAGGACAAACTCCAATAATCTCTCCTGCCCTGGGACCTTTAGAAAACCATTCTTCAGACTAAGATGGTCCCTATTCTGGCCAACCCTTCTCACTGGCATGCCACGGTTAACCCTTTGACTCAGACTCCTCATCACACATCTGTACAAATACTAATTTTTCAATAAAAATGCTTTGACTCCTTTATAAGCTCTGACAGGATTGCTGGATTATGGCATGCAATATATTTTCTAGTTTATCTTAAATTTAGTGATAACATCTTTGAAAGCATTTAGTACACTAGTAGGCAGGTAGAAGTGCTGAATAAATAATAACCAAATTCTTGGTGACAATGGCAACTTAATAGGACTCTGTGCTCGCCACTTCATGTCTCACCTACAATGTTCCATTGGTAAAGTTGTCCATGAAAAATAAAAGCATATGAGAGATCAAATAAATAAATAAATAAATAAATAAATAGGAATATCCAAGATACAATTCACAGAAAACATGATGCTCAAGAATAAGGAAAACTAAAGTGTGGGTGTTTTGGTGTTTCCTAGAAGGGGGAACAAAATACCCATGGGAGCTGATACAGAAAGAAGTATGGAGCAGAGACAGAAAGAAAGGCCAATCCTGAGACTGACCCACCTGGGGATCTGTCTCATATACAGACACCAAATCCAGACACTTGTGTGGATGCCAAAAAAGTGCAGGCTGACAGGAACCTGAAATAGCTGTCTCTGGAGAGGCTCTGCCAGAGCCTGACAAATTCAGAGGTGGATTCTCACAGCCAACCATTGGACTGAGAACAGAGTCCCCAGTGGAGGAGTTAGATAAAGGACTGAAGGAACTGAAGGGATTTGCAACCTCATAGGAAGAACAATATCAACCAATCAGGCTCCCCAGAGCTCCTAGGGACTAAGTCACCAACCAATGAGTACACATGGAAGGAACCATGGCTCCAGCTGCATATGTAGCAGAGGATGACCTTGACAGACATTAATGGGAAGAGAGGCCCTTGGTCCTGTGAAAGCTGGATACCCGTGTGTAGGGGAATACCAGGATGGGAAAGCAGGAGTGGGTGGGAAGTTGGCAGAACAACCTCATAGAAACAGAGGGAGGGGGAATGAGATAAGGAATTTTCTGAGGGAAAACCAGGAAAGGGTATAACATTTGAAATGTAAATAAAAAAATATATAATAAAAAAGATAAATAGATAATAAATAAATAAATAAATAAATAAATACAGAGAATACCCAGCCCAAGTTGTTGCATCTCCAACAAAGGCTGAACATTTAAGGCTTGGGGAACATCATGGAAGAAAAGTGGAAAGAATGTAAGAACCAGAGAATCAGGACAAAGGACCAGGACATTTAATATGAGAAAATAGATAGATAGATGGATAGATAGATAGATAGATAGATAGATAGATAGATAGATAGATATAAACATGGCTGAGAAGCTGCACCTTACAATAATACAAATGCCTACAAATGATCTATTTAAATAATGACAATACATGGTAAGTCAACAAGGATGGGAAAAGTCTCATGGAATCCACTTTTGGTGTAGAATTACAGCACTCACGACTACTGAGAGAGGGAAAATTAGTCTTCTCCAGACATGAATGCCCTAATTAATCATCCAAAACTAGGTGACTAACCCTAAAAAATGTATACCTACAAGCAACACTAACTGGATTTGGCAGGTTTATTTATTTGTCTGTATATACATATGTAAAAGTTATCAAAGATTGAGACCATGTATTTAAGAAGGCTGGAGAATTCATGGTAGATGTTGGAGGGAGGAGAAGGAGACAGTAAATAAGGTAAATACAGTAGACATGTATGAAAATTTAAAAATCGATTTAATTAAAATCATAATAATGGCACCTTCTCCAAAGTCCCTTGAATCAGTTTGTGTCAAGGTTCAGAAAGTAGGCAATATGAGATGTCTGCTAATGCCTGCTAGCTCACCTACCTCTATTCAAGATAGAAATTTAGAATAGAAAATTAAGAGCCAACCATACCTAATGAATAGTCCTGGGCCATGAAAGCTTGGAATAAACTAGACTCAAAATACAGAGATAAATCCATGTCATTAAAAAATACACAAAAATAAGTGGCAGGTGACATATAAGGTTATACCCTGCAGATTACACAGTTACTGAGGTAAGGAGGGAAGAGATCTAGGCCCAAGGATATAAAAACTGTTCAATATACTACTGTGACACATTGTCGTTTTTATTTCTCTTTCAGCAGTGCCAAACTTCACACATAAACAATGTTTCTTTGGTTACCCAGACTCCCAGGTTCTTGTTATTACAAGTGCAATCTTCATTTCCTTCATGTCTATATTTGAAAGGACTTCTGTGACCTCATTTAACATTCACTTATTATTTAAAGGCCTTAAATGCAAATAGAGCCATATTCTAAGGTACTGTGGACTAGAGTACTGGGAAAGCTAAAAGTAATGTCTGCCTCTAAAATTAGTTGGTATCAAGAGCTCAAAGAGTGACACACATATGTCCACCTTGACAAATCAAATTTTATTAAAGAGTATTTACATAGTAATAGAAGCTATAGGTGACTTCAGTCTGCCAGTTACTAAGTCAATCCCATTGTGTCTATCAAATTTCTGGTTTATATGGCTCTAATTTTATAAAAGGATTTCTGCCAACTTGGATTTATAATGCCATGCAGTACTAAAGCAGTAGATGTAATTGCCACCTAGATAACATAAGATATAGATAAATCAAGAGCAGTGGTTCTCAAACTTACTGGTGCTGAAACACTTTGCAATATATGATATGCAAGATATCTCATATTTGACTCCCAAAGTGGTCCCAACCCACAGATAGAGGTGTCATACAGGTGCTCACATCAATAAGTAAGATAAATAAACATAACTCTAGGCTCTCTGTAAAAGTTATACATTTATAAATAAACTGTCCTTGCTCTAAGCAAGTACTGTCAGTTTCCACAAACACAAAGGTTAGTTGTCTTGTAGCAATGTTCTACATAGGAAGCTAAATTAAATTTGTCCGGCTCTATAAACTTCTCTTTCCAGAAACAGCTGCATCTTCTCACATAGTGCCAACCTCATCTCTTAAACACAATGGTGAAGATGGAAGTGAAGGGATTTGGCTGTTTTGAGTATCTGGTTAGCAGTGCTACATGTGGCAAAGTGTAAATTTTTGCTATCAATGAACTCTTCATTGACATCAACTATATGGTCTACAAGTTTCAATAAGATTCCACTCATGGCAAGTTCAACATAACAGTCATGGCTGAGAAGGGGAAGCTTGTCATCAATGGGAAATCTATCAGCATCTTCCAGGAGTGAGATCTCACAGCATCAAATAGGGTGATGCTGGTGCTGAGTATGTTGTGGAGTCTGCTGGTGTTTTTACCACCATCGAGAAGGCTGATCCATTTGAAGGGTAACACCAAAAGTATTATTATCTCTTCCCTTTTTTGCAAATGCTCTAATGAGTATGAACCATGAGAAGTATGACAGCTCACTCAAGATTGTCAGCAATGCTTCCTGAACCACCAACTGCTTAGCCTCCCTGGCAACACCACCCATGAAAACTTTGTCACTGTGGAAGGACTCATGATGACAGTCCAGGCTATCAATGTAATCAGTGTTGATAGCCATGGGATTGACCAGAACATCATCCCTATATCCACTGGTGCTAACAAGTTTGTGGGTAAGATCATTCCAGAACTGAACAAGAAGGTTACTAGCATTGCCTTCCATGTCTCTACTCACACTGTGTCAATTGTGGGTCTGACATGCTACCTGGAAAAAGTTGTCAAATATAATGACATCATGGAGTGATGAAGCAAGCATCCAAGGTCCCAGTAAAGGGCATCCTGGGCTACACTGAGGGACAGGTTATCTCCTGAGACTTTAACAGTGACTCCCTCCCACTTTCCAACTTTGATAGTGGAGTTTCCATTGCTATCAATGACAACTTTGTAAAGCTCATTTCATGGTACGGCAACGAATTATGGCTATAGCAACAGGGTCATGAATCTCATGGCCTACAAGACCTTCAAGGAATAGGAAGCCCTGGACTACTCACCCCAACAATGACAGGAGAGCAAGGCTGCTGAGGAGCCTTTCTGAACCCATGTCCAGACCTGAGCATCTACATCACAGTTTCCATCCTAGACCCTGGCAATAATAAGAGGACCTTAGTAAGCTCTATTCTCTTGAATGCCATCAATAAAGTTCACTACATCAACAAAACAAGGGAAAAATAAAGACAGAAAGAAAGAAAGAAAGAAAGAAAGAAAGAAAGAAAGAAAGAAAGAAAGAAAGAAAGAAAGAAAGAAAGAGGAAAGAAAGAAGAGAAAGAAGGAAGAAAAAGAAGGAAAAAGAAGAAAATACAGAAAGAAGAAAATGGAAGTACTGGCTGCACCTCAGAAGGCTAGTTTTATTACACAAATTTAGTCGTAATTTAACTCACTTTCATTTCTATGGTACAGGTATTTTTGATGGTGGTGTTTTCTTTGTGGAATCATTTTTACATTATCAAATAAAAAGAATTGTTTTTATTTCACACTTAACCTTTTGGGACTTACCCCTCATAATTCTAAGGCTGAGTTAATTCACTTTGGCATAATAAAGACATCAGTCATTGTCTTATTATTTCTATTTTTGCTACTCAGAATTCAGTTTTTTGTATTCTGTTTATAGGTGACCTGATTCTGTGAAGATAGAATGCTTTAGCTGCCCTGAGGTCTTCTCTGACTTTCATAAAGTCTTACTAAGAACATTTTTGGTTAAATGTGTATTTTCCTCCCTTGAGGAAATCATTAAACTTTCTGTAAAGTATTTTATGTCTTAACTTTCTTATCCAGTTTTCTGTTTATGTTTCCACAGAAGACAATTCGTTTACATTTCAATCGTTTTGACTGGTCCTTTTCAAAGGAAACAACTGGGAAATGGTTTGTGATGTATTTGGTAAAGAATTTATATAAGAAGGATATTAGAAGTTGATTTTATTATGATTTTGGTTGTATTAGCAGAATATCTTAACTGTCTGTACTAAACAAAGCATAGCTATTTTTTTTCTTTTGAATCTGGAAATGCATGATGTGAAATTAGTAAGTCTTAAAGACTCCAAATCCTCCCAGGTACGATTAAGCCATACAAATATGTTTCCTTAGAATCTGTGGTGCACAAAAATAAAAGGCAGCAACAATTACTTTTCCTTAATATCTCTTAATATCAATGGACTCAATTCCCCAATAAAAAGACATAGACTAACAGACTGGCTACACAAACAGGACCCAACATTCTGCTGCTTACAGGAAACCCATCTCAGGGAAAAAGACAGACACTACCTCAGAGTGAAAGGCTGGAAAACAATTTTCCAAGCAAATGGACTGAAGAAACAAGCTGGAGTAGCCATTTTAATATCGGATAAAATCGACTTCCAACCCAAAGTTATCAAAAAAGACAAGGAGGGACATTTCATACTCATCAAAGGTAAAATCCTCCAAGAGGAACTCTCAATTCTGAATATCTACGCACCAAATGCAAGGGCAGCCACATTCATTAAAGACACTTTAGTAAAGCTCAAAGCACACATTGCACCTCACACAATAATAGTGGGAGACTTCAACACACCACTTTCATCAATGGACAGATCGTGGAAACAGAAACTAAACAGGGACACAGTGAAACTAACAGAAGTTATGAAACAAATGGACCTACCTGACAGATATCTACAGAACATTTTATCCTAAAACAAAAGGATATACCTTCTTCTCAGCAGCTCACGGGACCTTCTCCAAAATTGACCATATAATTGGTCACAAACCAGGCCTCAACAGATACAAAAATATTGAAATTGTCCCATGTATCCTATCAGACCACCATGGCCTAAGACTGATCCTCAATAACAACATAAATAATGGAAAGCCAACATTCACGTGGAAACTGAACAACACTCTTCTCAATGATACCTTGGTCAAGGAAGGAATAAAGAAAGAAATTACAGACTTTTTAGAGTTTAATGAAAATGAAGCAACAACGTACCCAAACCTATGGGACACAATGAAAGCATTTCTAAGAGAGAAACTCATAGCTCTGAGTGCCTCCAAGAAGAAACGGGAGAGAGCACATACTAGCAGCTTGACAACACATCTAAAAGCTCTAGAAAAAAAGGAAGCAAATTCACGCAAGAGGAGTAGATGGCAGGAAATAATCAAACTCAGGGGTGAAATCAACCAAGTGGAAACAAGAAGAACTATTCAAAGAATTAACCAAACGAGGAGATGGTTCTTTGAGAAAATCAACAAGATAGATAAACCCTTAGCTAGACTCAATAAAGGGCACAGGGACAAAATACTAATTAACAAAATCAGAAATGAAAAGGGAGACATAACAACAGATCCTGAAGAAATCGAAAACACCATCAGATCCTTCTACAAAAGGCTATACTCAAGAAAACTGGAAAACCTGGACGAAATGGACAAATTTCTGGACAGATACCAGGTACCAAAGTTGAATCAGGATCAAGTTGACCATCTAAACAGTCCCATATCACCTAAAGAAATAGAAGCAGTTATTAATAGTCTCCCAGCCAAAAAAAGCCCAGGACCAGACGGGTTTAGTGCAGAGTTCTATCAGACCTTCAAAGAAGATCTAATTCCAGTTCTGCACAAACTATTTCACAAAATAGAAGTAGAAGGTACTCTACCCAACTCATTTTATGAAGCCACTATTACTCTGATACCTAAATCACAGAAAGACCCAACAAAGATAGAGAACTTCAGACCAATTTCTCTTATGAATATCGATGCAAAAATCCTCAATAAAATTCTCGCTAACCGAATCCAAGAACACATTAAAGCAATCATCCATCCTGACCAAGTAGGTTTTATTCCAGGGATGCAGGGATGGTTTAATATACGAAAATCCATCAATGTAATCCATTATATAAACAAACTCAAAGACAAAAACCACATGATCATCTCGTTAGAGGCAGAAAAACCATTTGACAAGATCCAACACCCATTCATGATAAAAGTTTTGGAAAGATCAGGAATTCAAGGCCCATACCTAAACATGATAAAAGCAATCTACAGCAAACCAGTAGCCAACATCAAAGTAAATGGAGAGAAGCTGGAAGCAATCCCACTAAAATCAGGGACTAGACAAGGCTGCCCACTTTCTCCCTACCTTTTCAACATAGTACTTGAAGTATTAGCCAGAGCAATTCGACAACAAAAGGAGATCAAGGGGATGCAAATTGGAAAAGAGGAAGTCAAAATATCACTTTTTGCAGATGATATGATAGTATATATAAGTGACCCTAAAAATTCTACCAGAGAACTCCTAAACCTGATAAACAGCTTCGGTGAAATAGCTGGATATAAAATAAATTCAAACAAGTCAATGGCCTTTCTCTATACAAAGAATAAACAGGCTGAGAAAGAAATTAGGGAAACAACACCCTTCTCAATAGTCACAAATAATATAAAATATCTTGGCGTGACTCTAACTAAGGAAGTGAAAGATCTGTATGATAAAAACTTCAAATCTCTGAAGAAAGAAATTAAAGATCTCAGAAGATGGAAAGATCTCCCATGACCATGGATTGGCAGGATCAACATTGTAAAAATGGCTATCTTGCCAAAAGCAATCTACAGATTCAATGCAATCCCCATCAAATTTCCAACTCAATTCTTCAACGAATTAGAAGGAGCAATTTGCAAATTCATCTGGAATAACAAAAAACCTAGAATAGCAAAAAGTCTTCTCAAGGATAAAAGAACTTCTGGTGGAATCACCATGCCTGACCTAAAGCTTTACTACAGAGCAATTGTGATAAAAACTGCATGGTGCTGGTATAGAGACAGACAAGTAGACCAATGGAATAGAATTGAAGACCCAGAAATGAACCCACACACCTATGGTCACTTGATCTTCAACAAGGGAGCTAAAACCATCCAGTGGAAGAAAGACAGCATTTTCAACAATTGGTGCTGGCACAACTGGTTGTTATCATGTAGAAGAATGTGAATTGATCCATACTTATCTCCTTGTACTAAGGTCAAATCTAAGTGGATCAAGGAACTTCACATAAAACCAGAGACACTGAAACTTATAGAGGAGAAAGTGGGGAAAAGCCTTGAAGATATGGGCACAGGGGAAAAATTCCTGAACAGAACAGCAATGGCTTGTGCTGTAAGATCGAGTATTGACAAATGGGACCTAATGAAATTCCAAAGTTTCTGCAAGGCAAAAGACACCATCAATAAGACAAGAAGACCACTAACAGATTGGAAAAGGATCTTTACCTATCCTAAATCAGATAGGGGACTAATATCCAACATATATAAAGAACTCAAGAAGGTGGACTTCAGAAAATCAAATAACCCCATTAAAAAATGGGGCTCAGAACTGAACAAAGAATTCTCACCTGAGGAATACCGAATGGCAGAGAAGCACCTGAAAAAATGTTCAACATCCTTAATCATCAGGGAAATGCAAATCAAAACAACACTGAGATTCCACTTCACTCCAGTCAGAATGGCTAAGATCAAAAATTCAGGTGACAGCAGATGCTGGCATGGATGTGGAGAAAGAGGAACACTCCTCCATTGTTGGTGGGATTGCAGGCTTGTACAACCACTCTGGAAATCAGTCTGGCGGTTCCTCAGAAAATTGGACATAGTACTTTCAGAGGATCCAGCAATACCTCTCCTGGGCATATATCCAGAGGATGCCCCAACTAGTAAGAAGGACACATGCTCCACTATGTTCATAGCAGCCTTATTTATAATAGCCAGAAGCTGGAAAGAACCCAGATGCCCCTCCACAGAGGAATGGATACAGAAAATGTGGTACATCTACACATTGGAGTACTACTCAGCTATTAAAAAGAATGAATTTATGAAATTCCTAGGCAAATGGATGGACCTGGAGGGCATCATCCTGAGTGAGGTAACACATTCACAAAGGAACTCACACAACATGTACTCACTGATAAGTGGATATTAGCCCCAATCCTAGGATACCCAAGATATAAGATACAATTTGCTAAACACATGAAACTCAAGAAGAATGAAGACTGAAGTGTGGACACTATGCCCCTCCTTAGAATTGGGAACAAAACACCCATGGAAGGAGTTACAAAGACAAAGTTTGGAGCTGAGATGAAAGGATGGACCATGTAGAGACTGCCATATCCAGGGATCCACCCCATAATCAGCATCCAAACGCTGACACCATTGCATATACTAGCAAGATTTTATTGAAAGGACCCAGATGTAGCTGTCTCTTGTGAGACTATGCCGGGGCCTAGCAAACACAGAAGTGGATGCTCACAGTCAGCTAATGGATGGATCACAGGGCTCCCAATGGAGGAGCTAGAGAAAGTACCCAAGGAGCTAAAGGGAACTGCAACCCTATAGGTGGAACAACATTATGAACTAACCAGTACCCCGGAGCTCTTGACTGTAGCTGCATATGTATCAAAAGATGGCCTAGTCGGCCATCACTGGAAAGAGAGGCCCATTGGACACGCAAACTTTATATGCCCCAGTACAGGGGAACTTCAGGGCCAAAAAGGGGGAGTGGGTGGGTAGGGGAGTAGGGGTGGGTGGGTATGGAGGACTTTTGGTATAGCATTGGAAATGTAAATGAGCTAAATACCTAATAAAAAATGGAAAAAAAAACAATCTACCCACAAAAAAAAAAAAGAATCTGTGGTGCAAGATAACATCAATATTTTAGGAGGCAGGAGGAAGGAAATACAAAGAAACAAAGATTCAGTTCCAAGCAATTAGTCTGTATAAGAAATAGCCACATGAGTTTTGCATGCAAATGGATGGAACTAGAAAATATCATCCTCAGTGAGGTAACACAGACTGAAAAGGACATGCATGGTATGTATTCAGTAATAAGAGGATATTAGTAAATACATAAATAGATAGATAGATAGATAGATAGATAGATAGATAGATAGATAGATAGATAAAAAGACAGAATACCCAAGATACAGTCCACAGAAGTCAAAAAGGAAGGGCCCAAGTGAGGTTGCCTCAGTCCTATATGGGAGGGAGAAGAAAGCAAACACTAGTGGGGAGGGAAGGTGGGACCTGGGAGAAAAAAGTGGATGGGGGTTGGGGAAAGAGGGGAACCTGATCTGGTATTGGGTGAGGGAAAAGGACTGAAGCCCTGAAGGTCAGCAGAAAGAATGGAAACAGGCAACTTCAGGAATTAGAAATTTGGGGAGGGGCTCCAGAATGCATCAGAGACATGGGAGGTAAAAGACTCTCAGGACTCAAAGGGAGTGACCTTAGATGAAATACCCAACAGTAGGGAGAGGGAGCTAATAGAGTCCACCTTCAGCAGGAAGACAAGGTAAAAATTGAGGGATGGGGTTGCTTTCCCACAGTCAAAACTCTGACCCATAATTGTTCCTGTCTGCAGGATGGAAATGGAGAGGAGTCTGAGGAAAAGAAGGTCCAGAGACAGGCCCAAAGTGCGATCCAGCTCAATAGTAGGTCCCAAGGACTGACACTATTACTGAGGCTATGGGGCAATCACAAAAAGGGACCTATCATAACTGCCCTCCAAAAGACCCAACCACCAGCTGAAAGAGTCAGATATAGATATGAGGCCCCCAACACATATAGAGCAGAGGATTGCCGGGTCTGGTTTTAGTCAGTGAAGATGTACCTAACCCTCAAGAGACTGGAGACCCTGGAGAGTTTAGAGGTCTGGTGGGATGGGTAGGGGTGGTGGGGACAGGGGTGGAGAGAAGTTTGCACTGTGGAACACTCAGAGGAGGAAGGGGAATAAAATTTGGAGTGCAAATAAATTCATTCATTAATTATTTAAAAAGAAATAGCCACATGAACCTTCTCTCCTATCCCATTGGCCAAAATTTAGGTACTGAGCATATAACAAGATTTAGAAAGATATTATTTTACAATGTGAAGCATTATTTGGTCTCAATGAATAAGGATCCAAGATCTATTTGTAACTTAAAAATGCAAAAATTTCAATAACTACATTATTCTTCATGTTTTGACATAAAGGAGGTCAAATTCTTCAAAAAATATTAAAAATAAAACCTCTGTAAGAGTTTGAATTCCAAAGTCTGAGGTTTTAGCGAATAAAATTCAACTTGAGACTCTTGAGGTTATCTTTAAGATCCTTTCCTAGACCTTCACAACAACCAAAAAATTGTCATAATTTCATTATTAGAAAGATGCTACAGAAAGAGATAAGTTGAACATCTCTATATTGCTCTATCTGTCCTCAGTCTTCACTTGATGAAATATTGCTTAGGAACAGCTAGTAAGGCATATGGCTTCTGAGAAGGGAATTCAACAGCATAATCCTATCTAGTAGAAAAACAGTAAATAGGAATTGGCCTTATAGATAGGACACTGAAGATATTTTGAGTCACTTAACTTATATCCATGGACAAGAAGGATTTTCATGCAAAAAAATGACTTTTCTTTCTCTGGATTGTGCTGTGGTAAATGCAGCTTCATATGTTGCCTCATATGTCCATATAAAATACAGAGGTGGATGCTCTCAGCCAACCATTGTTCTGAGCTCAGTGTCCCCCGTGGAGGAACTAGAGAAAGTACCTAAGGAGCTGAAGGGGTTTGTAGCCTTATAGGAGGAACAACAATATGAACCAACCATATCCCCAGAGCTCCCAGAGACTAAACCACTAATCAAAGAGTACACTTGGAGAGACCCATGGCTCCAGCTGCATATGTAGCAGAGGATGGACTAGTCAGACATCAATGGGAGGAGAGGCCCTTTTGTCCTATGAAGGCTCGATGCTCCAGTATAGGGGAATGCCAGGACAGGGAAGCAGGAGTGGGTGGGTTGGTGAGCAGGGGGAAGGGGTTGGGATAGGGGGCTTTCAGAGGGGAAAACCAGGAAAGGGGATAACATTTGAAATGTAAATAAACAAAATATCTAATATAAAATCTCTAAAAAAAACCTAATAATTATACTGTGAGGAGTGATTAAATCTCCTCACTTATCCCCAACACCCTGTAGAAAACACTAAAAGCTCTTATTTAAACTCATTTATATGCATTCCCAGCTGTTAGTATTTCAGTACCTCTGTGGATTGACCTCTTAAAGTGAAAATGCATATATGGAGCACCTTACAAAACCTAGAGCATTTTACATTTTACATCAGAAAATGATTTTTTAAAAGCTTGCAATCATATCTGAAAACATTAGAAGCACGGAAGATTTTTTGTTACAAGATACTAATTCGCACTTTGGATGTTTCTTTTAACCAAAAAACAAAAGAAAACAAAACAAAACAAAAAACCCAAAACCAAAACCAAAAAGCCCTTTAGTTTGGATAGATTCTGGGCATAGTATCGATGCCTGGTAAGGAATTAAAAGTAAGGAAACCTCTCAGAAAACCAGAGAGCAAGAGCTACTCTTTCCAGAGAAGTTTATTACATATGCAATTTAGCACAGAGTAAGCTGAGTAGGTGAACTTTGGAAGGCAATAGCTCTGTAAATGTTAATGGCACTCCAGGTAGGGGAGTGCCTCAAGACTGCTGGGATATAGCACAATCAGAAGTGCAATGTGCATAAAAGCATCTTTAAAAGGGAACAAATAGGCAGATCTGGTTCTTTCTGTAGAACAGTGTTTTTCAATCTTTGAGCCCCACCCCTTCGTGGCCTTGAATGATCCTTTCACAGGTGTCCCCTATGGCCATCAGAAAACACAGATGTTTACATTATGATTCACAAAATTGGAAAATGTACACTTATGAAGTAACAACAAAAGTATAATTTTATGTTGGGGGATCACAACATGAGGAACAATATTATAATGTCACAGCATGAGGAAAGTTGAGAATCAGAGGCTATAGGAATCACTTTACACAAGACTACAGTAAGAGCATAGCAAGGAAAATCAGTGTCTGTTTAGCCAAACAATATTTCAGTTATCCAGAAAACAGAGTCCCACTGCACATGATATGACTTACACCAGCTGCTGTTACCTGAACAAGACCCTTTATGAGATAAACCCAGTCAAAATTCCTGCATGAATGGGGAAGAAACCCAGTGGCCTCTCTACTGGCAGTTGATGGCTGTTGAAGGAGGTACCCACTATGGAGGATGTGGTTGCTCTCAAGTTACCTGTACCACAGTGGGTGGCCAGACACCCATATACTTGAGGGCTACAGTAACTGAACTAATGTGGTTGTTAAAAACAAAGAAAAAGAAGACATGAATCTGGGTAGAAGATGGAGTGGGGTCACTATGCTGAGTTAGAGAGAGGTAGTAGTGGAATGGATAAGATGAATATTCATTGCATAATGGCATTGGAATTTCAAATTATACATACACACATACACACACACACACACACACACACACACACACACGCAAGAAATAATTAAAAGATAAAGCCATGAACAAGTTGTGCTATTGCATCTGAAGGATCTTAGAAAATGTCTGTTAATACATTATGCACACAGAAAGGGCTAGCTAATACAATGATAATTTATTGTATAAATTGAGGAAAACCATTTTAAAAGAACTTTATGTCATGTATTATACATAAAAATGCTTACAAGTGGAAATATGCTGTTTTCATCTTAAGAGAATGGAAGATAATGAGTTAGAGAAATGAATAACATGTATAGGAAAATTAATAAATTGTACATAGAATAATTGGAAAAGCAGGGAGCTTGATACCAAAGAGATGGCTGTACGATGAACATTGGTGTGTGACACTCTCTGAGATAGTTAACTTATTTAGTGGCAATTTTCTCAGAGCACGAGGCCAATAATGGCTCAGTTTTTGTTATAGTTTTGAGTCTCATATGCAAGCACACCTTGAAAAGGATTTGTGTAGTTATAATTCTCTGAAAGGAAATGTCCTGCCATTCAATATATCAACTTCCAGTAATTACATTTCACTTATGAAAAGAACCCATCAGATGAAAAGGGAAAATTCAATTCCAGACAGAAATTAGGCTTCTGTCTCAGGGTTGGATTTAGGATCCCTAGGATAAGAAATTGGGAGAGATGAATTAAAATACAAAGCTCTAGAGCATATTGCTATCATAACATAAAATAATAGGAAATTTCACCTATTGTAAGTGACAATGTAAATTGATAGCAACTTATTAGCAGTTTCTTCAAAAAGACTGCTGGAGACTGGAGGAATGGTTCAGCTAGTAAAAGCAATGCTCCTCTTCCAGAGAGCCCTGAACCCCTGATTCCCCACTTCATAGCAGCTCACAGCCATACGCAATTCCAGTCCCAGGGATTTCCAAAGCCATTTTATGATCTCTTTGAGCACTAAGAAAATACAGGGTGCATAGGAATACATGCATACAAACTTCCCATAAAAATAAAACAAACATAAAGGAAAAATTAACCTTATTCTTAAACTCTATGTCTTAGCAATTACTCAATTACTATTTATTGAAAGCTAGCAAAAGCGGTGTCTATACACAAACTTTCATTCAAGCTCTTATTGTAGCTCTGTTCATAGTGATCCCAGCTTGGAAAAAGGTGAGACACTTTTTCATCAGATGAAATGATTAATAAGCTTCAGTATGCTCTGGTAATTATTTAATAAGTCATCAAACTATGAAATGGCAGGGAATATAGGGACATGAAAGAGTCTATTCTGGAAAGATTGTATGTAGTCTAACTTGTTGACATTCTAGAAAAAACAAAACAACAAACAAACAACACAGCAGCAAACTATGGAGACAAAAAAAAAATCACTAGGTTCCAGAGTTTTCTGTGAGAAGAGTTGTGAGTAGCTATATCCTACTGAAAAGACACTGACAATTTTATGATAGATGTTTGTCATATATCTTTGTCAGTATACCATTGCCAAAGTCTATAGACATGGAGGACCACCGAGACTGGAGTTCATTTTGGAAGGGAAATATATATGGATGCAGGTTCAGGAACTATAAAATATTCAAGTCTTCCCTATGGCATGATACAAGTGATAGATGCAATGACTGAGAGAGAGAGAGAGAGAGAGAGAGAGAGAGAGAGAGAGAAAGAGAGAGATCAGAGTGTGTTGACACGTGAGACTTTTGTACCCTCTGAATTTTGGTATGTATTTAAAAGTGCGCCTAAAATTGACCTGTAAAAATGGTCTCTATTCTGCAATAGTTAGTACCAATGAGGCATAACATAATAAGTTTGTGCTTGGTAATCTTAGGATATCTAAGTTCATTTGTATATGTTTATAGAATGGGCTAGAAAGTAGGAATGAATGTGTACTATAAGGTCAGTTATGTTTGTGTAATTTTAGAGTCAATATTGACCTTTGTTTTTGCTTTAATTTCAAACAAAGAAAATATTAGTATCTGAAACATAGATAATCAGCTTGCAATGGAATGTGTTAGAAGGTAAAGGCAGGATGTTTTACATATACGACTGAGTACACAACTATTTGCATAATAGTTCACTTGTAATATACTCAATGAATGTGAGTCTGTTCCATATTATAAGCAAACATAAGATTTGTCTCAGTTTTGCAGCCATAAATAATGTTATTTTCTTTACAATGCTTTTCTAACTATATGTGGGTTCTCCTTTCCTAAAATGAGTTATTCTCCTTATTGTAGTAAGTTTCATGGAACAATGGTAGAGTTTTAATATAGGATGGTTTCCATAAAACCATGCATTTTAATTAGAAAGGGGAGGAGGGGAGCAGGAAGAGGGGGGAAGGGGAGGAGAAGGGGAAAGAGGAGGGGAGCAGGTGGGAGAAGAATGGGAGAAGAATGGAAGAAGGAAGAGAAAGAGCAGGAAAGGGAACACAAGACGATGTGATTGGTACTTTATGCTGGTCCTCTTGCAAGGCTGGTTAACTGATTAGAATCTATATAATGGCAGGGAAGTTAGAATGTTGCAGATCCAGAGCTAACCACAATTTCTCTTTAGCTATCTTTATCCCTCTTAAAACTTATGCCTTTTGGATCTCTGCATCTGACCTAACAGTCTTGAGATTAACAGGTGAAACCATTCCAAATATTTTGACTTGACACATCGGTTCTCAACCTGTGGATTGCAACAGTTGTGGTGGAGTCGTGAAGAGGAGGAAGGAGTTGGGGGGGGAGTGTTTATCAACCCTTTCAGAGGGGTTGTATATGGGTAACCTGCCTATCAGACATTTACATTATACTTCATAACAGTAGTAGTTCTAAAGTAGAACAAAATAATTTTATGGTTGGCAGTCAATCACTCCAACATGTGGAGTGTATTAAAGGGTCCCAGCATTGTAAAAGGTTGAGATCCACTGATTTAACCAACTAAATGGCTCCATGTGTCACTGGAGAACAACTGACTCCAATACAAATATTCTGTCCCCTTGGTCTAACCTGCCTACCTGCAGCCTCCAACAATATAGGTTTATGAAGTGCTTTCATTTATGGCTCTCTTTACCCTGTCACTTTAAACGTGTCATGCAACTTCTTCCATTTTGAAATATGGAATCTAGAGTAACAGGACCCCATGATTCCAGGCGATGGCCTTTCAAGTTTGGCTCCAGAATATATTCTCTCTGTTCATCTCAGAGGTGTGAATTCTGTTTTCTATCAAGACCCCCAGCACAGTTCTGTTCTCTAACTTGGGACTTTTGTTCGACAATTCTAGGTTGGCTGTACTGACAGAGTAGTTTCCCTTTCACAGTGTAAACTATACAACATTTATTTGCCTGAAGAGCACTCTACAAGAGGTGTAACTATAAGAAACGGGAATTGTTTTTTCTGAGCCTAGTTCTGCAGTAAATTACCTGTAGCCTTAACTGTATCCTTATACTATTCTAGAGCTCCATATTCCTAAGACAACGTTAAATGGACAATGGACAATGAGTAGAAATGGACGCCTTCCTTCTCTAGCCAACCACAATAAAGGATTAAACTAGAAAGAAGCCTCTTCAGGGAAACCTGTTAATCTAGAGCTTGATGACACGGAGTCAGCAAAGATCAGCAAATGCAGACCCTGAAAGTAAGGGATGATTCTTCAGTGTTTCTACACTGCCAAGAGACTGTGAGTTCTCTTCCTGTGCGTAGCTGCACCACACCATGTTCTATAGCAAGAGTGTTCATTGAAATGCAGCAGATTTGTGCTAATAGTATTTCTCTAACTGCTTGGGATTCTGAGGTGAGGAATCCCTTTCAGCAGATCAAGACTTTATCACAATCGAGAGCGATTAAATCACACCAACCATTAATATGGGAGGAGTCATGCAAAGGTCAGAAAACCTTGGTAGAATTGTCACATGCAAGAAGGCAATGATAAACTATATTGTGGGAGAGAAAAACTAAAAACCAAGATGATTATTTGCAATGTAGTCCCATCTCAACTGTGACTTTGTTAATAATCGTAAGTATGAATCTTGGTTTTTTATTATCTAGTTGGTGTTGGAACTGAAAAACACTAAATATTTTTGGCTTAGCAAGAGTCTTGTTTCTGATTGGACATCACTGTCCTAGGGGTGTCAAAAAGAAAGGGCTGTTCAAAGATGGAATCTTTAGTATGCGCCAAGCTGAACTCCTGGATACAGAGCCATATGCATGGGAAGGAAGTAATGTGCCTTTAGCATTTTGACTTGGTGGTAACTGTGCATTGTGTAAGTGCTTTTTATTGTTCTTAGATCTGGTTACTGGGGAGAATCAAGTTTGTTTATGTTCCAGGCACATTCCAACAGTAAATCAAAAGTAAATAAGTATATCACATTGGAGAAAATTATCTTAACATGTTTCTAAAATGCTAAGATTTTTGAAAGAAATGTTTGTATTCCTTATTGCTATATTTCTCAAATAGCAAAAAAAAAAAAAAAAAAAAAAGGCTAAAGCATCAGACAGTATAATTTCATGTTACTTTTGGTAATAAAAAAGTAGTGCACTTTAGAGGAGGAAATGGCTTTTTAAAAAAGATCCTTGTGGCTTTTTTTCCTACATGAGACACAAAGCAGTTTTGTTTTCGTATGCAAATGATTAGAAATGAGTGGTTGCTAACCTTTTCAAGTCTCAAAAAGTTAAATGATTTCCATGCTAGTGTTATTTCACATGAATAAAAATATGAAAGGGAATTGGAATTTTGGTGACATTTCAATGTGGGGGCTTTGCAGATGAAAAGGTACATTGCTTAGGAAATTAACTATGTTCTGAAACGTGGGCAATGTTAGGGAAGAATGGTTTTCCTTTGACTTCCGTGTTTAAGAAAGTGACGGCAGCAGTGTAGGGACGGGGTATATTAGTGACTTTCTGTTACAATGGAAAAGAGCTGACATGAGTAAGTTATTAAAGAGGGTTGTTTTGAATCACACTTTGAGTTTTTCAGTCCAAGATGAGGCAGACTCAATCCCTTGGGCTTCTAGGTGGGACCACATGGCAGAGAAAACCGATGGTGTTTTTCACAGAAGTGAAGAAAATGAATATGCCTTAGCATCCCATGTCACCTTTACATTTATGTCCCCAGTCACCTACTTACAAGAACCTACCCCAAGGATCTACCTACAACAAAGTCTCACATTCTCAAGGGAACCATCACCTCATGATGGTGAAACTCCAGGGTCAAGACTTTAACACATGGACAGTTGCCATGTTCTTCATCCATACTCTAGCAGTTGAATATGATGGTAAGTCATGTTCATCCAGGAAGTCAGAACATGGAATAGAATCGACACTGATTGGTCCTTAAAGGTAAGCTTGAAGGCTAGGAGTTGCTTCAGTGTGAACAGGCTGGGTCCTGGGACTGGCATTGGAATAAATAATAAAGAAAAACACAGAAGGCCTATAGCATGCCAGCAAAGTGCTAGATACCAAATTATACCTCAGGTACTTCTGCATGAGTAGTGTAATATCAAGAAATCATCACAAATTTCTGTTCCACACTAAGGAACAGAGGAGAAAGTGATCAGATGGACCCACTACAGGTAACACACACATACACAAGAAGACAAGAACAATATGCCATAGATGACCACAACACACTTTTTCAACAAAGGAAATTGGCTCTACAACCTACAATAATAGCCCCCAAAACAGCTTAAGGAAACCTACCATACTAAGAAACTCATGTAGTTTGATGGATAGTTTGTCTTTCATTGTCAGGGTGCTCTGAAATTCTCAACTACTGTGCCTGATAGGCACACATACAAAATATCCACTTTATTAGTTTGTGACTTCTTGGTTCTCAAACCAATTCTCTCCAATTTGAAGAATGAAACTCATGGACCATAGATGATGAGCTTTAGAAAAAAAAATGATTTTATTACTCAGAGCTAGAAAAAGAGAGCAAAAGAGAGATCAAGAACAAGCAAGAGAGAGAGGGAAAGAGAGCAGGAGGGGGAGAGAGAAAGAGAGACAGGGAAAGAGAGCAGGAGGGGGAGAGAGAAAGAGAGAGGGAGGGAGGGAGGGAGAGAAGGAGGGAGGGACGGAGGGAGAGAGGGAGGGAGGGAGAGAGCACACATAGGAGTACAACACCTAGGAAATGAAGTACTATGACATTTCTGATCTGGAAGCTTACTCTAGGATGGATGACAAAAAGAGGTGAGTCATGGTGTAATGGGGAAGCAGTCAGCTGCTAGGTAGCTCTACAGATAATAGCAAGGTGGAAGGCCTTGGAGGAAGGATCCTGCATGAAAACACTTTAGACCCTTCTCTTTCATTTCCTAGGTAAAGTTTGAAATAAAAGCATCACAATTCCCCCTTAATATTTAAATTACCATATTAAAATGGAGGCACCTGGACTTTTTTGAGGTCCATTACAACAAATCTATTTCCTTTAGGTCAAAAGATATAGAGTCTTAAATTTTAAGCCTGACCATGACTTTCTGCGCTAGCAAAAATATTCATCATATTCTCTCCCTTCTTTTAAGAATTAATCTAATTGACCTACTAATCACCTGGCTAGGAACCTGTTGTTGGTAATCAGGCATCTCTGCCCACCACCTGCTCAGGGAGTCAGCAGCAACAGGATACATCATCACCAGCCTCCAACATGCTATACAGTCCCACTGTCCCTATGAGTAGTATATCCTCTTCTTATAAAATGACAGTCCCTCCTCTCCTCAGTCTCTTTTTCCCTCTACCCTCACTTGGATGGAACCTATGTATATCCCTCATCAATTTCACAGGAGATTTGTTCCATGGTGTGACTGTATAGATTGTAACACCTATCCCTTTCCCACTAAGGAAATCTGATTTACCAGAAAGACTAAGTTTCTTAGGGGGCTGGGCACAGGGAGTTGGCTCCAGTGAGTATATAGACATCGCAATTGGACTATGTTTTTATTCTTCTCTCTTTTCTCTTATTAATTAATTAATTAATTAATTAACTGGCTTATTTATTTATTTATTTATTTATTTATTTATTTATTTATTTATTTGGAGGGGAGAAGGAAGAGGTGACAGATGTTTAGTGGCTGGGAGGTGGGTGTGATTGCATGATGTGAAAGTGCCAGAAAATAAATAAGAGTATGATCATGAAAAAGAGACATTTTGTGCTTTTCCTTGCCAACAACTTGTAGATATTATTTTGTATTAGTACCGTGGTGGCTCTGCCTTGTTGACTGCTGGCATTTTCCTTTCTTTCTTTCTTTCTTTCTTTCTTTCTTTCTTTCTTTCTTTCTTTCTTTCTTTCTTTCTTCCTTCCTTCCTTTCTTTCTTTCCTTCCTTCTTCTTCTTCTTCCTCTTCCTCTTCCTCTTCCTCTTCCTCTTCTTCTTCTTCCTCTCTTTCTCCTTCTTTCTTGAATACTGACCAAAGCCTGAACATGCTTTCCTTGATGCCCTCGGATTTTTCCCCGGTTCCCTGAAGATTCACATCCCATTTGGCCATTTATAATCCTTCCTAACCTTCTAAACCTGCATTTGTAGGACGTTCTTCCAATAAGTTTTCCACTCCCTCCACCAGTCATCTGCCAGGATTTAAAGCTTGCCTAATCTATTTTTTTTCTCTTAACCTCGAATAAAACTGACCTCAAGCTTCGTTTCAATTCCATTCTAATATTCTCTGATTAATGAGACTAAAATGAAAATTCAATTTCCACAGCAGCATGAGTTGACCTCAAAAGGAACCCAGCTTTCCCTGATAACAAATTCAGTTGGCACATCCATGGGGGAATCTGGAGGCTTTCTCTCTGTCACATTCCAGTATCATAGTGAATCCGAGTCACATCCAGGATGGTGCTCATTTAGTAGAAGAGATAAAAAGAAATCAGGAAGCAGAGTTATCTTCAGCAGTCCAGGACTCCAGTGAGGACACTCTATCTGCTGCCCTGGAGTCTTTGACCTACCTGAGCAGTTTCTTTTTCTATCTTCTGTTCTCCTCAGGAAAGTTGGGAAGAGAAAACCTTGGGTCTCTCTCCCCCTACTTGCCACCCATGAAGCAAAAAACCCTGTAGGATCACAAAAGGTAAATAGGCAGGAACAGAAAGTTCCTCTGAGCTTCTGACTCAGAGAAACAGATCCACCATGTACAAGACCCCAAGTCAAGTCATTTTCCTGATTAAAAAAGTTGAACTTATTTTTCATGAGTTGGTCTTTTGTACTTATTTTTTTTAAGCTATTGGTTCTAGTTTCTTACTCATGCATTGATTGTGTGTTTTTTCTTGGTGTGTGTGTGTGTGTGTGTCTGTGTATGTGATATTCTAAGTATTGATTCTCTATCATACATTTGTTTAGGAAAGATTTTATCTGATTAGTTGAGAAATGTGTGTTCACTCTGATAACTGTTTCCTTTGTTGTGGAGGTTATTTTGTTTTGTTTTGTTACAGGGCCTGACTCCTGCAGCCCAAGCTGACTTTAAATGCCTTATTCATCCAAAATGACCATAACCTCCATATTTCTTTCTCTACATTCCCTGGATGCTGGAATTTCAAGCATGTGACACCAATGCTTTGCTGAGCAGAAACTTTAATTCCATACAATCTCTTGCGGCAGGTCTTACTATTGCGTTCTAGGCTGTTACTGTCTTCTGTTCAGAGAGCCCTCGCTGGTGGCTGCACCATCACAAGGCTGCCCTATGTTTTCCTCTAACACTTTCATTGTTTCTGGTCACATGCTCAGGGACTTGATTTGTTTTGAACGGGTTTTTGTACACGGCCAGCAACAGCTTCCCTGCTTCCATGTTGGCTTTCACGATCTTTAAAAATTCTACTTATGTTAAGAATGCCACTGGGATTTTCATTCCTTAGTTAATGTATCTAAATATTTACTGTCAAACTAAAGAAATTTAGATGTCTTCAATGATGCGGATGTTAAATGTTTTGTTAAGTGTATAGGGTTTCTATGAATATTTTATTACATGTGCCTGTCTTGTTAATGTGGTCATATTTGGTGAAAAGACATTTTTTCAATTGAGTTACATTTTCACTTTCCCTAAGGTTACATGATCCATTTTATATGGCTCTTTCTTTGTGTTCTCTTGCGTTTAATTGATTTATTAATCCATTATACATACATATGTGTGTGTGTGTGTGTGTGTGTACACACACACACACACACACACACACACATACACCCTTGGTGAAGATAACATTAAGATGAGCCTTGAAATAGGATGGTGTCAGAATTCTAAGTTATCCTTTTCTTAGTCTCAATATTCTGTCTTTAAATATAAATTCTCTACTCAGTTTGTCAATAACCACTAAATAGCTCACTGAGAGATTTGGAGGTTGCATTGACCTTGTAACTCAAATCCGGAAAGAATGACATCTTGCCAATGAGTCCTAAATCCCTTAAATATGATAGTCTTCATTTATTTACTTCTCCTAATTTATCAGCAGATGTTTTTGATTTTTGTTTGTTTTTTACATTTTCTTCTATATATCTTATTTTGAAATAACCTGTAGTTTTTTAAAAAAATAAACAGAAAAATTGTATGGAAGTAGTTAGAATATGCATCTCCCGTCTCCACTCTATGCTATACAGTGTCAAGGAAAAACTAGTTAATAGTTGAAAACAGGATGATACTGGTTTTAAAGATAAGCTTACTGATGAAATACGACTTTTAGTGGCTAGTAAAATAAATGTGAATATATGCCAGGGTAACATTGGGATCTCTACTATTGAAAATATAAATATATCAAGAAATCTTATCATGGGAAAATTAGATTCATTGCAAGTACTAATGGCTGAATGCAATGTGTTAATAATGTGTTCCACCAATGTTCCTATGTGAAATGTAATATGTTATAATATGTATGTAATCAAACAATTTCACTTTTTCGTAAACAGGACTCTTATTCCTTTTCACAGTTAAGGAAATAAAAGGGACACAGAGTTGCCCATGATTGCTATTAAGCAAACGGAGTGATATCTGGACATTCTGAATTTGAGGACACCCTCTTAGTCTCCATGGCAGTCTTTGTTCTCTTCGTTGGCTCTGTGGACATGTTTAAATATAAAGGTTTATGGTGTGTATGGCCCATGCTCAGCTATGTATTCAAATGCTAAATACTGGCCCCTAAGGTCTGGTTGCCCCAACAAAGAGATTCTCACATACATCTAGTGATACTAGGTAACACTGCTCCACAATGAAAGTTAATTAATTAATAAAAGTTTAGAGCCTGCTTTTGGGCAGTAGGGAGACTTGACTTGAGAATTGAATGATGGGGTCTCAGGAGGGACTAGGAGGAAGGAGGAAGGAGAGCACGGGAGGAGGAAACTTCGAGGAGAGTAGATGGACCATGAAAATGTGACCTGGAGAAAGAGTAGGTAACAAGGGACATAGGACTAGATGTAAGTTAGAATAGCTCAAAACCTGTCCAGTCTAGGCTTACAACTTGGAAAACAATACCAGGATTGTATGTCTTTTATCCTAGATAGAATATATAATTCCTACTACAAGGTAAAGAGGGAGTGTCACAAGGGTAGGCAAGAGGACGAGAAGGCTGGGACGTGGGGGGGGGGGGGTCCAATATGTGAAATTCCCAAAGGATCAAAGGACATATTATGAAATAAATGGATTTACGGACTTCGAAGGATGGTGGAAATAGTAGAGGTAGTAGCAAAGATCAGAGATTGGTGATGAAACCTCTGGAATCTGTTAGCTTCTCACAAACCTTTCTCTCAGTTGTATGAGGCTTGGAGGAAAATCTCATCAGAAAACGTAGCATTCTAAGGATAACTTGAGAATGGGCCCTTAACTCATCTTTCATGGGTAACAGTGGAATCGACTGCAGACTTATAAAAGAACATCTTCTTGGACTCAAAAGGGGAAATAATAGCCGGGCGGTGGTGACACTCGCCTTTAATCCCAGCACTTCCTACATAAGCAGAGGCAAGCGGATTTCAGAGTTCGAGGCCAGCCTGGTCTACAGAGTGAGTTCTAGGACAGCCAGGGCTACACAGAGAAACCCTGTCTCAAAAAAAAAAAAAAAAAAAAAAAAAAAAAAAAAAAAAAAACAGGTGGGGGGAATCATTTAGAAAGTCACAGATAACAGCAAGATGGAAACTCTTATCAGCCCATAACCATGATTTTAAAAGAAAGTCAAGATAAATTATCAGATGCACAGATTTAGCTTAAGTATACCTTCCAATAAGAAAATATATTAATCACAAATCCTTAAGTGATATAAAAATGTATGTATGCTATCATAGCTTAAAAGTATAAAATAGAGGAGGGAAATTAGGAATTCTGTTAAAACAAGTAATTCTGCAATAAAGAATTAGATTCTGATGGCTTGTTGACTTTTATTAGCTATCAATTCATTTGACAGGCAAAATATCCATGTAAAGAGACACTGAGATAAACATAAAGAATGAGGTTTCATTAACAATTCTTTCAGATGAGTCTTTATATGATAGTAACTCCTTTGTACCGAGAGATGAACTAGCAGTTTATGGGAAGCAGTGTATATTTTTTTAAGTTAATAATCAAATTGGCACCATTGTTCTGCTTTGGGTTAATAACGCTCCATTTGGTTATAATCTCTTATAATTTCCTATAACGTGCTAAATGCCATGACTGTTCATGTGACCCATAACTTATCTTGCAAATTGACAAAATGTTCTACATATTTTATGATTATTATCTATTAAAATTATACAGAACACATCATGCTCAAGATCTACATTTATTTGAAAACATTGCATCCAATTTACATGAATGCAAGAAACATCACATCCAATAAAGCACAATTGTGGGAAAAGATGAAATAATCAAGTTCTGTCACATTTATTCACACATATAATTATATATCTAGATATCAGGTAATCAATCACAATCACAGGTCAAGAATTAGCTTCTCAGTAGTAGTAGGAACCCCTCTTGAGAATGTAGGGCCTTCTGGGTTTATTTTCATACAGCTGCCTTTTCAGAATATAAGGGATTTTTCTCTTTATCACTTCTTCCTTCTCGTTTTTATCATTGACGTTATCAAGGATATCTTCCTGGATTATCTAAAACAGAGAAAACCCAAAAGCAAGTTAGATGCATGAAATATATATGTGTGTTTTTCTACATCTTTACTTGATTGGTTTTAGGCACAAGGTACCTATAGGATCAGAGAAACGTTTTGTCAGAGGACTAATGTTTATCAATGACTGAGATGGAATGAGATCATAGTCTGTCTGTATCGTTTATATCCTTTCCTGGTTCAGCAGCCTATCTCTTTTCAGAAATATATTTACATTTTCCAACCGAGGAACCACACCAGAGACATCGAATTCGTTTTGAGATTTTGAATGTGTAATGGCCGTCCAAACTAATGAGAAATATATCACAATAATATAACATGCCCTTTGAATAAGCAGGTAACAGAATTGTATGTTGACTTCCATCAATTACTGACATGACTTGAAAGTCATTGCAATGATCAGTTTCCTAAACAAAGAAAGAATTGCCTGTTTCAAGTACCTTAGATCTTGTAGAGAGCAACAAATGTGGAAACCCTATCTAAACATATAAGATTTCTTCAGATTACTGCTGTCTCCTAAACTTTGTGGTCACAATAACAAATCGTGATATCTCAACAGTAATGCACAAGCATACCATCCTATCACCAAATATTCTATTTCAACCCACAGTTTCAGGGAAGGCAAAGCAGCTACTGTCAGGCAATATAAGTTTTTAATCTTTACTTTGTTAAGAAAATGCCTAGTCTATAATTACTTCTACAGTGCTCAGAATGATACCATCATTTTATTTGTAAATGACTCAATGGTTAAAATAACAAGAGATCTAGTCTTATGTTCAATTGGCTTATCTGCTAATTAGTTTATTGAGGGGGTCTTTCTTGTCTGGATAAATAAGGTATAATTGACATTTCCCTCTGCTGAGATTTGAATTTTCGAGGTTTATTGAGCTAAATAGTGTTTTAAGTACTGTACCATTTAGATGGAATTAAAATTAAAGGCTGAAGAGGACGACACGTAAATCTGAACTAGCCTTTTTTGGTTTCTCATCTGGAAAGTATCAGTTTGTTTGCTAGCTGGTATAAACACCAGCAGTTCTGCTGGCGGCTCCTCCTTCCACGGGGTATCTCTGTGGCAGCCACTCACAGACTTGTTACATTAAGAGGGAAGGCACCATCAGATCTGCAATGTTGCTGTAAGCAATGTAAAGCATGAAACAAACCTCTCAGAACTTGATCTGAAAAATAATGTTTTGTTATTTTTTCAATTGGAAAAGCAAATAGCATTCCATTTTTCTTTTTAGGAACAATCCGTTCTCTTCCACAATTTTTTTCCTTTGGTTCACATTTTTGATACTTCTCTCCAAAGCTCTAATTTTTATTTAATCTTTTACTGAAATGTACACCAAGCAATAAAAATTAAAGTGCCTATTGAGAATGTTCCTTTGATAAGTTTGATTACTAAAAATCCACCCCATCCCCTTTAAAGATTGGCCAACCAGATCTGGTGGTGCACACATGTGATATTAGCACTTGAGAGGCAGGGCCAGGAGGATTTTTACAAATGTGAGACCATTCTGGGCTACATGGTATGTTTTAGCCCATTTAGGACTACATAGCTAGAAGCCCTTATCTCAAAAAATAAAATAAAATAAAATAAAATAAAATAAAATAAAATAAAATAAAATAAACAAAAAACCCTAAAACCAAAACAAAGCAAAAACTCAAAATGCATAAATAAATATTCTAAGTTTACATCTACAGTATGTTTAAAGACAGTCCTTTAATGGTGTCTTACTTGCTTGTTTCATCAGTAGAGAAGTAGGTTTAGAAGTTAAATCTAATCCCTATCATAAACACACATACATACACACACACACACACACACACACACACACACACACACACACACACACACAGCCCTATTGCATTATTTTAAAAATTAAGAAATATTTTAATTGCCCAATAATCAATTACAGAGGGAGAAAAATGATTCCTATGTACTTGCTAATCTCTGAGTTGCAACTAAAACCCTTTGATCTTTGTACTATATTCTTTGAAATTTTTGTTTTGTGTTTGTTATAGATTAGCACAAAGGATTTTTGATTTTAGCAAAAACAGTTGGAGTTACTTTAAATGTCTTAATACATGTCACTGTTACTGATATAGGAAAAACTGTCTCAGTATGTCTTCTGTTTACATATGTGGTTCAAATGTACTTTAAGACATATCAGCCTTTTAAAAGTGAAAACGGTTTGTTAATCTCCAAATATTTGGAGAACACTTGAAAAAGAGATGTTGACTTAAAATTATGGTTTATGACTTTCTAGTATTTTAAGTCTCCCTGCTATGATCGCATCAGGGTCTAGGTTGCATACAAGTGACAGCCCAGCAGGACAGTGATGCTCAAGCCATCCTTTGGGTTCTGATACCTCCCAGTGTTGAAAGGCCCTGCTGCGGCAGATTTTCTGGAGCTGGAAGATGGTCAGCATTGCTTCCAAGCTAAAACCATCCAGAACAAGGGGAAGTTTCCTTTTGCCAACAAGGTCGTCATCATGCATGTCTCCTGCTTCCTCGGCCGGGCTGTTCACGTTATTTATGAGGCTGCAAACATTTAGCAAGGTCATTTTCCAAGACGGAGGACTTGCTTTGCTGATCTGAAATTAAAAAAAAAAAAAAGATATTGCAATGAAAGTTTGTAAGATGAGTATGGAACATGCTTGGACTGTGTGAAAACATTCTGTTTTAATTTCTACTTGCAATAAAACTATGAATGGGTGAACCTTTTTTTTATTATTATTATACCCATAATGCACAGACATTCAAATCTATCAATACGAGGTCACTGTTTTCATAAAAGCTTGTAATCCTTTCTACTGCATGCCTGGAGCAAGGTTTTCAGCCAACATTCTGAGTTTGTATGATATTTTGGAAAAAATATTCTCCATTTTATTTCAACAATACTTTGCTTCTTACCAGTTGTTATCCTATTTCAACTTGGAAAGTTCTTAGAGATTTCCCATTTCAGTGTTTCCTAAGACTAGTTCCTTAGAACACTGGTTCTGCCCTCAACTTTTAAAAAAATATATTGGAACTACATCACTTTCCTCCTCTTTCCTCTTTTTCCTCCTCCATCCCCTCAATGTACTCTCCTTCAAACCCCTTTCAAGTTTCCCTACACTCTTAAGTTTATGGCCTCTTCTTTTTTTTTTTTTTTTTTGCTTATTATTGTAAGCACACACATATGTGTGTGCATGTGTATGCACAAATGCAAGTAAATGCAAACTTGCTGAGTCTGGCTCTGATGCTGTTATTTACAGTGAAGACTCTATACACACCTCCACTATTTAAAAAAGAAACTCCACTGTCAACTACAAAAGCATGAAAGGAAATTAATTTTTAATTAAATATCCTGAAAATTTACATGCAAATATTTAATGGCATGTATATGTAGATTAGTAGAAAAAAGAAGAGCAGAGAAGAGAGAAGAGGAGGGGAGGGGAGGGGAAGGGAGGGGAGGGGAGGGGAGGGGGGAGGGGAGGGGAGGGGAGGGGAGAGGGGGGAGGGGAGGGGAGAGGGGGGAGGGGAAGGGAGAGGGGAGGGGGGAGGGGAGGGGAGGGGAGGGGAGGGGAGGGGAGGAGAGGAGAGGAGGGGAGGGGAGGGGAGGGGAGGGGAGGGGAGGGGAGAGGAGAATACTAGACACCTTTGAACACAGATAGTGGAGACAAAAAGATGAGGCAACTAACTACATCACATTTATTTGTGTCTGACTGAATCACACCAGTGCACAAAATGTCTTCAGTGGAAAAGATGACTTCATTCTAAATACTGAATTTATTTTTTTTATGTTTGTTTGGTCAGAGATGGCAAGCCAAATTCTGACATGTTCTAGAAATGGTAGCACTTGCAAAACTTTGTCAATTTTTTGAGATTATTTAGAATATATATGTGTAAACAATGTACATTTACAATTGCAAAAACAAAACCTCTTGTTAGACACCAAGGGCTTTATTGCTAAGGTAAGAGAAAATGAATGGATTCTACATATCTTCCTACCTTGGAGATGAAAAGACTGTAGCTACTGTTACCTGACTGAATACTAAACAAAGTATATGTTTTAATTACACATATACATTTCTTATTGACATTAACTAACTTCATAAAGCAGACTTATGAAGAGGCTATTTTGATATGATATTTACAAAATAATATGGTATTCAATTGATTTTAGTTGCCCTTAGCCATCATTGAGTTGTATGTGATCTTAGACTGTACCAGACTGTCACTTGTGAACCAAGGCAGAACACATCTTCATTAGTTGTAATGCAACAACATCATGTGCTGTAAACACACACTTCAGAAAAAAAACTACCCTTGTATACTAGAGATTTTGTGTTTAGAATATGTTCCTTCAATTATGGAAGAGATCTGTATGGAAGAACTGATTTAGAATATTGCATTGGAATTTAGGTCACTCTCTTGATCACTTTTTATCACATTTTTTATCACAATTGTTAAATTCCAGACTTTTTATAACTGTGCTCTCAATGTACCGAGAGATGGGTTCACCTCAAAAACTGCCCCTATCTATTTTTAGGAAACTTGTATTCTAACTATAAGTTTTGATACACAGTGATTTACTGTCTGATTCAATCAATTTTATATGATAGCTTTATAATGTGATATATTCTAACAGTTTCATTCCTACTCAAATGCTGGTAACTAGAGAAAGTGCTCTCAAGGTTGGAGAGTTTTGCTCAGAATACAGAACTTTACAGGACTTGTTGAACAAATATTAACCATCTATGGCTAATGCTATTAAAGGATAAGAATGTAAACCCTCTCATAGGAAGTGGAGTTTGTAATAAACTATCAGAGAACCATAAATGTATAGACTCTCCACTCCAAATTTTGTACTTAAAAATAAGAAAAGCCAAGGTCTATCCTGTTGACTAACAGTTGCCTAAGATTGACTTAATATGAAGTTGAGGTTTTAGGACTGAATGTCAGGGTTAATGTTTGTCTGTCCATAGATTTCTTCTGTACCATATTTCCTCCCCCTATTGCCATGTGTTTAGGAAATCTGTTTTATTTTCCAAAATCAACCAGAACACATAACAACTTCAATTAGGTTTCACCAATTTATTTAACTTCAGGCCAGTATACCTTTCATCATGCCAATGTAATGATCATGAAAACCATTTGCTTTAAGTTTGTTTACATATCTTCATTCCATTATCTGTGGCTGCTGACTTGAAATTAAAAAGTACAAACTGACAGTCCTATAGACATTTTGTTGTTCATATAAACACATGTGACTCCTTAGAAGCAGGAGTAAATAAATCTATCGAATAAGAAATGTCTCCCAAAGACCTTGACAGCTTTGAGGTAGGTAACTGTACCTGTTTTGATTGATATTAGAAACTAATCTGAAGTTTAGAATGAATATTCATACACCCTCCTACCTCGGGTTAAAGCAAAGAAATTAGTTACCTTGGATGTATGCATGTTTGTCAATAGATCTGCCTCCAGGGCTCTCACATCTTCTTCTGAATCTGAATAAAATTAAAACCACACGCTTACTATGTAATCACACTTCATATAATTATATTGCAACCACCATATCTCAAATTATTTTAAAGGATTCATCTTTGAAGCTTATTGTCTTCTGTATTTAATTTCTTCAAAGCAATATTCAAAAAGAAACATATCACAGCTTAATTTTATGCTGACAGCTTCTATAGTAGAATCACTTCTAAGAAAATAAGCGCATCTTAATTTGATAAGTATTTATGATTTTGAATTGCCTATTAACTGGATCTCAGTAAAACACTTAATTATATTGTACAAGGCAGATCTTATCCAAAAAAAAAAAACCTGCACTATGTTATTCTCACCGGCAATAGTTCACACGTGAAAATATGTATGTAACAAACAACATAATGAAATATGAATACAAGTGCTGCTTCTTATTTTGGGGCAAAGCCACAGGGAATTACTCACTGGTAATTTTAGAATAAAAAAGACACTGAGATTCACTTCACTACACATGTCATCTTGTGAAACACTCTTTGAAAGAATCGGTTTCTGTTTTACACAAGAGGTTTGCATCCCGTGCTTTCAGTGTTCCGTCAGCGAGTGCAGAAATGGCTTAAGCAAAGTCAGAGCTCATCAACACATGGTAAGTCCTGCTGCAAACAGATCCGTGATTCATCTCAGAACACATTTTCCCCAGATTCCATTTATGTGTATTGCATGAAGAAGTGAAATTTAGAAATACTAAGATGTTGTAGAGCATTTAATATCCATTAGCCTCTTGTGATAATAGAAGGCAGAGCTTAAAATTGCCTCACTCTTTACTCTGTGGTCATTAAAACACAGGATTCCACCTGATGTGAGCAACTGATAAAGTATACGTAAGAGGTGAGCTATTCCAGAGACACTTTTGCTCAGTTTGTTACACATACATGCTAGCTTGTTTGTTTTTCAGATGGAATGTTAAGATTAATCTTATTAATCACTGATAAAGATGTGTCCATGTCACAGAAATTGGTTTCAAGAGTTAATATATGGTTTTTAATAAATAAGCTATTTTTAGAATCTATAACTATTTTTCTGCAACTACTTGATAATATTATAATTATGAGAATACTGCATTGGCTCATAAAATATTTACAGGATCTTACACTAATAAAATCATCAATCCATTCTGATAGTTATCTTTGCACTCAGAAAATCTTAGTTTGAGCTAACACTGCCGAATCCTGGTTATTAAGTACAATAGTAACAAATATAAGTGAATTTACTTCACTCTCTAAGATTTTCCACTGCTATGTGTTTGTTCAATTACTTTCAAATTATTAATTAAAATATACTGCAATCGTCAAAATATTTCATATTACACTTAAATTTACTTTATTTTTAAGGAGAGGCAATACACACCTAATGAGAATACATCCCTTCTCCTTTACTGTTATATACTGAACACTCTAACGCTAAATTTATCATACATAGTAGTATACCAGTTTTATGGTTATAGGTTGTGCCAACTCAAATTACATTCAGAAAAGCAACAGCTATATTAACACCATGACTGCCACAATGAAATTCTATAAAGATGCACTTTCACAAAGGACTTGGGACACTTTTGCTGTATTAGAGGCACTCATCTTATTTATTGCTATTTGTTCCACATGTTCTAACACACCTACAGAGTTAAAAATATTTTGAGGAAAATCACAAAGGAAAGTGAGAGAAGCCACCACCTAAGACAATGAGAAGAGATGAGAATAAGATCTCGCGAAGGAGATCTTTACTTGTCTGCAGGCTGACAAGCACTGCCTCTATTCAAATTTCCACCCTTGTCTTATTACTCATATTGATTTTCCCTTTAGTGGTCATATTCCAAAGGAGAACGTGTTGCATTTCCTTGCACCATGAACTGCTTTACAGATTTAAAAAAATATATATTTCAGTTCTTATAATCAGAATGGGAGAGAAACATGATAATTACAGTTTTTCTTTCACTAAAAGAGAGAGAGAGAGGGAGACAGAGAGAGACAGAGATACTAAGATAGAGAGACACAGAGACAGAGAGGAGAGACAGAGAGAGAGGAGAGAAAAGAGAGACACCGAGAGACAGAGACAAAGGGGGAGGAGGGAGGGTGGGAGGGAGGAAGGGAGAGAGAGAGAGAGAAAGAGAGAGAGAGAGAGAGAGAGAGAGAGAGAGAGATTCCTGGATTCATTTACCTGAGTAGCAGCAGACTGCGAGAGAAATCCCTCACTTCAGGGAGTTGTGAGATGCAGTTGAGCTTACCTGAGCACAGACTCCAGGAGCTGAAAGCCAGGAGAGTCAGGCACACCAGCTGGAGATTCATTCCTCTCATCTTCTCTCAGCCTTCTGACAAGCAGGTCCACACACTCAGACACTGAAGGAGCTAGCTCTCTCTCGGTGCTTCCTCTTGCCTTCAGCTGGCTTTCAAAGTGAGTGAACTGTGAGGGATGCTGTGGCCAGTCCCTATATATATGTGAGCAGGAGGATGATGTCATGGCTACACAGGATGTGCTCTGCCTTCATCTCCATCCCCCCTCCTTTCCCTTTGTCCCTTATCTCATCCCCCACCCGTGAACCTTGATGGAAAGTGACGATCTTCCCTAATTGCAGCTGTTGCTCAGGATTTCTGACTCACAGAAAGAGTTGTTCAAAATCACTGCCATATACAGCATAGTGAGAGGTACTTCTGGTACCTTTTTCCCCCTAATTTTCTATCATGCCCCCATTCCAGATAGTTGTCATTTTCATTTTTTAAAATGCAAGGGTTTTTTTTTTTTTTTTTGGTAATTTCTCATATTTAAGCAAAAGTTCTAGGGAGAAATCACTGCTTGGAAGTCTTAAAGACTTGGGGTATATTTTCTAGTAACACAAACTTCTGAGAACAGGCTTCGTTGTCTCAAAACTCATAGAGAATTTACATAGCATGTACTAAAATAGGAAGGGAAACAGGCAAAAGAAAATTGGATATAATAATGTAATGTGACGACGAAACATACAAAGAAAAGGGGAAAGTCAGTATAAAAGGAAGAAAATTAGATCTAATGAGTAGTTTTATATCCTACCTACTTGAAAGTTTATTATATGTAACTGAGGGGAGACTAAGTTACATATGCTGCTCTTTCATTGGATATTTTAAATAATGTTTATAAAATAAAAACACAAGTAGGTTATGTGTTAGAAGGTAAACTATGAATTGCTGTATTAATACCTCCCCAATTAACTACATAATTAATTACATATTTGCTGCATTGTTTGTTTCGTTATTTGTTACTGATGCAATATCCCCCCTCCTTTATCTCATAACTCCCCTCTCTCTGTTTCTCCCCATTCTATCAACTCTCTCTTCAGTTTAATCCTTTTTTTTTTTTGTAGAAAGCAGACTGTACTTTTAGACAGAAAAATATTCTATATAAATGCCATCCACCACAGTGACAATTCTAAGGCGAAATCTTCAGGTAATTTGTGAGTTACAATGCTCTTCTTTCCTTCTCTCCATTCTTGGAAGAAAATTGCTCAAATGCCTTTTGAGCAATAGCTTTCCTCCTGTAGACGGTCCTTGGTAACACAAGAAGTGTTCTGAACTGGTGTTAGGGGTGTGAACATTTGAAACCAAAGATTTCTGAGATTTGTTTAATTTTTAAAATCCCCAATCATCATGTAATAATTAACTAAGGAAAAAAATCAAGATTGTTACGACAGACTGTTGGTTTATATATCCAATATTTGGTAAGAGATTATCTTTGCATCACCCCTAAAGGAAGTCATTAATTACAAATATTGAACAGTTATTTTAAATGATAAAAGATACATTAATACAACTCGATGTTCAGAAGCTAAACAGTAGCTTACTTTATTTTTTTAAATTACTTTAATTTTGTTTTGTTGTTTCTGTGGGGAAAAGAAAATAATGAATTTGACTCACCTGGATTAGTTTTCTCTAAAGGATGGTTGACTGGCAAGCCTGAAGCATGCATGCATTTTTCCTCCCGCTAGAGGGCACAGTGGAAGTTTAGAAAGCTTTCCATAATCACAGAGAATGCTTGGTTTTCGTCTCATTATCCCAGTATTTGTGTGACAGAATCATTTCAGAACCACATTAATAAAGAAGCCCATAAGCTATATATTCTCTGATTTGATTTTAATATACTATTTAAATCAATTACTTTCTTTGCTTCTTACATTGTAAAACACAAAGAATTATCTTTGAAAAAGTGCTAAAATATGTGCGAGCTGTCTGATAGTAAAACAAAAATGTGAGGCTTATTCCCTGAAGTGGTTTTCTAGCAAGTGGAACTTAGGGAACTGTTTATAAATGGATTGCTGATTAATTAACTCCTTTTAAGCATATCACATGAACATTCATTATTAAAGTGAGAGTTATTTTATGTATATAGAAAATACCAAAGAAAGAATAGAAGAGCATGTAGCAACCACTGTCAAATGACTGAAGACCAAACAGATTCTCTTTGGTAATATTCTTTATTATTAAAAATAAATAAATAACACTTTCTGGTAAGATTATGATGTTGCTAACGCTTCTCTTTTCCCTTTTATCTTAGTTTATTCAAACTATAGGAACAATATTAAATTATCTGTTTTGGCAGGAACTCACAAGTGCCCAGTGTCTTTTGCTCAGTACCTGGGAAGATTCCCAAATAGAATGGCCAGGAGAAGTCTTCACAGAACGTCAGCTTTTCCTAAACCAAACAACTGAAGCCTGGCAGAGAAACAAATACCGCACAAAGTGCTTTCAAACATACTGTGATTAATAAGAATGATAAATTGTAAATGTAGCAGAAGACCTTTCATAATAAATGATTTGAATATATTAATGTAAGAAAAAAAAAAGAACTAAATAAAAAAACCCTCCACAACTTAATGCTCAGGGATCTTTGCAGAAAATGGGGAAGAAAAATTCTAAGAGTAAGAGGAACTGGTATTTGGTGTGAGATTTTTGTCTTGAAATGTCATTCTAAAGTTTCACCAATGTTACTGCCTAAACATAACAAGAACCAACAAGCATCAACAGATATGCTAACATGGACAGGGAAGAAGACAGGATGAAGCTCAATAAATACACCTCCAAACTACACAAAAACTACAGGCAACTAAGGAATGCTGATGATGGGAAAATAGTTTTTCGGAGGAAAGCATATCCCAAAGGAATAATTAATACCCAATACCAAATGGGATTTTTGAAAATATGCATACAAGTATCATTATACAGACAAAGTATGTTACATTTATAAACACACACACACACACACACACACACACACACACACACACGTTAACAAATATTAAGGAGAAAAAGAGCCCATGTATTTGAAAGACAAAAATGGGAGGTGGGTTAACTGATAGCATTTGCAGAAAGAAAGTGAAAAGGTAGATGATGTAATTATAATCTCAGAGTATATTTAGAAATAATCATAAAATAGATAGCTAAATATAACATAGATTAGGAAGAATGTCTCACTTAGTAAAAGCCTGCACTGCAAGCATGAACACATGATTTTGGATATCTAGAACCAATGTAAAATACTGGAAGTGGCAATGGATTCCTGTTAAACCTAGACTTGGGGAAGTGAAGAAAGGGAACAAGAGAAATCCTGAATGATACTGATCAGCTAGCCTAAGCAAGCTAGCCTATCGGGCTCATTGATAGACTGTGTCTTCAAAGAGCATCTGAAAAGCCACTGTCAGTTCTCTGACCTCCACATTCATGCATAGGTATGTGTACAGGCTTCTGCATGCCTGTGCACGTGCGCGCGTGCACACACACATACACACACACTTAAACTTATCCAAATGACACATTTCATACAGAATTTTAGGTAACTTTCTAGAAAGGTATGTGAATAATTTTTATCCTAAAATTATTTTATCTGGAACACTGCTTTACAGGATAATACGTTAGTTTGTTTCCATCTGTGACACACTTCCTGTGTTAGCCTTCCAGTTTGAGGTCCCAGTGTTGACAGGGTTCTCACTGATGTCAAGGTCTGTACAATAGATGAGCTTCTATATTTGGATGGTCATTTGTTCCACATTTATTAGCCAGCTGCTCAAAATGATTGACATAGGCAGTTAAATAATGAACACTTATAAAACAGTGATGTTGTCACTTGTCTAATGTGGAGACCAGAGTGCCTGAAACCACTGGATGGACTATAGCCCTGCAGGTCCATACCAGCTCTCTCTGAACCTCTGGAGACTTGTTCACATCATTGATCACTATCCTAGGCTTGCTAAAACTTCTGAACTGACATACACGCCATATACATACATAAATACATACTCACATACGTACATACATACATACATACATACATACATACATACATACATAAGTCTGACTTGTCTGTTTCTGCTAGATTCAGTTTGGCGCCTCCCCTTGCTGACTTTGTATCCCCTCGTGATGTTCTTGTTCATTTGGACGACTTCCTTTTATGATCCAATCCAATCAAACCTTCTCATGATAGAAACGTAAGGTATTCCCATTGCCTTTTGCTTTCGCTAGGTTCTCCTAACAGTTGTATTCTTGACAAAGTACAGACTTTGGGTGGAGAGGACTCTGCATTTCTTCACAAAGTTTACAACTCGTAATTGCTTAAAACTTACCTACCAAGCCTGACTAAATTACTAATTTTTAGCTAGTTCTCATTTTTTCCCTGTCAAATTTGTCATTCTTTTGAACTGTTATCTCTTAAATGTCCATTGAGGTTTTTTTTTTTTTTTTTTTTAGAAAATTAGAAATTTTTTTTGTGAGCCTTTAGAGTTTCTGAGCTTTCTCAGCCTTTCCCAATCATCCTGATGACTAAGGCAGTAAGTTTTGAAAACGGCACTGAGGGAGATCATCCTGGAGCCATATGCCTTTGACAGCTCAGTGCTCAGATAATTGTGATTTAAGTTTTATTTCTCTAAATGCATCTCTGTTCTTGAGCTGTGGCTGTAATTCATCTGAGCAAACAATATGTCAGACTTCTGTAAGCCTAATTGATTTTTCTGTTCAATTAAAGAACATTTTCATGGCATAATGATAGATATGTGTATGCACACACCCAAACTCATAGACACTATCTTATACACTAAATGTGTATTGCACAGACCTTAGAGATGTAGGTAAATGGAAACTAAATGGTCAATTTCCCACTGTAAGCATAAACATGCTTTGCCCATAATCTCTACAAATTCCCAGCTCATTTTTGATGGTTCTTCCATTTTCTGTTCCTATATCCTTGTAGATGATTGACTTGGAATAGTTGATAATGGATTTCTATAGTCAAGACAAATTTTAACAAATAAAAATGTAATTATAAGCCCTCTTTGTGATCTGCATGTTAATGAGTTAACACATTTAATATAGACTGTGATTTAATAAAACCACATTGTGACACTGCTGGCTTTCCTTATTATCTTCTTTCTTGTATCTAAGAAAATAGACATCTATAGGTCCTGAGCTCCAATAAGTAGTGCAACTGTAGTTTTGCCATTGTTATACATTGTAATGTAAATATTCATGTTTGCTGATGGTCTCAGGCAATCCCCGTGAAAGGGTTGCTCAACCCATTGGTTAAGAGCCAATAATCCAGAGTAAGAAATGTTTGATTCAAAATAATAGTATCTTATGAAGTTTGTGGATATTTCCATAGCATCTGTAATCTGTCACACTGAGAATCATTTCAGTTACCATTTACTAGTAGCAGGTTTGATTCCTTTTAAAGAGTGTAAACCTTTGTTTTTCTTTTTCATTTGCTTCATGTTGCTGGGGCTCCAAGGCAATGAGAGACCTATGTATGGTGGACAAGCAATGCTCCAACGAACAGCAACCTCAGGGCTCAGTGAAATGCCAGGTTTTCTTTCTATTTCCTGAGACACTGTTAGTTAATTTGACACATGATAGTTTATATTACTTAATTCTTGATCCTGTTATTTATTTTCGACTTACACTACTTGCCTATATGAGCCTTGGGTTTAAATACCCTCTTGTCCCTTCTCACCTTAAAGTTTGAATCTATGATGTCTACAACTGAACTACAATCATTTAAACAGTGGGTTTTATTGGTCTTTCACTGGAGCAGCATCCTGTCCACGAGGAGCCTTTAGGATTCTCCAAACTACTTACTGGCCATAGACTCTTCCCCTTATGTTTTGTTTCATTTATTAGAAATACAATTTGCTGAGTTGCATATAATCAAAGTATCTGGATTCTCTCATCTCTTTGTTTCTGTTTTCTAGCTCCAAGCACTTCTGGACTAGCAAAATCCCATGGAAGTACAGTCCTGTCATTAAATTATAAGCCATATTCTCATGCTTTGTCTTTTTTTATTATCACTATCTATCAGATCAAAGCCTTTCTCCTGAGTTGCAACCGTGGCTACCTGCACACGCATCTCTAAACTCCATGATCTCTTCCAATGCAGACATCCCATAGGATATAGAATTGGTTTGATTTTCTGGAGTCCACCTTCTTGAGTTCTTTATATATATTGGATATTAGTCCCCTATCCGATTTGGGATAGGTAATATGTATCAAAAGATGGCCTAGTGGGCCATCACTGCAAAGAGAGGCCCATTGGACTTGCAAACTTTATATGCCCCAGTACAGGGGAACACCAGGGCCAAAAAGGGGGAGTGGATGGGTAGGGGACGGGGGTGGGTGGGTATGGGGGACCTTTGGGATAGCATTGAAAATGTAAACGAGGAAAATACCTAATTAAAAAAATGAAAAAAAAAAGAATTGGTTTGTATAATATAATCTCATTCTTGTTGTTCTCTATGTAAAAGATGTTGAAAGTTTTTGCTTGTACTTAGAACAAGTACTTAGTCTTGATCTAAGCCTGAAATAGCAAAGTGATCACTTATCTTTCTTGTCACCATATCTTGTCATTTTCTTTTTAGTCTCCCTAATTTCAAACCCCCTTGCTTTCTTTCAAACATACCTTTTTTAAAATAAATAAATATTCTTAAAATGAATGCTATGATTAGATTACTACTTATCAAATACTCCCTGATGACTCCTAGAGCAGAGGAAATTTATTCCTTGTTATTTAAAACTGGCATAACTTATACAACTTACACTGACCAATGGAATATTAGCAACAGAAGGGAAATTGACTTGGCATTAGGCTTGATTTCTTCTCCATTGACTAAAGAATAACTTTTATGAACCCAACACCAAAAGCAACAATGGCTAAAGCAATCCCACCTGACATAGACCTTGTAGTCAAAATTGAAGGCTTCTGTACATAAGCTAAGTTTAGCTGAGTTAATTCATAGTCATGTGATTGGTTTTAAAGAATTGCATTTTGGAGTCATTTATAATGTAATATTTTTGTAACGATAGCTGACTAATAGTGCTGTCTATTTTTAATTCAGTAACTTACAGCTTTTGTCTATTTATGTTTTGCCATTTATGTATAAAAGTAAGGACCTGCTTTGTCTTGTTTCATTAAATTACCAGAACAAGAAATACTGCTCTGGGTGGTAAGCATTTTGTAAATATTGATAATAAAATGAGACAATGCAATTTCAAACAACCCTATCATTACATAACTGTGATATCCCCCTTATGTCTCAAAAGAGCGATTTCATTATCTATAAAGAATGATTCGCATTGAAGAAATATTCTGAGATGATTCTTAGAAGGAAGAGGAGATATGAGAGAACCTCCTTTCATTGAGTCTTGAGTATTGTTTTAAATGGCAGATGGCATTTTGTAAGTTGCCATTGAGAATAAACTGTGTGTGAGTTATACTGACAGAAGCTCCAGTTTGGTGAATCATTTTGAACAGAGCAACTATACAGTATCAAGTTGTCAGAGATGGAGGCAAGAGAGAACAGTATAGCCTACAAGCTGCCATTGAAACCAACATCAGAGGACTAAGGCTAATCTAAATGTGAATCTAAAGTTCATGTATTGAACATGTCTATGAGAGATGTGTTGGCAGGTTAATTTGATTACCCATAAACCAGAAAATCATAAAAAATATATGTAAGATGATCCTGTAAACAATGTGAGCACTTAGAAAAATGGGAAGATAGTAGATGACTTAAGTATGGGCAAGGATTCTTAGAATGCTGATACATATAAAATGTATTAGATTGCCAAAGACAGTTAATCCTGCTAATTCCAAAAATGCAACACGTAATTCAAATCAGAAGTATTCTGTTTGAATATCTTACAGAAGATATTATTCTAATAATAAGGATAAGCCGATGCTTTTATCTTGAAAATACACTGAGTGAAACAATAAGATGTTTTAAGTTTTACATTCCTTGTTATTATATTATATTATTGTGTTGATTATTATTATTATTATTATTATTATTATTATATTAGCAATGTTTACCTCTCTGTGTCCATGTGGCAGATCTTTACCTCAGAATTCTTCTTACTGTGCAAACTAAAATGAACTCTGTAGGCACTGCAATGCACTTTTTTGTTTGTTTGTTTGTTTAAAGGAAGGTTATTTATTCAGTTAAATTGAAAACTCCTCCACATATTCCTCCATCTTAAAGAATAATGTGCTTTTCCCTGAGAAAACAATTCCACATGTTAATTTGAATTTCACTTTAAATTTCAAATACCATGAAGCATGTAGAATATAATAGGGAAATTTTTTTAAATATAATACTGAGTATATTGACCATGACACTTGCTTCTCTTAGTGGTTCCAATATCCAAATTCTCTGAACCATTGAGAGCCCAACCTGGGTTTTCCTTAGACATTTACCACAGTCTTTTGGGTTTCTTATGACTTTTGAAACCACTTTCTTTTCTTTTCCCCCAACCTGTGCTTGCTCCTCTTCCCACAGCTTTTTGTTTTCATTGCTTTAACTGGGTACAAAGTAAGTATAATAAAGAGAGGACTTGCAGAACGTGAACTTACACCTAACTTGAGGGGGTAAGGGATGGAAAAGAGAACACTCTTTTCCCACTCTGTACTCTAGGTGGCGACACATGTATGTAACAGTAGCAATGACAGCTGGGAACTCTTAATACCAGGCAATATTTTAACACCACGAGTCACTGACCCAGTGAATACTAGACCTGGAAAAAGATATGTGGAATTTGTCTTGGACATTTGTCTGTCATAGAGAGAAATAAATGCTAGATATTCTTAAATTTATTACAAATTGCTGTTGCCACTTTAACGATTTCTTTCTGATGGCACAAATCTAACCTCACACCTTACCTAAGGGAGGTATTCATGGGACATCAATATAACTATTTTGAGAAGTCGACTTACTCCGAAGGTTTCTCTGTTGTTAGTTCTGCTTCCCCATAAGTTGAACCTTATGCAAAATTAGTCGTTGTAGAATTATTATTATTAAATTAGTCGTTGTAGAATGTTTTCCTTTGGGACAGCCATGTTTTTTGCCCTTATTGTTATTAGTCTTTTGCTTTTGGTATATTCAGTTCTGTTGCTATATTCCAATAAACCCAGGCCAGTTAGTTTCTAGTTCAAAGGCTCTCTGCTCAAACAATATTTTCTTACATTATTTAATATCATTCTCTTTTTATTCTTTGTCCTGTCTGGTGCTCCTGTAAAGTGAAAAGGGTCTTGAGTTTGATACATTTTGAAGTACCAAGAAGATTCAACTCATTTAAGACTTAAAGAGTGCCTGCTTGCTTGAAGCATTTTCCCATGATGGGAAAACATACCTAAGTAAATGTTGACGTTAAACTTCATACACCTTAATGATCGTTTTTCAGTGCTCTCACTGAGGAAGCTCCCTGTTGTTCTGATAGCAATAGCAGTTCCAGGTACTGAATCAATGAAGATGTCCTTAGCTTTAGGTTCATTGCCATGTGTGGGCTGCATGTTCTTCAGTGACTTGAAGTTTTCAGGAACGTTTCCTTATTATGTACCTTACTAAACTTACTTTAATATGGTTTCCTGAAATACTGAGGGCTACAGTACTTTGTAATTTATTTTTCTGTGGGAGCTACACTAGTATTCTTTCCAATGGCAGCTATCATTGCATTCCCATGCTTTTGCTTTCTGCTTAATATTTATGACTTTATTTACCTTTAGTAGGATAACTTTCAGTGTTTGCTCATTTCCTCTCATTCCTTTTGCACTAGCTGCCATTCTGTTCTTTCTCTTTTCTTTTGTTTCTTTCAGGCTTGCTTTCTTTCCTTCTTTCTTTCCTTCTTTTGCTTTCAACTGCTGTTGACTCTAAGAATTACAGCTTTAATTTCAATAGTTTTCTTTTTCCTATAATAAACCTTGAATCAATGAATTTGTATCATACCACAATTATAATAGTTTTCCACGACTTTTATTATTTTCACATTAATTTATACTAAGCCACATCAAAGATGTTTTTTAATTATTATAATGTAAAATTAGAAGTATTTCCTAAAAAGAACTCTGTAACATTCACAAATATGTATAAGTTAAGCAGCATGTCATTAAAAGCAAACTGGATGAAAGATGAAGTTGATAAAAATAATAAAATATAAAAAACTCAAAACATGGACTTAAAGATTTTTAAACACAAGCCAGGTGTGGTGGCACACACCTTTGATCCCAGCACTCGGGAGGCAGAGGCAGGCAGATTTCTGAGTTTGAGACCAGCCTGGTCTACTAAGTGAGTTCCAGTACAGCCAGGGCTATACAGAGAAACCCTGTCTCAAACAAACAAACAAACAAACAAACAAAAAACAAAAACAAACAAACAAACAGTCCTAAGGAAAAATATTAGCGCACAGTAAAAGGATCTCATATTATCAACTTGACATTATACCATAGAAAGTAATAAAACAAAACAAAGAAAATTAAACTGACTTTTAACAGGATGAAGAAAAAACAGAACAGAAATAAATATTACACTCTCTCTCTCTCACACACACACACACACATGTTTCCCATGATACAGTATGCCTAAAGCAACCATAGGCTAAGGCCTCTGAAAACAAACCAAAATAAAGGTCTTTTTTCTTTTTGATTTACTGATTTTGGGGGTATTTTGTCATATAATAAAAGGTGAAATAGTATGAACTACTCAGGTAGACATTGTAACAAGCTTTGGTTTCACAGCATATTCACTTCTTCAAAGGGTCGTTTACAATATGATTTCAAGAGCAAGATAAGGTTGCAATCTTTATTAACCTCATACTGAAAATTAAATATATATGTATATATATATATATATATATATATATATATATATATATACATATATAATTTTCTCTCCTCATAAACAACAAGGCACTAAACCTTACCTACTTTGATAAATTAGAAATGTCACTGCAAACTACTCTGCACTCAAGAACAGAACAATCAGTTTCATTATTGGATGAACAAATTTGAAAAAAGCAATATTTTCTCGTAACTAACATTAAGACTAAACATTAAGTCTCTTCATTCCTTACAGTAATATTGTTTTCACATCTGTGACCACTATTTTAGAAGCTAATGTTTACATATAAGAGTAACTTTTATTTGCCAGATGTAATTGTCATCTCAGAGGCTTACTGCTGAATAAACTCACCCTTTCTTGCTCTTTCTGAACTCTGGTTGGCTGGTTCAACTCAGGTGCTCTGGCTCAAACTCCTCTTCATGCTGACTGATTTAAGATGGATCTTCTCAGGTGGCACTTGTCTGAATTGTTCTGCTTGGCCTCAAATTAACTTTGCAATGTGTTTTAATCTTCTAGCTCCTTCTCATTCTCTGGCTCCTTCTCTTTTCACATGTTCTGTAAAACTCTCCTAGTAAAACTACCTTCTCTCCTTTTCTCTTTCCTAAGAGAAAGCTCTTTTTCCATTGTTCTTGTGTGAGTTGAGAGTATCCTCTCTCTGATTCATTCTGTCAAATTTTTCTCTGATTCATCACTTTGTCTGCCCCTCACTTTAAACATGGCTGCTTCCTTCTACAATCTAGCCTTACCTACATTGTCTAAGACTAAAGATATACAATATCCCATTGCGTTCAATAGAAATCTGTCAACTCACTGATCAAAGAATTCTATTATCAGGATACCTAGTGTGCCCCTTTCTCTCTTCTTTAGCCACAGAAAGCAAACAGTTCAGATTATAGACAACACTTAAGAGGAGTAATATAAAAATGTAAATAATGGCCTGTAGATTTTTGTTTAGGAATGGAATCTCACTAAGTTTTCTCCTTCTATATTAATATGTGTATTGATATTATTATTGTTCTAGTCTTGCATATGCAGTCATTTCTAAGGAGACTGCTCCACAGGAGACTTGATATTCTGCTTCATACAATATTTCCATGCCCTCTTTTCCCAGAGCCAATGATGCAGTAAATATGATGTAGATGTGTCCATTGAGGGTGGGATTACCATGAGCTGTTGATCTCCACATTATGTCCATATGAGATTTTCGGTGTTGGTCTCCATTTACTGTAAAGATAGGCTACTTTGGTGAAAGTTGGTAGCTAGACTTATCTGTGGCTATGAGGATAATATTCAGAATGTAGTAAGGTTTATTCTTAAATTCTTATTCTCAAAGTGAAAGAGGCAGATTATTTTCTAAGGCCCAGGACTTCACTAGTGTCAGGAAGCTTGCTATGTATTCAGTGTCAGGCATAGTTTCCCCCTGCTGAGTGGCCCTTAACTTCTATTAGATAGCTGTTGCAGCCAACAATATCTGAGTGCTCCCCTTTTGTACCTGTCTGCATATCTTAACGTGCTCTTCACAGGCATCCCAGCTGCACAGGATTGTTTAGTTGCGTCTGTCTCTTGGTAGCTCACATAATATTTTCTGCAACCATGCAAGCTATATACACAGAAAAGAGATGCTCAGGTCAGATTCAGTTCACATCACCTGAGTTTGTGTCCTAAGTGTGTGATGTTGTCTTCATTAGGATCTCCATCTCAATCCCTGAGAGGTAGCCAGGTGTGACATTGGTACTCTATATTGTTTTGGGGGACATTTGTTTTGCCCTGACATACTCTTTAAAAGGAGGTTCCTCTTGTCTGGTACAGTGTTTTTATTAGTCTATACATCACATAGGGAGCATTATCAATTGGCTTAACTTATCTCTATTTTACATATATATATATATATATACATACATATATATACATATATACATAAAATATATATATATATACACATAAAATACATGTGTGTTATAATATCTATTAATACATATATATACTGTGAGCACAAATTATATTATATACATTATATATTATATACATATTATATGAAAAATTATTATGTGTAATTTATGTAAGTATAAAATATTATGATTCCTTGAGGCTTTTATCAAACAAACTTGGTGTTATTGGCCCCTCTTCCTTCCTTATTATTCTCCTTCCTCCTCTCCAGTTAATTATTGCAAATAGGAGAATTAGTGCCTCCCATGGATGAGCTCTTATATTGGTGGTCAGTGCTCTGTGGACAGCCTTGAAAACATACACACACAAAGAACAAATATGTACTCAACAGAATGTATTACTATATATTTCGGCTCATACACATGCACACACACTCACACAAGAAACAAATACAATAAAAGAAAGAGAGGTTATCAACTTGGGGATGTGGAAATCATTCAATGGAGGTAGCTAGAAAGAGCTGAAGGAAAGACAGTGGATAGTGAAATAATGCAATTCTATTTCCATCAAAACGGTTTTTTAAAAGAAAAAAGAAAACAAATAAAACTGGTAATGACATACTAGACATTATAGATCGTCTAACCTGTCCTGGTTCTAGTGTCTTCATAGGTTTAGTCTCAAAGAGTAAGTGTTAATATGAACATCTATGATCACTGATGCCCCAAGCTCAGACTACTACAACTACGCAAAATGTAATGCGGATGTCATAATATCACATATTATCTTGTTAATCTGCACTTACAAAGGTGTGCAATAAGCTTTCAGATCTATACCTCAGGGTTTCCAGACAATACCCTCACTCCCATGACTGAGGTTGTTCTATTGAGCCATAGAAATAACAGTACAATGTTTGCTTGCCTTTTGGTTGGGCTTAAATAACAATAACAAATTTGCCATCCTTTTGATGTGGCCGGGCAAATTTATTCACTGAAAAATTGATGATATTGAAGCTCAAAGAAAGGTATGAATACTGGGCCTGCATTCTTAGGGGTATTCTAGCTTTAGGTGCCAGTTCATCTACTTTTAATTCCAAAACAAACAGAAATAAAAGATAACTAACAGGTTTTTGTTTTTTTTTTAGTGAACAAATTTCAGTTTGAGGTTGTTGGTGTTTGGCATTTCATACAACATAGACAGAGTGGGTAAACCTTCCAAACTTACATTCTTGCCATTTTAGAAGTTAGAAAATCATAACCACAGTCTATAAAAATCCAGTTTCAAATTATGAATTTCTTCATAGGTTATAGGCGTATTACTGTTTTGTACCCATACAAAGTTTCATATGCATCCTAGGTAGTAACAGATATTTCTGTAGGTACCAGAGCCCTTACTGTGTATATGCCCATTCGTGTGACTTCTTTAACCATCATTATTTAATTCAAGGTTCTATCCCCCAAAGCCAGATTGGGGATTAAATTTTCATTAGATGATTTCAGACTGAGTCATAATCCAATCCATAACAATTATTGTTATGACTTTCATACACATGAGGTTAGAATGGTTTCACAGAAACAGGAAAGAAAATAACACAGTGAAAATTCTGACAACACTCAGAAAGCACAGGGTGCATTTTATAAAAGCAGCAGTTTCCTCAACCCAATCTATAGGAGGGGAGTATCAATGAATGGACAAAATGGGTATAGGGGATTTATTAAAGAGTTGATAATGTTTAAATAACAGTAACACTTATATAATCACATCCCTCAACTATGTGACTTTCCTCCATACTCAAAGGATGTGTTTCTTTCATTTCTCCATATTACAAATGTAATGTACCAAGAACACAATTTAAGGGTGGTCTTTTAAATCATTCCCATCCACACATGCCATTGGACTAACGTTTTCGTAAGCTGGAATTATGTCATTTGTTCTTTGAATAGCAGTGCATGCATAGGATACAAATTCCATAAGCATTTATTTTTCCCAAAGAACAAGTCAATTTCTAAGTTCTATATCTATTAAACACGAGGCAAATATAAATGGAACGAAGGATCGTCATCAACCAAATGAATTACCATTCTGTTTTTATCGTTTTTCTTAGTAATAGGTTAACTAATTTTACCATTTGCTAAAATCATTATTGTTAAAATCATTAGCATTTTCCTTTGTATAATTCTTTAAATTCAAGCATATTCTACTTAAAATTTAAACTAACATAATGCTTTTCAAAAGAGAAAATCAGACATAAGACTTTATGGTTTTAGGTAATATTTGAATAAACCTCAAGGGTTTAAATAGAACAAGTAGAAATCTCTTTTAAAACTTTCAAATGCTCTAATTGAAATTAAGTGTGAACCTTTTCTCTAACTTACAGATAGAAGTGATTGGTGTCATGATTTAACTTCTGAATCTGATGCAATACCTTGCTAGTAATTCTCTGCAACAGATATCATCACTCATAAGGAACTATGTAAAGAATTACACCAGGTATAGTAGTGAATGTATGTAATTCCAGAGCTCATACACTAAAGCAGGAAGAATATGAGTTCTAGCCTGGCAAGTTTGAGGCCATCCTGGATTATGATATTGAGTTTTTCTGGGTAACAGAAAACTGAGACTACTTCTAGCAAACAGAACGCAAAGCTCAGGCTGTAACTTAGTGGAACAGCACTTCCCTAACATGCATAAAAACTGTTTGGTCCCTAGCACAGCAAAATCAAAAAAATCCACCTAAATAACATATAGAAATATAGAATCTTATTTCTTTCCATATCAATTTTTATTCACTAAAAAAGTTATCTACTTTAAAAGTAGCCTAGAACTTCAGAATGTGAATACCTTTATGTTACTAAATGTGCCACACGTCTTGTAGAGACAAAACATTGGTTATTTTGCAAAAACACTTCTAGTGCGTTGTAGTTTCCTCGTGTTTTTTCTTTTAAATGAATATTGCAAAAGAGCCATGCCCAACTTTAAAAGTACAAGAAATTTATAAATTAATTTATTCCCTTCTGGGTTCAGAACTCAAAGCAGAAACATGTATCTTTACGTGAATGTGATCTCCCTTCAGGCGACAGACTTCAGCTTTGCTTTGGTTTTGTTGTTGTTGTCTTGTTTTGTTTTTATTTTTATTTATTTATTTATTTTTATAGCTTGAAGTTGACTTCAAGCTATAACTAGCTCACTGGCATACCCAATGTAATCTATTTTGTTTCTATTCCCTGCAAGCCAAACAGCTGAACACAGAGGTCTCATTTCTGGGCCTCATGGACACAGAGAGTATCTGTGCTTCTCAGGCCAATTCTAAAATCACCTTGCATTCTAAGTTGACTCTGGTTTTGAGTTATTCTCCAGTTAATCAGTAGCTCACTTTCACTTCAAGGATAACATTAGGATAGCATTGTCTTCCTTTAGTCACCGAGTTGGGACAAAATAAGACGTTAAATACACAGCACCCTGTATAGTGAACAAAATAATACTTGATCTTATTTACTACAGATGAATGTAATTTTAAGATGTTTACACAGACATACATACAGCTTTTTAGAAATTTTGTTTAAATACCAGGTTTCCCAGCTTTCCAAACTTTCCCTGGGGTTGTGCAACATCTGCTAGTCCCAGCCTTTCATGGATCTGTCACCCATCCATTAGAGTTAATAACAGCCGTGGCTACTTAGCGAAAACATTTGGCCTTTTATTTAGGTCACAAGTATCTGGCCAACACCCAGCCAGTCAGCTATTCAAACACCGAGTTTAATTAATTAAAAGCTATTTTTAATGGAAACACCCATTGAAGCTGAATGACTCAGTCTATATCCCGGCTATATAAGTCCTACAAAGCTTAGGGGTGTCTTCCTAGCCTTTTATTGGGGAACCGAAAAGGCCTGGCCACCATAGGTCTTTTAGAGGAAATGGACTCTCAGCTCCTTCTCTTTGCCCACAACATTTCAAGATTCTTATTTCTCCCTGGTGGAAAACCTCTCGGGATATTTCACAAGCCCTGACACTTACATCTAGGAATTAAATGATGTTGTGAGGAAAGCCATGTCTATCCCAGGCTCCAGACACACTTTCTATAACCAAGAGCTGATTTAGGACAGGCAAGAACTGCAGATGACAGACGTGCACTGGGTAATAGCCACAGCGACCCCCACACAACCTTTCTGATTCAGCTGAACTATTTTTTATCCACAACTCCGGGTACATACTCGTTGTACACTCTTCTGTAGAAAGTTCTGTTGTGTCCAATGTCATTTTATCAGCCACATTCTGATGGGCTAAAGACCCCCACACTGGCGTTTATGTCTCCTATCAAACAGGCTGGAATTGTTTCTCACCTTCTCTCTTTTGTCCTATTAAGGATACAGTTTTTATTTTTCCCCCTTAATTGAGATTGGTGTTTTTTACAAAATCAGAAGAGCTGATTCATTTTAACAAGCTATCTAGTGTGTTATTTCTTCTCAGATTACCATGTAAGTGGTGACAAATTGGCTCGTAGTCACTTGTGTGTAATCCCAGACTTAGAACTTCAGGTTTGCTGTTCTTTTTAACACAGCCCCCAGGGAAAACTGGCTCCTACGAACACAGATGCTTCTGATAAAAAAAAAAGAAATCAAGCAAGCCAATTTAATTGTTAAAACGTGAAGAGGAAATGACTAGTACAGAGATTATAAAATGTCTGTATAAAATATTTTGAAGAAACACTTCCCCTTAAAGTTGCATTTCGTAAGAAAATTAGAAAACCAAATTTATACTTTCTTCATTTTCCAAAGCAGAAACAGGAGGCTCAGACCAGTTAACCATTACCTATAGTCCCTAAAAGGAAATGTCAGAGTTGTAAAACAGTATCCAGTGTAGTTAGTACACTGCAACTTTAACTTCTGTGCAGCTTAGTGAAGTCATACATGCTAGAGTTAACGAAACTCAATGCTAACAGCCCACAATAAATACAGGGTTACAGAGCTGATTCTCTGAGTGTTTTAAAAGATATAAGCTGGAAACAGGATGGTATTTTTTCATGTTTATTTTAATTGCTATTATATATTTAAGCTATGTAACCGATGAAGAACATCTATGTAAAGCATTTTCTCTAATGGAACAAATGAGAAAATATACCCGTTTTCCATGATAAGAAAATCATGACATCCTTTGGGAAGTTTTTGGAAACAATTGTATTTTCCTACGGCAGGAGTAGTAGTAATCCAGTCATTAAGCAAAAGCTCTGGGTTTAATGCGTGGTTCTGTTGGCCTCCACGTTGTACAGCACTCTCTGGACTTGTTCACCTTACACATTTGCTGCTTTAGATTCTTTAGCAAGCATCTCCCCAATCGTCTCTGTCTCCTGACACTGGTAATGGGAGCTACATTTTCAAAAGCTTAACTTTCTAAGGTACTAGAGGAGGAAGACAATTGAGGTGTTGATGTAAGTGTCATGAATATGTGCCAAGCGCCACTTCCCATTGTATGAGTGTGAAGAGCAGCTCAACTAGTCTCAAAGGTACTTGTCAACAAGGAACTGGACTTCATGATACCAACAGAGCTCAGCTCCACACTTTAAAAATGAACTGTACCAACAATCTGTACATCTATTCCTGCTGATAGCCTACACAAGTAGGGCTTTTCTGTCAAAGTGTTTGTTTGTTTGTTTATTTATTTATTTATTCATTTATTTAACAGTTTTCACCTTTTGGTACCATTCGAATCATATTAAATAATATTCATTTATTTGGGGAAATAGTTATTTTGCCATTAGTAGGATTAATGACATATTTTTTTAAATTTCCAAATGCCAATATAAATATGAAAGGTAAGATATTAGTTACTTCTGTATGATTGTGATCAAGGTCTGACTTAACAATGTAAGAGAGTGAAGATTCACTTTAGCCCATGGTTCAGAGCAAGTTCGGTTCACTGCGGAATGGGCGGAGCACAGGGTGTCCTTGGTCACGGCTCAGCCATAGACCCAAGCACAGAGCACAGATGTAGACTAGGCATGACAGAACCTCTAAGGCTAACTCTAATGAGTGCTTTTTGCCAGGAAGGCCTCCACTTACTAAAGATTCCAAAGCACGTTGCAATCATAACATGGAAAGTATGCATTTTCTATTTGGACTCAACTTTGTTCAGGGAGGGTGGGAGAGAATGAGAGAGAGAGAGAGAGAGAGAGAGAGAGAGAGAGAGAGAGAGAGAGAGGGAGGGAGGGAGAGGGAGAGGGAGAGGGAGAGGGAGAGGGAGAGGGAGAGGAAGAGGAAGAAAAGAGGAAGAGGAAGAGGATACATTAGCCATCATCTACCATCAAAATCATTTGGATTGCTCCTGAAACACAGTTGTTTACAGCATACTTACCTTGTTTTATAATTTTACATCTGTCTCTTCCTCATCAATGAACAGTTCAAGGACACATTGCTTCAGACCCTCTAATAATCCTTAAGAGTGACTGTTAGACAAGTGTTCTATTATATCATGAGAAAGTAAAAAAATCATGATTTGCCTTATTTTCAAGTTTTGGATAACTCTGGGAAAAGAGGTATTTAGGTTAATACCCCATGTCGACATTTTATACACAATATATCATTCACTTAGCTAAAGAACTATCAGTGAGAATTAGCCCTTCTCAGAACTATTATTTTCTTGGAGGAACTCTGATAAATTATATAACTCAAATAAATTTGGCTTCAATGTTGAATATTTTGAAGATTATTGTTGTACATAAATATGTTCATCCACAAAAGTCCATATCTCTTATACTGCACATGTAGAATATGATTTTTCTGACCATGTTATTAGCAGAGGAGAGCATCTGAATATTAAAAACCAGGCAAATATATAAAATCAGAATAAAGTTTCCTTTCCAATTACATATACAATGTCTTCTTGCCAGTGGATCAGACTTTATAAAGCATACATTTGTTGTTGTCTTTTAGGGATAGAGTTAGGTTTGCTACTTTCTTCATATTCCATTAAAGTAATATGCCTCATATTTTGTATTTCTTTCTGCTTTTAATAACTGAGGGATGGTAACATTTTGTGTTGTTCCCCATCATTATTGATACATAATTGACAAATAAAGATGCAACTGCTTAATATATACAAACCTCTCTGTGTTTAACTCTTTGACATGAAAGAGCTTGTTATGAAGAGTATTAATAGGATGTTTTATGTGAGAAATAATAACCTCTTAAAGGTAACTCATTTGTGATAACTTGAAAGCAGCAGAAAGGTTATGCTAGTGAAGATGGAATGTTTCCTCTTCCTCCATTAGAAGTCCTTCCTAACAATATAGTGTACACACATACATATTTATACAAAGAATGCCAATAAAGGTAGAAACCAAAAGGATAGGATACACAAAGACATTAATTAGCAAATGAAAACATTTTTACAATTTGTTAAAATTAATATGTAAACAGTACATCTATAGAAACTCAATTTAGAATACCTTAGAGAAACTTCCCTAGTGACAAACCATTATATGTGTTAGCAAGGAAAGGAGACCGAAGTATACCTCAGATTATGTAGTTTTTATTACATAGAAAATGCATGCATATAAAAATACTAAGCATGAAAAATGCACATTTTTTCTCATGAAGTTATACAGAAAGAAAAACAAAATATGCAATTGGCACCTGTATTATTGAAAACGCTTTTTCTAGAGTTAAAAATGGTTAGATATTCTTAAACAGTTCTATATAACAGTTCAGTTATATAAAATATAATTAAATTGTAACACTGCATTTATACTTTCCAAATTTATAATGGTTCACGGGCACATGCATATCTTAGATAAGATTATAAAGAAAAATATAATTTTAGTTAAATAAAAACATATGCATATATATCCTACAAATGAAGTTGTGATTACATAATGAAAATGGGTCTTCCTATCACTTTGAAATCCTGAACATTGAAGTGTGTACAAGAATAAAACGACTCCTTCCAACCATGTCTTGCTTGCTGATGCTGCTGTCCAGACGGGATTTCCATAGAAAACAGTGTCCATCTGTGTGCTTTGCTGGGACTCAAGACATCAGCCTGAAAAGGGAAATTGTAAGGCCGGCAAGCCCATTTTTCCCTCCCTCCTCCCTCCCTCCCAACCCCACAGGCATGTGATTAGGAACTGGGTTGTGTTTTAGGGAGTCATTGCTGGTGTGTGTGTGGGGGGGTGGGGGGTGATAGCAGATTCTTCAAAATAAGGCTCAGAGTAAATCCTCCAGGAACTTTCCCCTGGACACTTATCCTCCTATAGCTCCTGTGTCTGTCTGTCTGTCTCGTCCAGGTCATAGGTTAAAGTTTTACATACCAGCAGACACACACACACACACACACACACACACACACACACGCACACACACACACACATTTTATAGCTCCTGTGTCTGTCTGTCTGTCTCGTCCAGGTCATAGGTTAAAGTTTTACATACCAGCAGACACACACACACACACACACACACACACACACACACGCACACACACACACACATTTTGATAGTATACCAATTTTAGTTCCATAGACTCCTTCTACTGTTCAGTAGTTAAAGGTGGTGATGGCAAGCAGCTCACTTTTCCTAGGGCACTCCCAAGGTCCCTGAGACACAGCATGTGGTCTCCAAAGGCTGACGGATGCCAGCACCTTAGGAAGCCAGCTATATCATTGGGCAGTGATCAGTTAACCCAGCAGCCCTTGGTCCTTCACGGTTTCCCCACCCTTTTTTGTTTTTTAATGGAGAGCCAGGGAACCTGCTTTCTTAGTTGCTGCACTGCTCAACTGGCCTTACCACGCTTGCATTCAGGGAAGGGGAGGGTTTTTATTTTGTGTGTATGGAGTAGGTAGGGGAAGCGTTCCTCCTGCTCATTCCTGTTTGCCAAGATCAGATTACTTTTCACTGACTGGAGCTGGCTGGCAGGAGGCCGCAGGGGGGAGGGGGGTAGCTTTAAATCTTTTATGTGTGTACACCTTGTGTGGCTGGGTGTGGAAAGCAGGAAAGGGGGGGGGGGGTTCCAAGTCGAGTGCAATTCCCATTCCATGGCTATTACCATGCCTGTAGGGTTGGCAGGTCTTAGAGTTTAGCTAGTTGGCAAATAGCTACAACACACAATAGAGGCTCTCCCCTCCTTCCTTCCCTCCCTTCCTCTCTCTTTCCCTTCCTCCCTCCTCTCCACCCTTCCTCCCTCTCTGACTCTCCCTCTTCCTCTCTCCCTCTCTCTCCTCCCTCTCCTCTATCTTTTGAGCTTCCAAACACACACCTTCTTCCAGGCTGAAGCTGGGCTGGTCTCCCTAGGCACAGCAGCCACAACAATCCCGCAGTTCAAAGTTAGGCAGCAATTGCACAACTTCCAGCAACTCTCTCAGCCAGCTGCTAATGAGCTTGAAAGCAAGGAACATCTGAGGAGTTGAAAAGGAAGCCTCCAGCCTTCCTCCTTTCACCAGAGAGACCCAGACACCCCTCCCAGGGCCCAGATTACTTTGAGATAAGGACTGTGTTATTTGCTTGCCTTGCCGGACAGACCATGGCTCCCTTTGGAAGAAACTTACTGAAGACACGACATAAAAACAGGTAAAAAAAAAAAAAAAATGAGTGCGTGTGTGTGTGTGTGTGTGTGTGTGTGTGTGTGTGTGTGTGTGTGTGTTGGATTCAGTTCCCTAAGCCTTTGGTTCTGATGAGAACTGTTTGGCGAGTCGGTCGGGATCTAGAATGAAGACCCAGCTAGCTCTTCAGACCATAGGTCCTGTATTGACGATGGACGTATCCCGAACAAGGATCATGGGAAATCATGACTGATTTTTAACTCTCTTTTCCCTTTATGGCAGTCTGAGTACACTAACTAACACTAACATTTTCTCTTTACTTTGTCTTGAACTTTTGGGGAGAGAAGAATCACAAGATCTGGTTTAGTTTAAGCGTTGCATTAGAATATCTCTTTTTGAAAAAGCTTAAGAGTTTGGGAAAGATACAACTAGGATTTCTAATCACTTATTGAAAGGAAAAATTAAAAAAAAAAAGTACAACTGCTGATACAATCTGGAAACAATGCTTTGGTCCCCTCTAAGAGTGGAGCATTTCTAAAATCTGGAAAGTTCCCAATTGCGAACATTCCCAGAAGGAGCTCTTAATGGACTGTGTGTCTTTGAGAACTTTAGGTGGCTTAGGCGTTCAAAGAGGAGACAAGCAGCTATGTGCTTCACTTTATTATTGCCACTATACTTAGAGTTAATGCATGTACTCTGCATACTGAGAGAGAGAGAGAGATTGGAAGGGGGGATTTGGAATAATGGGATAATATCTATATATTTCACTACCATAACTAATTTACTTATACTCAAATATTACATTTTATGCAAACAATGAAATGATTATTTGAGACAGGATTTATTTTTTTAATATATCTGTTTTGGCAGATATAATAAAATGGGCTTTCCAGCCATTCTTCTCTCCTCTTCATTATGCCTGTTTGCGCTTGTCATCTTCTGCTTAGTGTAAATTTAAATGGATACAATTACAAGGTAGGAAATGATATAATTATTTTAAAGTGTCTGCCTGATAATACAGGAATACGACTTTAACGTGATTCTGCGCGCCTCTGTTTTGTACACGAATATCTACTTGATTTAGTTGATTGAATTTCTTTAAGAAACTACAAAAGCTATAGTATATACTGTGAAGCCGTCTTAATCACTTGTATGTGTTACTTGTGTGACAAATATGATAAATATTGTATTTTTTAAATCAGGATGCTTTATTACATGTTACGAGACAATGGTTTCAGTTCATTTTAATAGCTTGTGATAACCATTACAACTAGCTTCATGTATTAGTAGTGACAAGGTCTTTAATAATATTCCAGATAAACCAACTCCAGCTTCCCTGCCTCAATTCAGCTGTGGATTCTAGTTGGGTTACTACTGTAGCATTTTCATATTTCTTTAAACACTATGAAATTGTGTAAAAAGTATTTTGGGTTTATTGTTTTTTTTTTCTTTTTTTTTTTAACAAATTGTGCTTCTGCAACCAAATCCTGTCTTCGGAATTGTTGGTTGTGAAGAGTGCTTCACCAGTTTATGGATTTCATCACTTGTGTACCAAGAAGAGAGCACTAAAACCTTTGAATGCACCCCTGAATGTCCTTTATCAAACTCCATAGTCTGTTTCCATTGTGTTGCTTCTGTGACTGAGCCTTCTGGTCTAGCCATAAAACAAACACTCTCAGCAGGATACTTTAAACTCAAAAATTGTGATGAAGAGATAAGAACAGAAAAACTGGAAGTTTAACAGCATTTCAGGTAGCCCTTGAGAAAACAGAAAGCTGTTGCTAAGGGTCATGATTTATGAAGACCTCAATTTGAGGGTGTGAGCAAAGGCAGTAATGAGGAGGATGTGTGCAAGCTACTCCAGTGATTAATTGCTTCCTTTTACAGATTTTTTACTTTTTAGCCTCGAGTAAAAACAGAGGTGGGAGAAAGAAAGAAAGAGAGAGAGAGAGAGAGAGACAGAGAGAGAGAGAGAGACAGAGAGAGAGACAGAGAGACAGAGACAGAGACAGAGAGACAGAGAGAGAAAGAGACACAGAGAGAGAAACAGAGAGAGGGAGAGGAGAGAGAGAGAGAACAGCATAAGTCAATGACATAAAATTATGAGCATTTGAAACTGAGTATTAAAAATGTCATTTTGGGCCTTGAAATAATATGGCAGTATATATGAGGTCTTGTTGTTTGGGTTGGTCTGTATACCATCTCACAGAAAAACAACTAATGAAATGATTTCAGGGTTACTTTTATCCACTTCATTGACCAGGATCTATAGGGCTTAAGTAACCTCACCTGACCACCTAAATAACAGATCTGTTCACTAAATGATGAGGCAGTCAGATGCTTAACAGAGAATGTAATTGATAATAGTTATCTCATAGGAACTAACAAACCAACTAAAATGTATTCTGTAAGATACACATTTTGTGGGTTTATGAATATATATGTATAATTTGTAAAACAAAAAAGAATTAACATGTTGTTATGTTATCAAGATAGTGAAGAGAATGACGCTAGAAAGGCTTGCATCTTTTCAAAAGACAGAAAGACTGCTGAAAATTTGGGGAGGGGTTGTGATTATACAAATTTGAGAAGCTTGAATATTAATTTTCATTTTTGCATGTCTTTTTCACTTTTCCTTTTTTTTTTGTGGAGTAGTGTTATATCACCCAAGACTAAGAACTATGCTCTGAATAGGTACATATTCGAGAGTTTTAGATATGAACATGATATAAATGGAGCTGCAAAAGATGAGGCATAAGAACTTTCAGCCAACAAGGTCTAGCACTCATAGAGGGTGGAGTCATATCTGTCTAGACATCATTATGTTTTCATGCCTAGAAGAGTGCCCGGTGCGCTGTAGACCTGTAATACAGTTGTTTGTTTAGTTTTGTACACTAAGTTATAATTTCTCCTCAACCTAGGAAGACCATCATTACTTTATTCCTTATTTGGCATATGATGCATGCTAGTGTTGCAGAAAAATCAATACTCAAGACAGCTCAATTGACACTGGTGTTTCATTAAAGCATTTGGCAAGTTTTCTTTGGAAAATTCAAGAATATTGCAGGGCCCCAAATATTTGGGGCTTTTAACTTTAAACTTTCATGTAAATGGACGAGCCCCAAGTTAAAGACTTTAATTATTATAATCAGCAGTAATCTGCTTAAATGTTCTAATTGTATGTTTAATTAGAAAAAGACCATTTTCAAAAGGAATTGGATTGCTTATTTTATTTTCAGAATAATAAGAAAAACTGTGACAGGAGCCTGATTATTGTTGCACATTTTACTAATAAGACTTTTGTTCTAGAGACTGCCATATCCAGGGATCCATCCCATAATCAGCTTCCAAACGCTGACACCATTGCACACACTAGCAAGATTTTGCTGAAAGGACCCAGATAGAGCTGTCTCTTGTGAGACTATGCCGGGGCCTAGCAAACACAGAAGTGGATGCTCACAATCAGCTATTGGATGGATCACAGGGCTCCCAATGGAGGAGCTAGAGAAATTACCCAAGGAACTAAAGGGAACTGCAACCCTATAGGTGGAACAACATTATGAACTAACCAGTACCCCGGAGCTCTTGTCTCTAGCTGCATATGTATCAAAAGATGGCCTAGTCGGCCATCACTGGAAAGAGAGGCCCATTGGACTTGTAAACTTTATATGCCCCAGTACAGGGGAACACCAGGGCCAAAAAGTGAGTGGGTGGGTAGGGGAGTGGGGGGGGAGGGTATGGGGGACTTTTGGGATAGCATTGGAAATGTAAATGAGGAAAATACCTAATAATATATATATATATATATATATATATATATATATATATATACTTTTGTTCAATGTGACTGCAAATATAGAAAATCTAGGTTGATATTTTTCCAACAATGTATTCAGTTTTTGACATGGACAACTAGAAATTAAGAATATTTATAAAAATTTTAAAGAGCTACTTGCAGTTCAAGGCAACACTGAATGCTTAATTAGAAGATGTGACTTTTGTGCTTTGCTTCAAACAGCATCAGTCTGTTTCAAAAATCACACTGGCTTTGAGGTTATGACTCTCCTACCTCTGCTTCCTGAGTGTTGATATGACAGGCATATGCCACCAAACCTTGTACAAGATATGATTCCTAACACTTGAGGAGATGGAGTTGGTTGAAATGCTCATCAGTTTTTCCTGGAAACAGAATATTACTGTTGTGTAGAAGAATCCCATATATTCCTACTAAATAAATATTTACTAACTACAAATAGACGATACAGTTAAATAGGCTTTTATCATTATTTTTGAGGCCCATTTGAACTTTCCCTAACTTCTGCTTGAACTCTTTCAGAAGGCTTTTGCTAAAAATTGCGAAGTGGGTCACTCTCTTGCAGGCTACATAGACAGTCTATCTCTTATCAATCCTAAATTAAAGGGTCCCAGAAAATACACCTTAATGGGCATATCTGGAAAAGTCTGGCTTTACACCTTTTAATAATTACTTAAAGCCTTGGTGTCCATATTGCTGTTAGGTAACTAGAATATACCTGACAGTATTTTGAAAACAAGAATATACATCATAAATAAATCCTTCTAACTATTTCATCAGAAAGAAGAATTAGGTTTTGTGGATAGAGCCAAAATTTTAGACAGGAAGACTGTCTCCTTTCTGTAGTTAGAAGTAGAAAATACCAGGTAATTGTTTTTTCTCTTATAGTTTCAAATGGAGACTTAGAGTGTTCAAAAAGATGGATTAAGAATTTTGAGAACTGCCAAATTTTTGAGCCTGTAAATCTTCATTCTCCAAGTTTCTGAAAAGTTTTCCCCTGTTGGTACCTCGTATCTTAAGTAGTTGTTAGTTTGCAGCAGACAATCCGTTAGGAACAATGACTGGGTTGCTTTCTCCCTGACAAAAATAGCCCAAGAGCATTGGCAGAGATGAAACAGTTTCCAGGTTAAAACTTGTATTGCTTTGGAAATGAAAAAAAAAAAAAAAAAAAAAAAACCAAAAACCTTGAGCCAACTTAGGCAGCCTAACACTTACTGTGTAATATGTCTCAATAGGCATCAGACCAACAAGGAGCTCATGCCAGTAAAAGCATTTGAGAGAAAATTGTTTTAAAACAAGTTAAACAATTTATGGCTCACTAACAATTTAATTTAGAAAATGTCTTGATTAAGTTTACTGAATAACACAGCATTACATTTATTTGATGTACAAGTATAGAGGAGCTGACAACCATTCTGAGAATTCAGAGAAGTTAACTCTAACTTATAGATAGAGATACATAGATACATAGTTGTATATACATATGCCCATGTACATATATCTAAGACAGATATATGATACATATATCACACACACACACACACACACACACACACACATACATATACATATACATATACATATACATATACATATACATATAAGATTTAGAGAGAGAGAGATAGAAATAAAAAAGTATGTATAGAGTGGTAAAGATAAAGATAGATGGAGGTATATAATAGATTCCAAAAAAAAAAAAAAAAGAATGTTGACATGGGATATGAGTTCTCTACTTCCAGGTACATGTAGATACTGCATGGCCTTAAAAAGCAATCTGTCTCTAGCATATTTACTTTCTAAAATAAGCCTTTTTTGTAATATCTGTACTGCATGTATGCTAAGGGGAAAAGTATAGCACATTTCAGTCTTCCATTGCTCTTTAATGGATTTTTTTGTGTATGTGAAGTGGATTTAGTTTGTTTGTGGGTCTGTTTGTCTTGTTTGCTTGGTTTTTGTTTGTTAGTTTTGTCTCATTTTGCTTTCTTTTGAATACTTTAGGTATTTGATTGTGCATATGTATAATTAATTTTCTTACATTTTGAGATTATAATTATGTCACTGCCCCTTCCCTTGCTAACCCCTAAATTATCCTAAATACCCCTTATTTTTTCTCTCAATTGCAATGACATTTTTAATTAACTGTTGTTGCATACACATATGTACGTACATATATACCCGTAAATACCTAAATATAACATGCTCCATGAATATAATTTTACTTTATGTAAATTTTACTGTTGACGATTTAGTATTGGATAACTAATCAGTAGACTAATCTTCCCTTTGGGAAACTGTTTTTCTGACTCTCAAGCATTTCTTAGTTGCCCGTAATTATGTAGAGTCGAGGCTCTGAGGCCTGTCCCTTATCCACTTCGTCATGTCTATTATCCATGTTCAGTTCAGTTTATGCACTCAGCTTGGTAAGACTTTATGTAGCTTCTGAGGTTCCTAGGGAACACTCCCTTTTCTCTGGCTCTTAGAATCTTTTCACTTCTTCTTCCTTGATTCCTGAGCCTTGGGTGTTGGAGTTGTAGGTACAAGTATCCATTGGCAATGACCTCCTCCAAACCCTGCCTTTTGATCAGTTGTGATTTTCTGTAATGGTCTCCATATCTAGCAAGGAGAAGTTTCTTTGATGAGGGATGAAGATTACAACTATCTGTGGGTATAAGGACAAACGTTTAGAGTGTAGTTAGGGATTACTCTGGTTTAGTAGAGCGGCAGCTGTAGGCTCCTCTCCAAGAGCCATGACCTCATTTGCCGCAGGTAGTTGGCTAGGTCTCCAGGACCAGGAATGACTTTAAACCCATCTGAACACAGTGAAGAAAGCAGGCACAAGGGACTCCTTAAGAGTTAATCACTCGGTATTTTCAATTGATTGCAATTGCTAACCCCTGTTACACGTTACATTTCACTTACTAGATGAAGTTGTCGAACTTTCTGGATATATTTAAAAGTAATTAACAATAAATAAATATAACCTAGTACAAAATACTTTTATTTGATTGAAGAGAGTTTGTGGAAAGTGTTACACATGGCTATGGAGCACAATTATTTCAAATTTAAGGAAAATCAATGGATTTAATGTGGATAAAATAATGGATGATGACCAAACAGGAAAATTATACTTTAGGTTTTATGTATTACAGGCTGGAATGCTCTCTGTTTTTTTTTTTTTTTTTTTTTTTTTTTTTTTTTTTTTTTTTTTATAGAAAGTGTCAACATTTCTATAAAAGTTCTCATAAATGGTTGGCCCATTAATAGCAGATGCTTTGCTTTTCTTTTTCCTTATAAAATAACTGGAATAAGTGTTCTATAAACATTTGCTGATTCAATAAAGGAATTCAACATATGCTCTTAAATACAACTGGTGTTTAGATAACATCGAGACAGGAATAGGGTCAGGGCATTTTTATTAAAGGAATGTTTGTGTGTTTAGAATGAATTTATACATGCAGTGCTGATCTTTGACTGTTTGTGTGACAACACCATGCCTTCAGGTAGAGATTACCATAGCTGAAAGAGGGTCTCATTGAAGACTTTGTTGGCTTCTGGTAAACCAAAAACAACCAAACAAGAGAGGGACACTGTTACTAGTTACTCTCTAGAGATGATCATGCAAGCATATGGGTATGTAAATGAGGTTCAGCAAGTCTCAGTGGAAGAGCCCTCTAGATATTGATACTTTGGACCATTGCAAATTCTTTTGAGATAAAGGAGAAATATAGCAGGGGACTCTTCCGTCTTCCAAATGAAATGAAGACCTATGTTATAATGAGACTATTACAGTCTATAAGACAAAAAGCAAAAGTTATAAATGCATGACCTTTTTTATGTTTATATTTTGGCCAAGAGTGATCTCTGAATTTACACAGAATTCAGAATATAAACTAACCATGTGGTTACTAACCATGTGTGCTCAGGGGTGAATAATTAAAACTTCTTATACAAAGACAATGACAGTAATCACATAAATGAGGAAATCTAAACATTGCACTATGTGCAGTGTGTGTGTGTGTGTGTGTGTGTGTGTGTGTGTGTGTGTGTTGTTCTTTAAATAAAAGGATGTGAAGCTAACAATTAATAAATTACTACATTCCTTCTAGGCCTGAAAAGTGATTTTTTTTTTTTTGCTTCATTAGCAGCAAGCTACTTTACCCCTACTAACACTTCTTATAACAACTCATCTTATCTCAACACATCTTTCATTGAGTACCTTTCTGAGTGATTGAACAAATAAACTCTTTTAATACTTAATACTGTGGAGAAAGCACTGTGTTTTTCTCAACTTGACATATGAGCCATCTAAACGCTGCACCTTATAGCAGTCAGTAAGTGACAAGATTGTTTCAGATTTATTTTCTACCATACAAGACTGCTGTGTAATGTATGTTATCCCTGGGACATAATTATATCATTTTAAAAATAGAATTAATTCTAAATCAACGTGTTTGTGGATTGTCTATGAAAGACTTGCCAGAGTACTAGAATACAAGAACAGCTCCATAAATACCCATTCCCTTTTCAGGGCTGTTATATGGAAGTTGCTGCAAAATTTATGTAAATTTAAGATACATAAATATAGTGTGATAGTTTGGAATTTGATATTCTAGTCCTCACTTGTTAGAATTTCTGCAACAGCATTGATCTTCTCATCCTTGTGATAAAAAGAACTAGATTATGAGTTGTAGAATATAATTAAAATGTCTATAAATATTGCACAAATATGTCTATAGGTGGTAATGAAAGTACTTGAATTCCAACAGTATTTTGGCTAAACTAATAGATGAGAAATAGTTTTGCCATACATATTAGCTATATAGTATGGCATGAATTTTATTTAATTTTCATTGTGTGTATATGTGTATCTGTGTGCACATAAGGATTGGTACCCATGGAGGCAAAACAGGATGGTGGGTCCACTGGAGCTAGAGATTACAGTTGCTTTTGAGCAGCAGCAAGAAATAGGTGTTGAGAAATGAACTCAGGAATCCTTGATGATTGACTTTCAATATAATCCTAAGAGAGGGGAGTGGATGGAAGTAAAGGAAAATAATAGAACATCATTGTAGTTTAGTAGCGTTTATTAAACTCCCACTGTGACAGGTCTGAGCAAGAGAAGGGAACACAGAAGGATGTGCAGAGAGATGTGGGAGGGGGCTGAGTCACACAGGCATATGACTGAGTCAGTGTAATCAAAACAGAAGAACTTAAGAACTGGGCAGCTATGGGGCCAGTCTACCAAGAATCCATAACTATGGTGGTAGTGGTAGAAAACATTTTTCCAACTGAGTTTGCAGTAGAAATATCTAGGAAACAACTGTGAATGCTTCTATGACCTTGTTCCACTTAATCAACTATAGTTGACCTCAAATCAGCTTAATAATTTTCCTAAATCCATCAGTTTATCAGTTTGTGTACAGTGACCCATTATTTTACCTCTTAAATTTTAGTTTAGTGTGTGTGTGTGTGTGTGTGTGTGTGTGTGAAAAGCCATCCAAATATTGAAAGCTGCCATTCTATCAGCTGTGCTAGGTGATTAATAGAAGCTGTACATGAAGCATATTGATATACCTATGATATATGTTTACTCTTCTCAACCAGTGAGTAAGGTGTTTTATAGACTGTTACTTTAGTGCCTTTAGTTACTATACTATTGCATATTTGTTCTCATCTCTTTCAACCCAACTGGAATTTCCTGAAGGTGTGGTTAGCTAGGGGAAGATCGCAATGGCTTTGAGAGATCACAATCTCCCACAGAAGAGCCTGTGGGTAACTATTTTTAAGCTCTTCTAATAAGACCTCAGATTTTCTTGAAAGCTAGAGCAGATGCTGTTCAAAAGCCATGGTAATTTCCATTGGGTAAACACATAACAAATCCATTGCCATATGAAGAAAAGAGTTGGGGTCAGTAAGAAATAGCTCTTCCGAAGCTTCATGTCTTTAATATTTCATTGTTATAAACTATGCAGGAAACTGGCTAAATCCTTTTAGTTGGCTATAAGCTATCTGAAGATATGTCTTTACTTGCTAACTTCTTATTTCATTATTATTGTTATTGATAATATTATGAATTTATTCTGCTATATATTACATCCTGACTGCAGCTTCCCCTACCTTCTCTCCTCCCCCTCCCCCCACTTCCCCTCTCCTTCCCCCTTATTCACTTATCCTTCATTTACCTTCAGAAAAGGGCAGGCCTCCTAGGAATATCATCCAAGCTTGCCATCTCAAGTTGCAATAAGATTAGGCACCTCCCCTCATATGAAGAAGCCCAATAGGGGGAGAAAGTTTCCAAAAGGAGACAAAAGAGTTAGAAATACCCCTGCTCCCTCTGTTAAGAGTCCCAGAAAACATCAAGTTACATAACTGTAACATATATGCAGATGCCTAGTTAGTCCCATTCAGATTCCCTGATTTTCAATTCAGTCCCAGTGATCTCTATGAGTTCAGGTTTGTTCATTCTGTTGGTTTTCTTGTGGTGTCCTTGATCCCTCTGGCTCCTACAGTTCTTCCCATCCTTCTTCCTCCGGATTCATCATGTTCTTACTCATGTCTGGCTATGAATCTTTGATCTGTTTTTATCAGTTGTTCGATGGAGCATCTCTGATGGTGATTATACCAGGCTCCTGTCTATGACTATAGAATAATATCATTAGGAATTCATTCTTTCTTTCTTTCTTTCTTTCTTTCTTTCTTTCTTTCTTTCTTTCTTTCTTTCTTTGCTAGGAAGGTGTATTTGGTTCTATCATAGGTCTCTCTGGCTTATCTGGCTTCTGGTTTCTGGCCCTCCAGGCAATGTCAGGGGTGGGCCTTCTCTATTGCATGGGACTCAAGTTGGGACAGTCATTGGTTGGCCACTCCAACAATTTCTCTGTTACCTTTACTCTAGCACATACTGCTGGCAGGACAAATTGTAGGTTGAAGGTTTTGTGGCTGGGTTAGTGTCTCAATGCCTCCACTACAAGTCTTGCCTTGTAATAGAGATGGCCACTTCAGGCTCCATATCCCCTATACTAGGCCTCTTAGCTAAGGTTACCATAACATCCCTCAGAGATTCCATTGCAGTTTGTTTCTACCTGACCCCTTAATTGACCTCCCACCCAATTCCAATTGTTTCCCCCAGTCCACTCTTTCTCTTTCCATTCACCTCTCAACTGATTCCTCCTGTTCCTGTCCCCACCCACTCCCCAGTCCACCACGACCACTTCTAATAGACAAAATCAAAGGACGTTTCTTCTGGGAACTACTAAAAATATGCATAAGATTTAGCAACATGACCATTTTAGTATTTTTGGTTCTGTTTAAAGATTGATGAAACCCCAGTTTACATAATTAAGTAAATGAAGACATATAATACAATGCTTTATATCGTCTTTCTTTACTGCACTATTTACATAAGGTTTTAATGCATTTACCATCTGAATAAAAAACACTAAAGTTACCAAATAATCCCCCACTCATTCATCCTTTCTCTATCTCCCTCCATATATATATATATATATATATATATATATATATATATATATCCTTCTTATGAAACAAAATCCTGGCTGATGTTTTCAAAGATCTTATAATATTATGTAAGCCCTAACTTGGGTGATGTATAAAGGATTATTGATAACTCTTGTATAGATTATGGTTTTAAGGAAGTGTGTTGATAGGTATGAAGTTGTCAAATTCTCTTGTTGTCTAGTATACAAATATGGTATTGAGACAACTGTATAAAAACAGGAAATGAATAAGAAATTTTAGACAGTTGTGATTGCTATTAGGAATGAAAGCAGCTTGTCATATTGAAGGGTGTATAGTGGTTTGAAAACAGGCTTTTAAATTAACAATTAAATTGAAGGAAAAAAAGATTAAGGTATGTAAGGAAACATTTTAGGTGCCTGCAACAGCATATGTAATTTCCTTGTCCTGGATAAGGGCTTTGTGTTGTAGATCACAAGCGATTATGAATGCATTCTAAATGAAAGAGGAATCTACCAAAGTATATGCATAATAAGGGAACTATATAATATTCTTCAAGCTTTTGAGAGGTCAAGATACCTGTTATATGAAAGGATAATTGTGGTAGCAGGAAGAAAGGAAGCAAGCAGTCCATGAGAGAACTTACTACCATAGTCCAGCCAAAAGTTAGTACCAGTGTAATGATTGTAGAACCTCAAGAAAAGTGAAAAAACTGAATGCATTTGGAAGTAGGCATTATGAGAGTTTATTGTGAAGGTATATTTAAAAAATGGATAATTAAGATAATTTAAGTTTATTAACTGTAGTAGTGATATCAATAGAAACCATTTGTAGAAAGGCAGATGTTGAGAACACGTGGAAAGTTAATGATTCCTTGTGTTTCTCCTTATGCTTCCAATAATAGCTGAGTTATGCTTGTGATGGTGGTGATATCTGAAGTTCAGGGATAGAAGTATAGGTGGAAAGTCTCTGTGGTGAGAAAAAGAGAGAGTTAGCTGGGTTTTAGGAAACAATAGCAAAGTAAAACTCTAAATGAGATATAAGATCTGTGGGGGGTTTTTTGTTTTGGTTTTTGTTTGTTTGTTTGATTTGTTTTTTTTTTCGAGAGAGGGTTCCTCTGTATAGCCCTGAATGTCCTGGATCTCACTTTGTAGACCAGGCTGGCCTCGAACTCAAAATCTGCCTGCCTCTGCCTCCCAAGTGCTGGAATTAAAGGCGTGCACCACCACGCCTGGCTATGATCTGTGTTTAAAAAAAAAAAAATGAAAGAGGAGCATCATCGGTGAGGACAGAGTAAAAGGCAAGGTTCTTGGCTCGGAATCATTATCATTCACAGAAAAGAAATGGTTTGCTTCATGTCATGGTATAAATCCCTAAGAATCTGTGATTAATCCAAGAGACATAAAATGAAAGGAGTGCAGAGAGAACATGAATCAGCCAATGAGGAGAGGAATAATTTAAGAGATCACTTTCTACACAAGTGAAGAAGATATGTAAGAGTCGCCATTGGAGACAGAATATGTAAGAGTTCATGTTTGCTGAAGAAGGCTGTGTCAGGATGCAAGAGAGAATCAATGACCACAGCAGTTTTAGTTCTGAGTCACTGAGGATGTAGGTGTGCCCTGGTACAGAGCAGGAAGAAAGTAACAAGGACAACTTAAGGGAGGGAAGATCAAGGTGAAGAGTGAAAATCCAACGTGTCATTTAGATATTTCCAAACATCCTACCTACGGACACCTGGTGTTTGGACATCCACACCTGAAAAGTGACTCCAATAGCTGCCATTTGTCCTGCCCACACCACCCCGCTCCTCCTCCATGCACAGACGATTTATGTGGAGCGTCATGGTCCTACATAGAAAGTAGGGCTTTATAGGCAAAGGGCACTGGTTTCCAGTCAAGGATTCCAGAGTGATAATCCCACTCAGTCCATGTGGAACAGCCGTCTTTAAATGAGCCTTTAACTTCTGGCTAAAGTTGCTCACAAACATTAGCACAAGTTCTATTTCTTTGTTATAAAGATAACACTATTTTTACTTTATATCTGCTAAAAGAAGCCTATGCAAAAAACTTTGGTACGTTCTCAAGGTACAAAAATGACTTGTTCTCAAAATGGAAGTACAGATTTTTAGTACAGTTAAGGTATAATGGTCAAAAGAGCATAAGTGTGTGTGTCTGTGTCTGTGTGTGTGTGCACGTGTGTGTGTGTTTATAGAATGTCATCGGACAATTATCTTAGATTAACTCAGATATCACTCACCTTTACAAGAACTTGCTCTCCCATAGTAGTATGGATACAGTCACTGACAATAAACATAGTTAAAGAGACACAGATTCATTTCAGTGACAATTTAATCATAAAAGTAATTGTCAAGAAAGTTTATAGCTATCATTCCTTAATAGTGAAATGTCTTCAACTAGAGTGGTCACAGATGTTTTCTGACTTTGAGGCAGACTTACACACAGAGAAAAAGATTGATAGGAAAAGATGGAGGAGAGGAAAGCTAGAAAGAAAGTGAGACTGAGGACTTAATTGCTAACATAATTTTTCAGGGGTCAAAGGTCAAAGGCCATATCAGGAGATAATTAGAATTAACTAAGGCACAATTTGCTGTTACTAAGAATCTACTCGCTTCGGCAGAAACATAGAGAATGGGTGTCCGTTTCCATTAAAGGTTGTGGGATTGTAGGGTTATTATTAAAACAGTATTATTCTAGAGGGCAATTTCAGGGAATTTCCCACAGGAAACAACAATGGAAGCAGATTAAATGTTATCCCGACGACGAAAGGGAAAATGAGGTGTATCCCGTCAAGAATACCAGTCAAAGTATATTTATAACATGTCCATTTTGGTCCATTTTAGCAGTTAAAAGATAAGTGATGAACCAGAGAGAGTGGTTATAGATTACTGAGTTTGCATAAGAAAGGTAATTGAGGAAAGGGTGTTGTTAAATGGCGGTAATGGTGATGTGACAAATAATGAAGAGGAATAGAAGAAAAAGAGATGGAAAGAATTTAAGTGGGAAAGAATCAGGAAGCAAAGATGCAGGGAATGAGAATACAGAAAAGTTCATCCTTCGATCTTGGCTCTGGACTGGTGACATGCAGTCCACTAATCTGTTTTTTTTTTTTAATTAACTTATTTATTTTTATTAGATATTTTCTTTATATACATTTCAAATGCTATCCCGAAAGTTCCCTATCTAGCTTTTTTTATTATGTATTTTCCTCAATTACATTTCCAATGCTATCCCAAAAGTCCCCCACAACATGCCACCCACTCCCCTACCCACCCATTCCCATTTTTTGGCCCTGGCGTTCCCCTGTACTGGGGCATATAAAGTTTGCCTGTCCAATGGGCCTCTCTTTCCAGTGATGGCCGACTAGGCCATCTTTTGATACATATGCAGCTAGAGTCAAGAGCTCCGGTGTACTGGTTTGTTCATAATGTTGCACCTACAGGGTTGCAGATCTCTTTAGCTCCTTGGATACTTTCTCTAGCTCCTCCAATGGGGGCCCTGCGATCCATCCAATAGTTGACTGTGAGCATCCACTTCTGTGTTTTCTAGGCCCCAGTCTAGTCTCACAAGAGACAGCTATATATTTAACTTTTGCTGTCAACTTTCCAACTTGTGTCTTCCATGTATTGAACATGAAATCCATAGAGCCAACAATTCTTGGCATCTCTTTTCAAAAAGTATGGGTTGATATTTCTTCACCCCTTCAGAAAATCTTGCTATGAACGAATATATATATATATATATATATATATATATATATATATATATATATACAGAAAGGACAAATTCAGTAACATCCTATGGAAGTACCTGGAGACCATTACCTTCTGATTTCTTAGTTTGGGATGTTTCCTGATGTTGTTTGATAACAAACCTGCCATTATGTACCACTGTGGAGAGAAAGTTGGACAGACGTATAGGCAAGCTTCACTCTACCATCCTGAGAAAGGGCCTTCCATTTTGAAGGCATAACCAACTATTGTTCGAGGTTGTCCAAAAGAAACTAATGCTGTAGATCCCAATACCTATCGCTACTGGTCAAGACACCAATCAGGTTAGGTAGCATTCCTTGCAGTAAACACGCTGTATTGTTATGAAATACCTTTTCCATAAAATACAAAGCAGTAAGGAAAGTTTACTTTCCAGATAGAGGCAGCATTAACACTGGGAAGTAAACATTGGACTGGACAAAGAGATTTAGTATTTCCTCACGGGTTTGTTTCTTAAATACTAATGTTAAATATTTACATTTTGATTATAATCAATTTCTGGAATCCAAACTATGAGCTCAGTTTACTTAACCTCCACTAGTCTTCAATACACATTCCTCGTACACTCCCTTCCTTTTCACTGTGTGTGGGAATCTGGCCTTATATCTGCACTGCAGCACAGGATTGTTAAGGCTGCTCTTCTGCATTAATAGGTTAGACCCTCACTTAAAATATTAAACTGACACTACCAGAGCATGAAACTAGTAAATGCACGTGCAGGCAGACGTCAGATTGCCATGTTCCGAGCAATCTTCTTACCATTTGTTTGTATTATTTTCCCACTCTTCTGCTCAAAATTAAGTGACTCTATAGAAGGCTAATTCTCAGAGTATTTTGATAAAAACTATCAACACTCTATGTTTGGAGGCAAATGTTTTGTAGGTTTCATGCTTCATTTGGAAAAATACTGATTCACCTTTTATCTATGACCGCAAGGAGGATCTGTGTTACTTACGGGAGAAGGGTCGACGTTTTATGTCTTAATGGCAATGCTTTTCTCAGAGTTGCTGTAGCCAGTGTTCACTTCCCACTGAGTCTAATCAGCCTGGAAGAGTTTGTGGGTCAGAGCTGCTTCACTTGTTTGTGCTCCATTAATTTTAATTTTTATTAAGATTCATTCTGTAAGTTGGTATCTGGGTGTGTATAGTTTTAAACAGACAATAAATGTCATTGTTTATCATAACTATTTCTAACTCATGCAACCCATATTGACTTCATTTAAAACAGCTTCAATGCTTCCGTGATATTTCAGAAAATATCAAAACAGCTACCCTTGGTAGTGGACGTCTTGAAACCAGCAATCTGAGTGTGGGCAACATGGATAAAACTCTTTTCCAGGCCAGCCTTGTCTGCAGAGTGAGTGAGCCAGCTAGGATAACACCAAAGAGACCCGGTGTCAGACAAAAAAAATTAAATAGAAAGGAAGAAAGGAAGGAAGCAAGCAAGCAAAAGGGCAGAAAATGAGTAAATTAACTGCTTAATATAGCTCAAATTCTGGGAGGAATGGGGAAGTATATCTGGTTATGCAACTTATTAAAAATAAATGAACAATTTTCTAAGACCTAGGAAGACCTGCAACTCATGTCAAGAGTGATAGACAACATGTTAATGTCTTAATATTAGAAGCCCATCCCCATATTTTCTATCAGATAATATCATGTTATTTTCACACACAATCTCAATTTTTACCTTAATTTCTTATTAAATATTGTGTGAGAAGGCATATGATACATTTCATTTCTTGTAGCAAAGAAGGTAGCTGTGTGCTAAAATGTTTTGTGCAGATCATAAATTTTCTGAGGTGTGCCATGAAAGTCCAATAGTTTAGAAAATATTCTATTAAAGATTGTGCCTTTCTCTTCCTGGGTTTACGGTGCAACACTAGCAGGTTACGTGCGCTAAGAATTTCTACAGCAACAAATTTCCTGTATTTGTTTGTGACAAGGCAAAAGATCTATGGGAAGGGCTGGGTAATAAATGTCTTAGAGTTTGTGAGCCATCAGATGTCTCCCAGCTAATTAGCTTTGTCATTGTAGAGTGGAAGACGCCAAGGTTATGATATAAAAGAACAATCATGGCTGTGTTTCAATAAAGCTTTATGCTCATTAATATTTAGTCAGATACATTCCCTGGCTCATGAGATTATTTTTCTCCTTTTAAGAAACTTGAAACACTTACACATGTCAGAAACAATTTAAGCTCCTAGAATCGTTTCTTTCACTTTTCAGATCCTATTACAAGAATATTAGAAGAGACAGCTGTTGTTTAAGACAATGTAATGATACCCAACAGAATACCATTTGTAAAGAGGAGTTCATATCAAAAGGATAGTTAATACATGTAGCAGAGGATGGCCTAGTCAGTCATCAATGAGGGAAGAGGCCCTATGTTCTGTGAAGGTTCTATGCCACACTATAGGGGAATGCCACTGCCAGGAATGGGAGTGGGTGGGTTGGGAAGCAGGGGGAGGGGGGAGGGGAGAGGGGAGAGGGGAAACTAGGAAAGGGGATAACATTTGAAATGTAAATAAAGAAAATATCTAATAAAAATGTAAGTAAAAAAAGAAAATATTTAATGGTGTAATTTTGAATTAAAATTGGAGTACATTAATGAGGAATATGTACTTATCTGTAAAGTGGACACTACATTGTGATGACAATTTAATAAGTAATGTGAAAATTATTTGGAATAGGGCAGATAGAAATCATATATGCATCCATTAAGTACTATTACTACTTTACCGTTTGCTTAGAAAACATAGGTCTAGAGGAGCAACATTAAATAAATGGCTTTGCACGCTGCTTTTATTTACCAGCTATATGACAATTTCCTGAACAGAAAAGTCAGTGTGTCACCTTCGTTTGTTTTGTCTCCAACTTGGGATGTTTCTTCCTCTGCTTCCTGAGTGCACTGTCTTCTCAGAGTTCAAGCACATTCCTTAAAGTCTGCCTAACAAATAGATACTGAGGCAATTCCTCATGAGCCAGGTGCTGTGTTTCAAAGGCCTGGGCTATTCTGAAGCAACTAACAAAAGAAAATGGACCAAATGCACTCATGTAACTTTAGGTTTCATTACCCAGCTAATATTTTGTCCTCACCAAGTTTTACCTTCTCAGGTTTCTACTTTTCTGTTCTGCCTGCTATCACAAACCTAACTAGTCTTACTGTATGCAAGCATACACATTTCTTTCATAAAATAATGATTAAAAACTGGTGCAGTGTGCCAGATAAATTCATAAGAGTTGCTGGCTGACATTCCTTAATGTTTGGAAAAAGAACTGTTGAGTTAGGATTTATAAACTTTTAGGCTTAAAGTTCCTGTGACATTTTAATTACTATTTAGCATCCAAAGTGATTATGTCATCCTCAATACTTTAAGCCTTATGATTGAATTGCATTTGGGTTTACAGCCTCAAACCCAATGTATAACCTCTGGCCTACATCTTAATTCAGTGAACTGATACCTTTTTTTTTTTTTTTTTCCAAAATAAAATTTATGTTTTGGGTGTTAGAGAGTCAGTTCAGCACTGAAGAGAGTATACTGTTCTTACAGAGGATCCGGAGTTGATTCTTAGCATCCAGGTCAGTTAGCTGACAACCGTGTGTAACTTCATCTCTGGGATGTCTAGTGCCCCAGGCCTCCATAAGTCCCTGCAATTCACGTGTCCACATGAATTTGTAGACATGCACAAAGCACATAATTCATAATAAATCTTAAAGAAAAAATAATCCTATATTCTTTAATGAATTACATTTTTTATATTTATTTATTTTTATTACATATTTTCCTCAATTACATTTCCAATGCTATCCCAAAAGTCCCCCATACCCTCCCCCCCACTTCCCTACCCACTCATTCCCATTTTTTTTGGCCCTGGCATTCCCCTGTACTGGGGCATATACAGTTTGCGTGTCCAATGGGCCTCTCTTTCCAGTGATGGCCGACTAGGCCATCTTTTGATACATATGCAGCTAGAGTGAATTACATTTTTTAAAGCACTATGTTTTTGTATGACTTCTTCTCATGTTTGAGTCTATGCTGAGAAAGCACAGTATCATCATATAGTTCCTTCATGCAATAATCATTTCAGAACTTTGCAATGTAGGCTCATTTTGTTATTCTATTGGCATCTTATAATGGGCAGGCCACATGGCTTGAGCTATTGAAAGGTTCAAAACCTAGATCTCATTTCTCATGAGATTTAATAGCTGGATTTTGGTGGAATAATGTGAAGAGAGTCTTTTTGAAGGAATTTCCTAACTGTCATGGTCCTTCGCTTTTTCATGGGAAAAAAGAATTATTATGAGACAGAACAATCTGTGATTTGGGCTGGAAAGGTGGCTTGGTAGATAAAGCGCTTTCTGTGCAAGTGTAAGGACCTGAATCTAGGTCCCCAGAATCCACATGAAAGCCAGGCAAGTGCTGCAGCTCTTTGTCACGCAGGTACGCATGAATCAGACTGGGATTCCCACAGCAAGCTGGCTAGGTTATCCAGCTCATTAGAACCCTGCCTCGATGCATATTTCGAGAACTGAAAAAAGCTCCAATTGACGTCAACTACTGGCTTCTGTATATACATATGTGCATATTTGTGCACACATGCATCCATGCACATGTGCATGCACAGGTGCACAATGAAAAGATATGTACAAATCCTCACAAAACACATGCCAAAAATTGCTTTCTGCTTCATATTTTCTTAACATTATTTTTCCCCTAAAACATGAATTGTTCCCTGTTCTTCAGAACACTGGTTATATAAAGGTGACTAGCATACCCCACTCTTCATAGTAGAGGGTTCTGCATTCATGAAGTGACCCAACTACAAATCTCAGCTATCATTAAAATAATTCCGTCTGTAGTAAACATACTCAGACTTCTTCATCTCCCTTGTCATTTTTCTCCAAGCAAGACAGTTTATCAAAATACACTACGTCTTTCCAATACAGGTATTTTAGAATGATTCAAAGACTTTCATAGGAAGTGTGAAGATGATGTGGAAATATTTTATGGACTTACAGAAGGGACTTAAATTAAGTATCTCTGGATTTTGTCATTTGTAAGATATGAAGTCTGCAAACCAAGAACTATAGATGTTGAGAAGTGACACTATATTGTACTAAATTTATTTTTTATTTTTTTTTTGCTTGCTTGCCTGCTTTGCATTTAAATTGAATATGGTTAATAGGGTATAAAACAAAACAAAACAAAACAAAACAAAAAAAAAAACAACCCATAGAGGAGTACATATGCCTTCTTCGCACAATGAGGGCATTTATTTTACATTTTAAGCATGTATAAAGACTTTTTTTGTTTTTTTTTTTAATTACTTTTTTTTTAACCTCTCCCACAGTTTTTCATTCCATTCCCCCTCCTTCCTGTCTTCATGAGGATAGCCTCACCCCACCCTCACCAGGCGTCCCCACTCCCTGGATTTGGTGTATCTTCTTTCAATTAGGCCAGACCAGGCAGTCCTCTGGTGTGTATTTCAGGGGCCTTGGACCAGCTCTTGTATGCTACCTGGTTGTTGGCTCGGTGTATGAGAGATCTCAGGGGTCCGACTTAGTTGAGATTGCTGATCTTCCTATGGGGTAGTCCTCCTCCTCAAACAATTTTCATTTCCTTGTGGAATGAGAGTTTTAAGTAAAAAGCATCTATTTGAATTCTACTGATCCTTTCTTCTCTTCCAGCAAATACAGGTGAAAATAAATTAGCTGCTGGTTTTGTTTGTTGGTTGTTTGGGTGGTTGTATCAGCTCATTTAAGAAATTACTTTATAATAGTGTTAGGTTACAGGGAGTAGGGGTGATGACTAGTGGGTAAGGACATCAGCTGCTGTGCCTGATACTTGACTTCCATTCCTTGGTCTACATCTTAGAAGAAGTGACCCGACTCTGGCCCATTTTGGAGTTTGTCCTTTGTTCTACACATGTGTGAGGTGTTAGGAACCCACGCACATGCACACACATTTCAAATGTTTCCCCCTTTCTGGTTTCCCCTTTCTGCTCCCTCACCCACCTACCCACTCCTGACACATACACAGACACACACAGACACACACACATACACACACACACTTTTAAATGAATAAATAAGTAAAATTATTCTTACACAAACACAATATATATTCTATGGTGTCATTTGAATAAAAAAAAAGTGCACAATGTTACATTCACTGTAGTTTGTTGCTAACACCTTACTTGAAGGCTGTGGCTGATAGATTTATCCGGTCCTCTCCCACATCCTCCCAACTCGGTAGCACCAGATGAGAAAAATGGTCATCACTTGCAGCATTTGTAGCTGGGTATTTCCATTTCATCCTAGAACACTACTGGGATTTTGCCATGCCCTCCTCCTCATGAATTTTGAGAGCTCAAAAATTCCCTTCACTGTAATCTTGCATGTGCGTTCTGTCTAACGAAAGCCAGAGAGCAATGCAATGGCAATACATTCCACCGACACCTCCGACCACAGCCAGGCATCACCCAGGTGTCCTTGTTTATTTGCAGAACACTGTGCCCACACATCCCCTTTCACCCAACAACCTACGCTCTGTATTTACTAACCTGGTGTTCTTTCCTAATGAAGAAGGAGGCATTGATAGGACGTAAATACAGTGTGTTCTATCAACTAAAACTACCATCATCCTGAGTATGTTTCTACAGGACTTTTTTTTTTTCTTTCATATATTTTTGCAATGAGATTCCATAGCAAATGGGAAAAAAAATGGGCAAAAATGAAGCTCAGATAAATCTTAAAAATCTGTGAGTCACTTAATCTGGGATTTCCCCAACACTTTACTCCCCAAATTTGGTATAACACAAATCGATTAATATTCAGCATATAGCTAAAGGTTTACTGATAATAAACCATAAAGACATTTATTGTAAATATTAATTTCCATATGTTTTCTATGTTTAACCATTTATTAAAATACAAACAAATGTTGACATGAGTAACATGGATCTATTTCTATTTACCTTAAAAATTAAAATTAAATTATTTTTTTTCTTGACTGTGTGGGACCATAGGAAGCAGAATGTATTTTTCGGGTTTGATAGACATGTGTTATGCTCATCAGAGCTGAGAGCGCTGCTTCACATAGATGCATCATAGAAAGTGACAGAAGTGTATTTGTCAAGTATTTCGAAACTGTTGGAGCATCTGTCTTCACCCCAAGTTGAGATTCATGTAGTATTTATGAAATTGAAATTAACAATGCAAAGAGTTAAATTTTAAATTAAGAACATGCTAATGCAGCACTCTCTAAAGAAATAAATACTTTTCTCATACTTATAAGGTTAGGAACTTTGGTAGGAGCATCTTACAAGTCTGATTTGCTAATTAAATGATTGTAATTCTAGGAAGAGTAAACCTTCCAACAAAGGTTTCAAAAACCACTGCAGTAACAGCCATTAGGCTTAAATCTCAGCCAGGTGTTTCTCATGGCAACAGTCACTGTTCCTAGCAGTAACAACATGCGGAGTGCCAATGACGCTTGTGTGTTCAGAACCAAGACTACAGTGGAGCTACAGGATACAACACAGAACATATTGCCAGAGACACCTTAGATCCTTTGTGTGCTTGATTATACTTGGGTTATTTCACTTTAAGAAAACTTTGACTACTGATGTTTTTTAACCCCTTGCCTTCAGCTCTGTCAAGACCCTTGTGGTGTCTTTGAGTCACAATTGAAGAAGGTGTGCTTTATACAGCACCACTGTTGGCATTTAAATGAGTGGGTTTCTTGCTGTGAGGGACCCTTCCCTAAACTGTAGACTATTTGTGCCACTAGCCTCTACAGAGAGGACATGGCTAGTGTGTGGCCACTGATATGTAAACTAGAAGTGCTACTACACAGGAGATGTCAAGAGCTTGTGGCAAATGATATGTAAGTGTCTTCAAACACTGGCAATGTGTCCTAGGATGTAAACTGATCAGAAGTGGAAGAACATCAGAAGAATCTTTAGCATAGAAATAAGTGGTAGTAGTATTAATAAAGAAATAGAGACTGGCTTGTAAGTATTCAGGCAAGACTCATGCTCCATGTTCCCCTAATGCGTCCCAGCTATCTCCCTTTTTTTTCCTGTTTTTTTTTATTTAGGTATTTTATTCATTTACATTTCCAATGCTATCCCAAAAGTCCCCCATACCCTCCCCCACACACAACTCCCTACTCACCTACTCCCACTTCTTGGCCCTGATGTTCCCCTGTACTGAGGCATATAAAGTTTGCAAGACCAAGGGGCTTCTCTTCCCAATGATGGCTGACTATGCCATCTTCTGCTACATATGTAGCTAGAGACACAAGCTCCAGGGGTACTGGTTAGTTCATATTGTTGTTCCACCTATAGGGTTGCAGATCGCTTTAGCTCCTTGGGTACTATCTCTAGCTCCTCCATTGGGGGCCCCGTGATCCATCCAATAGCTGACTGTGAGCATCCACTTCTGTGTTTGCCAGGCCCCGGCATAGCCTCACAAGAGACAGCTATATCAGCGTCCTTTCAGCAAAATTTTGCTGGTGTATGCAATGGTGTCAGCGGTTGGAGGCTTATTATGGGATGGATCCCTGGCTGTGGCAGTCTCTAGATGGTCCATCCTTTCGTCTCAGCTCCAAACTTTGTCTCTGGTGTTTTGTTCCCAATTCTAAGAAGGGGGCAAAGTGTCCACACGTTGGTCTTCGTTCTTCTTGAGTTTCACGTGTTTTGCAAATTGTACCTTGTCCAGGACATGAATCCAGCTATCTTTTGTAAAGGTTGTCATAGTTTACAGCACAAATGTCATTTGTATAAAGTCTTGAAACATTCTCTGCTTTTCTTGCACAAAAGCTTGTTCTCCAGAGGTTAATGTAACAAAAAACAAACCAAAAACAAACACTTCTGTGCATGATAGCTAAATTGTATTCATATCATACATCCTGGGTTGTGTGGGAAATAATAACTTTTTTCAAAAATGTTTTGAGTTCCAAATATTATTATAATCTATGGAATGTATCATAGTGCAATTCCTGATTGAGAAGCATACTCTATTAAATAATTATTACTTATTTCTACCAAATCTTGTATTTTTTTTGAAGGAAGGTATGCTCTGAAAACAACAGTTATACTGGAAAGTTTTATGTATACATATTCAAGTTTATTGTTGTTGGCTATATTCTGTTAAGGGAATCTTCTCTTTAATTATCCTTGACTCCAACTTCAACGTCTGGTCCATTTGGTTGACTAAACATTAATGCTCCTTGTTGTACAAATATATAATTGGAGGGCCTTCATTGGCATTGTAATGCCATAGGTAGCATTTCACTTAATTTTATCTGAGAACTTCAACACCTAAGTTCTTAATTTACCTTTTCATGTTTTGTTCACAGTAGTTATTCAGTGTTATAAATGTTAAATTTCTAAGCCAACTTATCTTAATTGTATAACATTTGTCACATTCAATTTAACTATTGTTATTTTATGTTTTATATTTTATGTTCCTATTTAATGACAGATATCACATAAAAAATCTATTACTCAATAATATATTATTATTTCAGAGAGAATATGAGAAAGTGCCTATAATTAAGGCTGTAATTATCACGTGATGATATGTGTTACATGAACTTCTAAATATTTTAAAAAGGTATTCTAAAAAGACTGTTGAATGCACTGTATTAATGCAGCCAAACAATGTCAAGTTATAAATAGATCACAAACATGTTGGCTCATATTAATATAAACCTTAAGTTTATGAATTTTGAAAATATAGTTTGTGAGATAAAGAATAATTGACTGATTGGGACAGGTCATTATGTCACAAGTTTAAAATATTTACAAAATAAGATTGTGAACCATTGCAGTAAGTTTAACATAATTTTTCATATAATAATTCCATTCTCTTCAGTAGATAAAAATGATAGTATAATTTTATTTTCATTACACATAGTGTTTGTTTTCACATTTCATGTTTTACAGAAGTAAGGGCTTTGTGCATTTGATAATTGTGATAACCACTGCAATGAAGCTGAGTCACATATTTATCATATAGTATTAAAGTGAAGCTTACAGAGAAATGGAAAAAATATTGTTGACTTAAATGTGCCTGTTTGATACAGTTAAGAATAACTGCTATATGATTCTGCATTTTAATTTTCAATTAATTTGATAAATTAATCTCATTGTTATTTGATAGAAGGAAAACCAACTAAAAACATTAAACAAAATATCTTACGTACTATTGATTTTTAAAATGATTTTCTGAATGTTAACATCTAAATATTTTGAAACACACTACTTTAAGATAAAATGGATACAACTGTGCTAGACAACATAATAGGAGAGTATGAGAAACCTCTATATCTAATATCAAATATAATAATATGTTAAAATACATAGAATTAAGCTTCTACTGTCTTTTGCTTTGTCTAAAAGTACCAAGATAAGTGAATATCTTAATTATAGCAAGTAAACTACAAAAAAAAAATCACAAAAAGACATTGAATTCCAAAAAAAAAAATTAATTTAAAAAGAAGTGTTGAAGCGTAATGTATTTGTAAGAACAAAATTCTTCTGGATGGGTTATTGTAAATGCTATTGTAGTTTATTTTAATATTTTATTATCAGTCTCTGTTCCAGAGTTAGAACTGAGAGGAACACTCCAATTGACCATTTCCTAGATGCATGATGTTAATAAAGACAGTCACGATCATCTTGTCTCAGTTCTATCAATGATAAGAGCTCAAAGTGCATGATCTCTTAACTTCGTGATTACCCAAATCCATAAAATATCTGAGAGTTAAGTAACTCCTTTAATTTGTAAATAGTAAATGCATACAAACTTCTCCCATAGGGAGGAAGAAATTTAATTAATTGATAAAGGTGGAATGAACAGGAAGAATATCACATGCTGGACACCAAACAAAATTGAATCATATAATTGCATCAAGAGTGAGTCCTTTTATAAATACTGCTAAGCTATTGGGATACAAACATCCACTGGTGGTGAATTATTAGAATAGAAGTTATTCTAAATAAAGAAAAACAGTAAAAGTCCGTTTTAATGTGTCTCTAGCTTACTAGCTGTGTATGAAGTGCCTCATTTTTTGAGTTTATGGCTGTGATGCTAGGGAGCAGATAGAGTCCATGGACATTTGTGACATGTGCTTGATGTTATCACCTAGTCCCTGGTTCTTTCCTATTGCTCTCTGCTTCTTGGCCACCATGAGATGGGCATCTTTGCTACACTAAGGCCATCATGCTACATTACCTCAAGTTCCAAGAGAGGATGGAGGCACCTGATGTGGAGTTTCTTAAACCACGAGCCAAATAAATTCTTTCTCTCTTAAGCTGTGTTTGTAGGCATTTGGACATAGCAATAGAGAGTCTAATGAATACTCTCCCAAAACACAGCAAAAGACAAAACAAAGACAAACTACACTCAAGACATTTTTATTTTCAGGTAACAGTGCCCTGCTATATTAGTTACAAATCTCAACCACTACAGCTGTATTCGCTAGCTAACCAGTATTTATTATATTGCCTCACGAACCCAGTTATCACATTAAGTTTGTATATTCAACCTTTTAATATGTATATGTTTGAAGATAGCATGAATTTCACTAGATAGTACATTTCCAAATATTGGTATGCTTGTTCAAAACTCCTGCATATGCTAAAGATTAAGAAACATGGCCTTTTTTTCAAAAGTTTTATGGGTTAAAATAGTTATCCCTATCAAATGACTACATATTGCCATGATCAAATGATACAAATATATTTTTAAAGAATTTTTAAAATTCTAATTTAGTTTAATGTTGTTTTGAATCTTCATTTTTTTACTCTGTTTTAATTTTAATTTGTCTTAATTTCATGTAACACTAGGATCATCATTATTCTACAGCAGTACTGCCTTTGAATATACATAACAAACTAAGAAACTTAGTATTCAAATTCTCATGCATTAGTGTTTTCTTTCTAACCTAATACCTGATTCCCATAGTGAGCCAGAGACAGTCTTGTAAATCATTCCTGTCTCTCTATCACGTACAGTTCCCATAGAAGCAGTGATTTGAAATACTTGTTTAGTGCATGAATAAAAGTCAGCTAGAAAAGTATCATAAAATAACCAGTTTTCAAAAAGCCAGCCATAAAATATCCTTTAAATATGACAAAACACATACAAGTTGTGAAATATTTACTGCCTGAATTCAGTCTTGAGTGATCATTACATTTAAATGTGTTCATTCAGATAGCATTAAGTTTTAAATATTACTTTGTGTGAATAATGACTGTAAAAATTCCCCCAAATAGTTAAAATAGTCGACCCTAGAAAATTCATAGCATTGACATGATGTTTGAAAGAATCATATAAATGAAGTCTTGGAGCCAGTAAGGTTGTGAGAGTATAATAAAAATCCCCAATTGTTTTTTATATAATATGAAATAAATACGTTTTTTTTTTCACTGTCTATAAGGAACATTATTGAACCTAAAAATTAGAAGCCTTCTGAGGTAGGGAAAACAGTGTCTAATACCTTGATCCTTTCAAGGTAGGAAACGCCTCTGTTGGTGGGAGAGTTCTAGGAATGTTGGCTGTGGGAATGGGCGTCATTATGACTCTTCATAAAAAGGATTCTCTGCCCTCTGCTTCCAGTGTCATTCACATCTCTAAGACAGGGCTGAAGAACTCATAGACCAACTTGCAACCACTGCTAATCACCTGAAAGGATGGTTTCCAACCAGAAAAGGAAGCAGGAAATGGTTCCGGGGTTTGTTTGTTTCTGTTGTTGTTGTTGTTGTTGTTAATATACATGTTTTGACAGCTAATAGAATTGCCCAAGGCAGCTAGAAAGTGACCACTACTGTTCTAGGTTAAATACATAATTAATTCTTTAAGTGACTCATTACTGCGTACTTTTCCCATGGCTGGAAATGGGAGACATCCTCCTAGGTGAACTGAGTGTTATGTAGTGGATACGGATTATATTGCTCTCAGAAGGCTATATTTTCATCCCAAAGTTTAATAACAGCAGCCTATTTGGTTTTTTACTTATCTCACATGTCTAAAACATCTAACTTATAATGTTGTAAGATTACCATGTCCGTTCATTTATTTGTAAATTGAGATTTATATAAATCTCTAAATTTGTTAATTACAACTAAATTAGTTAATACACAGCAGGCTTGAGAAAAATGTATGGAATATTTCAAATGCTTAATATTTAATAGTTACAATTTTCAAGGTTGTATATTGTAAATTTATGATTATTGTATATAGTTTAGTGTTTGTACGTGTGTATGATGTGTGAATGTACACATGGACACATGCAGCTGTAGGCAGGCAGAAGTCAGAGAGCAATTTACAAGACTCAGTTCTGCACTTCCACCATGAGGATCCTTAAGATCATTAAACTCAGGTTAACAGGCTTGGTCTAAAGCTCTTTTCTATGTGAGCCATCTTGCTAGCCCAATATTGCGTATATTGAATAGACTTTTCCAATGCTCCAAACACTTAAGAAAAGTAACAGAGAATTCCTTTTATTTAAATATTATAGTGATTTGTACTATCAGTTAATGTTGTAGTTTATTCAAAGACTAAAGTTTATATTTTCCATGAAAATCACATGTGAATAAGTTGTAATTAGATGTAAAGGCCAGGTGAGTTACTGCTTTTAAAATTGTTAAAGCCAAAGTAAACAATGCCTACCTTCAAAATTTAAAAAACATATGAGTGATTTTGTGTATTATATGTATGTGGTTAATACACATAAAGGTATGGGCTCATTAAAGCTAATTTATAACGTAGAGTCAGCACAAACAGTAAGTCATCAATCGGTTCCTTTAAGAACATACAGGTTTTATTATAGGAATTACTGTGTGTCTTTTCTCCACCAGTAATATGTTTCTGTTGTTCTAAATTCTAACACATTTTTAACGTGGCATATACTTAGCCAATGAACTATAAACATAGTCAAAGTGCCACGTTTTTTAAAAAAATATATTATTCAACACAAATTACTAATTGAAAATATTTTGTAAGAGATTTATCAAAATTCAGTATAGATTTTAGCTGATCATGAACTGGTGAGATTTCTCAGTGGTTAAGGACACTGGCTGTTCTTCCAGAGGTCCTGAGTTCAATTCCCAGCAAGCACGTTGGCCCATACCCATCTGTAAAGGGATCAGATACCCTATTTTGTCATACAGGTGTACATGCAGACAGAGCAGACATGCATTAAAAAATACATAAATAAATAAAAATAAATATTTTGGCTGATCACAAAAACACTTCTATTCTACAGTTGAATATTTCATTTTACTAAGTCCTCTGCTAGGGAGTACATTTGATCTTTTATGATTCTTATTTTATGATGAGATACACACACACAGACACATACATACATGTATATTGATAATATATTTTATGATATTTTTCTTCTTCATCTCAGAAGTCAATAGCCAAAGTGAGATAAGCATTCGATAAGAAAGAAAATCTAGCCAGGCGTGGTGGCACATACCTTTAATCCAGCACTCGGGAGGCAGAGGCAGGCAAATTTCTGAGTTCAAGGCCAGCCTGGTCTACAAAGTGAGTTCCAGGAGAGCCAGGGCTATACAGAGAAACCCTGTGTCGAAACACCAAATAAAGAAAATCTATATAATAACGTTAGTGAGTTTTACTACTAAAACGTAATTGCTGTATATTCTAAGTGTTAAATGAAATGGCAATAATATCCTTGGTAGTTTCTTCTTTGTGTATATGCTTCGGGTTATTAAATAAAGTGATGAATGAATTTGCCTTAACTTGCACAGCAGATCTCTTTGCACTCATAGGTCTCATGACATCATAAATCACACGGGAGTATAAATCATGTCACTTGTTTGCTTGCATTTTGGAGAAGGGTATTGTGAAAGACCCAGTCCATGCGATTTACACTCCCAGTAGAAATAGTTTTAACAGTTCTCCAAAGAGATTATTAGCAGTTGTCAAGATTTCTTGCTTATTTTTACTCAAGAAAGGTCTTTTTATCCACCTCTGGGTAGATAGTTCTTTATATTTTAGTTTACATTGAATTTATGCAGGGATTTATTTCTGCCATATATTTACAACAGTAAAGGGATGGACACTTGCCATGACGGTGGTGTTCAGACACATGATTGGGAGGAAGCCATTTGGGATTTACAAGTATAGGGAGTGACTTTACATAAGCATGAGTCTTCTCTATCCCTTTTCATAGGATGTTCTGTGCTACTCTGGTATTTTTTTTTAATTAGGTATTTTCCTCATTTACATTTCCAATGCTATCCCAAAAGTCCCCATACCCATCCCCCCACTCCCCTACCCACCCACTCCCCCTTTTTGGCCCTGGCGTTCCCCTGTACTGGGGCATATAAAGTTTGCAAGTCCAATGGGCCTCTCTTTGCAGTGATGGCCGACTAGGCCATCTTTTGATACATATGCAGCTAGAGACAAGAGCTCCAGGATACTGGTTAGTTCATATTGTTGTTCCACCTATAGGGTTGCAGTTCCCTTTAGATCCTTGGGTGCTTTCTCTAGCTCCTCCATGGGGGGCCCTGTGATCCATTCAATAGCTGACTGTAAGCATCCACTTCTGTGTTTGCTAGGCCCTGGCATGTCTCACAAGAGACAGCTCTATCTGGGTCCTTTCAGCAAAATCTTGCTAGTGTATACAATGGTGTCAGCATTTGGAAGCTGATCATGGGATGGATCTCTGGATATGGCAATCACTAGATGGTCCATCCTTTCGTCACAGCTCCACATTTTGTTTCTGTAACTCCTTCCGTGGGTGTTTTTTTCCCAATTCTAAGAAGGGTCAAAGTGTCCACACTTTGGTCTTCGTTCTTTTTGAGTTTCATGTGTTTAGCAAATTATATCTTATATCTTGGGTATCCTAAGTTTCTGGGCTAATATCCACTTATCAGTGAGTACATTTTTTGTGGGTTACTTTGTGATTGGGTTACCTCACTCAGGATGATGCCCTCCAGGTCCATCCATTCGCCGTATTTTTATCAGCAAGACATCTTCACGAGATGAAGTCTCTTGGTCTTGTGATTTAGAACTGTGAGCTGCAATGAACCTTGTTTTTCCTTTAAAAAGTAGACCTATTCCAGCAGTTTGTTAGATAGTAACAAAAACCAAATCAATACACCATTTCCCCCAATAGCAACATAAAGAAGAAGAAGAAGAAAAATCAACTCTACGTTCATGTATATTCCAAATTGAATCACTTCATAAAATCTTTGTGTCTAAAACAACATTCCTGCGAAGCTTCATCTTTTCATCCTTTCCTAACAAGGTTGTATAGATTATTGAGAGATAGCCCTGATAAAGAAAGTTGGTCATTTAAGGTATGTGCTTAGGGCCATGATTCCCTCCTATTCGTGGTAGGTTTTGTTGCACGTTTACAATGGTATAAGCTGTCTTATTACTTCCTGTCTACTATGCTCCCTACTCGATGTTCCCCCTTTCCTACTGTGGTATTCTTTGCCAGTATTTGGATTTCCCAAGATCCAGAATGACCCCCCCCCCACCCCGAAAATGTGGCTTGATTCCTTCTCCCTTGGGTAGTCTGTCGAGTATTTTGTCATAGCGAGGTAAAACCTGATACTATATCTGTTATTCCTCTGTAAACATCTGTGTTTACTGTGGTTTCTGCAGTAAGATCAGGCATGGTTGGCACAGAGTCAACGTTACAAAAGCACTTCTTCAATGAAAAAAAATGGCCACATTGACTATAGAATTGTAGAGTCAACTATGATTGACTCCATAACTGTAATACCTAAATTTATCATTCCGCCCTATATTTCCATGTTTTTACTTTGGAGTTTAGACTTCAGTAAGAAGGGAAAGACCTCATCTCATATCTTCTTTGCATGGTGTCTATAATTACTGTCACTGCATCAGTTCTGGGAACATGTCAAGACTACTTTGAAATAGTAAATGAAGAGCATTTCAATTAATTTTTTAGTCACAATGTGTCTCTTCCATAACGAGCTACAAATGGAAACTGAATAGAAATCCGAAGATTTTTGCATTCATATCCTGAAGCACATCTTTCTATTCTTGTGTAGGCGCAACCTAAGAGTGTGTAGAGGCAAGAAGAGGCATTAATGCCAACCCATCTTTCTGAGTTTACACGGGCGATGACAGAAATGTTCTTTGTTTTCTTTTTAGATCTCCAACTAAAGACATGGATCCTGAAGAGAAGGAAATTGTGGTTTGGGTTTGCCAGGACGAGAAGATTGTCTGCGGATTAACTAAACGCACCACCTCCATCGATGTTATCCAGGCTCTACTTGAGGAACACGAAGCCACATTTGGAGAAAAGCGATTTCTGTTGGGCAAGGCCAGTGACTACTGCATCGTAGAAAAGTGGAGGGGCTCAGAGCGAGCCCTTCCTCCTCTGACCAGGATCCTTAAGCTGTGGAAGGCTTGGGGAGATGAACAGCCCAACATGCAGTTTGTTTTGGTTAAAACGGATGCCTTCCTCCCAGTTCCACTGTGGCGGACCGCTGAAACCAAACTAGTGCAAAATAATGAAAAACCTTGGGAGCTCAGCCCAGCGAATTACATGAAAACATTACCACCAGATAAACAAAAACGAATCGTCAGGAAAACCTTCCGGAAACTGGCCAAAATTAGGCAGGACACAAGTTCCCATGATCGAGACAATATGGAGTGTTTAGTTCATTTGATTATTTCTCAGGACCACACGATTCACCAGCAAGTGCAGAGAATGAAAGAGTTAGATATGGAAATTGAAAAATGTGAAGCTAAGATCCACTTGGACCGAGTAGGGAATGATGGGGCTAATTACGTTCACGAGGCCTATTTAATGCCTAGGTTAAGTGATGAAGAGCAGAAGTTAGACATTCAAGCTGAGATCAACCAGACTCTAGAGGACCTGAACGACAGTGAGGGGATGGCGCAGCTGGAGGAACAGCTGCAATACTACAGAGCCCTCATCGATAAGCTCTCTGCTGAGATCGAGAGAGAGGTGAAGGGCGCAGGCATTGATGGGATTGAAGACATGGAGGGGGCAGCTGCCTGTGAGCTGGAAAACTCGGATTTGGAAAGCGTTAAGTGCGATTTGGAGACAAGTATGAAAGCTGGTTTGACAATCCACTCTCACTTGAGTGGCATCCAGAGAGAGATTAAATACAGTGACTCACTGCTTCAGATGAAAGCAAGGGAGTACGAACTCCTAGCCAAGGAGTTCAGCTCACTTCACATTAGCAACAAAGATGGATGTCAGGGAAAAGAAAACAGAGGAAAGGAAGCTGAGGCTCCCAGCAGCAATGGGGAGACCCCTCCATTAACTCAAAGGGTGTTTAACATATATACAAATGACACGGATTCAGACACTGGCATCAGTTCAAACCACAGTCAGGACTCTGAAACGACTCTGGGAGATGTGCTCCTGCTGGCAACTTAACTTCAATGGCTTCTTTCTGACCTTTAATGATGTTTTGGGTGGTTTATCAACGATTCTATTCCGTATATAACATTGTCAAAATGTAAACCATGATAAAGTATTCAATAGTTAATAAAAACTAGTGGCCACCACTGCTTGTTTTCAATATAGTATTACCAACTTTATGATAGGTTCAAGCGAAAGTGTATTAAGAATGCAGTAAATCTAGCTTATGGTTACATAAAGCAGACACAATCTAATGAGGATTGATGATTCCCCCCACAGCTTCTATGAGGCATGAATGATAGGAACGTAAAATTAGTTCTCAACGTTTGTTCATCAAAATATTCATACTGCAAGCATGAAGCAAGATCAACATGTTTCTCAGTTTTGACATTTTATCGTTAGAATATCTAAGTCTGTAAAGTGCAGGGATGTTCCTATGTCATATACATCATATGTGGATTAATTCAAATCTTTGTTGTTGTTGTTTTTAATAATCAGACTGCAAAATGTACTTACTGCGTGAGTCTCTTCCTGACTGCTGTCTGTTTAAATGTAGAGACAGGAAGCTGTTGGGACATGTATAATTCCTGACAGTGGATTGCTTTGGATGCAGATGAGGCAAAGCCAAGTGCTATACACAATCAGTTTTTTTTTTTTTTTTTTCCTGAGCAATTCTACCAGGATCATGAACTATGCACATGCTCACTAGTTCCTCTAATCAAACCAAGGCTGGTTGCAAGTCCATTATTTTGGGAGTCATAGTGTAGGCTACAAAAGAAATCAGTCAAAGGTTTATTTATGTCTTGTCTGTATAAGTATTGAAGTGGAATGTATGGCTGCTTGTATGGACATATTAGTATTCTCTTCTCGGGGAATATGCAGAGGAGAACTGAATATTTATTCTCATATACTGTAACCCATCAGTCAGAGGGATTCCCAGGTACTTAAATAACCAAGTACTTTTAAGCTGCCCCAAGCATGTTAAGGGAAACTCAAGAAGCTTTGTGGATTGTTTGGAGTCTGTCTTCACTGACAATTATCATGTTTTTGTTTTGACTCTGGTAGACATTTCCTCTCTCTCCTCTCTTCTTTCCCCCTCCTATTTGCCAACTCGTCCTCCCTTCCTCCAAGTAAGACAGACCAGGATGTCTTGACAACCAAAAACATTCATTTCATCGTTTTGTTGTTAACTGAATATTGGTATGCTCTAAATTTTCTTTGGTTGGCACATTTCACACATGTCAGGATACAAGAAGTAGAAATGTTGTTTGATGTACGGATACTATGTAGACACTAGCTATTACTCCTAGGACATTTCTTTTTTATACAAATTGTTACAGCACTTAACTTCTCTTCCTTTTAAAGCTTACATGTTTTAAGATGTTTTTACCAGCTTTATTCCAGATGCAATGTCGTTAATGGCTCTTTCCAACTCTTTTTTTTTCTTCTTCTCTTCTTCCCTTACCTTCTTCATATATCTTTGGGAAGACACACCTGTATTTCTATAGCATTGAATGTCTGGAAAGTACCCATGTGACCACTTTTTTAAAAACCACAATATTTGAAGGCCATACAATAAGAATTTAAATTCCATGGAAATACTGGGATAGTCAGTAAACAGCCGGATTCACATAAATCATCCTTTGTTAAAGGAAAGCTCTCCTGAATAATAACCCAACAGATCACTAAAGTGCATGCTAAATTGTCGACAAATTTATTGTTTCTCAAAGAGATTAAATTCATAAGATTATCGTAAGTGATAAGCCATCTGTTACCTTGGTTTTTTTTAAATGAAAGCTATCTCTTTGAATTATATGTTTAGTAAGAAAACAAGTACTGCATATCTTACTATGCAACTTGATCACTTTATCTAGCTTCATAAAGAGTATGGTGACTTTAGGTGCAATTCTGCATTTTCCTGTAAAGAGTGTTAAAACTTCTGTAAGAATGCAGTCTTCTTAAACTCATTGTAGAGTTTACATTTTTTCCATAATTATTAAAATGTATCTGTGCCCTCGCTCATTACATTGAAACACATGGCAATTAGTTTCCATGGTAGGCTCTAATATAGTTAAATATGAGCATATTTATACACATAGAGATAATGAGTGATCTCATGAATACTACTCTATTTATTGTTAAATTGATGGTTAAGCTTATAAATACAGGACCTGCAGGTTTAATGCTTTAATTATCTTCAGAAACTTAGTGAATTACAAGCCCTTAAGTAGCCTGGCAGATTAATCATGAAATGGCCATGTGCAGCTCGGAAAAGCCAGCTATGGTTGACGATGTTTGTTTTTTCCCAGGACTAGTTTCTGAGAGCATGACTGGTGTCTGTGCATAGTTCTGCTCTGGAGGCCCGTTTCCCTCTCCTCTTACTACGAGCTCACATGCTGCCTACTTTCTTTCTTTCTTTTTGTTGTTTTTGTTTGTAGATTTGTTTTGTTTTAGAAGACAGGCTTTACCTGTGTAGCCCTGGCTGTCTTGGAACCTCTCTGCCCGCAGAACTCTGCCTTCTGATTACAGGTATTAAAGGCCTGTGCCAACATGCCCAGTAACTACATCCAGCATGCTTAAAAGTGCTCTTTTCTTTCAGACAACTGTGTTCCATCCAGTTCTAATCTTTTATCTCTGAACATACAAATACCCTAGATGAACTTCTCCTGAGCTTCTCTTGCACAGGAGGCTTCCTGCATTTATGTATTCTGCTAACTCTACTCACTCAGTAGGGTTTTATTTTACTGTGTTATTATCTGCCTTTCTAACTCGATTGATTACTACCAGCTTCGTAGCCCCTTGTTCTATTTGTGAATTGAAATGTGGAACTGTAAAGGGTTTTAACATATTTTGTGAAATTTGTTATATATATTTCACAAAATATGTTAATATATATATATATATATGTGCAATTTTTAGATAACCATGCATATCATCAGGCCTAAAAATATTAGCAGGAATTCTACTTGGAAAGTTAGGGAGCAAATACTAGATCTTTACATTGCTAAAAATTTTATCAATACGATATCATTTTTAATTAACCTTAAAAGGTGTACTTTATTGGGGGCACTATGTGTTATTTCAGTACACACACACACACACAACACACACACACGCACACACACACACACTTTATATTACATAAAATTCAAGTCAGGAAAAGCATTCTTACTTTTTTTCAATTAACAGAGTCTCTGACTTGAAACATCTCAAATGCCTTTTTATTTAATGGCAACATTATTATATCTAAGCATTGTGCATATGTAAGAAAAAGATTTTGTAATTTTGAGGTTGAAGTGGTAGATACACAAGATCTTTTAAATATCTAAATTAAACATCTGTACCACTTTTTTTCTTAATTGAAAAGTTATGTTTTATTAGTACATCAAAGCATTTCTAACCCATTAAATTTTTATTTTTGTATTTATTTAAACCTCCACCGTATATGACAAAATAGGAATCTGTGGCTACATTTTATAAATTTTCAGACTCTAGTTATTGTTCTAATTAAAACATATTTTTCTAGTGACAGAAGAATACATTTTAACCCTGAGGTAGTTTTTACAATAGCATTGAACTATTTCTTTTCATGCTGCCTTACTGGTTTGATAAACTTCATGTGACAAATATAAAGTATCATTTCTTCAAGTTATAACTGATCCAGAAAAATAAAAAAGATTATTGTATCCTGTCTGTGGTATTTTCTTTATTTAAGTAGTTCTATTTAGAACAAATCACATGCCATTTAGAATTATATAATTGTTATGGTAGCTCATACAATTTATTTAAAGATTGGTTAGTATTTCTTGACAAAACAAATGTGTAGCAAATAATATCTAAGAAAGTTTTTGAACAGGCCTCACATATACTTGTTCCAATTTGTTATAGAAGTTTGCCCAAACTTGTGTGCTGATTTATGCATGACTTCTTTCATTTAAAGTGAAGATATTTCATGTAAGACTGTTCAAGACCTTATTGGTTTTTTTTCTACTGGAATTTATTCTGCTGCTGATCTCCCCAAATAATTCATTTTTAACTATTTAAATAGTTCATCACCAACGTCATAAGAATATTTGTTGCTTCATTCTATAATGTTATAAAAAGTTTATTAGAAGTTAGTATATGCTTTCTAGTTGAGCACCAGGAATAAATGTATGCTACTTTCTTTGCCTATGTCACAATAGATAAAGAACAGTGAAAATCTTTTTATTTTAAATTCAGACTGAATTCATGGTTTTAGTAACTGTTGGAATTGAGAAATGAAAAATTTAATGCTATTATTGATTGACTGATATCTGAAAATCCCGGTGTTTATCTCCATAATTCAAACAAGCATTTCACAGAGTGTTTTTCTAAATTAGATATAGAAGATGCTTTTATAGGAGGCTAATTCGATACTACCCTTAATAATTGGATACTTATATTTTTATAAAATATGTAGATCATATATATCTCGTTTTGTTCAGAAAATGGGCACTATGATATCTCACTTCTATTTATGTGAGCCAACTACCCAAATGAGTTTGTTTGAACATTTAAGATAATAACTATAATTTATAAATTTATAAGGAGCACAAAATAAATAAATGTATATTTAGTTACATATTTGAATATATATAACATACTTAACACATCCAGAATAAATAGATAACCTGTTATTTTGCCTTCATAATTACAGTATTCTCACTCAGGAAATAGCTACTTTGAAAGGGCCCCACATTTTTCATACGAAGATATTTCTTCCTGTCTATGCATATTAGGCTATTCTACCAACTCATTAATCCCATGATCAGTCTAAATGATCCTCTATTGGTGAGCATTTGGATGATGTACAGTGATTCACTATGTCATTGTAACATTTTTTCAAAAATATCTGTGAGGCAAGAGATAGAAATATTTGCTCAAATGGTGTCTAATGTATTTTCAATTTTAAGAACATCTGTAATTCACATATGTGGAAAATAATCTTTTATAACCTGAATTGAAAATATGTTCTTCACAGACAATTTTATTTTTATCTGTGCATGTTAAATGCAAAATAAATAAACAAAGTTATATAATGGATTTTATAGGTTAATATTTGGTAATATAATTTTTTGTCATTATTTAAGGTGTATTTATTAGTTACTTTCTAGGGCTGTGATAAAATTCCTTATAGAAAAAAAGGTTTCCTCAAGCTTACAGTTACAGAAGGATAAGAGTCAGTTATGACAGGGAATTATGGAAGGCATGGTGACAGAAACATCTGAGAACTGAGATCACTAATGGCAAGCAAGAATCAGAAATAGAATACTAGAGCTGCAATGGTGCTGAGATGTTCAATCTCAAAGCCTACCACCAGTGCTGCACTTCCTCTAGCCATAGATCCTAATCCTGCTTAAATGGCACCACTAACATCTAGCCCTATGGGGCACATTCTTATTCAAATCCCTACAAGTTGTCATAATGCATGATATCTAATTAAAAAGAATACTCTCTACCTTTTTTATTTTATCTAAATTTTACTTTTAAACTTTGGAGCAATCTACACTAACAGGTTTTTTTTTTATTTTTGAAAATATGAAGACAATTGATTTTGTTCAGATGATTAAAAATTATTTTATATTATTTGGCACAGTACTTTGTCCCTCCACAGTAGAGAGGCATGTATTATTGGTTGTGTGTGAACCAAATTACGTTCCATATTTTAAATCTATTGTGGGCTATTTTATATAATTTTCTTGCTGTGACTGAACTGTATTTATATTATGTACCATAAATTATAATACTAATTTTTTGAGATAAGAAAGCACTGTTCAAAAAAATAACCACTTAGGAATTCATATAATGTTCATAGACAACATCAAAGAGAAAGAGATTAAGAAAATGAAATGTTCCACTTTACACACTCTGAGATGACTCTATTTTCAAGTCTCATATCCAGAACACTACCAGCATGTATGCATTTCTCACATTTAAAGTTAACATCTATATTACTGAAGGATAAAGTGTATCTGATGGCATCCTGTGATGAGTAAATTCCTAGTCTTCTTTATAGGGGTTGGTTCAACTCAGTAAGATGAAGTAATTTGAAAGTAGTGGTGGTGTTCACCAGCCCTCATACATGTACAGACTCCAATCAGTATCTTCATATTTCAATAAACAGCAAAAATTAATTACAAAGTCTTCTAAAATATATGTAAATATTTGTTCTTGCTTTAAGCATTGCTGAAAGTTATACTGTCCAGTATAAAGAAACAATTACCGTTAATGATAGCTACTTATGGTTAAAAGACTGTGCAAGACTGAAATATATCCAGAAATAAGTGAATTTCAGAATACTCTAAATATATTATAAAATATAAATGATGTATGCCAAGTTGCAAATCTATATAAAGATGGAAATGTGTAGGTATTGCTGTTTTCATCTTATAGTGATATATTTGAGACTCAATGCATGTACATTTTCTCCACAAATCTACTTAGAGATAAAGAATCCTTATAAGTAGCATAATTAAGGTTTCTATGTGAGACATATTTCTGACTCTTTGCTGTGTCCTTTGAGACTTTCATAAATAGGAAACCAGGCAGAGGTGGATGAATCATGACAATGCAACTGCTAGGAGCTAGAAACCTGAGCACTTAACAACCTTGACTTCCAGAAGTCAGATTTTAACCCATAAAAGAATATGAAAATAGGACAGAAAATGCAAAAATGCTGACTTGGGTTATGCACGTTTTAGGAACTGCATGGATTTGGTTGAGGTACAACAAATATTAGCTACTTTCATATTTTTCACATTTCTCATTCCAATATTCTACTTCTGTACCACCAACAAAATGAATAGGAGGTGGACTTGAAACTGATAAAGATGAAACTCAAAAATAGTCTCTCCTACTATTTCCACTGCTGACTCATTTATTTCCAGATTGGTCAGGCAAGACCTTTATCATTAACCTTAATTGAAAAGTTAGGATCATGATATTTAAACAATATATGGTCATGAAAATAATTCATATGTTTCCTCAACATAAGAACACACTCTGGAAATAAAGGTGAAGACATGATTCATTTTTTTCTTTTATTAATCTTTCTATTGTCAACCAGTCAACCCATACTAGTAGTGGATATTGGCTGCTATATCATTAAAAGTGATGCAAAATTGGAGGGCTAACAGTTAGCAGAACAAAAGACACATTCTAATAACTCTTTTCAGTGAAGTAATACTTAAACCTATTTCTCCCCATGGATGAAATGTAGTTGGCCATGATGTACATAATTAACGTCTTTTGATTACTGTTTACAACACATGAGACATGGTACTTACATGCATATACCTTCAAGTGGAAGATTATTCATTGTAATCTTAATTTTAAAGTCATTTTCTCTCCATTTTGAGTAAGATTTGTTGTACTTAACTTTAAAGTTATTTTGTTTCCATTTTGAGTAAGATTTGTTGTACTTTGTATAAGAAAGCAGAGGAGCTTTATAACTTTCAGAACTGAAATATCTTTGAAGAGTTTTGTGAACATCACCCTTTTCATATGTGAGCTTGCCATGAGTCGTTCTCCTTTAGGATGCAGATACAGAACATGGGATTGCAAATTTATTCCCTGTATTGTGAGTATAGTATAAATCTTTAACAAAAAAATATGATTTCTTTTGTAGAATAAATGTGAAGACTAACAGAACTGCACAATTTCTTTCTACAATCTGCTCATAATAAATTCAGTTATCTTTCCAGAGATAATAAATGCATAAACACTAAAGTTCATGAGGAATCACAATGTGACTTTGGAAGGAGCTACCATTCATCATAATAAATCAAAAATAAGGCAGACTCTGGAGGACAAGGCTCTATGATTAAATTTCTAGGTCATCCAGAGTCAAGAGTCTTTCTGACATCATTCCCAAAGCTGTTTCCACAACATATTGACAAAGCGTGTCTGTTAAAATCATGGATTCCTAGATTTCACCTTGGAGAAATTGAACGTGGGGGTCTGGATTGAAACTTTAACTTTTTGTGGTTGAAACACTGTCCAAATCATTCTAAAACCAGAGTATTAAGAGTGTGGTTTGTTAATTTTGGCAGAGCTGGTAACTAAAGGCTTCACCAAGCTGCAATGAAGGAATGTGGAAAGCCAACATCACCGGGGTAACTGAGAACTCATTAACTAGGAAAAACACAAAAATCTCTAAAGTCCTAAGTCAAAGTTGGACAGGAAAAAGAAACTTAATATGTCTTCTCCTGAGACAGTGTTTAATTCAAGGCAAAAATAATAGAGTAGACTATATCTTTGGACGAATTTCTGCTGTCATATAAGTGGTGGATATGAATTTTATATACTCTATGCTCTCCATTTAATATGCCATTGGACATTACATATTGAAAATGTATATAACTTCTCCAAAAATGATGGTTTTCTTGGCTCCAATTAAGTGCAATCTCTTTTACATAATGCTTAAAACAGGTTTTCTTTAAAAAGACATACAGAGTCATATCAAATATGGGTTAAAAATAACATATACCAAACATTTGTTATTTTTGGTTGTTTGAATGAGACATACCCCAGAGTCTCAGGAATTTTAATACTTGGTCTTGTTTAGTAAGTATGACCTTGCTAGAGGAAAAATGTCACTGTGGGCAATCTTTGAGATTTAAAATACACATTCCATTCCCAGTTCAATCTTTTATGTCTTCTGATTAAAGTGCAAGATAGGAGTCCTTAGCTTGCTATATGTCCAGATGCCAAATCTCCAGTTCTGCATTTGTCATAGTTTCCTGCTGCCATGCTTCCTCACTATGATGTTGATAGACTCTACTCTCTTTCTAGGACTATAAGCTTCTAAATCTCTTTCTGTTCTGTTCTGTTCGGTTCTGTTTTGTTTTTCTTTCTATTTTTTTTAACAATTTTTTGTTTAGATATTTTCTTCATTTACAATTCAAATTGTATCCCGAAAGCCCTTTATACCCTCCCCTGACCCTGCTGCCCAACCCACACACTCCCTCTTCCTGGCCCTGGCATTCCCCTGTACTGGGGCATATAATCTTTGCAAGACCAAGGGCCTCTCCTCCCAGTGATGGCCGAGTAGGGCATCTTCTGCTACATATGCAGCTAGAGACATGATCTCAGGAGGTACTGGCTAGTTCATATGGCTGCTCCTCCTATAGTGTTATAGATCCCCCCTGAGCTCCTTGGGTACTTTCTCTAGCTTCTCCATTGGGGGCCCTGTGTTCTATCCTATAGACAACTGTGAGCATCCACTTTTGTATTTGCCAGGCACTGGCATAGCCTCACAAGAGACAGCTATATCAGGGTCATGTCAGCAAAATCTTGCTGGCATATGCAGTAGTGTCTGCATTTGCTGACATGACTCTTAAATCTTTTCTATAAGTTGTCATGACCAAGTAGCTTTGTCCCAGCAACAGTAAAGTTACTAGGACAGAAGTTGGTCCCTGGAAGTATGTTATAGCTGTAACAGACGTAGCATGCTGGGGTTTAGAGGAATATGGAAGTCTTTAGAACTTTGGATTAGAAAGATGAGTGAATGCACTATGGGGAGCTTGGTGTGCCAGCCTAGTAGGAGCTGGAAGATAGTAGTTCTGAGAGCTAGAGAGTCCTTAGGAGGTCTTAGAGGAAACAAAACTGACCATGGTGTGGAGATGCTTTCCTTCCCATATTTTAGCAAAGAATGTGGCTGGCTTTCTGACTTTATCCTTAGTATTTGCCTTCAGCTAAATTTAAAAGTCATGGACTAATAATTTTGGCAGAGTAGAGTTCAAAACAGCCCAATATTGACTTTTCCATGGCTATCAGTAAGTACTCTTATGCAGCTCTATAATGGAAAAGCACAAATGAGGCAGAAAGAAATACAAAATTGTATGAAGTGAAAAAGAACAGATTAAGAAGATTAAAGAGATTAAGGAAAAGCCTAAAGTTTACTAAAATAATGGGAAGGGTGCCCTCAGGGAGAGACTTTAACCCAGCTAAGTTTTTCTCCTTTTGGAAAGAAAATGTCTAAGAAGTGTGTGATCCTGGAAAGGTGCAACAAATAAAAGCTGCTACAAAAAATGGTTCCCGGGAGTCAGAATCTGCCTCCTGCTAGCAGCCAAACTCAGCACTGTTGTTCACATAGCCTTGACCATGGTTTCCTGTAGGATAGATGCGGAATGGAGTTATGGAACACACCTTTATGGTTTCAGAGAGCTGCTGAGAACAGACATGTTGCAGGGTTAAAACACGCTTTTCTTTATATAAAACAGCAGTTAGGAATGAACAGTAGAATAAGTAATCAGAATTTTAACAAAGGGAAGCAGGAATAAAAATCCATCAGAAATGAAACAGTAATCTTGCAATATGGAGTATTCGTCTCTTGAGGAAATGTTAAGCAGGTGATTTCTTCAGAGGAATTATCAAACAATTCTCAGGTCTCACATTTGGAAGTAACAGACAGAAATACTCTTATTAATTATAGCACAATATTTGCCTCACTGGAGAGCTCTTAGCAATTTCCAGTTTGTGGTTGGCTGTAAACCTGAATACTGACTGCCCAAATCTCAGTTGGTTGTTACAAAATTCTATTCTGCATTGAAGTGTATTTACAATTAAATTCAGGTACATTTTTCTACACATAGATGCACATTTATGCCAAGTTGAACAACAGTGGGAGGAATGCTGCATGTTTTTCTGTAGCACATTATAACTTATATGGTTGAAAATGCTACAAAATGATAAAATTATGTACACAGCTCCACCCCCAAGCACATCAACTTTCTTATGCCTATAAAATAAATATGAAATTGGTGTAATGCACATTGTATTAGGATTAGGATGTGTGGTATGAGTTCAGTTCTCCAAGCCTTGCTTCTGTGAAGTGTCATTTGAAATAGACACATGTGGCACTTTTTTTAAAAAAACAGGCCTCTGTTACCATGGTAGCACAGCCAAAACTGGCTTTGTAAGTCTGTCTCCACCTTATTGCACTTAACACAACCATTAGCTAGGCTCATGGGTGGTCACTGTGTTATGCTTCATCCTGCTATCCTAAGTTCATAATTAGAGGCCCAGCTTAGTAGTCATCATTCCTTGAAGATACAAATTAAATGAGGCTTGAAGAGTATATGCTCTCTGCATGCTGAGTAATGAGTTCTTAAACATAATGGCAGGGGATTTTTCTTGATCGTTCGCACAAGAATATACAAGTCAAGGAAGGAAAAAAAAAAGATTCAGTTACAGTTACCGCAGACAATCAGAACGGAGTTGTCAACAAGTGTATCCACGGTACTTCGCTCCTCTTTTACCACCATTTTGGTTGAGTTAGCCATGAACTTTACTATAACTTTTTGTCAGATGTGAGTCATCTAACATCGGCTCCTCAGATTCTCCTTGCCGCCCTCATTCGACGTTTAGTGTTCATAGGAATCATACTTTAATCTTTGGCATTCGTGAGTTTCTCAAAATATAACCCACCCTTTTTCATTTTCTCTTACCAGTTGAGTCTCAGGAAAATTAAAGAATCCATGTACTCCAGCATAGTCATGTGATGGAGAACAAAGATTCCCACACAGTTCATGTTTTAGAACTACATCTTAGAATTATTGAAATTTGGAACTCTATATTTCAATAAAGTGTCCATTTTTCTTTTCCTCCATGTCATTTTTAGGAAGGTAGAACCCTTACACTATTTTATGTTAGTGTATCTAGGATTCATGATATCATAATGTGCTATGTAATTTGCTGGGAGCAAATGTCATTGATGGTGCTAAATAGCTGTGGACCCCACGAACTTCATCATAGCATCCTTGGCCAGATATTAACACCAGTGCAATAGTGGCGAGATGGTTATGGATTTAACGACCTACTTTCTGACTGGAATTGTGGCCTTTGCCACTGAACAGAAATCAAGTATGGGGTCATAAACACGGTTAACAGTAAAAGAGATTACAGTTTCTACAAGCAGCTTGCTGCAATCATTTTGCTAAGTGGACATCGTGTCAAACTTCATTATAAAAGCTTACTCTAAACCTAACCTTACGCCTAAGCCCTTATGTCTATTCCTATACATTAGTTGTGGACTAAGCCTTCCATGGAGTACAGATAAAGTAGAATGTGTATGAAGTCACATAGCCCTAAAATAAAACTTGAATTTGATCCTATCTTCCATAATTCACACCATTATCCACAGAAAAGAATAAGTGCATATTTGCAGTATACTGCTTACCTTAACATTTCTGTATTCAACTAGAAAAATGCAAATTAGTAAAAAAAGTATTTAATAAATATTGATTAGGCTCTAATGAGGTCACTCACTTGACAACAAGCTGCACCATTAAGATGCATGTATCTTCGAAGTAAATCGCTCCATCTATATGTATATCTACCACAGAAAAATCATTAATTAAATCTAAAGGATTATAAAAGGAATGATTTCTGAACATGACAAATATGAGCAAGCTTACAGAAGCATTATTTATCACACAGCATTTATTTAAAATGCATCCCTCTTGTCTTTTCATAACAATGAAACACTTGACAGAAATGTCTCTATTTTAAATGTGTGGCTTCTTCAGGAAGACATCACACTATAACTCTTTATTGCTTTATTGATTCCAGGCATCATGAAGAGACTAAAATAAAATATTTCACTTCTAGAAACACATTAAATAAATTATCTCTCATTCACTGGCTCATCAAATATTTGTAGCCAGAGGCTCTTACATTTAGCAGTCCCTTCATGTTTTAGAGGTTAGTGATACAGGACCTTCATTTCAGAGGCCCTCGAGGAAGCTGCCTCTGGACTATGAGTCATTGTGTAGAGTCACCCTGTTTGTTTCTCTTACTCTATCCTTCCCACCATACCCAAAGGATAGTATGGAGTAGTTCATGCAAGGTAACACATCTCTGAACAAATTTGTTTTTTCAAGCTATTCCAGTAACTTGTCGTCAGAAATAATTAAGAGCTGCTGAACTGTAATTACAATAAAGGCATCTCCAGTTTTAGTCTGAAGGTTAATGTGTAAAACATTAGGGATGGGTGAGGAAGATGAACTTGGATAAGGCTGCATGTCAGGTATCTCGTTGCCAAACAAGTAAGGTAAGGGAGTTGTGAATACTTATTCACACACATATTAAATGATACCAGGAGAAAAGTGTGACTAATAGAAAGTTTGGATGTCAACTACATATTGGCTATGGGCATCCATTGCTTATTTAACCCACTGCTCTTACTTGTATATCAGGACATCCTGCAGCATCTGAATATAACTAGCCCTCACCTCACAAGTTTTAACAGCTAAGCATCAATTCGTGTAGCTCATGCTTACAACAGACTGTAGACTGCAGGATAAATACTTTATATGTATGGTAAAAATGTTTCTTCATCTGAACAATACATTCCCTGTCATCCCATATTGATCAAGAATAGTTCAAATCTGAAACAACTTTATAATCAATATGACATGCAAACTTTGTTATAAGATTCTAGAAATAAATTATGAGTTTTCTGTGGAAATGTAACTGTTTATTCGTCTGAAGTAATTGTCATTAATGGGGCTTACTGTTGAATAAGCTCACCCTTTCTAGCTGTTTCTAAATTCTTACTGACTGCTTCAGACTCAGCTGCTTGGATCAGAACTCTTCTCCAGCTCACTGATTCAAACTGGCTTCTCTCAGCTTCTGACTTTTTTGCTCTGCTTGACCTCAACCTAACTAGCAACCTGTACAATTCTTCTGGTTCCTCATTATTCTCTGGCCCCAGCTGCCTCTGCTGACTTACATTGAACTGCCCAAACTCAGTTCTATGCTAGTGACTCACTGAACTGAACTGTCTCAACTGACTGAACTGAACTGAACTCAGTTCGACTGCCTGCCCTGAACTGCACTGACTCCCAATTCTGACCTGCACTGAACTAACTGATTTGAACTCAACTGACATACTAGAACTCAGATGTATGCATAGACGTATGCATACATCTTAAGTGCTTGGATGAAAGGCACACACCACCAATACTGGACCTAAGCTTTTCTTTATCTGAAATTTGCTCTATATCAGAGTGGCCTTGAACCAGAGATCGACTTGCCTCTGTCTCCTGGGATTAAAGGTATATCTGTATCCCAGCTATATCACAACCTTTATATCTTTGGATGTGATCCTTTGCCAGAGCAGCCATGTTGCTGGATGAATATCCTCTACATTTCTAGTTTTTCCAATAATATGAGATGCTTTGTGCTGTGCAGTTATATGCTACCAGCTACATAATGTGTCATGTAAGACCACACTTAATAAATATACTTCAGCAAATTATTCAACTTTGAGTGGACTGAAGGCTGTACTGGTTCACTTCTCACTCAAGCTTAACACATAATCCCCTGGCTGGGGTCAATAAAATAATAAAAAACATTATGCTTAGTTTATTTACAGTAGATTGACTCTATGTGAACCAGTAGTGAAGTTTCTATCATAATAAGATGCATGCAATGGTGTCCTGTGAAAATATGTAGTAAATGATGCCTTGCTAAATAGAACTGGGTATATTGGACTAGAAAGTGTTTATTCTGTATGCTTCTCTGTGATTATACATTCCTAAGAAGTTTGAAAGAGTCTTTTCTTCAGTAGTATTGTAGTATATGTATATGTGTTCAATATATCACATCTGAAGTATAACTTTAATGGTGGTATAACAAATTTAAACCCTGGGAGTGAAATAATAAGAATAAATCGAATCCTCTACATTTAGGAAGAAAACCATGTATAAATATTTACAGTATATATGGAGATGATCCCACTTCATTACTGGTGGGGTTTGGTTTAGAAGTGTTGGGACTCCAAGTGATGCCTTCTGCTAGGCACAGACTCTTTACTGAACCACATTTCCATCTCTAATCATGTATTGTCACATCATGTTTAATCATATGAGGCTTTAAGTCAAAATGATTCTATATATAATCTCAGTTAAACAAGATGCATAAGAAATATAGTTAAAATAAAAGTACACCAGAGTGGCTCCTTGCCCACATCCTGAGCACATTGGAAGGTAAACATTGTATACAGAGAAGACAATTTTTTTCTCTCCATAGTAACACTAGTATCTGTCTTTGAACTATACATGGATATAGATTAATGGTAAGTCAGACTTACCATTTCTTTCCCTCTTTGGAAGTGCTTGAACCTAGGCCTCAAGTATTGTAAGCCAATACTTCACCTCTGATCAGTAACTCTAGGCAAAGTGTTCACTGTTCTCTACTTACTTACCTTTGAGTCAGAGTCTCACATAGCCCAAGCCAGTCTAGAATTTACTATGCAGTCAAGCATAATTCTGAACTTACTATACTCCAGAGGATTAGTACTGAAGGCATGTACTTCTCTGCTCAATATATGTAAAGCTGGCAATGGCATCGAACTTTGTACACAATAGACAAGCATTCTAATAATTGATACATATCAAGTCTTGCTCTTTCATTTTACTTTTCAAAAGTTTTCTTCAGCCACAATTCAGTATCTTCAGAGAAACTGTTCCTAAATTTACTTGAAAGACTTTGTCCTTCAATAATGTGAGTTCAAGTTTATTTCCTCAGAAAGATCATTTCAGTAAACTTGGTTCCTAAGTAGGGACCATGATTGATACAAAGCTAAACATGATTCAAAAGAAGATATCTTTCTCTCAGAACTTATTCAAGAGGCAAAGTATGCACCTATAATGATAGAAGGCAACAAGACAGAACATTTAAGGAAATTGGCATATATAAAAAGGAACATTAATTAGGGAAGAATTTTAATATTATTTGCTTCAAGAACCTGTAATCATTATCTTATTTCAAATTTAATTCACACATTTGAGATAAAAAGATAGCATCATCTCCACTTTGCAGATGAAAACAAGCTGAGGCCAAAGAAGAAGTACATTACCCTTGATAACACTAATTATTAAACTAAGCACCTTACATCAAAGACTTATTTTGGACCTTGGAGGGACTTGGAAAGTTATACTTAGAGGGGAAAAAAGATGAGCATGAAGTAATATGAAAATGAATGCATGAGTAAAAGATCTAAGAAGCTTAGATGATGTTGCAAAAGCTAGACAGGAAGAAATGAGATGTTTGAGTCTGAATGCCCCTGAGATTAGAGAAGAAAACACAGCTAGGATGTTCAACAATGCTACATGAAAGAAAACAGGATGGAAAGACAAGAATGAATTTAAAATTTTAAAATAATCTGAACTGAACGTCAAGAACATAAGAAAAACTGCTTTTGATTTGCTCATGTTTGGACACTCTCTAAATTAAAAATCAATTGCTGTAATTAAGAAAATCTGTAGGACAGTGACTTTAAACTTTGGCTGTTCAATCCTTTAGGAAGATTAGAGAAATGCTTCGTCTTACAGGCTTCTTTCTCTGCAGTCTGAAAGTAGAGTCAGATCAGTAGTTCCAAGCCACTGTTGACTATTTTGTGAAACATTGCCTTAAAACAGCAACAAGACGAAAGCCCCAGCTTTACTTAAACAAATGGATTCAGGAGCAGAGCTAATCTATAATTTAGAAATCTTTCCAGTGAGCAGAAATGACCAGAGAGGATTAGGTTTTCAGTTATGGGTATGGGTGAGATCATCCCTTGGCACAGCAAGAAAAATCCTCCCAGGACAATGTGAAGTCAGCAGTGTGAAGTAATAGGCCCCAGATGGGAAGAAAAGGGAGACACTCCAAGATCTGAAAGACCAAGAAAGAATAGAATTCACACAGAAAGGACCCTCAATGGGCCAACTGTTCAGACACAATTAGGATGTAGACTGAAAGGAAGTTTCAGGTAGGCTGATAGGTAAGTTACCTGCAGACTGAAGAATTACTTTCAAGAATGTGGTCAAGATCATGTTACAACTGATTAAGGGGATGGATGCTGAAAGGGAAATTTGTCCATGTGAGACAGTCTTTAGAAAAGAAGCGGTCTGGAATAGGAGAAAGAACACAGGCGGATGAAGGAATTTAATCTTTTACACGATGGCAGCCCTGTGAACCTTTTAAGCTGAAGAAAGGAGGGTAGAGTACACACAAAAAGTAGGCTCAGCATGCACACAAAAGGAAAGGTCGGGAAGCACACAAGTAAAAACAACAAGATCCAAGTTGTGGGAACATGTTTCAGTTGTACAAAAGCAGCTTTATTCTTGGAAAATAAAATTAAGAAGGAATACCAAACTAGAATTCACTGAAAATTAGAAGACAAGGTCATATTCAGAGTGTGAATCCATATGAAAACATTGGAAATGTTATCTCTCTCTTTATCCTTCTCTGTCTCTCTGTCTTTCACACACGCACACACACACACACACACACACACACACACACACACACACACAGAGAGAGAGAGAGAGAGAGAGAGAGAGACAGACAGACAGACAGACAGACAGAGACAGAGAGACAGAGACAGAGAGAGACAGAGACAGAAAGAGAGCGCTAGAGAGAGAGAAACTTTAGAGTATCTGATGGCACTGAGGACAGGTAGAAAGTCATTTTGAATCTTAGCACAGCTTTTAAGATGTATTTTAGTAAGTTCTACACATACAGAAAGGATGATATTATGAAAATGGGGAGAAAGAATATATTACATGTTGAATTTTGGCCAGGACAAAAAGCGGCAAGTCCATAGATTCCAAAGAACATTGTAGGGTAGTAAATCATGTCATACTGTAACTAGTCATAACTAGAAGTTAATTTAAATAAGACCTAAGTGGTGATATGTAGAAAGAAGTGCATGAAAATCCAGGCTTGGTCTTCTGTCCTAGGAAACTTGTTGGATGAAAATAAAATGGAAAGAAAACAGGAGATGATACAAGAGATCATTGTTGGATATTTATTATGAATAAATTATGAATGACACAATGCCCCAGAGACTGGAGTCATGAGAGAGGACATTGAATTTCAAGTTTTTGAGAAGACCAAACCTACGGATAATAGTAGATGAGAATGAAGATTTTCAACTTAAAAGGCCAGCAAATATCTTCAACAAAATTATAGAAGGAACTCTGAAGTGTTTAAATACATGCTAAGCTGCAAAGTTAGAAAACTGACAAAATATTTGTGGTCTTATTTGCATAGAGGAGTAAATAGAATACACTAAGTGAAATAATATACTAAATATTCAAGAAAATATGTTCACATCTATATGTAAACACTTTCCAGGAATTTTTCAATAAATGACTATTCTATCTTTCAACTGATCAAGTGGAATATCTGCCTGGTCAAAAAGTCTCACAACTGTTGTATGCATTTTAGTTTCTGACATTCCCAAATCTTATTATCAATCTAATTGATAATGATAAATTATCATTATTTGAATACAAGTTTAAATGATAAACTAATAATAAATTCTGACACATTATACTACAGAATCAGTATCTTTCAATTCCTTTAAAAGGTCCAGATGTAGGCTGAATGCTCAGACATTAGACTATGGGTCTACGTGGAGACAGGTCTACTTTAACAAATTATGCAGTATTATATATACTTTCATACACATGTGTGAGTCAGGTAGTTGAGCAATTACTTGATTTTTTAATGTAAAGGCTACAGTAATCTAGTGAAAGAAGTTAGACATCGTGAGAAAGGAATATTAGGACTATAATATTCCTTCTATTGTACACTTTCTGGAAGCCAGAATGCAGACAACTTCCTCTACTACCTGTTCTTGCTGCAGTGAATTCCCTTGCCACAGGTTTAAAAAGCAAAAGAATTGGTATGGACTAAAGCTTTGAAACACTAAAGCCAATATGAATGGTATTAGGTATACTATTTAGATATGTATTTTACAGTGACAGAAGCTTGACTACTACACACACACATACACACACACACACGCACATTATATCAAAACAGCAATACTTAGCTCACTTAAGATAACAATATCCAAAATTTCTCTACTTACTAGTTTCTATTCAGTTATATGAAAATTCTAACAAAATGTTTCAGTTCAGATGAATTTATATCATCATTATTATTTTCTCAGATTAATTAAGTAGTGTTGAAATTAATGTTGAAAACTTTAACTAACTTTAATCTTGTGAAGTAGCACCTAATTGCTATTTTACTGTTTACTCAGTAGACTACGTGCCTCTGCCAACATGTATGATCTTATGTGTTCATGAATATTTGTTTCTTGCCATCAATGAATATTGACTAAGATTAATATAGAATAATTACAAAAGAGATAATCATTGCCTGTATGACTTATCTTGAATATATATAGATACATCCTTATAAAGAAGAGAACAGTATTGAGAATTCAGCAAAAGAAAATACAAATAGGTAATTTGAACTCATATTTTCTTCCTACTATGCAGTATTATATATACATTCATACTCATGTGTGAGTCAGGTACACTTTTAAGCTGAGCAGTTACATCATTTTTTAACAAAAGGGTAACAGCTTCACTTCAGTCAAGAGGACACTAGATCTTGCCTAAAACCAACATGCTTCTCATTTACCAGCGGTGCATCTGCTTAACTGAAACTTTATTCCTGGGTTGAAAACAGTATGAAGGAAGAAAACAATGTTTCCTTGTTTAAGATCACATGTTTTACTGGCATTTCCCCATTTCCAGTCCCTTATATTTAAAGGCGAGAAATTCCACAAGTAAATAAGTTGTAGCTTGAACTGCACTGAATTGAAGCATGTAATTAAGCTGTGGGCTGCAGTTATAGATAAAGACACATGTTCCTAAGTATCGGGAGGTGAGACATGTAGTGGCTTTCCTCCTAGCATCTAACAAAATGAAAGGTTTAGGCTCAGGTGCCTAAACTGAGAATTACACAGAGATTTAATGTGCGTCCCCAATAACAAAAAAAAAAAAAAAAAAAAGAAAAGAAAAGAAAAAGAAAAAAGAAAAAAGAAAAAGGAAAAAAAGAAAAGGAAAAAAAAAGAAAAAGAAAGAAAGAAAGAAAGAAAAGAAAAGGAAAGGAAAGAGCCCGGTAACCACTTTGCTTCTTCTATGAATCTCTTTTAAAACAGAGGGACAGAGAGTTCAACCTTCACTATAAATATTAAATATACTTTATGTGACCTTATAGTTCTATTCTTACTGACTGGTAGAAAGAAAAATTCATCTCATGAAGATTTTTCGTTAGAATTTGTAAATTAACTTGGAAAGTGAATTAGGTTTAGATGACGCCAACTTGTTACACATGCTAAACACTCCTCCTGAGCATCTTGCTCCATAAACAAAAATTCTCCACTGTTTTAATCACAAACATGGGAAGCTACTTTTGCTGAGTATAAGAGCAACCCCAGGAGACTTGGTAGTGACAGGCATTGTTTCTTGGAATAAGACCATAGTTAAACTAAAGCAAAGAACTAAAAGGTAAAATGCCACCATGGGGGAAAAAGTTTTCAGCACATCAAAGAAAACAATAGCGACTCACAGAAAGGTCATAACATTGGTGAGAGATTGTGTAGGCAAAGAATAATCTCACTGATGTGCCAAACTGAAAGCAAACAGAATACACTATAAAAAGTCTCTGTGAGAGGAAGTGGAAATTTTCCACAGATAAAAGGTTACTTTTAGAACCAATGGGGAGGGGGAATATTTGGAAAGCAATTAAACACAATAAACAAATCAAAGTGCATTACACCTTTACATGTAAGATGACATCGTGGAGTTTCTCTAACAGTTTCCCCTATGTTATACAAACTAAAATGATATATCAATTTTGATATGAGTGGTTATTTGATTGTTTTTTCTTAGGACAATGATCTGTGTGGGGAAAAATATAAATTAATAGATAAATGTTTGTAGGAAACATAAAATGTACCACTCAAGTTGTATGCATGGATACATTTATATAAAGTTAGCCATAATACATTTATATAAAGTTAGCTATATACATTTATATAAAGTTAACTATATATAAACTATATTTATATATAGTTATTTTTGTTATTGGTTTAAACATAGCAAGTTACCATCAAGTATGGATGCCTAGATATATAAACTTAGGATTCTACAGCTTCAGTAGGTGAGGATCCTAGAATCAATCCACTTGGATTTTCATCAGAAGATATCTCAAGATGGTAATTCATGGTCTTAACTAAGAACTCAGTCCTATTTCAATTCCCAATTTGTGGAGGATTCTACTCAAGCTCACTAACCCACAAAGGGGAAAAAAAAAAACCTTAATTGCCTTTAAAGCACCAATTGTCTAATTTACAAAGTTTATTTAGACTAAAACCTAAGATCTTTGAAATGAAAGTAAAAATATTCAAAGTAGTAATAGTTAGAAACATGTATAAATATTTGGTTACATTACCAAATAAGTGCTGTGATTCCGTCTATTTTTGTCTTATTTATTTAGTCCAGTAGTTCTCAACCCTTTAGATCGTGGCCCCTTCAGGGTCCTATACCAGATATTCTGCATATCAGGTATTTACATTGTGATTCATAACAGTAGCAAAATTACATTTATGAAGTAGCAACCAAAGAATTTTATAGTCGGGAGTCACTACAACATGAGAAAATGCTACCAAAGCAGCACTAAACAGGTCGTGAACAAGTAATATAGTCATTCGTTTTGGTAAATATTTCTGAGCTCTGACATGTTACCAGGACACGAACTTTGCTATGATTAGTTTTGTCAGCTTGACATATTCTGGAGCCACTTAGGGAAAGGATCTAAATGACGGGTGATACATCAGGTTGACCTGCAGGAGAATGATTCAAGGTAGTTGATGCGAGAACTTCATTGTAGGTATTATTTTGTTTGGGGCTCTGGACAGAATATGTGTAGAGAAAGGGCTTAGCACAAATAGGTTTGTTTCACTCTGCTCCCAACAATGATTGTGATGTGACTTGCTTTTTCAAGTTCTTGTCACCTGCACTTTCCTGTAGTGTTGAAATATAACATTGTATGACAAATAAGGCCTGTCTCCTCTGAGTAGCTATTTCTCAGGGTATTTTGTCATGGCAACAGACATGAAGCTATTACAGTGGTGAGCAAAACAGTGTACCTGTCCTCATGCATCTTATGTTGTAGTGAGTCGAGACAGAACACAAATCAATAAATATTTGCTATGTTAGAAAGGACAATTTTCTAACAGAAAACAAAACATCATTATGGCCAGAGCACTAAATTTATGTTTGAATAAAAAAAAATTCTTTGTACTCTCTAAACAGCCAACAATTGTGAAGATATCTGATAGAGAATACATTTTCTATCTCACCCAGGTTTGCATGTGCCCTATTCTGTGTGAATAAGAGCATTCCTTTATTACTGCAGTGAGAAAAGTGTCACATAGGGACACTGAAGCCTAACCCTGTGTCAGTGACTATTAGTGACTGCCAAAGAAGCAGAGATACTGGAACTGGTCCAGCATGGATTGTTCTCACACTACTTGTGAGAAATGACAAAGCTGAGAGTGATAGTATTGAGATAATGTGACCCCCAGAAGCTATGCCAGAAGAAAAGAATTTAGAAAGAAAACTATTTGAAATTAATCTCATAATATGACTATAAAAATAAAGAAGGCATTTTAAGTCAAAGCAACAATACTACATGAATCCATAGGCATGAGACATATTAGCAATCTTAAATTACAGGGAAAGAATTTTATAGGCTGCAGGGAAGGTGGGGATAGTAAATCAATAAGCACACAAACATGTGCTGAGTCACATTATACAGAACCTTTATGCATTGTGCTGCAGTTTAGAAATTACTTGCCTTGGGTAGATCAATGACAGAGGATGCTCTGAGTTGCTGATCACACAATGAACGGACTGGGAGGATCTGGAGAAGAGATAATGAGTGATTCTGAATAATAAGTTGGTCTTTTGCAAAGGGCTGAGAAAAGACAGGAAGTAAAATCCAAGGTGTGTTTCCAATGGACAGTACCTTTAAGATAAAAGGTACTGACAGCTGGGAAAGAACTCAAGAGAAGAAAATGGAAACTGGCATAAAAGCAACATTACATCACAGTGGAACTTACTACAAAACACCCGCAGCATTTCAGATTGACACCAAGTGGCACCTAAGAGGCCAGCTCTCCTCCACATTCCTATATCCCCCGGGTGCTGAAAACAGCCTTTTAAATGGATTCACTTAGATCAGTGGTTCTCAACATGTGGGTCGTGACACATTTAGGAGTGCTGCATAGCAGATATCCCACTTATTGGTCATTGACATTATGTAGCAAAATTACAGTTATGAAGTAGCAACAAAATAAATTTACTGTTTTGGTTCACCAAAATATTAGGCACTTTTATTAAAGGATTGAAGCATTAGGAAGGCTGAGAGCCACTGAAGATGTTCTTAGGTATTTAATTTATAATTAAATTACATACTTCTACTGTGACTTCTACCTAAACAGCATAGTAATACACACACAAACACACACACACACACACACACACACACACACACATACACACTTATATTCTCATACCATGAGGGCTACCTAGACAGCATGGTAATACACACACACACACACACACACACACACACACACACATATATGTGTGTGTATATATATGTTATATACTCCCATATATATATGTGTGTATATATATATATATATATATATATATATATATTATACACACATGTACACACACACACACACATATATATACACACATATATAAACACACACATATATGCATAAATGTTTATATGTATACATACATACATACACACACATATATATACACACACACATATGTATATATGTATATTATACACACACACATATATATGTGTGTATAGGATTGAGACCCTGCCAGTCATGCTGTCTCACCGTCGTGTCCTTTATCTGGGTTTGAACATAAGGTGACAATGTAAAATACATCTAATCCCTGTTCTCGGTGATGATTATATTATTCTTAGAGCTGGTGAGATGGATCAGCCCTTAAAAGTCCTTAAGTTTAGAGTATAGGACTGATGGTATGGGTTTATCTCTGGAAGCCACATAGCAGATGAAGAGAATTGGCTTTTTCAAGTTATTCTCTACACATGTATCACAGTATACACACACATACAAGAAATAAATTAAATGTTCTAGATATTTTAAAGTTATTCTCTTGTTTCTAGATGTTCAGTATATGAAAAAGAAATGTTATCTGAATTATCCCAAGGCCATCTTTCTCCTACAATTAGAGAAAAGAATAACAGAAACTATGACCAAACCCATGGCAAGTGAGAAAGAGTTCAAGAAAGGAAAGATGAGCACTAGCTCCACTCTTATGCCTACATCCTCAGTACATGTTTACTTCATTGCTGTGACAGAAGCTTGTATTTTTATTCTTCCTCTGAAAATTAGGTTATTCAATTACATTCATTGAAATATATGCTAATGTTCTGTCATGTAGGGAGTGTATCGTCTTCAAAAGCATATTTGATGGTGCTAAAGAAACTGTCAAAACTACCTGAAAGTTGTCTGACATGTTATGAGCAGGCTTCAGACATATGGAGAAAGAGTTACACAAAACTACAGCAAAAGTAGGATAAATAGTTTACTAACCAATACATCTCTAGTGGACTCTTTAGACTCCCTTGTCTACTTTTTTTTCTTTTATTATAGGTTATTTTATTTATTTACATTTCACATTATCCCTCTTCCAGGTTTCCACACACACAATCCCCCTTCCCCATGCTCCATCCCTCCTGTTTCTAAGAGGGTGCTTCCCATCCACCCACTCCTGCCTTACCACCCTTGCATTGCCCCACACTGGAGCATGGAGCTTCCACAGAATTAAGGGCTTCCCCTCCCACTGATGCAGCATAAGGCCATCCTCTGCTATATATGCAGTTGGAGCCTGGGTTCCTCCATGAGTACTCTTTGGTCGGTGGTTTAGTTCCTGAGAGCTCTGGGGTGTCTGGTTGGTTGATATTGTTGTTCTTTCTATGGGGTTGTAAACCCCTTCAACTCTGTGACTTGTTTTAGACTTTTAAAATTATCAATTAATTTATAACCAGTCAATTTGAGGATTCTTAGTGGAAAAAAAAATCACCATAAATAATGTCAGGATGTTTTACAGAGCATTTTGACAACATTCTTTACAGTGTTGACTTATTATTTTTACCTTCCCCCAACATTGTCATTGGTTAAAACCTCTTCAAAGTCTCTTATATGTCATTTTATACTTATTTACTTAAATGTGTGTGATTTACTAATGTGACTATTTTCTTTGGAGTACTAACCTCACAGTACACATTCTGCTTGGAATTCTGTAGAGCTCTCAACCAACAAAAGAAATTACAAACATGTTTCTTCACAGTCAACCTACGACGTTGACTTAGGGATAACAAACTCTGGGCATCAGCCAAGGACACCTTGCAAAACCAGGCTGTATGGAGGCTGCTTAACAATGAGGCTTGTCTTCGCAGGATTTTATAGGGCATCAATTGTTAGTGGTTTTTTTGAGGCTTGACTCAGTTCTGACTTTGTACTTTCTTGTAAGCAAATCAATATTTTCCATTGGGATGATCTCAACAACCCATTATCTATATCCTCCAGAGCACAGTACATTATTTATGTGAGTCATTTGTTCTGGGACACTTCCACACCTTTCTTTGCTCAGAGCATCCTATCTCTCACAAACACATGAGTACATCAATTAGAGGATTTGTAAAACAATTCGATCCATGGAATACTATTTCACTTACTAGAAACTAGCTTTCACATTGAGACAAAGTTTAAAAAACTGTTTTTATGGAAGATTCTTATTCAGATCTTCAGAATTTATGTTATTTATTCTTTGCTTCAAATTTTTAAAAGAACTGCATTTAAGTTATGTCTACTTTTTTATTGAATTCATATAATTCCTCCTTGTTTTACTTTCTGTTTCTTTTTCTACACTTTTATTAGTCTGATTTTTGGCAATAACTGTGACCCTAAGCAAATATGAATTCTGGTGTTGGATCGTTACATGAAGTGTTACAAATGACTTTTTGATGCATTGGAGACAGTGACTATTTCTTTATAATCTCACTGCATTTGACCAAAGTCCTAATTTGTTAACACTAAAAATGAAAAGTCAACCTTTTCCTTTATTTCTTCTTTAGGTATTATACATCCAGGAGTTATAATCATCAAAAACTGTATTTGTTCTAGAGTCTGGTAAAACAACACCTAAGCTCCTAAGATGTAGGCAAGAAAAGAAGGATAGTTAACTACACAGTTGGCTGCTTAAGTATTAATAAGCTAATACAGATCACGTTAGAAAGTGATGTGACAGTAAAAACGAAAGAAAAGAAAAACCCGCATTTGTAGCATGCTGTTGTGCATGTCATACTAAGTTCACCATGTCTAACTTAAAAGCATCAATACCATATTACTAAACATTGAATTGACTTTAGCTGCTGCTACAGTTTCAACATAAAGTGTGCCCCTTCGTAGGCTCATGTGTTTCAAAATCTTCCCGGCTGATAGTGTGCTGAGAGGTCATGGAGTGTCATAAGCGTAGCCCTGAGAATACAAACACTTCGACTTCCCAAGTCTTTTGATTCCTTATCATCTTTGTCACATGTTCCTTTTGCCATCAACTGTACCACACCTTTATCACTATGATAAACTAAAAGCACGAGCCAAAATATATATTTCCTATTTTAAGCTCCTTTTGGTGGTCATCTTGTCCCTAGGTTGAGGAAAACCTAAAGGTAAACCAAAAAGAAAACCAATGCATGTTTTATCAATGCTCTGTAACAGCCAAGCCTCCATGATGTCAGGAATGGAAGAACTCATATTGTGCTTGACTCATTCAGCCCCTATGTAACTACTTCGTTTTTTTGTTTTTTTTTTTGCAGATCACATTTCCTGTGTCTTTGGGCTATGAAAAATTACAAAACATTTTTAAATATAACATAAAAATTAAAAGAAAGAAATAGAGGGGGGAAAGGATTTTCTTATATTAAGAACTATTACTTGATACCTGTAGGATTTCATGCTTAAAAAGAATGTAACATTACCATTTGGAAAAATAATTTGAAGTGACTGAATTTTGCAGTGGATATAGACTTATTGTTCCAAACAGTAATAAGTTTCAGATTGGCTGAAAATATAAACATAATTGTTAAAGTTACTTAATTATTCTTTTGTTTGAAAGTGACAAAACTTATAATAAAGGAGTTTCGTGCCATAAAAAAATGATGAACAGAAGAAAAAATTTAAGTGTTTTAAGAAGAATCAACTTATAAGAAAATGAAAAAAAATTTCAAGTAAATTGAAACATCAATTACCTTTGTGCTTCACCCGTTATATTATAAAAGATCTTGAGTGGATTTTCCTACAGTGTATTTTTGTACTGTTATGAATAGCAATATAAATATCTGATAAGCAGAATATCTGATAATCAGGATATCTGACCAGCGACCTCTGTGAACAGGCCATTTCACCCTCAAAGGGGTCAAGACCACAGGTTGAGACCCTCTGCTCCAAACAAAGACATTTGAATGGCATTTTGTCCTTATGCAAGCTAACGTCTTGTTATGTTTTCTAAAAGTGGGAGAGAGACCATGATCACACAGTATAACAATGAATGTTAATTGTCACCTCTAGAATCACCTTGGAGAAAAGACTGGTCGTATTTCTGAAAAATTATGTTTGCTTAGCTTCCCAGCATGCCTGTAGTCGATTGTCTTTATCTTCTTGCTTGAGGTAGGAAGCCACATCCACTAACAGGAGGGAACATTCCCTTTGTTGGGATCCAGAAATGTAAAGTGAAGATGGTAAATCGGCATTAGTGTGGTGTTCATCTGTCAACTTCCTGAGTGTGGGCATGATGGGACTAGCTGCTGTACGCTCTTATGATCTTGAGTTCCTTGTCATGATGGAGTCAAGTCATGATGTGTAAACCAGAATCAACCCTCTGTCTCTATGTGCTATGTTTGAGCATTTCAGACACAGCAACAGGAAAAGGAAGCCATGATACCAGTTGTGGTGCTGTGGTATGGGTGGAGGGCAGAGCTGGAGGACAGAGTGATCAGGTACGTGAGCCTTTCTCAAAGCAGCATGCAGAAGTCATTTACCAACTTCCTGACCCTGATTAACTGAAAAGGTAAAATTTGTGAATGAGTCAGACACACAAACTTCTTAATCCTGATCAGCTATGAATATCAGACCAAGTCATAAAATGAGACATTGAGTTGGACAAAAACTAAATAGATTTCAATTACTCTCAACATGTGAGAAAGGAATATAAGTTGCTATATAATCTAGTTTATATATTTTCATTTTACTTTGCCTAATTGTTTATAAATTAGCATGTAAGGCTTATTTTCATTATTTTCTTTTGTACAGCTATTAGATTGTAAAATGATAAATGCTTGATAATTTTCTCATTAATTATGAACCTTTTCAAAAACTACAATAAAAGGACACTTTTTAAAAAGAGTTTGTCTTTATATGATGATGGTGTTTGATTTGAAGGTATTACAAAGCACACTTGGCGAGCTATATTTTTAAAGGTAATGAGAAAGATCTTTCTTACAGAGAAATAGACTTACCAAAGAGAATATTTTTAAGAGTGAAAAAAGAGGTATCAATTGTGAAATCGTTTAAAGACCTAAGTACAACAAAATTTGTATTTTGCTAGTGCTGGAAAATAAATTCCATAAATTTGTAACAATTTATCTGATTTGTCAGGGATTGTTACATGAAAAGATTAAAAATAATTAGTCCAAGGCTGAAGACATAGCTCAGTTGGTAAAATGTTTGTGTTACATATTTGGGGATCCCAGGATCCTGTGTTAGAAAGCCAAAGATGATGAAGGATTCCTGTAATCTCAGCACAGATTTAGGTGTTCTTGTTGTGAGCCGAACAGTCAGGGCAGGCTACACAGTGAATGTGAATTCCATGTAAAGAAAACTCAATTATATATATATATGTGTGTGTGTGTGTGTGTGTGTGTGTGTGTGTGTGTGTGTGTGTGCATATGCATGTTTTTACATGTGTTTGTGTGTGTTTACATAAGTATGTATTCATATATATTATGCCATGCATATACATTTATGCATAAAATAGATAGTGTATCAGGAAGTACATGTCAAGTGGTCCTTTGGACTCAATATAAACATGCTCACACACAAGCACAGCCACACACACACTGAAACATACCTGTGCATACAAACACTAAAATAAGAATACACACACTAAAATAAGCATACACACACTGAAATAAACAAATGGATTGACAACTAGCTAGGTCTCAAACACTGGGATGCAATCCACTAAGATTATTTTTCAAAATATCTTTTAAACAATGTTTGTGTGTGTGTGTGTGTGTGAGAGAGAGAGAGAGAGAGAGAGAGAGAGAGAGAGAGAGAGAGAGAGAGAAATGTGAATTTTCTAGTACAACTGAGAAGATTAGTGAAGGAAAGCAATGAATGTTAATTATAAAAAGGCCACACATGGATGAATGGGCTTAAGCAAGGTTTTATCAACAATAGCAATGACACACGGGAGTCTCCTTGAAAAGTAGTTTTAAAATTAATTAATGAGTTGATTTAGCATTTTTTCCCCATGGGAAGGTTTTTTTTTTTTTTCAGATGTTATTACAAACATTGCAACTACATTCTAAAAGTTTGAAAGATGGCCTTAGGAGAGCTAAGACAAATGTATCCGTTCACTTCAGACTTTATGCTAGAGGGGGAATGAGGAGAGGGCAGAAGACACTTTTCAAAGGGACACCCGGAGGAAGGCTAGAATTCTCATTCCCTTTAGCAGATTCTCCCTAGAGACGAGCACCTGATCCTTACATGTTCCTGTCAGAAGATTCTGTTTTATGGTTAGAGTTTTTAATGTCCCCAGAGTTGTAAATTTTGCCTCTCACTTCTGCACGTGGAGGAAATGTGGCTAATCTGATTGGAGCATCTACAGAAGTGGTGTCTGTGTATTTCAGGTCGGCTTTATTTTTTTGTTTGTTTGTTTGTTTGTTTTAAGGTCTCAGTAGGTAAGCAGTTTCTCTCCTTCATTAAACTGGCCACCACACACTTAACTATGTCCATCTCTGACTGAAAAGCAGGTCCATCTATGCAAAAAGAAGCTCACACAAAGCACTCAGGAGCACAAACCGCAGTCTTGGTGAGTTTCTGGGTAGCGTTTCTTAGTTTCTCAGCCCGGTACAGGAATCTCAATTTCTACGACAACAGTTTGAACACTCAATTTTCTGAGATTATTATTGACCGACTTTCTTATCTTTTCCCCAACACGGTTCCTTAATTGAAGTTCTTGAAACCTTAGTTTACATTTTCTTGGAGCTGGATCATAGGCAATTGTTATAGAAAGAGGTTGATTTTTACAGTGAGCCATTACAATTCTGAAATACTTCTCTGTACTGTTGGATAGAAATCCTGAGATTGAGATTCTGTTAAAAATTGTATTTAAATTTTACTTTACATGAAGGGGTTCGATAAAGTTCTGTGTTCTGTGCCCCCAAAACTGTTTCCTTTCCTTGCCTCTCCTTTCTCCCACTTTTGCTCCTCCTGGTAGTTTTCTTGCACCTGGAATCAACCAAGAGACACATCTCAGAGGTTAGGGCAAGCTGCTCCCTAAACGGATATATTCAGGGGAAAGTTCCTTCCAGTCTCTTCAGCCAGGTGGCTAAAATGTAAAAATGCAAAAGCAATGATCTTTGAACATTTGCTCCCTCCTGGTGAGGCTCCAGCCTCCACTGTGGCTCCCATCTCTCCCTGACAATGGATGTCAGCTCCTTTCACCTCCCAACTTCCACATCAAAAGCACTGTAGAAATCTTTCGAACCTACAGGGGGTGCTGAAACATCCAGCGTTGTAGCAGAAGCAGCTATGAGGTTATTGACCTCTCTTGCATGAAGCCAGCCATTGTTGTAGTACCCAACCCATATTGTGGGTGCCATTCTAATAAATCCCTATTATAATATATCCTTATTATGCTTTCCCAGAGAACCTTGACTAATTAACATCTGTGTCTTCCTTTTGCACATAACCCCAGTGGATTTCTTCCACTTAGCCTCAAACACGTGGTCTTACCTCGTGCCTCCTCCTGCTGTTACGACTGTATTTCCGGCCACTATTACTCATTATCACCTGTCATGAGGCACACACCTGAAGTTTAGGAAAATCACAATCACCCTCATGCTATTACCTATTAACCTATTGTTTCTTTTCTTCCTGTTTCTGACAATTCACAAACATTGCTTCCCTCACCATCTCTAATCATCTAGGTTTTATTTTCTTTTTCTCATTCTTCACATTCCATTCTGGGAGTCTATTCTATTGTTTTACTCAAGTGACATAAAATCCATCAGTAAGATGCTTCCTCATTGTCCGTTATTACTGAATGCAATTTGTAAAAGTATAATATTAGTTACAATGTGTAAGGATGGGATAGTGATTTATTTTTATTCCAATGAAATAACCTTTTACAGGATTTGAAAATTTTGCAAAGTGACTAGTATCGAAAGCTGCCAATGATTTGAGGATCAAATGTGTGCAGCAGAGAATACAAAGATGGCTGCTGGAAGTGATTTATGCCACATGGGCTAACAAGGCAGCAATAAAATGAAAGGTGGGTGTTGATGAAGAAATGCCAGGCAGGATTGAGCAAAGGGCAACATGCATGTTTATGAATGAGACAGTGGTTCCGTTTAAAAAAAAATCCTGCATCACTTTTCCTTAATGACTGTACTAATTAGAACTCACCAACCTATTTCGACTTTCAAGTATTTGATATGCTGGCCGTTTTTATAGGTTGACAGGACTTTGAATTATGTTTTTAATTCAGACATTCCTGATGATCAGTGGTGTAGAATAATTCCTCATATATTTTGTATATGACCCCATGGCCATTGTCACCTTTCTTTTGAGAGCTATTTATATGGAGTGACCATTTTCTGAGTGTGCCCTGTTTCTGCCATTTAGTTTCTGAAGCTTCTTAGATTCTTCTTAGTGTCAACCCCTGGACAGATGAGGATAATTTAGTATACCTTAAATTCTTGTGTGTTCTAAGTCTAATCTTTCTTTGCTAAATGCCAATGCTGTTAAACTACCTTCTAAATATTTATACTTATACCTATAGAACCCAGCTGCTTTCAACAGCTATGGGAGAAACTTCTTTCTATAGTGGCCACAGTCATAACTGATCAACATTCTAACCACTAGTGGTGGGGACACAGTCCCAAAGGCCCAGGAAACCTCAAAGAAGAGGAAGGAGAAAGAATGTAACAGCTAGCGATGTGGCATATTGTAAAATGCTGTCTTGAGGCCACGATGTAGTTTTAGTGCCTATAAACCCGATCCCAGCTGTGATAGCCCACATTAGTTCAAGCCAAGAAAGAGACTGGTAGGGAATAGAGAAGAAACTCATGAGTCTCTGCTCCTACCTTAGGAGCTATTGGCTAGGGGATGAAGAATCATTTTTCTTTCTGGGTGTGGGAGCTGGTACATTACCTATGTTCCAATGGGTGGCCTCACATCCATGTGCATATTAGCAGTAGTCAATGAGCTTAGTGATTGACAAATAAACTAAAAGAAAGAAAAGAGGACATGACTTTGGGAGGATGTCATGTGTCGGGGGGCAGAGATCTGTGGAAAGATGTGGATAGAAATGATCATATCTAATTACATATGTACATTACATTTTCAAAGAATTAAAAAATACTGTTAAAAGTCTGATGATTGACTGAAATTATCAAACATAACAATTGTCTACTGTGAGAATGGTGGGAATTTAGAGCTTCCACTTTCCAAGATGGAATATGGAAGTTTTAGATTTTAATTTTGAAAAGAATGAAGAGCCCACTCGAATTAGTCACGAAGCAGCAAAGGCCCTTATCATAATGCATGGAACAATGAGAGCAAGAACTCTTTATCTTCTTGGTGATGAGAAAGTGATTCATTTTTTATTAAGAAAGCACTTTATATAATTTAGTGATTTAAAATTATAAGTGCTCTTGAAAATAAACAATCAGATAAAATTAATTTTCATTCACTGCAAGATAAATGTAGTATATTAATTTGACGAGGGTAAAATTCTCTAACAAAAGAGCTCCTAGTACAATTGTCTTTGCCAAATTAGCACGCTATGAACCTTCAAGAGAGAAATCAAATGAATAAATGTGTTATCATTTTCTGTTTGGAGAATGAGAAACTAAGCTCGAAGAAAACTCCCTTGTCAGTTTCATAATATCTATGAATATAAAACTACCCCAGATAGAAATTATTTTACAAAACATTGTTATTTTTTCCTGCATTGTATTGCTGTATGAGTTGGCAGCATGAACCATGGGAGATCAGAGCTTAAAATCTAGGAGGATGAAAATCTCATGCAACAGCCATGTTCATTCAGAGTCAAACAATTTGTAGTCTGAGGGTATTTTGCAGGTTAAGCAAGGTCAAACAAGCAAAGTGCACATGAGTTTATCCTGAAAGCAAGCACCAGGACAAATGGCGCTTGGAGAAATTTTTGAATAACAGTAGTAAAATGATGGTTAATCTGAAGAAAACTCTCTCCTATTTAGGACACCTGGGTTGGACACAGCTGCACATTCCAAGATCAACGCATGTTTCAGAGGAAAGGAGGTCACAAAGTTACTCGTAAAACAGAAGTTAATCTTGCTTATTTACTTGAGATTTTTCTCACAAGCTCTCAGGAATCTCCCCATGCAGTGTTGTTCCTGGACCGTGAACCCACAAAATTGCAATTTTATCCTTTTAATTAAAAGGCAGATGTATTCCACATTTCTTATATATAAGGATAACCTTTGTTGGATCATATTTCATCTAACGATATAAAAACTAAAGCAAAACCTAGGGTATTATTTACAACTACAGTTACACGAATATGAAGATTTAAACTTTCACTTTACCATGCTGTAATTTAGTTTACTGACTGAAAAGTCTAAAACATTTAAATTGACTTGTACAAATGTTGTGGTAGAAATAATGAGACGAACACATCATTTATACACTAATAGTTTATACTACCATAAGCACAATGTTTTCATGTTTTTATTTTAATATCTGTGAACTCATATGAAAAAGACCAAAAGCATAAAGATAGAGGAATGTACTAAATCTTACATACCCCCTCAAGCATATGCTAAGTAAATGCAACTCCAAAGAAGCATATTTCACTAAAATTAAGAAATAGATATTTTCAAACTGTGCCTCCTATAAAGTAAGCAGAGGGAAAGACATTAAGATAACTATTAAAAAATGAGAGATAAGAACATGGACTATCAGAATAAATTTACTTATATTGACAGAATAAAGAAATTTGATTTACATGTATTTATATTAAGTGATAAAAATCTTAAATTTTAAAACAAATATAAATTTTAAAACTAACATAATGTTAATACTAATGTCATCATATTACATGGACCTCTTGATATTTATTAGTCACTCAGCCCAGACATTTGATTATCTGCTATATGCTTCTTTGTACACAAAATGCAAATGTAGGAGAGAAAATTAAGAAAGTCCTAAAATGAGGGCTGCTGCATTTAGCATTTCAAGTGTGGAAAGAGGGATGGGGAGGTAAAGTAGAAGAGCTTGGGGGAGGGGTAGTTAACAGGATGTTTTGAAAATATATGTTAATGACATTATTAGTATATATTTGCTATTATTATTACATATATGATTTTAATTAGAGTTATGTGAGAGAGGGAATTGTACTTATCTCAGAAGCCATAGACTGACAAATAAAACGTCCAACACCAGCGGTGGGGTAGCTCCCCTTTACTTAGTGGTCAGAGGTTTTTTTCGAAACAATACAGGTTATCATTGCTTTTGATTACCTGCTGGAACTTAATGGTAAGATATTGCAGACAACATCACACACATTGATCACAGGTAATGGAAAATTCAAATTGTTGTGGTCAGAAAATGTCCTCACTACTGGTTAGCTTTTAAGTTACTGGAAGGTGATGTGAGGGCTTCTGGGGGAAACATGTCACAGCAACAGTCTTACCCAACTGGGACCCATGTGAACAGCAATCATGACTAGAGTGGCAAGACATCTGAGAAATTTTTCTGTGTAGTGGAAGATAGACAACTAAGATACTCAAAAGGTAATAGAGCAAAGAATGTCAGTAGATTTCTTAGCCACGACTTGGACATCTATTTCACATTCCCTCCCTATGTCTCAGGAACCACCATGGAAGATGGGAGAAGGGATCATAAAAACAAGAGGTCGGGGAAGCTGATGTGAAGCATTACCTGTGGAACATGAGAGGATACTGAAGCCATGGACGGACAGTTAATCATGGTTACCTGCACAAGATCTGAAGCTCACCAACATTCTAGCAGGAAGCAGGAAGGAGAAGTTCATGAACCCCAACTCCAACTGAGGAGCTATGGACAGAAGGTGGTTTCCTTGGGCGATGAGTCGGGTTTCTTTAAGATAACTCATGGCAGGATGACCACACGCCAGGAGTAAACCCACACCTAGAATTACATGAGCAATACAAACTGGAGTTGCTCTGACTGCACTAGGAACTATGTATGTGTAATAGAGTATTCTTCTGTGTGTGTGCATGTGTGGTTTTCTTGCTCATTTTTGTTTGTTTGTTTTGTTTTTTGTTTTTGTTTTGTTTGCCTTTTCCTACTTCTTTTTTTTAACATTTTAAGATTTTTTAATTAGGTATTTATTTCATTTACATTTCCAATGTTATCCCAAAAGTCCCCCACATGCTCCCCCACCAACTCCCCCACCCACCCACTCCCCCACCCACCCACTCCCATTTCTTGGCCCTGGCGTTCCCCTGTACTGAGGCATATGAAGTTTGCAAGACCAATGGGCCTCTCTTTCCACTGATGGCTGACTAGGCCATCTTCCGCTACATATGCAGCTAGAGACATGAGTTCTGGGGAAGTACTGGTTAGTTCATATTGTTGTTCTACCTATAGGGTTGCAGATCTCCCAGCTCCTTGGATACTTTCTCCAGCTCCTCCATTGGGAGCCCTGTGATCCATCCAATAGCTGACTGTGAGCATCCACTTCTGTGTTTGCTAGGCCCCGGCATAGTCTCACAAGAGACAGCTATATCTGGGTCCTTTCAGCAAAATCTTGCTAGTGTATGCAATGGTGTCAGTGTTTGGAAGCTGATCATGGGATGCATCCCCGGATATGGCAGTCTCTAGATGGTCCATCCTTTCATCTCAGCTCCAAACTTTTTCTCTGTAACTCCTTCCATGGGTGTTTTGTTCCCAATTCTAAGAAGGGGCAAAGTGTCCACATTTTGGTCTTCGCTCTTCTTGAGTTTCATGTGTTTCACAAATTGTATCTTATATCTTGGTTATTTTAAGTTTCTGGGCTAATATCCACTTATCAGTGAGTACATATTGTGTGAGTTCTTTTGTGATTGGGTTACCCCACTCAGGTTGATGCCATCCAGATCCATCCATTGCCTAGGAATTTTATAAATTCATTCTTTTTGATAGCTGAGTAGTACTCCATTGTGTAAATGTACCACATTTTCTGTATCAAAACTCATTATATATCTCTCAGATTTTCTGTCCCCAGCATAGAAGTAATCATCTACTTCTCTTTTTGGTTTGTCTTTGGGATAAATCAGTATTTGGACTTAGATTTTTTCCATGTGGAATATATAATGTTCACAGATTCACCTTGATCAACGCAGTAAGCATTGACTATTCAGCTCTGACTAAGACATGAACTCACTGCCAAGGTCTCTACTTCTATAACCTGATTTACTTCTCGATTTGGTCCAAGTATCTGCTGGGAAGCCTTCACACAGAGGGCCAGAAAATCTCCAATTGTTTGGATTTCCTAGCCTTTCTGTCTAAGAAAGTAATTACAGAAGACCTGACAATAGGGCTGCTAAGCAGAAAAGTGATAACTGCTAACACATGACAAAATCTCTTAAATATCGGTACTAGAGACAGGGGCAGTGATCTTAGTCACTAAAAGTTTAAGTAATTGTGACATGTTCAAATATTTCTTCTTGAAATAACAGCCTCAATGAGTTAACCATGTTCAACATCAGGGAAATCCAAATCAAAGCAACCCTGAGATTCCACCTCACACCAGTCAGAATGGTTACGATCAAAAACAGTAGATACTGGCAAGGTTGTGGAGAAAGAGGAACACTCCTCCATTGCTGGTGGGATTGGAAGCTGGTACAACCATTCTTGAATTCAGTTTGGTGGTTCCTCAGAAAATTGGACATAGTTCTACTGGAAGATCCAGCAATACCACTCCTGGGCATAAACCCAGAAGATGCTCCAACATGTAATAAGGACACATGCTCCACTATGTTCATTGCAGCCTTATTTATAATAGCCAGAAGCTAGAAAGAACCCAGATGCCCCTCAACAGAGGAATGGATACAGAAAATGTGATACATTTACATGATGGAGTACAACTCAGCTTTTAAAAACAATGACTTCATTAAATTCTTAGGCAAATGTATGGAACTAGAAAATATCATCCTGCGTGAGGTAACCCAGTCATAAAATAACACACATGGTATGCAATCACTGATAAGTGGATATTAGCCCAGAAGCTTGGAACACCCAAGATACAATTCACAGACCACATGAAACTCAAGAAGAAGGAAGACCAAAGTGTGGTTATGGATACTTCAATCCTTCTTAGAAGGGGGAACATAATACCCATGGGAGGAATTACTGAAACAAAGTGTGGAGCAGAGACTGAAGGGATGATCATCCCGAGACTGCCCCACCTCAGGATCCATCACATATACAATCACCAAACCCAGACACTTATGTGGATGCCAACAAGTGCTTACTGACAGAAGTCTTATAGCTGTCTCGGGAGAGGCTCCACCAGTGCCTGACAAATACAGAGGTAGATTTTTGCAGCCTACCATTGGACTGAACACAGGGTCCCCAGTAAAAGAGAGAGAAAAGACCCAAGGAGCTAAAGGGGCTAGCAGCCCCATAGGAGGAAAAACAATATCAACTAACCAGTAACACCGGAGCTCCCAGGGACTAAATCACCAACCAAAGAGTAGTATACATGGTGGGACTCATGGCTCCAGCTGCATAATTAGCAGAGGATGGCCTAGTCAGTCATCAATAGGAGGAGAGGCCCTTGGTCCTATGAAGGCTCTATGCCCCAGTATGGGGAGAATGCCAGTGTCAGGAAGCAGGAGTGGGTGGGTTGGGGAGCAGGGGCAGGGATAGGGGGCATTTGGAGGTAAAACCAGGAAAGGGGACAACTTTTGAAATGTAAATAAAGTAAAAATATGAAAAGAATCTTGTATAATAAATTAAAAGTCACATCAATGAATGGTAATAAAATGAACAAAATCAAAGTGTTTTTAAAGTCATCCAATGATATAAGTTTAGAACTAAAGATATATGTCTGTAGAACAGTAGAAATATTTAAAAAGAAAACTGGATGCTACTATTCTGAATTTTAATTTTGCTATTTACTTATACCTTATTGTAGTTTAAATTTCTAACACACCTTTATATGATTTTATTTCTAATATATGCTACCACTGTCCTTTGTTTTAGAAATAGAATATATGGGAACATATAGGAATATAAAGAGTAATATTGCTTTCTATTTAAAATCAATAATTTGATTATAAAGATAGGTTTTCAGAAAAATTTCAAGATGATTTAAATGAAGTTTGCAAAGTACACTTTTAGAAGTAAAATCTTCTGAGTTAAGAAGCAAGTATGTAATAAATTACTTTGATTGCAAAATGCATGAGACTTTGTGAAACATTTTTGGCTCAAAAATGCATGTGCAAATCAGAGTACATCATTTATTTACATAGAATATTTTATTTAGACATATTCTGTAAAGGGTGATACCAAGATGGTTTTTGCCCAGAGTGAATGCTAAAAGTCCAACCACACCTACCGTGTTGGCTCATCTAAGTAAAATGACAAGACCTGTATGAAGAATATGCTAACTCATAGACGTAAACTAGTCCAAAACACATACTTCTAAGTCCTGCAAAAGCAAGAGAAAAAGAATGACACATAATAGAGCATGAAAATCTAGGGGACAGGGGGATAAAGGTGACATCATGCAAAGTAACAAATCTCTTGTTTTCTTGTCTATCAGCTCTTTTCTATTCAATATTCTGTTATCCCAATTTCTCTGTTTCTAAACAACATTTCTTTCCTCCACAGATTAAAGCCTGTCATGGAGATTTGTGAACATACTGGTCTTAGTCCCACTCCAGGATAAAATCTTCATCTGTTTCCTCCATACATTTTAATAGGTTGAAAGATAGATAGAGATCAGTGAATTTACACACAAATATAAAAATGCTATTTTTTCCTAGAATATTTACATTTATATATACATTTAGCTTTTAGTAGTCTGGCTATCCTTTCATCTATGAATATGTTTGTGGTTTCTCTTTTGCTTTTCTTTGGTGTTCTCTATTTTACTTTCTGTCTTAGGCTTTTTTTTCCCCAATTTAATTTGCATTCATTATCCTTGACATTAGCTACAATTTGTTGGATTTTTGTTGTTGTTGTTTTAACGTTTGAATACAATTTTGTAGTTAAATTTTAATTTTTGGTAATTTAATTTCTGGTAGTATTACATTTCTCCTTTTAAAGAATATGTACTTCAAAGTAGCTTAAACCCAATTCTCCAATTAATTCCTTTTGTACTGCTGTTTGATATCCGTATTAAGTCCATTTTATATTATTGAAAAGTAAAACAACTGGATTTAATATATTTCAATAACTTTTCCATAAGTTAAAATAGAATGTTGGTTGGATTATTTTTTTATGAATTCTCCTTGTGTGTACTTGCCAATCTGGAAAAGTACAAACAAACAAACAAAAACCTATACATATGAAATCTATATTGGGATTGAGAGGGGGCACCCAAAACTGGTACAGATAACTGATACAGATACAGATAATCTATCTATCTATCTATCTATCTATCTATCTATCTATCTATCTATCTATCTAAACTGATACAGATACCAGCATTGAAATCAAGATCATATTTAGGTTACTTTAGCCTATAATTGACCAACAAAGATCACTAATAAAAATTAATAAAATAAATTTAGAGTATTTATCTTTTTAAAATTTAAAGTCTAGCAGGCTAGTTACACATCACCCTATATCAGTTGTAATTAATCAGAATTGAGAAAGGATCCAAAACTGTTCAGTCCTTATGTCCCCATTTATAAAACTAAAACTAAGGGGATTTTGATAAACATATATTAGTTAGTGGTTTTCAAAATAAGTCATCAGAAGGGATTAGTTCATTCTTTTGCAGCATCAAACCCTGGATACTGGGAGTTTTTAAAATATTCACATTGCCTTTAATTCTTAAAATATAGTATCACAGTAAACAGTATTTATGCCCCTTTTGGTAGCGTAGGAGACTGAAGTGTTGGGAGGAACTGTGACTTCCTTCTTCAAAACCTGATCACATAAAGGAATGTAGTTCATATACAGACATGAAGTTTCCAAGTATTTTCTCCTTCCGGGGGAAGGTTGCAGGTTTGAAAACAGCTACTTTTAAGCTTTGATGATAGAGGATTTAAGGAAAGGGTAGCAGGAAATAGCTTGGGGAGATGTTTGTACAGTGTTCATTGATGGCAGTGAGATCATTTCTGACCATCTGCTGATGGGGCAGCCCTTTACATACAGGATATCTCATGGGAAGGAAGCAAAACCTCTGGAGAATATTGTCAGGAATTAGACAAAAATTAAAGCAGGAATTGGAGCAATGGTCTAAACCTAGAAAATAAAGGTCAGATGGAATAAACACACACACACACACACACACACACACACACACACACACACACACACACGAAATATATATTTCTTTTGGCAGAAGAACAAATTTGGAGATTGGGTAGAACAGTATTACATAACTGTTTTGGCAGGGAATGTCTATGCACCCTGCCACCGAGACATTGAAACTCACAGAAGGACAAAGTGCATTCTGAGTGTAAGTAACTACATAGGCAACATGCAAGCGCATCACCAAGACACATTCAAATGTGAATGTGCAAAAACTAATGAGAACAATTTGTGTTGTCCATGAACTCTTTTAACTGCATTCCACTAAGCATCTCCCTCCTTATGTTTTAGTCATGACAGTTAATGCTTAAACTACTCTATTTGATAGGGATGCATTATAAATCAGGATTAATCAAGTTCAAGTTGCTAAAGCTCCCTTGCTGAGGAACTCAGGGTACCACACTGATGGCCCTTGATTAATTTAATTACACATCATGTAGCTTTCATGTATTTTTTTTAATAAAGCTGTTTTTTTAGAATATTCACAATGTAAAATAATCCCATTTAAATGCTGAACATAACTTACAAAAAACAACAGCAACAACAAAATACTTCAGGCATATTGACAGCAATATCTCACATAGTATGTCACAAATAATCATATATATATATATATATATATATATATTCAGACAACATTTACATTTGACAGCCTGTCATTTTATTTATTATTTATTTATTTATTTACTTACTTACTTTTGGAGTGGAGATACAATTAGAACATAATTTGAAAGAAAGGACTTATTATTTTACTTGCTCTAATATATTTGCAAAAGACAATGAAAGCAACAATCCTTAAGTCTGAAGTGAAGAAGTATGTTTAAAAAGTAAGTTAGTAGAAAACTTCATAATAGGTAAGAGGTAAATATGTGCTCTAGCTATAGTGTAAATGAAGACAAAATTCGAAACTCACACAGGGTTGTTCTGTTATCCAGTATGGGCTGCATTGTTTTTTAAAAAACATATAATCTTAAAAACTTAGAAATTAAATGTTTCTCTGAATTGGCTGTCATTACAAAAAATTAGTGTATTCTTTTGTAGTTTAAAGTATATTTTAAATATTATATTTAAATAATAGAAGTTATATATCAAAATTTTAACAGGGTATAAAAAAGACTGAACCAAATTTACTTTCCTTTGATCATAATTTCGTTGATGTAATAAAAGCATGTGACATATGTCTGTGTGTGTATATATAAATATATATGTTTGTATATAATATATACATATATATAATTTGTAATATATGTATGAATTTATATGTATATATATATATGTTCATGTCTGTAATATATATATATATATACACATATACACATATGTATATATATATATATATATATATATATATACACGTGTGTGTATGTGTGTGTGTGTGTGTGTGTGTGTGTATGTATCAAGACAGAATCTTGCTGTGTAACCTAAGATGGTCTTTTAATTTGGAGATACGTCCTCAGGACTCATAAGTGCTGGAGTGACTGAGTTTAGTCACCTTGTTCAACATGGTATTTTTATATTACCTGTTACCTATCACTTTGAAAGCAGCCATTTTAACTTTTGATTATTTTATTGTAACATTTTCATTCTCTGTGCTGTGTTTATGATTTTCAATTCTTTGTTTTTGTTTATTTTCTATAAAACCAACTGTAATCGGTACACAATAAACCCCTGCTGTGTGATGCCATGATTTCTAACACCAACATTCAATTTTCTATATCTTCTTACACAAAAAAGGATGCTTGGCAGCTCATTGAATCTTTAACATCACCCTGGATTAGTAAAGATTCCACCAATCAAGATCAAGGCACAGCTCCATCAGACTCCCCATTTTAGATACTTGCTGGCTTCAGCTCCCAAACCTACTGATTACACAGGCGGTTATTTTGAATTTTAAGAACTCCCTCTTAGAGAGCAACTACGGTGGCTCACATAACGCTATGAAACCAACAAGAATAAGAAATTTCAGATAATTTGAACTACTCAAGAGACCCATTGTAGAAGTGATAGAAAAAATGAACAGTAGTTGGTAGAGAAAAGACCCCCAGGGAAGTAGCTGCCTACTAGGATGGACTTGTTGTTGTTGTTGTTGTTGTTGTTGTTGTTGCTGTTGTTGTTGTTAATGCCACAGCCTGTGTTACTTGTGTTTTCTCTTTTTTAAATTTAATTTGTCATTTATTCACTTTACATCCTGCTCACTGTCCCCTCGCCGTCACCCACCACCACCACAATCCTTCGATCCTTCCTCTGTCTCCCTTCTCTTCTCTTCTGAACAGGTCGATTCCCCCTAGGTATCCCCCCACACTGACATTACAAGTCTTTGTAAGGTGCTTACTCTCCCAATGAGCATAGACTAGACAGTCCAGCTAGTAGAACATATTCCCCGGACAGGCAAGAGCTTTTGCGATAGCCCCGCTCCAATTGTTCGAGATCCACATGAAGACCAAGCTGTATGTCTGTTACATATGTCCCAGGAGGCCTAGGTCCAACCTGTACATGTTCTTTGGTTGGTGGGTCACTCTCTGAGAGCCCCAAGTTTCCAGGTTAGTTGACTCTGTTGGTCTTCCTGCTGAGGTCCTATACCCTTCAGATCTACAATCCTTCCTTCTATTCTTCCCTAAGAATCCCTAAGCTTCAACTACGATTTCGCTGTGGATGTCTGTACCTGTCTGGATCAGCTGCTAGGTAGAGTCTCTCAGAGGACAGCCATGATAGACTCCTGTCTGTAAGCACAATAGAGTATCATTATCAGGAATTGGTGCTTGCCTATGGGTTGGGTCTCAAGTTAAGCTGTTTAATCGTTGGCCATTCCAGTCTCTGCTCCATCTTTTCGCCAACATTTTTTTTTTTTTGTAGACAGGAGACATTTTTTGTTGAAATTTTGTGGGTGAGTTGGTGTCTCTCTGGCTGCCCTGGGGTTCCTGCCTGGCTACAGGAGGTAGCATCTTCAGGTTCCATATCCTGAATGTAGTGAGTCACTGCTAAGTCACCCCCATTGATTCTTGGGTACCTCCTTTATCCCTGGTTTCTGTCTCATCCTGGAGATGGCTCCCACTACCCCACCAGTGTAAGGTAAAGATTTCCATTAATTTTCATGGCTATCTGGCCATCTTGCCTGTCCCTACCCACACCTGATCCTGATGAAAAAAAAAAAAAAAAAACACAATAAAGTAATTTTTCCCAATCGACATTTAGATAGAACTGTTTCTTTGATTTGTTGCCAATACCCTATCTGAATAGAAAACAAACAAACAAACCTCTAAATAGAGAGAGTCTCATCTATTTCTTTTCCCAGGAAAAGTCACCACCACTTCTGTGTTGTTTAGTCTTGATTGTGGAATGGGATTTAGAGTCACCATGGAAACAAGTCTCTAGGAGAGGCCAAGAGAGATTATCTAATTAGGTTAATTAAGGCAGGAAGACCCACCCTAAATGAGTTTGATACTGTTCCAAAAGTTAGAGTTATACTGACTATAAAAGATTTAAAAGTAACCAGAGGAAAAGCATTCCTTGCTCTCAGCTTCCTGGTGTAAGATGGAGTGTGACCAGTGGCCTCAAGCTCTTACTTGCTTGCCATTCCCACCAAGATGCCCTGTGCCATGCTAGGGTGAGCCAAATAAGCTTTTCCTTTTTTAACTTGCTGCTATCATGCAGTTTGTTAAAGAGGTGGGACAAGTAGTCAGTGCAGGAAACTGCCCTGATATTTTACTGAGGCTGGCTTGCAGCCAGGGAAGAGTAATCATTTTTGCGTGTTCTTTTAAGATTCATTTTTTTTATTAGTTCTATGGGAATTTTGCACATCCATATCTGTATCACAAGCCCTTTCAGTAAAGCTCAGAGAGCGCTGGGAAACACTGGACGAGCCAGGGGAACTGTCTTCCTGACACAAGTGTGCAGTTGCATGGGCAGACTCACAGGGACCTTAACAGTATGCACACATCCCACGAAAGCTCAACTCAGACCAAATCCCAGCATAGTGATAGGAGATAAACATAAATCCTATTCCTAATAGAGAAGCATTGGCCACTGATATTCACTCAGACAAGGGGGAAGTTAGTTTTCTTTAAGAGTATTATTCAAGTAGGTTGACCGTTCTATAGTAGAAGGCAGCACATACAAGAATATACAGGCAGCACAAATTGAATAAAAACTGTAGATCTAAAGCTCAGTATGTGAGAAAGGTAAGGAGACAGATATGGCAAGAATTGGGGTGGGGAGGGGTAAGGATGATCAAAATATCCATTTTATCCCAATGAGAATGACTAAGATCTAAAAATCATTTGATGACAAATGGAAATGAGAACAGTTAATTCACTGTTGGTAGAAGTGAAAACTACTGGACCCACTATGAAAATTGGTGTACAGATACCTCAGAAAGCCAGAAATAGATCTCCTACGTGATCCCATTAAGTTACGTTGGGGTATATAGTCAAAGGATTCTGTAGTCTAATATAGACATAATCTGTTGCTCCATCTACATTGACTCTATTCACAATAGGAAGAAAATGGAAACCACATAGAGGTCCATCAATGGATGATGAGAAATGAAAATGTGGCAGACACACAATGGAATTTGTATATTCATACTACACATACTCATGGAAAATACATGTAGTTGGGTCAAACATTCAGAGCAAGGTAAACCAGATTCAGAAACACAAATGTCACTTGTTTTTGCTGATTTTGAAAGATGCTTGCTTTGAATCTTCAGTTACTTATATTTTTTGTGTAATACCCACTGAACTCAGAAATTAGTAAAGGGCCATGGAGGTGACTGGCTATTTAGGTACGGTATACATAAATCAGCAATGTAAATGTTTAAAGTGCTTTTATGAAATGGAGAGAGTTAAATTGGTGTGTGAATGGGAAAGAAATGTTTACTGATATTGGGAAACATAAATCACAGTAATGACCATTGGAAAAATTCACATACATGTTAATCGCAAGGGAGATTGTTGCATCTAGAATTACCTAGGAGATGGGACTCTGGGTATTCTTGTTGAAAGTTATCTTGATTAGTTTAGAAATGGAAAAGCCATGCACAGCCGGTGTCACCATTTCCTGGATTTGAATCCTATATTTAAAGGAGTAAGTGAGCTAAGGACAAGCAGTTAGTCACTCTCTACTCCTTGATTATGGATGGCATCTAAGCAGCTGTCTCAGAGTCCCTGTGCTTGGACTCTGTGACTATATGGGCTATCACTCTCAGACTATGTAAAGTCTTTTCCCCTTTATATTGTTTTTGTCTGAGTGTTTTTATTTTACCACACCAACAACAATATTAAGTATACATCGTTTATTTGAAACTCCTCTGGTTGAGTGTTGCTTACTTTCTTATCTTCAGTGACAGATTTCTCTCCCTGTGTCTGTTTTATCAAACGAGAGTTTCAAAATATTTGCTCTCTCAGCACCTTTCTTTGCAATCTTTCTTATTATGATGTCCTTATTCAGTGTGAAATGATACTTTTCTATCAGGCCTTCTGCAAGGTAGTGCACTATTTTAACTTGTTAATAAAGGTACAGAGAGAGTTACAATGAATAGAAATATTTTCAATCAAACATTTCTCAAGTAAATTCTTCATTATGCCCTGCAGCCTTTCAAGGGGTTTATTAGGAAGCACATCCTTTAATACATAATTACTACCAAGGAAGTTAACCCTAGAGTCAGCTATCTCTTTTAAGGGTTTTACATAAAATATTCTCCTTCGATCTTGGTTGTCAACTGGACTAGATTTAGAGTCAATGAAAAAACTATAAGCCAGTAGATACATTAGTAAGTAGTTCCTAATCAGATTATTTGTAGTGTGTAGACCCTTCATAAATGTTGGCAGCACAGATCTGGGGGATGTAAGAGGGAAAAAAATCTTTACTTTCTATTTTTCTGTGTATATATTAACTCAAGCAAGTTCATCTACTCTGATAGCATCTCATTATAGTGTTCATTTATTCTGTTTCTGTGCTGGACCGGATGCTATCGTCCTTTACTGACATGCAAACACATCTTCATCAGCCTTCCAAAATGGACTGAAGATCAGGGGCAATTCAGGTATCACTCAGGCCTTCATTGGCATACTAGAACAGCTGAGGTACCTACCCCTGTGGACTGAGCACGCTTTTCGTTCTAAGCATCTTCATTGTGAAGACAGACATTATTAGACTACCCAGACAGTGTTATGTAAGGTAGTTTAATAGACCAGCCTTGGGATATACACTCATCTTAGCCATTCTGTTCTTGAGAACCTTCATGAGTACACTTCCCTTCTTCACATCTCCCAACACACACCTAACATACCTATCTGGGACTCTTTAAGAACCAATGAAGAAAGAGAAACTCATTACTAAGAAGTAAATAACTAAGGAACATCAACTTTTGGGTCCTAGGTGATAACATAGCAGCCTTCTGATGAATGATGACTCCCTGGGCCTAGTCTAAAATGCATTTTGGGAAAAGCACTTTCTGGGAGAAATACCAAATACACTATGGAAAGACCCTCTCAGTTACATTTCACCTACCCTACGATGAGATTCTTGATAATATTATGTATCTTCAAAGTCAGCAAATGATGAAAATTTGATAAGCAAGAGTTCATGATATGACTCAATCATTAAGTCAAAATAATGTTTTATTGCACCAAAAGAGTTGAAATTTTCCTTTTGGCTGTCTTGTAACTTAGCATTCAGTGGAATTTTTTTTTATATTCTCAGCAAAAGTATATACATCCTTTTGGTTGAATTTTTGCAATAAAGATTAAAATGGTCAGTTAACACAAGCAGAAACTCTGATCATTTCTACTGGCTGCTTTTCAATTGGCTATGCTCATTCAAAAAATTCAATCTGTTTTTCATTCATTTCGATGTTAATGCGCAAAGTGGTTCCCACTTTGAAGTCAATGGGAAAACCTTTGTGTGGAAGATGCCTTAAGGGTATAAAATCACTGAAGTTCCTTTTCAAGGGAATGTAAATCAATTTGGGCACTTTAAGGAATTTGGGTAGTTGTCCCTTCTTTTCTTGTACAATGAAAAAATAATATCTTTAAATGTATTAATTTTTTAGAGAATTTAGCCAAGGCTGTGAGCATGATAAGGCTGTCTTGTTTTTTTGTTTAAAAAATAAAACATGACATTATTTTGCTATACAAATGGTAATTTGAAACAATTATCTATTTCACAGCTAGATTTAAGCATTTACTTTCTTTTTTTTTTCATTTCCATCTTCAATTGTCATTATGAGTAATTTGGTTAAGTACCCGGACATACTTTGAGTAAGAAACATGAATAAGGGAGCATAGACATTGTTTTATCCTATTGCTCTTCTGACTTACTAGAATGATCAGAAATACAAAGATAACATAGCATCAAGTCTAAGTGTAACTTACTCAGTTACTAACAGAAACAGATGTAATAATCATGTCTAAAATAAAAATTTAAATGAATAAAAAGTATATAAAAGTTATACATGTAATTCATGCAGAATACTAGCATTATCATTACATTTAGACATTGTAGCACAACTCCTGCTAAGGATGGTTACAGAGTTACTATGTTATGAATATTTGATAAATTACTGTTTTATTTTGGCTCGGAATACTCTTTTTTTCAGAGTAGCATTAAATAAGAAAGAAGTCTATGATATTTAAAGCCCGAAGAACCCCAAGAGAAAAGGAAACCAGCACTCTGCTGAGCACTGACTCTCCTGTAGCCATTTCCATATGCCAAGCACACCATCTGTGCTCAATTGCTTGCTATTTTGTAATGTCAGCATCTGCTTGTAAGAAAATACATGCCTGCATATATTAAAGACTTGCCTTCCATACAAGAATCTGACTTCTTTATGTCATTCCACATGCAGCTCATCCTTCATCTCCTTTTGGTCTTTTCTGGGGTTTGAAAGTTAAATCATAGAGAACATGAGAGTAGCAGCCCTATAAATCTGTGTTCCACTGCGTGAGGCAAGATGTAAGGAATTAAATTGATGAAATCCTTATACATTCCATCACATACACACTTACATTTTATGTAAGTAGTCTAGACATGTCAGTGAGCTTTAACTAGAAAATTCTAGAGACAACTCAATTATATCCCTTACTTATTTGATTAGGAGAGATCAACTCCATATACAATGCTTACTGAAAAACTTTTACTTAATGTTTTATTTAGTTTTTAATCTGCATGTTTCTGTTGGCTTGTGTGTGAATGTGCGTGTAATGTGTGTGTGCTTGTGTGTGTGTTTGAGTGTGTGTGGGGGGCTTGTTCATATTAAGGTGAACTTGAAGGTTAGAGGGTAAATTGTGGCAGTCAGCTCTCTTTTTCTATTTCATGGAGTTTAGGGATCAAACTTAGGTCTCCAGTCTGGATGAAAAGCATCTTTTCCTGCTAAGCTCTGTCACTGACCCCAAATGTCTCTCTTTCAATCAAGGAAAATATGAATTTCATTATAGACATAAAACCAAATCTGATCTCAACTGGAACAAATTCTCCACCTTGTCTACATATAGTAACCGGGCATATGTTATATATTTACATTTTCCCAGTTTGATTAAAATTATTTTTGTTTTTGTAACTATTATAAATGCAACAGTTCCTGATCAAAGTTGACTTAAAATAAAAATGAAAAACACACCTTTTAGTTTTATTTATCAAAGAAAATTTTTTCAGAATCAATCATTTTGCATATTTTACTTATTTTTTATTCATTCGATAATAAAAAATTAAAATAGAATTCTTAATATTTTACTTCCTAATCTAAGGTAGACATCCATCATCCATCAATTTCTTATTTTATTAAAAAGTGTTGTCGTCTTGTTTCAAGAATATTGTTCCATTATCTATGAGCCTTATCTAGTGATATCAAAGTGTATACTAAATTAATATATAAGCACTTAATCCATTTAGATACATAGTTTCTAGTTGTAGAACTACTATCTTTCATGTTGTATATATTGACAGCAATATATAATGTTTATTTTTAGTTTTTAGTAAGTCTTTTTATTTCTTTCTAGATTTAACAAAATGTCTAAAGTATGTAGGTGATTTTCATTTGCCCTAATGCATACTTTTCAGCTATAGATTGTGTTTTCAAAGGGTTTCTTCTGACTGGTTGTTGTGTTTTTCAGTGCTGATGATCAGCTTCCTGAGACTTAGTATCTCCATGGATAGAAATGTCCCTACTTGTCTAGGCATGCAGTCAGATTGCGTGCACTAATAAGAAAGAAGTGAAAAGTTTCCCCCTTGGTGTCATTTAACCCAAGGCGAGCCCAGACTTGAATTCTCTAATTCATAATCCCGTCTTCTGTCTACTGTCTTTCCACTTTGTAAGTCTGAATCTGTGCCTTTGTGAATGATGTCTTGTGAATCTCTGTCTCTCTGTCTGCTGAGTTACTTTGTGTGTCTCTGTATCTGTCATTTGCTGATTCTGTGTCTATCTGTCCCTAACGAAGTGCCTTTCATTTTCTTTTTTGAACAGTATGCAAACATCACATGGCAATGAAATAAAGGACATTATATAGAGTCTTTAGCAGAGTTTTATGAAGGATTAAGTCAGTGACTCCAACAGACCCCAAATGACAACTGTTTGGATAACAGACAGTGGTACAAACATCAGTGCTTATCAAGTAATGCCCAAATAATATATGCTATGTTTATGGTGGACATTCATTTTATAAGATTAGTTCTTAACTTCTATTTGTTGCTTTCAGGAAACGTTTACTATAATTTTCATGTGTTATTCTGGGTCTGAGAAATAGATGATGAAATTATTTGAGATTAGAGCTACAATTAATTTAGGCTACAAAAATTGACTACATGTGGAACTAAGCCAAGGAAGATTGTCACATTGCTCTCTTAAAGGTGGGTCAAACAAAAAGCTTAGCACAAAAGAGACCAGCAGTGTGAAGTCTGAAATAACTTCGAGGAATACTACTTTAACTCTGAGTTCCATTGAAAATTTTATTCTCTTAGAATGCAAGAGATATTTTCATAATCTTGCAACACCGAAGAGCGCATTTCTAGATTAGGCTAATTGACATGGGAACATCCATCATTCATAAGGGTGACACCACAGCATAAACATGTTTCTGGGACTGAATAAAAGAAGGAAGTTGTACAGCTGTATTCACTGCTCTCAGCTTCCTGGTTGTAGATGCAGTGCAAGCAGAAGTTTCACCTCAGGCTGCCATGACTTTTCTGCTATGATGGACAGTACTTGTGATCTATTATCCAAATTACATCTTTCATCTTTCATTAAAAATTTTTTCAGGAATTTTGCCACTTCAAGAACACAAGTAACTTTAAAAGTGGTCCAATGTGGCTGACATATAGGTGTTATTGAGATTCTTCACCTATCCCTCTACCCCTGGAACAATGGTTCTGAGTGGATCTTTTGTCCTCTAAAATTTTAGTAAGATTCCTCGTGAGTTACTTAATTTGTGATCTATATCATCAACCTTTAATAGATTCCTACATGTTTAGAAATATAAAACGTTGAGAATCTTTTCTTAGGTAAAGGAAGAAAAATCACAAAGTTGAAAATTAACAAAGTATTTTCATTTTTTTCTTTTCTTTTTTTTTCCTTTTTCTATTTTCCTTTTTCCTTTCCTTTCCTTTCCTTTCCTTTCCTTTCCTTTCCTTTCCTTTCCTTTCCTTTCCTTTCCTTTCCTTTCCTTTCCTTTCCTTTCCTTTCCTTTCCTTTTTTCCCCCAACAAAGACTTGTTTTATTTTAACGACTGATCCATGTGAGGCCACAGCCAGGCCACTATGTACAGACATGAGGGAAGCTTTATTTCTTGGTCTCCTCCTCCTTGGCCAGAGTCTTTATAATCTCTTCCTTCTTGGCCTGGAGGCGCTCCTTCTGGGTGCTTTCGTGCTTCCTTGGTCTTAGACCTGGGACAAAGTGTTTTTAAATGTAATTTTCATGCATTGTTATGTGTTGCTATGCAAAGCCTTTACTAGGTTTTTGAGTTAAGGAATTGTGTCTCTTAACTTTCATTGGCTAACCATTTTGTTTAATCATAATTTTGTTATGAGAGAAAGGGAGTTAGACTTTCAAATTGTCTTTTCCTGAGCTGGTCATATATCCTAATGGTAAGTATTGCTAACTGATTAGAAATCCTGTGTTCAGTCCTAAGGATGGAAAAGACCATGACTGGATGCTTTTCAAAGCACCTAAAACGCATTTGTCCAGGGAGATACAATTGATTTCTGTTTTGAAGAAGAGATGATGATAAACATTAACTTAAATTTCTCTGATTAAGTAACAATTTAGCATATTGTTCAAATAAGGGTTTGTTATTATGCAAATATAAATTAAAATTTTCTCAAAAAGTCATTTTGACATTAAAAGAATAAATAAATAAATACATACATACATACATACATACATACATACATACATACATAAATGTCTTAACTATTCCTAAAAGTCAGATTTTAATTCATGTATAATATTTGTTTGGGAATATTTTAGTATAGTCTCAGACTAGATAGAAAGCTGAACAAATCATGTTTATAATATTATTTCACTGAATCACAGCAAATCTGAAACCATTCTTAAATACCTTTGTATATGATCTTTATATTCACTTTTTCTCAACATATTGTTCTTTCATTCATTATATACTTTCAGAATCTATTAGATATTAGTAACTAAGTCAGCCTGAAAACTTGGATTAGTCTCTAAAAAATTTATGGTGATAATAAGTATAAGCATTAATATTATACTGGTTATTCATTTTTCTTGTGACCATATTATTAATTTCAAGGTTTGCTTCATTCACTAATCATTTTCTATGGAATATTCCTATATTGACAGGAATATTATCTCTAATAATGATGAGGACAGCAACTGGGAAAAAAGAGAAATCAAGAGATATACTCAGTTCTGAAAGAGAACTTGGATAACATATAAGAACACATCAAATTGCACATTTTTAGTTTTAGTTTATGGAAAGAAAAGTGACCAGAATCATACTTAATAAATGAATTGTGAAGTGAAACAGGATGAGATTTCTCACCATAATCTACCCTAATTTTTCCTTTAACATCATTTTTTTATATTATTCATTTCAGTTCTTAAACACACATATTAAATATGAATTTTGATATATTGAGATTTATTTCTGATATCCTTATTCTACCTCCAAAAATATTCACTATTTGATATCAAACTTTTACTCTGTCTTCCCATGCTGAGCCTCAACATTTGCTGAGCACTCTCCGTACTTATGCCAGCTTTGTGTGTCACTAATGACATGATCACAAAACTACTGCAACGCAGAGGCTCATTTTCAACATTTCTAAGATTGAGAGTAATTCTCATCTTCCAAGATAGTAGCTTTATTGTAGGACATAATATCATTGTGTTAACACATGACCAAACTCACTGTGGATTCCACAAAGTGAATAGCAAAAGAATCAGTTGTATTTTCACAAACATCTCTTCCATAAAAGTCAAAGCATCAGAATCAAAAGTGCTAACTGAAGCATAGTTAGAAATTTTTCTTTCAATTAATACAAATACTAAGGTCACATAAATAATTTATGTCCACAGAATGATGTTTGCACCAATGGTAAGGGTCTAAAATGTAAACAGTAAGATGCTTAGAAATTTTGGACTATAAGATTTAGCAAAGTGAAGTATTTCTGTTGACAATAAATAAGCCTTGATTTAGTGAACAGTAGTTGTTTAAGTCTTTGAGCTTATAAAGAAAATAAAGATCAGGTTTTCATAGGAAAAGAACAGAGAACACAATGTATGTCCCTTCCAAGGTCACAGTGCTAGTAACAGTGACATTGCCAAATAAAACCACTTGTGTCTCACAGAGAGATGACCTACCTAGTAAATATAACATCCAACAATGTCTCTACCAGAGAACGAAACAAAGCTGGAAGAGAGTGCAATCTACTCTCATGACTGTTCTTCTGAGAAAGTCTTAAAATCATTGAAAATTATTTATGCAAACTATGTGCTTTCTTACAATGAAACTGAGGCACGTCATATTCCAGTCAGTATGTGTTTTTTTATTTAATCATTTTCATACATATGGATCGCTTCATAGTCATGTTGTATAAAAGTATAAAATGACACCTCTAATATATTAGTAGAGATGTTATCCAATAAGAGTTAATGTGAAATTTGATGGCTTTCATGCAAGATCATAACTTTTTTGAATTATTTTAAATTTTAACCTCAGCTATACATGAAACTGTGTCTTCATTTATAAGTGCATCAGTATATATAGCCAGTATAAACAATCTCATTCCATATTCTGAAGGACTTCTTGTCTGCTGTTGCATAATTGGGAACAAGACTGAACCTTTAAGGGAAATGGCTGAGGGGAAGGGTGCATGATCATGGTGTGAAGCGCATACCGGTAACATTGAGACTCTGTCTTCTACCTCTAAGTTTCACATCCAGGCTGTCATTAGCTGAGTACTGCTGTCCCATTCTGTGCTCTCTGAGGCACTACCAAACAGTAGACTCAGAAGCAATTAAAAAAAATAAGGTCATGGGCAGAATCCTGTGAATTAGACAAAACAATTATTCCCCTTCCAGTTTTTTTTATCTTATATACCATGAGAAATGCCTTTTTTTTTTTAGTTATTTTTTTTTAATACGGCACTTGGAAATTTTTATATAAATGGAAAAAATTAAGTTCTTACATGGAATTCCTGTTTTAGCTATCTCTGACCAGAACAGTGTTTATGAGTGGTGGCTTGACCACTTCCATTATGTGGCCTTTATAAGAACATATTCTGAAGGGAGATTAAAGGGATTTTTGAAATTAATAAAGCTATGGGCCCAGAAAATGCGAGATTCAGAGGTTAAACAGCTGCATGCCTCACTGACAGTCTAACAAGCTAAAAATAACTATTTTAGCAGGATTGGGAAAACTATGTGTCAGAAGAGAAGAAAAGGGACACATCTAAAGGATCTCATGAAGTTTCATAAATTAAAATCATTGGTAAATTGAAAATACAATGCACACAGTGAAAAGGGAGACCCACACATCTGTATGCAAAGAACTAATGTAGGGGTCTTGGAAAAAAAGCACAAGGTGTCCGTATCTCCGTAATATGAACAGACAAAGCCCATCAAATGTTGAGATTATGGCTTTTTTAAAAATTATTTTATTAGTTATTTTCCTCATTTAAATTTCCAATGCTATCCCAAAGTCCCCCATACCCACCCCCCCACTCCCCTACCCACCCATTCCCATTTTTTGGCCCTGGCGTTCCCCTGTACTGGGGCATATAAAGTTTGTGTGTCCAATGGGCCTCTCTTTCCAGTGATGGCCGACTAGGCCATCTTTTGATACATATGCAGCTAGAGTCAAGAGCTCCTGGGTACTGGTTAGTTCATAATGTTGTTCCACCTATAGGGTTGCAGATCCCTTTAGCTCCTTGGGTACTTTCTCTAGCTCCTCCATTGGGGGCCCTGTGATCCATCCAATAGCTGACTGTGATCATCCACTTCTGTGTTTGCTAGGCCCTGGCATAGTCTCACAAGAGACAGGTACATCTGGGTCCTGTCAGCAAAATCTTGCTAGTGTATGCAATGGTGTCAGCGTTTGGAAGCTGATTATGGGATGGATCCCTGGATATGGCAATCACTAGATGGTCCATCCTTTCGTCACAGCTCCAAATTTTCTCTGTAAATCCTTCCATGGGTGTTTTGTTCCCAATTCTAAGAAGGGGCAAAGTTTCCACACTTTGGTCTTTGTTCTTCTTGAGATTCATGCGTTTAGCAAATTGTATCTTATATCTTGGATATCCTAAGTTTCTGGGCTAATATCCACTTATCAGTGAGTACATATTGTGTGAGTTCCTTTGTGATTGGGTTACCTCACTCAGGATGATGCCCTCCAGGTCCATCCATTTGCCTAGGTATTTCATAAATTCATTCTTTTTAATAGCTGAGTAGTACTCCAATGTGTAAATGTACCACATTTTCTGTATTCATTCCTCTGTTGAGGGGCATCTGGGTTCTTTCCAGCTTCTGGCTATTATAAATAAGGCTGCTGTGAACATAGGGGAGCATGTGTCCTTCTTACCAGTTGGGACATCTTCTGGATATATGCCCAGGAGAGGTGTTGCTGGATCCTCCGGTAGTACTATGTCCAATTTTCTGAGGAACCGCCAGACTGATTTCCAGAGTGGTTGTACAAGCTTGCAATCCCACCAACAATGGAGGAGTGTTCCTCTTTCTCCACATCCTTGCCAGCATCTGCTGTCACCTTAATTTTTGATCTTAGCCATTCTGACTGGTGTGAGGTGGAATCTCAGGGTTGTTTTGATTTGCATTTCCCTGATGATTAAGGATGTTGAACATTTTTTCAGGTGCTTCTCTGCCATTCGGTATTCCTCAGGTGAGAATTTTTGTTTATCTCTGAGCCCCATTTTTAATGGGGTTATTTGATTTTATGGAGTCCACCTTCTTGAGTTCTTTATATATATTGGATATTAGTCCCCTATCCGATTTGGGATAGGTAAAGATCCTTTCCCAATGTGTTGGTGGTCTTTTTGTCTTATTGACAGTGTCTTTTGCCTTGCAGAAGATTTGCAATTTTATGAGGTCCCATTTATCGATTCTCGTTCTTACAGCACAAGCCATTGCCTTTCTATTCAGGAATTTTTCCCCTGTACCCATATCTTCAAGGCTTTTTCCTACTTTCTCCTCTATAAGTTTCAGTTTCTCTGGTTTTATGTGGATTTCCTTAATCCACTTAGATTTGACCTTAGTACAAGGAGATAGTAATGGATCAATTCGCAATCTTCTACATGATAACAGCCAGTTGTGCCAGCACCATTTGTTGAAAATGCTGTCTGTTTTCCACTGGATGGTTTTAGCTCCCTTGTCAAAGATCAAGTGACCATAAGTGTGTGGGTTCATCTCTGGGTCTTCAATTCTGTTCCATTGGTCTACTTGTCTGTCACTATACCAGTACCATGCAGTTTTTATCACAATTGCTCTGTAGTACAGCTTTAGGTTGGGCATGGTGATTCCACCAGAGGTTCTTTTATCCTTGAGAAGAGTTTTTGCTATCCTAGGTTTTTTGTTGTTACAGATGAATTTGCCGATTGCACTTTCTAATTCATTGAAGAATTGATTTGGAATTTTGATGGGGATTGCATTGAATCTGTAGATTGCTTTTGGCAAGATAGCCATTTTTACTGTATTGATCCTGCCAATCCATGTGCATGGGAGATCTTTCCATCTTCTGAGATCTTCTTTAATTTCTTTCTTCAGAGACATGAAGTTCTTATCATACAGATCTTTCACTTCCTTAGTTAGAGTCACACCAAGCTATTTTATATTATTTGTGACAATTGAGAAGGGTGTTGTTTCCCTAATTTCTTTCTCAGCCTGTTTATCCTTTGTGTACAGAAAGGACATTGACTCGTTTGAGTTAATTTTATATCCAGCTACTTCACTGAAGCTGTTTATCAGGATTAGGAGTTCTCTGGTGGTATTTTTAGGGTCACTTATATATACTATCATATCATCTGCAAAAAGTGATATTTTGACTTCTTCCTTTCCAATTTGTATCCCCTTGTCTCCTTTTGTTGTCTAATTACTCTGGCTAGGACTTCAATTACAATGTTGAATAGGTAGGGAGAGAGTGGACAGCCTTGTCTAGTCCCTGATTTTAGTGGGATTGCTTCGAGCTTCTCACCATTTACTTTGATATGGCTACTGGTTTGCTGTAGATTGCTTTTATCATGTTTAGGTATGGGCCTTGAATTCCTGATCTTTCCAAGTCTTTTATCATGAATGGGTGTTGGATTTTGTCAAATGCTTTCTCAGCATCTAATGAGATGATCATGTGGTTTTTGTCTTTGAGTTTGTTTATATAATGGATTACGTTGATGGATTTCCGTATATTGAACCATCCCTGCATCCCTGGGATGAAACCTACTTGGTCAGGATTGATGATTGTTTTGATGTGTTCCTGGATTTGGTTAGCAAAAACTTTATTGAGGATTTTTGCATGACTTTTTAAAAAGCAAAGAAAAATGGATACATATAATAGTTAGATGTCTAAATGGACAGACTTCCCTAAAGCCTCCAGGAAAGGGATCTCTTTGGAATAAATACTTTTTTTTTGTTGTTTTACCTATTGCTACTTAGCTAAAGACACTTCAGAGGCCCCCTTTCTTCTGAGTTTAACCATATGGTTAAATATTCAATACTTCAAGTGAATGAAATGCTAGCAGGTTGCTAATTTAAGCCCTTTCGTATAACTTTTATTCTTTTCTAGGATGAAATTTAAGCATAAAGGTGGCAGTGAAATTAAGTGTTAGGTGTCAATATGTGGGAATATCTACTGAGGATGACTGAGTATCAGCCTTCAAAATAGTTCATCATAATGCTGGTGAATTTGAAACCCCATAGTATCTCTAAACTGCATTCCAAAAAGAAACCTTCAATCATTTCAATCTAATGAGCTTGATCTTTCTATTACAATAATAACCAGATTGCAAGGAGAGAAAGGGGGGAAAATGTTGACTGGGTGTATTTGCTAGTTTTATGTCAACATGACTCTAAGCTAGTCATCAGAGAGGAGGGAGTTTCAATTGAGAAACTGCCTCCGTATGAGCTGGCTGGATGTACAGCATTTTCTTAATTAGTGATTGATGTAGGAAGGTCTAGTGCTTGGTGAGTGGGGCTACCTCTGGACTTCTGGTTCTGAGTTCTATAAAATTAAAAGCAGAACAGGTCATGAAAGCAGACCAGTAGGCAGTACTCCATCATGCCCTCTGCATTAGCTCCTGATTCCAGGTTCATGCTCTGTTTGATTCCTGTTCTGATTTCCTTCAATGACAAACAATGCTGTGAAGGATAAACCAAATAAATATCTCTCCCTGCATCTCCACACAAGTTTCTCTAGTCATGGTGTTTCATCACAGCAACAGTAACCATGTGCAATGCTAGTATTACTATGATAGTTGATCAGTTTTTACATTCTAGATCCATTAGTATATTATACTACAGTTCATTATTTATTTCAATGTTTATAGAGAAAACATTTTAAACATTTTATTTACTAATAAAGCTTCACTTTAATTGGTGATGTGTGTTTGTCAGAGAGAGAGAGAGAGAGAGAGAGAGAGAGAGAGAGAGAGAGAGAGAGAGAGAGAGAACGAGAGAGAGAGATTGAAGGAGAGAGAAGGTGTGGGACATATGTATGGCACATGTTTTCTGTGAACCCACAGAAATGAGAAAGTTGGAGTTAGAGGTGTTTGAAAGCCATCTGAGTCGAATGCTATCAACCAAAGTCAGATCATCTGGAAGAGCACTGAATGCCTTTAATAAATGTCTCTAACCTCTGAGTCATCTCTCCAGCCCTCATTTTATAAAATTTATTTTGCTTCTTGATTCTTCCAGACAAAATGTAGAATCATTTTGGCAAGATCTCATCATCTTTAACTACGTGTATGAGTTGTGGAGAGTTGACGTCAGCTTCTAATATGGTTTTCCTATTCAGAAGCAGACTTTATAACTCAATTTAGTCAAGACTATTAGAAAATATATTAGTAATGCATCAAACTGACTACTTGTAATTATAAATTATTTATTGAGGATTAATGAATTCTGGGTTTCGACAAATGTAAATATGCATTTGGTACATTCTGAAAGCTCCCTGCCTCGCATATTCCCTACCCCTATGCAGCCCCTCTTTTCTGCTAATTTCGTTCTTGTATTGGTTTCTTTTCATTTTGTTTTTGTTCCTCTGTTCTTGACCAGCATTGTCTGTGCAGTCATCAGATTGAAAACCAACCACTGAAATCTGCTGAATTCACCCATGAATCTATCAATAGCCAATATTTTTGCAATAAGGGGTGTATACAATTGCAAAACACATGAAACTCAAGAATAAGGAAGACCAAAGAGTGGATACCTCGTTCCTCCTTAGAATGGGGAACAAAATACCCATGGAAGGAGTTACAGAGACAAAGTTTGGAGCTGAGATGGAAGGAAGGACCATCCAGAGACTGTCCCACCTGGGGATCCATCCCATAAACAACCACCAAACCCAGACACTATTGCATATACCAGCAAGGATTTGCTGACAGGACCCTGATATAGCTGTCTCTTGTGAGTCTATGCCAGTGCCTGGCAAATACAGAAGTATTGCTCACAGTCATCTATTGGATGGAACACAGGCTCCCCAATAGAGGAGCTAGAGAAAGTACCCAAGGAGCTGAAGGGGTCTGCAACCCTATAGGAGGAACAACAATATGAACCAACTAGTACCCTCAGAGCTCATTTCTCTAGCTGCATATGTACCAGAAGATGACCTAAGAGGCCATCATTGGGAGGAGGGGCCCTTGGTCTTGCACAGATTAAATGCCCAAGTACAGGGGAATGCCAGGGACAGGAAGAGGAAGTGGGTGGGTTGGGGAGCAAGGAGGGGGGAAGGGTATAGGAGACTTTCGGGATAGCATTTAAAATGTAAATGAAGAAAATATCTAATAAAAATGTTTTTTAAAGAATTTCTTGTGTATTATGGTCAATAGAAAGCTGATAACCTATTAGCAAAAGGCACATAATAGAAGGTGAGTGTTCCAGTACGGGTATTGAAACTCTGGGAGTTAGTAAGACAGTGAAGAGTCACCACCTGGACTTTGAGGAATTCAGACATAGGAGAGGCTAATCAGTCATGTTGCAGACATAGAATAGAATAAACATGTAATATAAGTTAGGAGTTCATAGGGGATCAAGCCCAAGCTTATGGTCTAGGCATTGATTAACACATAAATAAGCCCCTGAATCATAATTCAGGAACTGGGGCAGTGGTAGACTAGCCTATGGTAGATTCATGGGCCCCTTCCCGATGAGTAACTGAGTGTTGGGAGAGTCTGTCCTGTGAAGACCTAGCATAGGTAGTCATGACTGTTATGAATTTATGATGACACTGCCTGTGTCATGTATAGAGAATTTGCAATTCTTCTTCCAATCTTCCAACTCTTACATTCTTTCCAATCTCTTCTGTAGGCTTCTCTGATCTTTAGAGAGGGGCATGAAAATGACTTGCTTAGGGCTAAGCCCTTAGAGCTCACTCCTAGTATTTTGGAACGTAACTAATCTCTCCTTTCAGCGACATTCATTGCCAAGAGAAACTCCTCTGATTGGGGCTGAGTGTGTCCTTTGTCTAATGTTATAGACATAGAAAGTTAGAAGGCAATTTAACACTATGTGTATTGAGCGAAACATGAGTAGTAGTTTCTCTCATCCAACTACAGACCTTCCTGGGCCTGAGTTTGTGACCAGGTAGAGTATCAGGCATGAATTCCCTTTTGTAGTGCACACCACAGATCCTATCAGAGGGAAATTACTCATCTCATAATTGTCACGCCACTACTGCCCATGTGGTGCATGCTGTCTAGCAGACTGGTGATGATGTTCATAGCATTCACAGATGGGTTAGATTGCTGAGGTTTTCTTTCTCTAGCAGTCTCTGTAGCAACTTCCAGAAGTCTGAGAGTTAGGTTTCATGGAAGGAAATTTCAAATTTAATTCTAACATGATTTCTCTGTACCTTGCAAACATGTTATGTTCAGCAATAGAACCTTACCATCTTATTCTGGTGGCCAACCCAATGATACAGCAAAAGCCTACATAATTTTGGGTTCTCTGGGGCCTCCTAGCTTCATAGTCTCCTCTGTTGCACATTCCTGTACATCCCTATTAAAAACTTTCTACCCTAGGTACTCTCTGTCTCTCCTTTCATTTTACTCCACTTTTCTTTGTTCTCCCTAATACCACCATTGACATTTTTGCCACCACATGGATTACATAGTGTTTTTATTCAAGTTAAATGAATAAACAAAAGAGTCAAAACTAATCATGCATACATGAGCCAGAAAATTTAGTGACTATTTTTTTGGACCAAGGTTATCTTACTTAGTGGAATTTTTTCAAGTTTCATTCATTTACCATTATATTTTATTTTTCCTCACATATGTCTACTCTGCTTAATGTCCATAGCAAGCAGCAAAGTACAGAGTAAATGGGAAGAATGAAGAATATTACTTCTACAATTAAGTTTATATAACAACAAAGCTTGTTGTGGTGCCTAGCTTACGATGCTGTTGCATCCTAAGAGATCTAAATTGTCCACTCTCCTTGAAACCACATGGGAGTGTTCCTGAAGAAGGAAATAGGGATGAGTACAGAGGATCTCTGGATGACTTCTGGAATGCTAGGGCTTTCTCATATCCCAGCAAATAAGCAACCAAATCCAAAATCCGTCAGAAACAAGAAGATGAATTCTGTAGAATTTCATCCTGCACAATAGAGTTTGAAGAAGATTCTTCAACCTTTTAAGCAAAATAGGACTCCTCTTTGCTGACAATTTGGTTGCAGCCATTTGACTTCCATAGGTGAAATCCACCAAAGTTATACTCCTGGGGTTTTGAGTCTATCTTTTCTCTAGGGGCAAGGGAAAAAAGAAATCTGTCTGGTAAACTGAAAGAAACAGAGAGATTTAAAATCGTTTTTATTTTTTAAAATTTTTCTGATGAATGTTAGGCATCTCTCTTTCTATACCTCTCATAACTACATCAATTTTATTATATATTATACTATTTCACACCACTAATGTATATGCTTATGTTATCTAATAGATAGTGATATATAGTTTGAAATTATTAAATTGTCTTATATTTAAAGTAATGAATCAAAACTATAGCATTTGCTTCCTATTGCAAGCCACTTCTTACCTTAGTAATGTTTGATACATCATTATTCAAATTCATTAGACATAAGAAATTATTTCAAGTTTTTATAACTTTTATAATCTATTGTTGACTTGGTTTTGTTAAATTTAAATTGTGTAGAGGAGTCTAAATTTTCAGCTAATGCCCTCACATCACATATGCATACAGAGAGAAAAAGAGAGAGAGAGAGAGAGAGAGAGAGAGAGGGAGAGAGAGAGAGAGAGAGAGAAATGAGATGAGATGAGATGAGAAATTGACCACTAAATAAAATACTTACAAAGACCTGAATTTGCACCCCAGATTCCATGTCAAAAATCTGAGTGTGCAGAAGCAAGGACAAGCAGATCACTGGGGCTTCCGACTGAGCCATGCTAGGCTACTTGGCAAATTGAGGCCCGTTAGAGACATCATCTCAAGAGGAGGTATGAATGGTGTTTGAGTAATTATACTCAAAGTTGTCCTCTGACCTCCACACATGTACGTAATTATATACATGTAAACACAAATGAATAAAGAAAGGAAGAAATTGCAATGGAACGATTATGAGAAAAATCTGTAAAGTAGCAGAATAAGTTTGATGACTGTGTTGGCACAAAGAACTTGGAAGTTAATATGAAAGAAAATGCAAGTCACCTTCTTCCTTTTGCAAACTGAAATGCAAAAGATGTTTTCCTGTAGCACTATGTTATTACATAAGGTCTTTAAGTGCAAAGACTAATTTTGAGGCATTTTTAACATCACAATGCTTTGTTCTTCATAATTTCACTAAAATTATACAGCTGTCACAAAGTCATGGTCTGTGAACCGTAACTATTACTGTAGTAATATGTGCTAATAATACATTGGCATTTTACCATTAGCAATCAAATGGTAGATGACATGTTTTTCTACCAGTACCTTATTTATTTTTCTCAAAATTTAAATTCCATAGTACTGCCTCAGAAGAGATTATATCTTAATAATTCTACTTGCCATGAGTCTGATTTTATAGAAAATATTAAAGCATAAATTTCTATAAATATATTTATAAGCATACATGTCTATGCACATGACTATAAAATGCATGAATGCATATGCAGTTGCCAATTAGCTAATTGTGGCTTAAATCTGTTAAGTGTTGCCTATTATGTATACCTAGCTACACGCTAAATATTTATGTTGAGATTTGAACTTAATATTTGAAGCTAGCATATTCAAAACTGAATCATTGTTTGTGGGACTTTATTCTGAATAAAAGTCCCACAGATCAATATGCTAATAACTTCAAGTTAAATTACTTTCATTATTGACATCTAACCTGATTGAAATGTGCATATGTCATTTCAACCTCATCCTTTCATTCTTGTATTGTTCTCAGTCTTTTGTTGTTGTTAATAAGATTCCATGTAGCTATGTAGGATGCTGCCTTCAAATTCATAATCTGGGATTACCCTCCATCATTCTAAAATTACAGGCATGAAGTACCGCACCTAATGGTACCACATCTAGCACAATTATTCACTGTTAATTCGAATGAGAACAGGTGTAGCCACTTCAGAATTTATTGTGAAAACTGCTTCAAATTCTAAACATTTGTTTATTATATGATCCCGCTGTACCTCTATTGGGTATATCTTTAAAGGACACCATATTTTACTGTAGAAATATCATCCTTACTGAGGTAACCCAATCACAAAAGAAGGCACTTGATATGCACTCACTGATAAGTGGATATTAGCCCAGAAATTTAGAATACCCAAGATACAATTTGCAAAACACAAGAAAATCAAGAAGAACAAAGACCAAAGTGTGGATACTTCATTCCTCCTTAGAATAGGGAACAAAACACCATGGAAGGAGTTACAGAGACAAAGTTTGGAGCTAAGGCGAAAGGATGGACCATCTAGAGACTACCCCACTCGGGGATCCATCCCATAATCAGCCACTAAACCCAGGCACTATTGCATATGCCAGAAAGGTTTTGCTGAGAGGACCCTGATATAGCTGTCTCTTGTGAGGCTATGCCAGTGCCTGGCAAATACAGAAGTGGATGCTCACAGTCATCTATAGGATGGAACACAGGGCCCCCAATGGAAGAGCTAGAGAAAGTACCCAACGCTATAGGTGGAACAACAATATGAACTAACCAGTACCCCCAGAGCTTGTGTCTCTAGCTGCATATGTAGCAGAAGAAGGCCTAGTCGGCCATCATTGGGAAGAGAGGCCCCTAGGTCTTGCAAACTTTATATGCCCCAGTACAGGGGAACACTGGGGCCAAGAAGTGGGAGTGAGTGGGTAGGGGAGCAGGGGGGAGAGTATAGGGAACTTTTGGGATAGCATTTGAAATGTAAATAAAGAAAATATCTAATAAAAAATCTAATAAAAATATTTAAGAAATTTAAACAAATAAAAAGAAATAGCTGTTCATTCTTCTTCATTGCTTTTCCCACAATAGACAGGAAATAGAAATGGCCTAGATGTCCAGCAACTGATGGACGGATCATGAAAATGTGATACATTTACACAATGGAATATAATAAAAGTATTAAAGAAAGTGAGTCATACATTTCACTATAATTACACTTAATTATACCCATTATTCCTTTATTAAACCATTTCAACTACTTGTGTTGCCTTTCATCCCGGCATATTTTCTCTATGCATTAACCACCGAAACTTGGTCTCGTTTCAGTAGGAAACTTGTTAGACATTGGAGGTTGTACTCATTGTTTTTATTATATCGGTCTTTGCTGAGTGTAACTTAAAATAATCCTTAAGCCTTATTTTTGCTAATTTAAATATTAGTCCTGACAATCAAGGCTTGCTTCTCTCTCTCTCTCTCTCTCAATATATATAATATATATATATATTATATATGGAGTATAATATATATATATATATATATATATATATATATATATATATATACTCCATATTTCATTCCTCCCCACCCCTGTTCACCCTCTTACTGTTCCACATCTCATATGTCCTCCTCACCCCCTTGTCTCCACGTGGATGTCCCCACCTCCCCAACTGACCTCTAAACTTCCTGGGGCCTCCAGTCTCTTGAGGGTTAGGTGCATCATCTCTGAATGAACACAGAGCTACTTTATGAGAGTTTTATAAAATATTGGGCGTTAGGAAGTCTGAATAGAATGTCTTAGCAATTATTAAGAATGAAGAGTTGTACAGCTGAATACGGCTGGGATTATTTTTTTCCTTTTAGTAGCATGTATAGTATCTTTCAACACCATAGAAGCTAGCTGGTAGGCATGAAGCTACCAGGTCAGACCGGCTTGATTTCCCCATTTTTGATGAATCAAGTATGTGACAATAGGGCCTTACTATCAAGTTCTGCAGGATGATCAAGATCCATGCCTATAGCCTTTAGTATTTGAGGATATATGGGACCTCACTCCCTAACAACTTCAAAGACTCCCAAGCATAGGTTCTTATATATTATTCTACATGCATATTATATATGTACATCAGAAAAGTGAATCAGCATTACAGTGAAATGAAATAAAAATTAAACAGTAGAACCATAGTAACTGATGATAATAGATGTTCTCGTGGAAGATAAAGTACAGTATTTTGTGAATTAACAACATAAAAATATAATAAAATAGTATTTCATATTTAGATTATATAAGTGAATTAAAAATCATATTGCATGAGCGCAAGACTCAAATGTCTTGGATTGTCAAATGCATTGGGTCATACTTGAAATTATCAGACTTTCTCCCTTTTATTAAAAATAGTTTCTTTTCTCATACAATAAATACATTCTGATTACAGTTTCCCCTCACTCTGCTCCTCCCAGCTCCTCCTGATTCCCCTTCTCAGCTGAACCTACCACATTTCTGTTTCCCTTTAGAAAAGAATAGGTTTCTGAGAGATAACAATAATCACTCCACAGAATATAACCAGATAAAACAGAAACCATCACATTGAGATTAGACAAGGCATGCAGACAGAAGACAGAAGGAAAAAAAAAAAAAACAACAACAACCCTCAAGCATCCAAGACCCACTCATTCACACTCTCTGGTGTTCCATAAAAGTGTAAACCAAAAGTTGTAAATACCTATGCAGAATGCCTAGTGCAGACCTGTGTAGGCCTCATGCTTGCTGCTTCATTCTCTATGAGTACACATGAGCTTCACTTAATTGATTAGACAGCTTTATATCATCCATTGTCATCCACCCAAGACATTATCTGATTTTCAAAAGCTACTGACTTTGAAGACCTTCCCCCGTATATGCACAGGAATTTAATAGCATCAGTACTGACACCCATACTACTCATAACCACTGTATAATTAGCACTTGTGTGGCTCCTGTAGGCAGTGAATTTGGAACTTCATACAACACATGTAATATTTTTCTCACACTACTCTACATTTGGTAAATGGGAAAATTGAAGTTTACAAAGACTAAATATCACAGAACTGTTGTATGAAAGAGCAGGACTTGACTCAAGATATGTTTTCTCTAAAGCTTGTGGTTTTAAGTACCAATATTTATATTTTTACCCAAGTAAAATATGTTTACACATAAATTGTGTCTACTTGATTTTTATCCTAGTTCATTTAATTGGATTTAGTTATTGCACAAATATCACATAAAATGCTCCAAGTGAGAGGGTTCAGTGAGCCTTAGTTCCTTGTAGTAATCTTGTGCCATTGGCCACTCAGCTTTTGACAGACTACTCTGACCTTTCATTATAATATATCTTCTAGAATAAATATCTATAACTGAGCATTACATCTTCCATTGAGGCTAATTAACATTAATTATAAAATGTATGGTTTCTCATTTAGATCTTTTCATAAATCACAAATTTATTTCCTTTGCTTTTAGACATGCAGGTAATGGCTTGATGTGTGGCATATATGACCACAAATGTATATGGGTCACCACATATTTCTTTCATTTGAAAGAAAAAAGAGGAAAACAAAAACCTAGATGTACGCATGATTTCTTTACCATTGATACAAAGTTAATATGATTAGGAGACATCCTAAGTAGAGATTGTTCAAATCAACCTTTTTGGACCCTCAAAGGAAACTTGAGTTTTTACCCAGACAGGAGTTTTTAAATTAAGACAAATGATTAAATCCTAAGAGGAGCAAACTATGCAATGTCTGTAGCTTTCCTTATCCAAACTCTTTTGTACTCAATCTTATAAATCACAGTCACTCCATCCTGGTGAAAAAGAGCATTTCAGCATCAGCTAGATGGGACACAATGGGATTAGACCTTCTTCAAAGCCTCATTTCAGAAATTTGACATTTCTAGTTATTGATCTTCTCCTATTAATATGAAAAAATCTTAGCCACGAATATGATGGTATTAGACCATGGAGGTCTTTGAAAGTTTTTCTCTTAAAGTGCCGTGCTCTTCTAAATTAAATCCTGCAGAGATGCTGAAACAGAGTTCCAGACCATAAGCAGAATTTCATGAAGGAAAGGCAAGGTGGAACCAAACAATTTATTTCATCATGGCCAGGGAGAAGAGCAAATGGTTAGGGGCCCAGGTCTCAACCTGCTTTAATAGAATATCCAATAATCTACTTCCACCAACCAGACACCACTTCAGGAGGTTTGTATCACTTTCTGGTGGCTTGTTAGCCTTCTGGAGGTCATTCCAGGAAGACACCATACCATGTGTTTTCTTTTGTGTTGATTCATAAATCTCCAAGGATGAATGGCTGTTTTCTCTATGTACATTCTTGACCAAAAAAAAAAAAAAAATCAAGAATTGTTTACGAATGTAGCTACCTGAGGTGGTGTTAAAAGATGGAGCAAACAGGTTGACAAGCAATTATCAAAGAAGCTAAGATTTAATTTTGTATAAGTGACTTGGAAAAGTACAAATATATCTTAGGAAATCTAGAAGGCCCACACAAGTCTGGGAACGTTCACATGTCCAGAAAAGACCTGTAAAGACACCAATCCTCATGTGTACGTACAGAACACTGGACAAATAAGAGGCATCAGTTCATAGTTGTTTATTGACTGCCTGGACATTCACAGAGGAGTCCATTACCACCTCTGCAACTTGGGAAAACTATAGAGGCATAATAGTTAAAAGCATTTAAGGAAATGTCCTTTTAGTCATTAGTTGATAAACAAACTTAAGCCAATAATTCAATGGCTGCCCATAACAATAAATAGCTACATTATAATTTATTTAGAAAACTCATAAGGCAATCAGTAGGAACAGCAGAAAGAAGAGTTACAACAGGAAGGAATATCAGTAACCAACACTTAGAATTGCATAACCAGAGTTGTCATATGATAATTTTCTTCAGTTTTCTAAAATCTTATGTTTTTTAAAGAGAAATAGTGTGCAAGAAACAAAAAAGAAGCAAATAGAAGCTATTTGTGACAATGCATGTTTGCTGTGTTTAGGCAAAGCTTTAATTCCACAATGGTAAATACAGTCAGATCAGTCAGCAGAATTATTTCTGAAAAAAAGAACTAATGCTTAGGAATTGTATATTTGCTAATTGTATCTCAGAATAACAATAACTGCATGAAAAGTTTACTAAGGGTCATGACACTGTGGTTGAGCTAGCAGAAGGAAATGTTCACAGCTGCCAATATTAGGTCAATTAAACTTATTTATCCTGATGAACAGCAGGGATAAAAGTAAAATCAATTACTGATCAGAAATCTGTGCCACCTAACTATGTATATACTTCCAGAAAAACAGGAGAGAAAATAAAATGAAAGCTAAACTCATTAAAAACATAAATCTACAGTCTGTGATCAACAATCATATAGGATATATTCGAAGATACCAACAGTATCATTAGTAGATTTTCATTATATCAAATTGAATACTTGTCCAAACTGAAATGAAGCAAGATAGTCATTTAAATAAAATGAAACGACTAAAGCTAGATGCCTACATGCAACTTTGTATAAAAATCAACTCAAAATGGATTAATAACCTCGATGTAAGGTCTAAACAAACAAGGAAACTTCATATAGAAAACAATTGAAAAAAATCAGACATAGGCAAACTTTCTGAAGAAAACTCTAATATATCAGGAAATCAGAGCAAGAGTTGACTAATGGTTTTGTATCAAATTTAAACTGCATGCCCTGGCATAAGTAATGATCAACAGTGAAGATACAGTCTCAGTCTACAGAATGGAAGACAATTTTTTTGCTAAATGTTCATATGATACGATATATAAAGAGCTGAGGGGAAAGATAGGAAATAATTCAGTTAAGTTCATAAGGAAAGTGAACAGACTTTTTTCGTTACATTCTTGTATATTGGTTATTTATTTTTACATTTAGCATGTATATGTTTGTGCATGCACATGGGTATATAGCATATTCATAGAAGTCAAAAGACAACCTGTTGGGAGTCAGTTTTCCCCTTCCAATTCATAGATTATGAGGATCAAACTCAAGTCAGCATGCTTGGCAGCAAGGTCACTTTCCCTCTAAGCCATTTCGTAGGACCAGTGAGGAGAAACTTTTTCAAATGAACAGGTACAAATGGCGAATGCATTCTTAGTAGAAACATTACATATTCCTTGCCATCAGGCAATTGCAAACAACCAAGTTCTAAGTTAGCATTTCAGTGAAGGGCTCTGGGAACACATTCCAGCGGAAGTGTGAGGCAACTGGTCACATGGTGCTCACATCACACCGTGGGAGCAAAGTGCATGTGGGTGCTCAGCTAGCTCATTCCATTTCATTCCATCCACAGTCTGAGTGCTCTGGCTGGGACAACTCAAATCATGCCGGGTTTTCTCTCATGCATTAAACATCCCGGAAGCAATCATAAAAATCGCTAGATGTGTTTCCATAGTGATTAGACCCTGACAAGTTGAAAAGGGAGATAAACATCGTAAATGGTGAGTAATATTCTAATGCGGTAAAATCAAAGAAGAAACGCCACAGCTTTTAAATTCCTTATCAAGGAAGGCCACTTTTATTATGGCTATGCTTAACAGGAAGGTGGACTTATCAATTGTTTCTTTAAATGATGAAATCCTTGAGGGAAGGCATGAGGAGTCATTCATTTCTTTTGGTCTAACGCACACTTAAAAATGTGTAATATTAAATTTCAACATCAGTGATGAGTAATTTAAAAACAACATAAGTGTCTGAACGCACAGATTTTGTTGTGATTACCAATAAAGAAGCTCTTTCTGAATAATTTTCATTTAATTCCCCCATGCAATTTCAAGCAGCTGAAATGCTTTCTGATAACTTTTTAACTTTACAGTAGAATTTGCGTCAATATGGATGGATCTGTGAAGTCAGAGTATCAGAATCATCAAAACTCTCATCTTTCCTCTTTTCTAATTGGCCATCATGAACTTTGGGTGAACTGATACATCAACATTTTCAGAAAGCTTACAAGGTTTATTTCATTTCACTATTGAGCTGTAGACAGAATAACGGAATATTATTTTTTTCTGAAACACCACACTTAATGAACACTAATTTTTTTAAGTCTAAATTTTTTTATTAGATATTTTCTTTATTTACATTTTAAATGTTATCCCCTTTCCTAGTTTCCCCTTCAAAAATCCCCTATCTCCTCCCCCATCCCCCTACTCCCCAACCCACCCACTCCCATTCCTGGTCCTAGCATTCCCCTATACTGGGGCCTAGAGCCTTCACAGGACCAAGGGCCTCTCCTCCCTTGATGACAGACTAGGCCATCCTCTGCTACATATATAGCTAGAGCCACAAGTTCCACCATGAGTTTTCTTTGATTGGTGGTATACTTCCAAGGAGGTACTGGTTAGTTCATATTGATGAATGAACACTAATTTTAAAATGGCCTCGTATATGAAGGAAAACCTGTTAAAATCAGTTGGAATATGTACTAAGAGAGAGAAAGTTCACTTGAGGTTATAACTTATTTGGGAGACATAATAGTGTTGGATGCTTAAAACAGTCTTCTCACCTTGTTATTTGGAACATTGTTTTGATCTGTTAAGTTAAAAACAGGGAGTCTCGTTTTTCCCAGAATAATCAGATATCATTCATTGTTTGAAAACAATACCCTTGTTAAACAGCTTCCAAACTGAAGGTGAAATTGGTTTCATTTGTGTTAGGGTTTTTGGTTTTTGTTTGTTTGTTTGTTTTTTAAGTGCATGTCCAGACCAATGTATCATTATCAAAGATATGACCTGTTAAGTGTGTTAGCGCCCATGGGAAAGGAAGAACTCAGAACAATTAGCTGCTTCTTATCTCCCTGCTACTGTAATATAGAAGATCATTCTAACAGGTCCATTAATCACATGGCACCAAGCTGAATATCGCCATTGTGTATCTGTGATCACATTTCAGCTGAATTCCCACGGACAGTAATAGCTCCTCTTTATTACTTATCATATGCCCTACATGCTGATGTACTTAATCTAGGATTCTTGGCTGAGAGACCTTACTGCCCCCATTCACAGCTGTAGAGAGGGAATGAAGCCAGAGATATTAAACATCATGTGCATGGTCACAAAATTAATGGAATAAGATCATCATTTCTACCAAGTTCTGTCTAACTGGAAAATCTCTCTCTTCTTTCCTTTTGCTCTTCTTTTTATGTAAGTACTATAACTTATTCCAAACCCAACTAATTATTATGGTCACAATACCTTAAGTAACATGATTCACTCTTCTACAGTTTACTGTGGGCAAAGTAGCTTCCTTCCTTCCTTCCTTCCTCTCTCCCCCCTCGCTTCCTTCCTCCTTCCTTCCCTTTATTTTTTTTTCTTTCTAATATGAGTGATAGAAGTTTAATCTTGCACCTCCCAGACTAGGTAAGTACTGCATAGCTGAGCTACATCTTCAGCATTCTTTGCTTCTTAGTTTAGGCCAGCACCTCATTAAGTTGACCAGGTTCAACTTGAGCTCACTCTATTGTCTTAGCATGGTCTTCAAACTTAAATTCTCCTATCTCAGCTTCCTGAGTGTCAGAAATTACTGATTTATACCACTTAACTAGAACTGATCAGCATAATAATTTTGTCCCTACAGAAAGACTGATCTTTCTAAAGTGTCATTATCCATAACATCTAGTTACCTGCCCTTTCTGAGCATTCTTCTTCTTCTTCTTCTTCTTCTTCTTCTTCTTCTTCTTCTTCTTCTTCTTCTTCTTCTTCTTCTTCTTCTTCTTCTTCTTCTTCTTCTTCTTCTTCTATTCCAACTTAATCTTCCCCTGATTTGCATGGACTGCCCTCAGACTCCATAATGTTTTCTCTGGTTATAACCAAATCTACAGTTCTGTAAGGTCTGTTTTTATTTGAGATGTCTGGGAAGCAAACTCGGGGGGTAGTTTAATGTTAGGAAGCCATGTTTACTTAGTAAATGAGTCAAGGTAACATCAGTAGGGAAGGATAGAGAAGAAAGTTATCCGGCAAGGCTTTCATCAGTTCAGCTCCCCTGAGAGTCACTGAAAATTACTGGCAGCTGGCATCACTCTCATGGCTGTTCCTGAGGTAATCCAGTCCAAGGCACAGGAGAACTGAAACATTTATATACCAGATAGCTCCAACTAGTGGTTGGGCTGAGTTGAAAGGGAATTATTAGAAAAGTAGCCTATGGTATGAGATAGTACAGTGGGTCCCCCTCATTTAGTAAGGTTTTTTTGTTGGTTTGTTTGTTTGTTTTTGTTTATCAGTCCAAATGATACAGGATGCTAGAATTTGGAAACCTGGAAACTAATCTGGGAGGAGAGATGTGGACACAGCATTCACAATTCATGTCATTTATTACTTACCAAGATCTAATGTTTGCAGTATGTAATTTCTTGGTTTCGATAAAAGCTCAAATTTGAATCTTTTATTTTCTCTCTAGGCTTTTCCTTGTCTCACGACTAAAATGTAAATATTTTTTAAACATCTGCTCATAATTTTTCACAACTTTTACCCTGGCAAGCAAATGGCTTCGTTTTAGCTAGGACAGGTGATTCTTCATTTCTCTTCAGTACGGAGCGGAGCCTTTTCTCTCCATCTCAGGACACTGACATTTGAAATTGTCATCTCATGCACTCTTTCTATATATCTAACTCTTCAGAGTGTCCAAAATTTAGCAAATAGTCTTCCTCAGGAAAACTTCATTCACTACATAAAACTACTTCTGTGCCCTATTGTGTGGAACTGTCAAAAGGTCCTTAATCATCTTTAACCGATCAACTCACTTGCCTTAACAACCAGGCAGCTCCACTGCTCTGTCAGTCCACAGCCATACTATCTTCTCCTGTTTCTTCCAGATGTCACTTTAATTCTTATCCAAGTTTTGCCTGTGCTCGACTCAGGCTCTTTCAACAACCTTCTATCTCTCATTTTTCATCTTCATGGCAGCTGCGGTTACATCGATTTTCTAACAATACAACTTTCATCATGTCTCTTTTCCACTCAAAAGACTAAGATGTTCCTTATTTCTCATAGAAAACTGCTGTAATTGAAAGAACATGCACTTCAGGTCAAAGAGAACGGGTCTAAACTTCTATCCGACCTCTTATGAGCTGTAGGTAATTGATAAAACTGTTATAGTTTGTGAGCTCCAATCTCCTCACCAGTAAACTAAGAGCAATCATGTAATCACACTACATTGCTACTTTATTGAGAAATAAAGCACTATATTACATGAACTGCAGATTAACAACTCTATGTCAGTCAGCCATACCACAGACATTCAATAAGCACATTGTTTTCCTTCATTGTTTTACAGGATTAAGCTTTCGGGCATCAACAATCCCGTAGAAACCATAGGTATAATATAGCTTAATATACAGATTAAATTAAAATACTATTTAAAATTACACAGGCACAAAAAACAAATATATAAAAGACTCAGCTTTGTGTTTATTTAATGAATCATAATAGACAGAAAAGCAGGACAGACTGAGAAAAAAAGAGCAACAAAATTATAGCTTAGAGTTAATTTTAGAAGTTCTGCATCAAAACTATATAAAAAAAACTTAAATGAGTTTCAAGGTGCATATAGTATATGCTCTACACATATCTAATGTATAAAGAAAATTTAAGTAAGTGCCACAAAAATAAAATTTACAATGAATCAGAGCTGTTGATTCACAGTTATGATAAATAGATACAAAGAGATAGATTTAGTACTAACTGGAAAAGTAAGAATTAAAATGTCGTATTTAAGGGCACTAATGACTTATTCTCCTCCTTGTTTCATTTATAATCTATCTTTTCACTTATTGGTCCTAACTTAATTCATCCTTAGAATCTGTGTAGCAAAAGCAAAACTTAGTCTGCAGAGTTTGCAAAGCATAGAAAATGCTTGGCACATTAGTAAGAATATTATAGAAAAGAAATAAAAACCAGATAGGGATGGGGGTCTCCCTGAAATCCCTGCTCATGGGAGGCAGAAGCAGCGAGTCTTCAATTAAGCTGGCTGTGATGATTAGCATCAATAGCAATCTACAAGATCAACAAGAGACTCAGCTTCACCAAATGAGCTAGAACGCCATGCACGAAGAAACCTAAATCAACCTTAGGCTTCCACATGCACACATACTTAAATGTGTGCAAGCATCCATATGGATGCTACAAACACATATAAAGAGGCAAGAATTTCTTAGCTAAACTCTCCCCTGTATATTAATTTAGTAACTAAGTCTAGGTATTAAGAAATAGCTGAAATAATAAGAATTACCTACCAAGTGAGGCTCAGACAACACTGACCAGCAGACCACAAATCTTTCTTTCTAGAATTGCCATAGTTTCAGCTTATACTTAAGTCTTTCATGCATTTTGATTTAAATTTTCTTCAATATACAATACATATCTTTTCTTTTTCTTTTTTCTTTTTCCTTAGGTATAGGATTTAATACTGGCCAAACAGGAATAGAGGAAAACCTAGTCAGCCTGAAGAATGCCATCGGTGGGCGTATCACACACAAAGTCAGACCTACTGAAGACTGGAAGATTCCCTTTAAGATAGGAATAGAACCACAGGTCTGCCTTTACCCTGTCTTCTGACTCGCTATAGAATAAAGGCAGGAAAAAGAGTTCAGTAAGCGAATAGTGTCAGGGAAGAAGTAAAAAATATACCTGTATGACATGGGTTTCTACATCAGGAATCCATACCCAGGGAATGCGCAGGGTCTAAGCTTTATACAGGATTGTTTTATACTACAGATTCATTAATAAGTGGGCTCCTCATAAGACTCCTGTCACAAATTCAGGAACTGGCAATGGATTTTGACTTTTTATTTGAATGGATGTCTGCTTTCTTCTGCAATTTACATTACTCTTTCTTTTTAAATTTTTTAAAAATTTTGAGATTATAATATAATTATATTTTTACCTTACCTTTACATCCTTTAAATTCTCCCATAGTACCTCCTTACTTTCATTAAAATTTGTGAAATCTTTTTTATTAGTTGTTATTGCATTCACATATGTCTATGAATGTGTATTTGTATGTACATAATACACACACACACACACACACACACACACACACACACACACACACACACACATATATATATATATATATATATATATATATATATATATACACATATATATATACACACATATATATGTAGATGTGTGTGTGTGTGTGTGTGAGTGTGTGTGTGTATTTAAAGTATAGTTACATCCTTTCCATTTTCCCATTCGGCCCTCCAATCCCTCCCACATACACTATTTTAAAAGAAATGAGTGCATTTTATTTATAGATGAGGAGTGTGTGTGTGTGTGTGTGTGTGCACAAGTACACATGTGAAGGTCAGAGGACAACTTTCAGGGGCTCATTTCTCTCCTCCCATTTTTTTTTATCCCAAGGATAGAACTCCTGATGTCAAACTTATCCAGAGTTTACATGTTAAACCATCCTTCCAGGCCTGTCCAAACATTACTAGTTACTGATAGGTCAAGCCCATATTGCTAAGGACCAGGGAGAGAGGGGGAGGGGGAGGGGCAGTGAGAGGGAGAGGGGGAGGGGGAGGGGGAGGGGGAGGGAGGGGGAGATAATCTAGATGGAGTTCTGTGCTATATTACAATGCTTCTTTGAATTAAGCGTCTTGTCTTTCCCATTTGGAGAAGAAAAGCTTCCTTTTTTTTTTTCTTTTGTAGCCAAGCCCTATGCCAATCATTATATTTGCTGCTATCAGGATATGTGATTAATGATGAAAGAATTGCTCTTGCTAATGCCTCCCAGTGCATTAGTGGAATGTGTCTCCTACAATTGCTTCCACAGCAGCTAGGTGGCTGCTGTGTACAGTAGCTTTCTGTCATCCACACTATTGTGAATTCTTTTATTCTTTTTTCTACCACATAGCATTACAGCTTTGCTAAGGAGACTTCGGGTAAACCACTTCCTTTTTTTTTTTTTTTCCTAAGAAGAGTTCTGTAGGAGTGAGTGTACAGGATGATCCTTTCTGCTTCTGTTCCAAGTTTGTTATGAGTAAAAGTCTTAATCTCACTCTCAAAATATGCTAGGAGCTGTCAGCACCCTAGATGCTATCTGTTGGGGATTTCACTTCCAAGTCCTGGGCCTTCTTCAAAATACGAGTTCTGAGTCATCTTTTCAGTTACTAACACAAAGTAGATGGAGTTTCCAGGAATCCAATCCTGAGACCGGAGTGTTGGCTTTTTTGTTTTGTTTTTGGTTTTTTACGTTCTTTCTATTTCCTTTCTTTTTAAAAGGAATTCTCGGAAGCACATTACAAAGGAATGAGAGCCAGAGAACCTGAACTCTGACGATGTCACACCAAAGCAATCTGTTGCTCATCCTATACTGTTCTCTGTAGCTATGGCGACTACAAGAGTCATTAATTTGAGGAAAGGAATCGAGCCTTATGCCCAAGTCTCAGGAGGTTACTAGAGTTGGAGTCCCACAATAAAAGCATAAGCCAATAAGGTTATTGCATTATCTAACCATAGTCTTTGAATAAGTTCTCTTTCTGCTTGAAGGCCATGTGAACATTTGAGCATTAGGAATAACTGAATGATGGTATAGGTAGCTTGTTATAAGTACCATTTGTTACATAATTAAATTTAAGTTTATGTGATCAACCGTCCTGGAACTTCTAAAGCCAGCATGAAATAAAACACTGCTATATCTCTTAATATACTTCATATAATTGTTACATATCTTGTTTGTGTGCTAATTAGTATTGCAGATACTACTAATGTTTTTACTTTACTTTGATAATTGAATTTAGTATAATATTTATCTCAAAAGAATGATAATCATTAAGAAAATACTTTTAATTTTCTCAAACTCAAAGAGAAAGATAAAATTAATTTTAGAGTAAAAAATATTTAATATTTAAAATTTTCTTGAAAATTTTATTATGTATGAATATAATAGCATAAATTCTATTAATGTTGGTCATATAATGCAAATCTAGCATTACATTCTTATTCTGTATCAGCCATTTTGTTACAGTGTATGGTTTCATTAGGCCAGTGGTTAATAACTAAAGGAAATGTGACTTTAAAATTTCCAGGGTTCCTTTCAGTTGTTAAGACACAATGGGAATAGCCCAGAGGAAATGTTCACATGCTTATTGTGACATCTGGGGCTTGATCTTCAGCAACAAGCTGAAGTAGAATCAGAGACGAAGAGGATAAGATAGATAACAAATTCAGAAAAGAAGAAGTCAGAGACGAAGTGACACAATACCCTAAAACCAAGTTGACCTTCATACGGGAGAATTAAGACATCAGTAATTCTCAAGCTAAGAATCCCCCATGAGAAGCCTCTAAAGTAGGCACAGTCATGCCCAGTGTAGACATTGAGAAAGCCATAGTGATGCAGACCAAAAGTAATAGGTTTGGGTGCTCCCCAAATCCATGATTAGATCACTGTATGATATTAAAAATTCATTTGATCAGTTGAATACAATTTCATAAAATTAAACAATAATGATTTTGAACAACAGTTTTAATATTTTGATTTTATAATATAATTACATAATTTGCCTCTTCTTTTTCCTCCATCCAAACCCTTCCAGGTGTCAACCTTACTCTTGCTCTCAATTTTCTTTATATGTTTTTCTTTAATATTTAAACATATCTATTTTCACAGACACACACAAAATGTATATATATATCCTGTTCTTAAATAAACTGCTTATTCTTTAAAATGTTATTTGAATGTGTATTTCAGGTCTGACCAGTGGGATAACCTATTAGTATATAGTCTCACTAACATGCCTGTGTAAATAAGACCTGAACAAATCTATACAATTGAACATGCTACCATGAAGAGTGAAAGTTCCTGAGGTCCCCACCCTAGATAACAATGATCTTTTAAGGACAAAGATTTTTAATTTATTGGTCAAGGTTGTTTATTTTCATACTTTTACTTGCAAATCATTTTGTAATCCATATTAAAATATATAGTTATGACTATAACCTAGGGTCTAGTTTATTGATTTATATCTGCAAAATCTATATTAGTCACCAATAATAGTGATGGATATTTCATAGCCTTAAACGTTTTATATATACCTCTGATCAAATCAAACTCGGGGCTCTCATTTCCGTGTTCTTCTGTTATTTTTAGAGTTAAGAAAACATCTTAATTATGTCTTTTGTTTACTCATAACTCTGCTGCCAGAACCAGAATGACAACAACCTAACTGAAAAAAAAATTAAACAAAATATTCAAAGCAAAAAATGTGCTAACTATAATCTATAAACAACACCTAAGCTTACTCATCTGTGTACACATCAGAGTAGACAAGTGAACATTTCACTAAAACTACTATTCTTTGACTTTGGTTTCTTAGCTTCACTGCTAGGTAGTCTGCCATGGTTTATATCTTAGCTACAAGTTATTTCTCAGGCTTATTTCAACCTAGAAATCAGGACAGTTGTAGTATATTATTTACTCATTTAAAGTATATCCTATAAAACATTTTTTATTATATGACGTGATATCGTATGGTATGACGCATTGACTATATAATTCTAATCAGCAAATGTTAAATATCGTATTTATCTACAGCTCTATATTAAGTCTAGTATATTTGTAAGCTATGCTAGTAGACATTACCTTTAATTTCCTAGATAAGCATCTAATTTGCAAAGAGTTTCTCTTGGTTGCTAAGTAATCTATTTCTATGTTATAGCTGCTTAATAAAAATGGAGAACTAAAGTTTGTCTAACTTGAAATCCTTTGCTATCCATAAAGAATGGTGCACAGACAATGTGTATTTCCTCTGAGCAAGAGTCTTAGCATTCTTTCCACTCAAACTTCTTGTAATTATCAGTATTCTTAGAATCTCTCATAGATCTGGCAGAACTCAGTGCAAGATTTATATTTCAGGGCAGAACGCTGAGGGAAAGAGATATTTGGAGAAAGGGGATTTGTTTCTTTGATCTTCCTACATAGTTCTTCAGGGCAGATATCTGATATAAAATTCCATTCCATCCAAGTGATGTACTGAGTGAAGGTGATAAGTAGTTAGAGCCTGTGCCTACTGACAGATCTTGATGTCTAAGGAGTCAGAAGTTTGTGATTGGAGATTTCATCTAAGCTTTTCAGAGGCTACAAAGAAAGAGCAAATGCTGGCAAATAGATGTAAAGTAAATGAAGTAACCACAAACTGAATTGCATAAAATTCCAAAGCCACTTCTCTGACCTCGGCATGCTTAACTCACGATTCTTTGGCAGAGAGTAATTATTGTGTGAGCAACACCTGAAGTATAAATAAACAAAAGTTAGTATGTATATTTTCCATTGTGATGAACACCATAGAAATCCATTTGTATACATGAGAATTAACCTGATGCACAGTGAAACAGCTTTCTATTCACTCTAACACAAAATTCAGTTAGGAAACTGTAAACATAAATGTCATTTTTATTTCCTCAGAAGAAGGGATGAAAGGAGAGCTGTAGCAAAACTGGGTGAGCATTTCTTTCTCTGTACTAACTACCCCTAGGCCTCGGCTAACCCTGGAAACTTCTCATCATCTTACAATAGGCTTCAGCTCCCAGCCTCAATCTGCTAAGCTAGGCCAAAAATGTTTTAGCCTCTGAGATTTACTGCCAGATATAAATCTAATTTTTATTTTTGTGTAGCAGGGTTGTCTACTGAATAAGCTCACCTTTTCGAGTTCTTTCCAAACTGGCTCAAAACTCCTGTCCAAGCAGACTAATTCACACTGCCTTCTCTCAGTTTCCCACTGAATTGCTCTGCCACTGAATTCCATGAGTTGAACTGCACTGATTATAGGAACTGAATGGACCTGTTCGAATTCAATGGAACTCAACTCTGTTCAACTAAACTGCACTGAATTCAACTGAACTAAACTCTCTTCTCGCTCTTCTCTCTCTCTCTCTCTCATATATATATGGTGTGTGTGTGTGTGTGTGTGTGTGTGTGTGTGTGTTTGTGTAATATGTCAAGCAGTGTATTTGGTTTGTTGAAAGAACTCTCTTGTCAGGTAAATGGTCTCAGATGAATGAAATACATTCATATGTGCCCTTTCTTTTTTTTTTTTCCTAAAAAGAGCTAGGCAGTGAGGGACTTACTTAAATTGCTGTTTGTAGAAAACAGACTTGTGGCATTCATCCCTGGGCACATCTGTTTGATTTCTCATGTTTTATGTATAGGGATCCTGTGTTGGCAGTCCTAACACATTTTGTCTTGATGAAGTCTAGCAGTTTAAGACCAAATGATGTATAAAATTGACACCATTGCAACAGGCAGAGGAACAAAAACAAACAAACAAAAAAAAAAAAAAACAAAACCTCCACAGAACCCAGTGTTGTAGTGATGAAATCCTAAATGCCTGTCAATAGTCCAAGTATGTACTACAAAAACCAATTTGTTGGAGCAGCTCAATGTGATGAAGAGATGATTCAGGAAGGCATCGTTGATGCTCAACAAAAGACAAATGCTGGGGTTTAGTATACCATGTTGGAACTAAAAATGTTGCATGATCAGAATTACAAATAAATCTTTGTAAATTCTCAATGACAAAAAATATTTAGTTAAGTAATCTAGATGAAATATATTTTATAACAATCCCAAAGAAAATAATAGTTCTAGGCTAGTGAGATGTTTCTGTAGGTAAACACACCAACCACCCCTTAACAACTTAAATTTGCTCCAGAATACGCATAATGGAATGAGGGAAACTGAGTTTCACACATTATTTATCTCCAGACATACATATTCTGACATGGTTGTGTCCACACAAAGACACATGTATACATGCTAAGTAAGTACATGTAGTAAAGTGTTTTTAAAAGTAGATGGTGTTTTAGCACTGTGGTTTTATGGTAACTGTGAAAAAAAACATAAATTACATATATACAAAGATAAGTGGAAAAGCACTTAAGTATTATTTTCTGCTTAAAATTTGTAGCACTTTTGACTCTGAAGATTAATTCAGTCTTCTGAGAATAATTTTTTTGTACTGATAACAATTTAAAAATACAACTTGGGCAGCAAAGGCAAGACAAATGATATCTTTATTGTGTCAAAATTAAAATAGCCAAAAAAATCTATCGGGGTTTAATTTTCATCCTCTAAGATCCTATTGTTTCTCCTTTTGTTAATTATATTATTGAGAAAAACCTACATAATATGTATATTTGATGGAATTTAGTAATTCCCAGTATAAGTTTGAGATAATTTGCTCAGGTATTGAACTAGCAATGATACACTTATAATAGGCTAAATGATGGTCATCAGGTATGGACAGAGAATTGCTTATTTTTAAATTCCTAGTTAATTCATCTATCTACCTCTTTTTATAATTCCATCTAGTTTTTAATAAAGCTCTCTTCTACTTATAAAATACTCAAACTATCAACTTTTCACCAATCACATCAAACTCTGGCATAATAACCTCACCTAAAAATATCCCAGTAGTTTACTTATTAGTGAACCTACATCTATATTGATTATCATCATAACCATCCATCTATTCATAGTGAAAGAGTTAGAGTCAATCTTATCAGTGTCAGATACAGCATTACCCTTGTTTAAAAATGACTGTAATTCCTTTCCCTCTTCCAAATAAAAAAAATCAAGATCTTATTGTCAATTACAAGGCTGGTAAGAGTAGAACCTTCAACCTTGATCTGACTCTGATACCATTGCTACTAGTCTCACTTCCTTTATTCTTTTCTAGTCATCCTTGTCTCCCAGGAAGCCCTATTTTTCATTTAGAGGAATTCCCTTTACTAAAAATTATCTCATTTAAATTCACATCCATTCCCCCCACACAGTCCTTTGTTCATGTCTTTTTTGTTTTCCCTTTTCTAATACTTTGATAAAGATCAAAAACAAAAACAACTTGGAAAGTAAAGGGCTAACTGAAGCTTAAAGCTTGTTGCAGTTCCTCTTTAAGCTAAGTCAGAGCAAGAACCTAGAGAGGAACAGAAGCAGAAGTCATGGAGAAAGGCTGCTTACTGCCTCATTCTCCTGATTTTTAAAAAAATTGTTTTCTCATACACTCCAAGATTATATTCCAAGGTTCCATGCTATACAGTGGGATAGTATCAATCATTAATCAAGAAAATGCCTGACAGATTGCCTTTAGGCCAATTTCATGGTCATTTTTTTCCAATCAAATCTCTTCCTTCCCAAATGATTCCAGCTTGTTTCTAGTAGCATATACTAGCCAACCCAGTTCTAAATGTCTTTTGAGTTTTTGTTATTGTTATTCAACATTTTGTTCTCCTTTTTTGATTATAGATATCATGACAGCAGAATATATATTGTGATGGTTAATTTAATTGTCAATTTAGTACAATCCAGAATTGCCTGGGAAGAGAGTCTCAATGGGAGGATGTCTGGATCAATTTAGGCATGTCTTGGGGTTGACATTGGTTACATTAATTAAGGTGGGAGATCTGTCCATGCTAGGTAGCACTGTTTTTTAGGCAGGATATTCCCAACCATCTGAGAGTGGAGAATGAGGGCAAAGCAGTCGTATGCATTCATTTATTTTCTATTTTTCAATGCATGTGATTGCTTCTCATTGCTGCCTTGATTTCTCTGCAACAATGGGCTGTGACTTTGACTTGTAGGCTGAATAACATTTGTATTTTTTTCCCTTCTGGCTGCTTTTGTGAGGTATTTTATCAAAGATATAGAAATTGAATCTAAAACAGTCTAGTTTAATTTCCCATTAATCACAAGTGAACTTTGCGTGACTTTTATTTTCTTTTCAAAGAAAAACTTGCTACATGTGCATGTGAGATTGTATTCCAGTCATCTACATTCCAGTGTTTGTTTCACTGCCTCTGGTCTTGGCTTCGTTCTTTCTGTAGAACTTGGGCAGCACCCTGATGCTCTTATCTCTCTGATTCATTTTTCTCTATATGAACTGAATGTGGACTTTCCCAAATACAAATAGGTGAGTGAGGCACACCTGTGAAACATCCCAGGAATCTACAGAAGGGTCACAACTTTCTTTCCCATCACAGGAATGTGAGAGATATGCAAATGTGAGTAAAAGCATGTGGCATGAGTTTAGACTAGATACATTTACTGAAAATAGAATTATTTGCATATTTTGGCATTGTTTCTTTATAGGAAAATTCCCTTCTTAATGCACATTGCAACTCATACATTTGTAAATATAGGGAAAATTATGTCGAGAACTTAGATTTTAATATATCAAAATTAAAAAAAAATCAAATGCAGAAACAAACAATCAAACAACCAACCCTTTGGTTATTTGCTGTGGAGTTATACAATGTGGGCCATTCTTGATATCTATCTGTAGTCTACAGTTCAGCTTCATACATTGGGTTCTTACATGTGGCCTTGAATTGACTTTAGTGCCATCTAAATTTCATCTTAACACTGCTAAGATGGAAACAAACACTGAGAGATATTCTACAATGCATTTGCAATAATGTAGTGGCTCAGAGAGAATTCTCCATAGTGATAGACTTCAACTGAAACTGAAATCTTACTCAATTGAACTAGCTGAATGACACAGTTTTGTACAACTATGTGATAATTCCTGTGAATTATTTATTGAAATAATAATTCTTTTAAAATTAAATGCTAAGCAATCTTTTATCAAACTATATGTATGGTGAATATTTAAAGAGGTCACTGGGACATGTTTTACTTACTTGTGAACAATGTGAGCTGGAGAGGAGATGCCAAACATGAGTGGCACATTTTAAACTTGAAAAATATTAAGGTCAGGATTTTACAAGATGACTGCTTTGCACTTCAGAGTTGGAAACAGAAGCGATTCATCACAACAGTATAAAAACTATAACATAAAAGAGAAACAGCTTCATAGCTATGGACTAGAAATGGAAAACAAGTTTACACCCCAGAGACAATACACTGGCCATCTGTTTGCCCATGAATACCCATCCAGTTATTTAAAGGCAACTGTTACCATGGGAACAGCTGTATTATATTTTTTTTTCACTCTTCTAACAGGTAATGATAGATTCTACCAGTCTGAAAACTTAATCCATTATCCAGAGGAATAGATCATGGCTCAAGTTAGATGAAGAATTTTACCCTCAAGCGTTTTTTAAGATTCCAATTAAAGAAAACTTTTTTTTTTTTTTTTTTTTTTTTGGTGCTGAAATTAAGGCAGTTGCTAAAGGCTACCATGTCTAAACCTGGGGAAGCTTAAAGGAATTCATTTTCATAGGAAAAAGGAAAGCCATGGAGAGAAACATTCAGAGAGAAAGAGAATAAAAGGAGAAAAGGGGAGACTGAGTTACAGTGGCACTTTTATTTATTTATTAATTTTTTAATTTATTTACTTTCCAAATGTTGCCCCCTTTCCAGTCTTCACCCCCTCCCACCCCCCTTCGTCTCTGAGAGAACACTTCCCCAATCCTGACCCCCCATGCCCCAACCCTCCTCACCCCCCCACCCCCATTTCAAACTCCCTATCATTCCCTTTCCCTGGGGGCATCAAGTCTCTACAGAATTAGACCCATCCTCTCCCACTGAAGCCAGACAAGGCAATCCTGAGGGGAAGGGTTAGTTCTAGAAAGTCTCAGAGACCTGGGATATAGGAGGCTCCAACATTAGCCAAAATGACCAACAATAAGGAGATGGAATCTGAAGAAGTCACCTCCAGCATCTAGACAGGGACCCCAGTGGAAGGATGGGGTCACCAACTTACCTTCCAAATTTTTGAAGGAGAATTGTTCCTGTCTAAAAGAAGTGCAGGCAGGCAAGGTGTCCCTTTGATTGCCCTAGTTTCAAAATAGTCCCTGGCTGTCTTCTAGTTCTGACTTTTCTAAAAGAGATAGCAGGTTTCCTTTTAATTCAAAATGTATTTTGAGCTTCAAATCTTTGTTTTATTCAAAACCATCAAACGGTTAAAGTGCTAACAAAGAAATGATTATTACAGTACAATCATAGAGAGAAGTCAAGAAGGGTTGCTGTCTAGAACACAGAAGGCTGCTAACAGATCTAGTGTGTAGTCCCTCAAGTTTGTTACGATGTAGTTTACTTGCTTTTCCTCTGTATCCTTTCTTTTATTTCATTATATTTCATTATAAGTGCTTCATTTTATACACATTTTGAGACCCCAGAGTATATACTTTTTCCGGATCCTAGAAGATATAAATGATTGAATTAAGAAAAATAACTCTAGGTAGAAATACTTTCATTCATCTGGATGTGGTGCAGAGGCTTAAAACTGATGCTATGCAGCCAATTTGGGAGACTCAGGCAGGATGATCAGTTTCAAAGACAGCCTGTCTACAGGGTGAGTCCAAGACCAACCCGGGTGACCTCATCCCTTAAAAAAGTGCAAAAATGATCTGTGGAACAGAGAAATGTCTTTTTCTCATTGGAGTGGATAAGGAGATGACTTTTTATCTGCTGGGATAAATGTATCGTGAGGGAAATAAGCTCGGGCAAAGAGTTCTATCCACAAAATACAAGAAATGAAAAAGAAGAACAAAGAATTGAACCTGAAATGACTAACCAAGTATGATTTCAGTGCCATAACAGGACTCCTCTTGAGACTGTCTACAGAACACTTGGATTATCTTACTCATGGTGGAATGAGGGTCCTTAAATAAAACTAAAAGTTAGGTGATCATGAGAGGGAAATCTGTGTCTTCTTAAATACCACCCATTTCTAAGCATACCTGGTTTTATTTCAAACAGCATATTGAAATTTTCCACTTGAGTGTTCAATGCATTCCATTATAGTACATTTACAGTTCTCTTTGGCTGAGCATGCATTCTGAGTCATGATAGGTCTCCTTGGTGCTTTTGGGGGACACTAATCCTCTATTCTGTTTGTTTGTTTGTTTGTTTGTTTGTTTTTGACAACAATATCTAGACTCCTGGTGAATAATCACTTCCTCCCCAGCCTAAGTTGGTCATGTTTCTTATGCTGTCCACTCTGTAGTGTAGTAGAGACACTCTCATTGGCTTAGAAATGATCATGCACCACCAATTTTTGGCAGACTCTCTCTTCGTTGTACAATTTTTGATTACTGAAAGAACTAATACTAGTTCTACTTGTATTAAATACTAACAGAGGTCAATATTGATAGGAAGCAAAATTAAAGATATTTGAAAATTATAGTCACACAACATAAAATTCTAATATTAGTACTAGGTAGATATTTCAATTGTGTGACTCAACACATCACGCTTTTACATTTGATTCACTTAAACCTTTTATTGAGCTAACCATATACTCACATAATAGTACAAACACAATAGTCCTGGTTTGTTCTACCAATCACAGCATCCTCAAGTAGTGACAGATTGATTGCATAGTGACAGTGCATTATCAAAAGCAGGAAACTGAGCCAAACAAGACTGAGTGTGAGTACTTGGTGTATTTTCATGTGATAGTCACAGCCCAGTCAGGGGTTATCCTTGCATCCTAACATCTTTCCAAAGCTGTTCTCTGGGGTTGCTTCTTTATCTATCATCCTTGTTTCCTTTACACCTGCAAGTTCCTGTTAATTCTCCTCCATACCTTTGTTCACGCTGAGAAGGTGACACAGTAAGAGACATCTTGTCTGCAGCCAGTTGAGGAGTTGTTCTCATTATTCAACCCGCTTTAGGTATTACAGCACTTCAACCTGTATTCCAATTCACATGATGTCAAGAGATAACTTTTCTTAAGTGGCTGTATTGATTTATTCAGTGTGAGCGAGCTTCTGGAACACTGTTTTTTAATTAGCGTTTCTCTCCCCAGAGGGAATGAAATCTTGCTGAAAGCAATTGGTGTGTAGAGACTCCAAGGACTTCCATGGCTTCTGCCTTTCCCCCAGAAACTGCAGCTCCCAAGCAACCATCTGCCTTATGGGTTAGAAAAGGGAAGAGCCACGAGAAACTTTGGAAAATGTTATCATTTAACAGACTTCTGTGTTAAGAACTACAAGGAAACAGCATTCTGCTTGTTTGTTTGTTTTTCCTTCTCTCTTCTCTTCTCTTCTCTTCTCTTCTCTTCTCTTCTCTTCTCTTCTCTTCTCTTCTCTTCTCTTCTCTCTCTCTCTCTCTCTCTCTCTCTCTCTCTCTCTCTCCCTCTCTCTCTCTCTCTCTCTCTCTAATTTGGAAATACAAGGAGCCTTGATTCTCCTAGAACAAAAAATGCACTGGACTGAGAAGATGGCTCAGTTGATAAAATGTTTGCTCCGGCTTGTACCTATAATCCCAGTTGTGTGGAGGGGAAGACAGAAAGGTAGGTCTTAAAGCTTTCTAGACAGCCAATGTAGATGAACTGGCAATCCCCCAAATTATTGACAGATCTTGGTTCAAAATGAAGGTGGACAGTAATAGAGAAAGACATCTAAACTTGTTTCCATGTTGTTCACATGCATGAGCACACACACACACACACTGAATAAGGATTGTTACATTCACAAACGAATTTCCAGGATTGCATGCCAATCTGGGTAAATAGTAGTTCAAGGTAGATAGCAGAGCAGGAGATACTGTTCAGCTTGTCTATGACTTCTGTTTATATCTGATTATTAAGACAATGCAAAATTTCATTATAGGCTCATGATTATAGAAGTAGCAGATGGAATCCAGCAGTACCTATAAATACACAGAAAAGCATACCTTCACCAAATAACATTTGTTACACCAAGATAAGGGTCATCTTAATAGTAATAAACAGTCATCTTTCTCATCTGCATTAACATAACAAAAAGACCACAATTCAATTAGATACAGAAAAAGTGTTAGAACACCAATAACATCTGTTCCAGATAAACTCTTGCCTAAAAAGAAGAGAAAGACTCAACTGACCTGAGCTTCCATGGTAAGAAATAGTGGATCTCCATGCCGCAAATCAAAGGCAGAGTTCCACAGAGAGGTTCAAAGCCTAACCAGTGTGAACTATGAAACTTGGAAACTTCAAACTGAAATAGGAGTAATACTTTGCTTGTTGACAGCTGATATTGTTTGTACACAAATTCTAAAGAATAGTCAAAGAAAATCAAAGAGGTCACAGAATACAAAGCAAATACACATGCACATACACATGTACACACACACACACACACACACACACACACACACACACACACACACACACACACACTTAACCCCACAGATCCACAGATGTATTTCTCTGTTCTAGCCATGGACAACTAGATAATAATAATTTAAAAAATAGCATTCCATGATTTGTGGCTATGGACATATATTTAACAACTAAATGTATGCATGTTCTGCCTTAGTATTTATGTTTAGGGGTTGGAGTGATAGCTTAGCAGTTAAGAATGAATGCTTGCTGTCGTCCAGAGGACCTAGATTTTGTTCTCAGGAACCTCATGGTGGCTCCTGACCATCTATAACTCCCATTCTCTAAAATCCAATGGCTTTTATTTGCATGCAGGGACTCTGTAGACCTGGTGCACAAACATGCATGCAGACAAAACACACATGCATAAAATAAAAATAAATAAATCTTTTAAATAGATACTTATTTATGTCTGTAACTATAGATTTGTGTTGTTCTCAACTTTGGTCTGAGCACCCTTCTGTTCCAGAATTAGGCCCTCTGAGTGTTCAGCTACAGAAGAAACATCTATTTTAACACCAACGTCCAGGTCTCCCTCAAGAACTTCAAGCAATATGGATTGGAAAGAATGTAAGAGCTGTAGAGTGAGGAGGGCTGTGGAAGGCTGGCATCTACACCTGACCGGGCTGCCACACACATGTATTCACAGATGCTGTGGTTATCTGCAAAAGACCTGAACAAGATCATGTGAGGTAATGATTCCAGCATGGAGTGGCTTGGAGCATCCAATTCTCTAACCTTAGTTTGAGAGCTATTAGGATATTATGGCTACTGATAAACAGAGAGTTGCTCCTTGAGGAGAGACCCACCACTGATAAGCTGTCTATGCCCCAGCAGATAATCCTATATACATATATTTATGGGCATCACCCATTGGAATTTTAGGGTTAAATAATGAGTAAAGATATGACTTCCTAGTATAAAAAAATGTATAGGTCTGGCGAGATGACTCAGTGGATAAGAGCTCTGACTGCTCTTCTAAAGGTACAGAGTTCAAATCCCAGCAACCACATGGTGGCTCACAACTACTGTAATGAGATCTTACGCCCTCTTCTGGCATGTCTGAAGACAGCTACAGTGTATTTATGTATAATAATAAATAATTCTTTAAAAAACGTTGCATAATGAACACACAGAAAAAGCTGGAGTGTAAAATAGTGTGACTAAAGTTATATAAGACAGGTGCTCTGAAACACTACATATTAATGTCATTTTAAAGTGTCACTGGTATGCCTTCAACCTAACATCCTTTGGAAAAAGAAATAATTCTGAACATGTATAGTAGTTCTTCTTAATGTTTTCTTTATAAGTCAAGTTAGACATGTCCAAAATTACTCATACTGGCCATCTATCTTTAAGGCAAAAGATAAGCCTACCCAGAAGTATGCCTGCCATTTATACCTTCCAAATAAGTGTTCTTTAATTTGGGAATGGACATGAATAGAAAAGTGTCTGACATCATCTTATTTTGTAATAAAACCTTTTGAGTATGCTTACCATTATACCCCCACAAGAGGACCTTTTCCCTGTGAATTTGTATAAGATCCCCGAATAAATGCTCATGTTTCCTTTGTTAAAGGATGGTATACCAGTGTTGCTATAAAGCCAGTTCTATCTTTTACTGTTGTAGGTAATAAACCTTCGTCCATTCTTTTATCTTCTGGCTTGCACTTACTGGGTTTTTCCCTCAATAATAGAACTGCCCTTGGTGTTTACTTTGGCAAGCATTTTGTAGATGGACTTTACAGCTCTTTGAAATTTTAAGTTTCATAGCAGCTCACATTCTAGGAGTTCAGCCAAGAGACATGAAATTGTAGACTAATAAAAAGGCTTTCACAAGATCCTCCTAGCAACTTTACTCAAAATAAATGAAAATTGAAAAGTATTTATCAACAAGGGAATGATACGGTATAATATATTGTTACAGCTCAGCAATAAAGATGCCAACAACTGATATGGACAATATGGAATATGGACAATATGGACAATATGATATGAACAATATGGAATATGGACAATATAGAATATGGACAATATGGACAATATGATATGAACAATATGGAATATGGACAATATGGAATATGGACAATAAGGAAATAAAAAAGCATTATGCTTTTCACCTTTAATATTCGTCATTAAAGGCCCTAAAGGGAATGAGAGTTTGACAGGATAAAAGATAAAAGAATACTAAGTTATTTAAAGTAAGTTTTATGTGATACAAGAGACAGTGATCAAGAGAAAAGAAAGCCTTTGGTGTATTTTAAGCTTAAGTTTGGTAAGGAATGAACAATTTTGCAAAAGTATGATTAGAGACAAAATTATTATCCAATAATAAGTTAGGGGAATTTAAGAAGGTTTGCTTAGTTTGAGAATCTTCTTTGTATTCTTATGCCTATACATAATATGTCAATAATCCAGAACTATTCTAACACATAGTTTTCTATGGGCCACTACATTCTCTAGGTTTCTATGTCTTCTCTGCATTAATTATGATGGCCAATGATCATACCATGCAATAGAAGACAGCTACTTTTCAGCAGAGGGGCACCTTTGGGATGGTAGTATCATGGATTTCTTGATGTGTATGAGGGCTTATTTCAGAACACAAGGAATGAGAAAGTCATTTGGTCTTCTGTTTTTCTTAACCACCAAGTTGTCACGTGTTCAGTCAGCATGTCACAAACACATTACAATGATAGGTTGGATGCATAGCTACATCACAGAACTCTTTCTAAAGCAAGAGAGGCAATACAATTAAGAATAAATGCTGTGACCACATAATGAGGAAAAAGTCATACTCAGGCATGATGTCATAGCCCTGTAATCCTAGATGTTTGAGAGTCTGAAGCAGGAGAATCCCAAGTTCTAGTCATGTCTTTGAAACAGAGTGATTTCAAGGTAAATCTTGTAAACTTAGTGATATTCTCTCTCTCTCTCTCTCTCTCTCTCTCTCTCTCTCTCTCTCACGCACACACACACACACACACACACACACACACACACACCAGGAACCATACGCATTCTGTTGGATTACATGTAAACACACACGGGAAGACTTTCACAGTGAAGCAGGAACTTCGATATCATTTTACAGGCACACCCCATGGACAGGAGATGGCCTCGTTGCTGACCCTCCGCCTCCAAATCTTTACAGTGTAGGGTACTGTACCTGATGCAGGTAGACAAGGGCCCACACAGCAGCAATTCAATAGGGTAAGAGAAGGAACAGACATGGGTGCAGGCCCTCGGGTTTGCTTTCCCTTCCCTCCAAACAGTGGCAGTGCATCACAAATGGCTGTTTATCAAAGTGGGAAGTAAAAAACCAAGACTGAGTCCTAAAAGGCCCAGACGAATGAATACACTATTTCTGTCCATGCTCTTCAATCAGGTGGCGTGGACAGTCCTGGGGGAGGGACGCGCCACATCTGGCCATCTTCTAGGTGATGACAGTGGGCACAGTGTGGCCAGTCCTCTCCTGGAGCTAGGACACTTTCAGAGCAATGGAGATCAGGGGCACCAGCATGACCTGAGAGGAGCACAAAAGGAAAGAACCCTTCCCATCTCTTTTCTTTCTTTTTTCTTTTTTCTTTTCCTTTCCTTTCCTTTCCTTTCCTTTCCTTTCCTTTCCTTTCCTTTCCTTTCCTTTCCTTTCCTTTCCTTTCCTTTCCTTTCCTTTCCTTTCCTTTCCTTTCCTTTCCTTTCCTTTCCTTTTTCTTCTTCTTCTTCTTCTTCTTCTTCTTCTTCTTCTTCTTCTTCTTCTTCTTCTTCTTCTTCTTCTTCTTCTTCTTCTTCTTCTTCTTCTTCTTCTTCTTCTTCTTTTGGAATGGTTAATGCTCTGTTTAATGAAGTGTCAAGAACAAACTTCTAAGCATCAAAAGCAGGTCCTCTGCTCACACGTAAACTATTGGCAAGCAATGCCCTCCTGCTCATTAACACTCTCTGTTAGTTTCTGAGGTGTTTTCAATTTCTCCAGCAAGGATCTATTAGTCCCAAACTTCTCAGTGTTACTGTGTCTCTCTTACAAACATGAATAAGTTGCACTGTTTGGTCTGCCACATACTATAAAATGGGGACCAAAGGTCCATTGCCTTTCCAGTTCCTGAAAGCCCTTGTGTAATATGAAGATTTAAGGATCTCAGGTGCAGATATTGGGATGCATTCCTAGTTATTGTGATTATAAAGTTTTTGGAGAGGGTTTTAGAAAATAGCTCATGTTCAGACCAATACACACAACACACACACACACACACACACACACAGAGAGAGAGAGAGAGAGAGAGAGAGAGAGAGAGAGAGAGAGAGAGAGAGAGAGAGCTCACATTCTCCAATGGCAGAAGTAATGGCTGGATCAAACTAAGTGGGACATACAGCTGTAAGTTAAGTTCTATATTCTTTTTTTTTTGCTATATTCCAATTGAGTTGTTGAATATGACAGTATGTACATTTATCAAAGTTTATTCATGTAAAGTATTTTCACTTTTGCTTATTCTTATTCTGCTTTATTTTTATACGAATTAAAAACCTTTGTAAATAATTACTACTTCAGGTAGTCACTTAATTAACCAATTCCATCTCTCCCAAAAATAATGAATGAATAAATCTTGTATTTAGCGTTATTGAAGCTATGATTTAACCACTTTTCTATCAAAACACACTTCATTAATCTAACCATGCATTACTATTCTCAAAGTGAGTTTTTCATTATGGGTTATAGATAGATAGATAGATAGATAGATAGATAGATAGATAGATAGATAGATAGATAGATAGATAAACAAGATAAATTTTTGAGTAAAATTTAGAGTAAAAGGCTACAAATGTATCTCATATTTCTTTGGGCTTGCTATTTTAATACATAAATTATTATAATGAAAAAACTGTATGGGTAGATAAACTATAAATAGATGCTATAATAATAGAACTAGGATGATGTCATTTATTTGAACAATCTGACCTGTGGACATTATCTTTTATATGAATGACATACCATGTAAACTATTTCATTTACTCTCAAGTCATGTATATATATATATAAGGTTTTCTTTGAATTTTATTTTGACATGGTAATATATTATTTTATCAAATGTTTTCTTAATAAAAAAACCAAAAAAATCAGTTATAAAACTACCAAAAACTATAAGAACTATAGCATATGGCTCAGTTGGTAACAGAACTGGGAGGTTGACACAAGAAGATTGTCAAATGTTTGTGGCAAACCCTGGGCTAACACAGTGAGTGAATCTATCCACCATGAAAGAGTGTATGAGATCCTGGCCAATAAAAAGAAAAAAATAAAATAAACCCAAATACTAAAAATAATAGAAATAAAAGGGTGATAGGTGTAGTATGTTGTTGTTGTTGTTGTTGTTGTTGTATTGTGTTGTTGTTGTTTGGGTTTTCTAATTTGACACAAGCTAGGGTTGTTTATGAGAATGAACCCCAAATGAGAAACTATCCATATCTGTGGGAGTGTTTTCTTGATTGATGATTGATAAGAACAGACACACCTCTCTGTGGGTAGTGTCATTCCTAGGTAGATGGTCATGGGTTTTTTATGAAAACAAAGTATGCAAGGAGCAAGCCACTGAGTCACATTTCTCTGTGATAGATATGCCTTTTTATGGAAGCTTCCTTGAGTTCTTGCTGTAGGATAAAACAAATGCTTTCCCCAATATACGTTTTTTGTATAGTGTTTATCACATCAACAGAAACCTAACCAGGAAAAAGAAAGTTTCATGGAAATGTCTGATAGACTTACAAAGTCTAAGATAAATTTTATTTGTCTGTGGAAGAAATAGAATCTACCATATTTTCTCCTGAAAAAATTACTGTAATTCTTGCACTGTGATTAAAATTTATCAAGAAGAACTTTACAAACAAATCATCTTTATATATTAAGCAATATTAATATCATTTATAAAGTAACTTTACATTGTATTCTACTTATCTATGTTGGTTATGGAAAAATATATGCCATGCTTTTAAAAAAATGCATTTTAGAGTTTTCTTTAAGTGGTTAAACTAAGCATAATTATTCCAATTTCATTAAAAATGTTTTAACTTTTCCTCTCAATAAAATCTACTTTGTTACATCATGTATTATGCTTAAGAGTTAAAATTTAGCCAAGCTCTTAGTTGTTCATGTATTTTAATTTTGGCATTCACAAATACTTATTCAGGATTCTATCTAAATTTATTACAGCTATGGTAAATGTGTAAAAGAACTGATTGAATAAAATCAGTGACTTATTTTATTTACTGTCTAGTAAGCACTAAGCTGGAGATCAATTTAGATTTCAATACAGAATATTTTCTATGATGTGCCTTTCATAAAGTCTCAGTAAAATGTAAACAATGACGTTTTATGGAGACCTAAGTCACATCTGCTTAAGTGCCCCTTCCTCTCTGTCACTAAAAGGAAAGGTAAAATAAATTCTTGGAAATGAAAGGGATATTAACTGGCCATAATTAATATGGACAGCCATTGGTTTTAAATGCTAGTCGTTACCACAGGTTATGTCCAAGTGTCTGAATTGTTTTTCAACCTAAATTTCTACCCTTCACACTCTTTTCCTGGGGATACAAATTGAGAAAACCCAGAACATACATATGCTGTGTTGGCTTTATTGTTTTATAGCATTTCCAACCTACTTTTTCACTGTATTTCTGGAAATCATAATTTGTTTTAGATTGTACTATGCGTGAAACTATATAATATTTCACTTTCTGTGTGTGATTTATTTCCTTAAGTATAATGTCTTCTCTGTTCATCCATTTTAGAAGCCATGAAAGGACTTCCTCTTTACTTAAAAGATATATTAATATTTTATTCTTCACCCTATAGATAGATGACAGGTAGACAACATGTATGTGTGTGTATGTATATATATATATATATATATATATATATATATATATGTATGTATGCACACGCATGTATGTATGTGTGTGTGTGTGTGTGTGTGTGTGTGTGTGTGTGTGTATTTGTGTGATGAAATATGGATATTGCTAACTCATTCTGTTATCCACAAAAGAACAGTCAGGGTCATTCTTATGTTGGATCTTCTGATGGACACTTTGATGAACATGGTGATATAGATATCTCAAGGTACCAAATTCATTTTTTTATATAAACCAAATTGGGGTTATGCTAGCTCTGTTTTTAACCTTATAAGTGTTTTCTACTAAGTCTATACTAATTTGCTCTGCTGTCAGCAGTGTGCACATATTGTCCTTTGCCACATCATTGCACACATATTTATTGTTCTGTACTGACCTGAGGATGGTCTTAACTGTGATTTTCTTTGCAAATGAGTGAGTTTATCAAGTACGTAGCAAGCCAAAGTAAAAGAACAATTAACACCGTGAAAATAGAAGCAACAGACAGATGCACTTGAACCCAAGTAACTACTCAAATGACCCGGGCGGCAGCAGCAGCAGCGCTCCTCGCTACCAGCCTCAATATGTTCTTGAACCAAACACACACACACACAGCCTTTATATTTCGATATACCTTTAACAACTTAATTGCTGGGCCACTTCCAAACCTCTATGAAGCTAACGCCCACCCCCATTCCTGAGTTATTGTTTACAAAAATTTATATTCCATCTTTGTTGCCCTAATCCCAGTGGAGATTGGGGATTGTGGCCGCCCTTCCATGTTTCTTCCATGTAGGTCATCTCTCTGTCCTCTGCACCTCTCAGGTGTGATGCTTCCTCTCCTTCCCTGGCATGGGGGCTGTCCATTTCTCCCTTCCCTGGGAATCCTAAAAGTCCTGCCTTTGTCTCCCAGCCTAACCACTGGCCGCAGGCCTGCAACTTTACCAATTTGAAATGTATATAAAGAAAATATCTAATAAAAAATATATAACTGGGGGGGGGCAGGGTTTCCTCGGTTTATTATGTGCGGACATGTTCCTGTAATTCTGGGGACCCGATTAACATAATACAGGCAGCATTAGACCAAATCCATAACAGACAGATAGCAAAGTATCAGAAATCAGGCACTTGAAACACCAGATACAAGTAAAGCAGCTTAAGTGAGGGAACAAAATAACGCCAGCAAATCTGTAGGCTTAGAGCATCCAGGAGAAATGAACAGGGTAAGCCAGTTGGAAACAGTCAGCTGAGTTCCCATGACGAGTTTTGTCTCCATGGACCAGTTTCTAGTGTCCCAGCCCTCCAGCGAAGGTATTTTTATACAGTAGAATCAACAATAGTGCTCACTATTGAAAATGAATATACTTACTGTCTGTGAGCCAGGATATGATGGTTTTTAATACCACTAGATTGTTTTTGTTTTTTGTTTTTGTTTTTGCTTTTTTCCTACTTTCTTTTTCCTTGTTATAAGGTCAGGTTGTTACCCCATCGCCAGTCCACAGACCATGGAAGATACTTTGAAACAAATGTGCCTGGGTCTGAAACTGGAAAACCTGTTAGGCTTCAGCAGTCAGCTTTTCAGTAAACTTCAGCAAACACTAGTTTCAATGCAATTTATACCTTGCTGGCTTTAAATCTTTGTAACAGTAATTCCCCTAATAGGTGTGAGCAGATACATCTTTGTACTTTTAATTGGCCTTTTTACTGATCTCACCTACCTGATATCCATATGCATATCTTCTTTTAATAATTGTCTATTCAGGTTTGGTCTATTAAATACTGAGACAGATAAAAGTCTCACTTAGATTTCTTAAGAAATAAAGTGCAGGGTACAATTGTTTCAAATGGGTCACTTTTGTCTTCAGGACGTTCCTTACAATAACAGTGTTTCCATGTTTTTCTTTGAAGTGGTTAAGATTTAACATTTTGTCAATTACTTCTCATTTAATTTTATTTATATAATCCATAAATGGAGTTATTACGTGTGTGTGTGTCTGTGTGTCTGTCTGTGTGTCTATGTATCTATGTGTCTGTGTGTGTGTAAGCACACCCCTTTTGCTACAGGACGTGTATGGTCAGAGGACAACCTCTGGTGCCTGATCATTCTGCTTCTACCTTATCTGAGACAGGGCCGAAACTGTTGTTCATTAGGATTAGGCTCTCAAGACGCCCACGAGATTCTTCTGTCTCCACTTTTCATCTCCCCATAAAATTTATTAGGATTAGAGATTTATGCACTGCTGCATTCATCTTTAATCTGCATTCTGGGATCCAAACTCAGGTGGTCAGACTTGTGTAGCAAGGGCTATACCCACTGAGAAATCTCCTTCAATCCAACCTCCATTTTCTAATCCTTCCCATTAATAGGACTATAATTACCATGTAAATCCAAGGACACAGTATTACAGCTATAGTAATCTACATGAAATTTCTTAGAATGAAGGCATTTACTTTTAATGTATTCATATCTATTTTGTTTATGTGTAAAAAGGATTCTCAAGAAATGTCTGAAAGACATCTACTTGAAACTGCTGGATATTCCATAAAAATTAAGTACCATATCAAATTATTTAAAATGATACATGTACATAGTATGCATACAGAATAATATCATCTAATAAATTAAAAATACTATGTATTTTTCAGATAAAATGTTCCAGCTTTTAAAGCTATTTTGAAACATAATTTGTTTCAGTAAAAAAAAAAAAGTTAGCTACAGCTTTCTTTTTCATAAGATGAAAGCATATTTTCTTTTACTTTATAATTTCTTGAAACAAGTAAATAAAAGCAGAACTTCTAAAGTAAATTCATCAAAACATCCCCCAAAGCACTTTGCTTAGCATTTCTCATGATGAATACATACAAGACCATTTCCCTGGTCTTTCTTGGTAAAATGTGAGGGATCAAATGTGTAAAAGTTTATAGTGTTAACCATATGAGCCACAGTATACAGCGAAATGCTGTTAGATAGTATACATTCTTTCCTATACCACAGTATACAGTGAAATGCTGTTAGATAGTATACATTCTTTCCTATAAACAAAATGCAAACCTATCTCATTGAAATAAAATTATTAGTACTAATTATGGGGGAAGGAAACAAGATAATTAGAGGGATGTTTGAGGTGAGTTATGGGAAAGGCAAATAAAAGTTTGATTCATGACTCAGAGAAATTCTTGGTGTGAGAACTCAGCTAGGAGAAAGGATTTGGCCAGAGAATTGTAAAGCAAGAGTGTGTTGGCTTCGGTTAGACTGGTTTCTATCAGGAGTCCCCACCTCCAGGAAAATTGGGAGGACAACAATTTAACAACCCATCAACGTGCACCTTCCAAAGTAAAACTGAAGACTCCCATGGGCTTTCCGCAGTCCAGCCAGGGGAACTGAAAAGCATAGCAAACACAAGAAAGGACATTCGTTTTAGCCAGGTGGTGGGGGCATACCACACCGTTAGTCCCAGCAGAGGCAGGTGGATCCTTGAGTTCATGGCCAACCTGGTCTACAGAACAGCCAGGGTTACACAGAGAAACTGTATCTTAGAAAAAAACAAAGTTTGAAAAGGTTTGTTTTTAAATGAAACAGTGACACAAAATGGGTATTAGTTAAATATATCTGAGACTAAACAGAATGGATTCTTTAAATGGTTTGATCATTGTACTCTTATCAAAATTATCTCTATATGATAAGCTTACTTTATATCTTATTGATTATATAGAGCACTTTAAATAGCCATAACCTTGACCATTATCTTTCTAGTTTATGTTAAATCATTGGTCCCTGATTATATGTTTATATGTGTTTATGTGTTTGAATGAACATTTTTAAAAGCATTAGTTTATTGCCAACTGTAGAATCCCAAGGGCAAAAAGTTTAGGAGGCATAAAAACAAAAAAACAAGTTGTTTTCCATAAAGCATTAAGTGCTGGAGCCAATATATTACAACTGTATTTCTTAACTAAAAAGAAAACAGAAGTGCCTTATTATCACTGTGCATAGTCTGTGTTTCTTGGAATTCTCTCAAATCAAGAATATATTGAAAAGGTTTCATGTTAAAAGAAAAACTGAAAACTAAATATGCTAAGTTAAAAGATACTTTAAATTGTAATAGGAAAAATCACTATATACTAAGAAAATATAATGTACTTGGTTATTTTGACCAAACATTGAAATAAAAAGGGGTCCATCATTAACCATTAACCACAGACAACACAGTAAGAGTGACTTTTTCTTTTCAGAGATGCAACCAGAAATATAGCTTTGAGGATTTTTATTTGGAAGGTTTTGGTCTTATCTATTACATTGGAGAAGTATATGCAAAATAAAAACTGTATATTTGTTCTGTTTTCTTTTACCTGCTTGTGTGTGTGTGTGTGCACATACAAATATGCACATGTGTGCACACACACTGTGTTCATACACATTAAGTAATAAAATAATTTTGAACTTTGATAATTTTATTTAAATCAGAGATTGCTAACCATCCTCAGTTTGTAGGTAGTAGGAGAGTCATAAGGCTTGAATGTCACCCTTGCCTCCTAAGATACTGTCTTAGTCAGTTTTTCCAATCCTGCACAAAACATCATAACCAAGAAGCAAGTTGGGGAGGAAAGGGTTTATTCAGCTTATACTTCCACATTGCTGTTCATCACCAAGGAAGTTAGTACTGGAACTCAAGCAGGTCAGGAAGCAGAAGGTGATGCAGAGGCCATGGAGGGATGTTACTTACTGGCTTGCTTCCCCTAGCTTGCTCAGTTTGCTTTCTTATAGAACCCAGGACTACCAGCAGAGGAATGGCACCACCCAAAATGGGCCCTCCTACCCTTGATCACTAATTGAGAAAAGGCCTTACAGCTGGATCTCATGGAGGCATTTCCTTAAGGGAGGCTCCTTTCTCTGTGATAACTCCAGCTTGTGCCAAGTTGACATCCCAAATCAGCCAATATAGGTACCCATTGTGTTTTTCTTATTTAACTCTTCTTTAATCAGTAAACTGATTTTCAGTTGATTCAAATAAACAAGTGTATACAATATCAGCTTTCTTAGTGACTGCATCCATCTCTTCTCCTCTTCTCTACCTCAATCTTAATTCCTTTTCTTCATGACTACCTAACAGATAAAGTAATTTACAGGCTCAAATCAAGCAACTAGATACTATAATAATTATATAATTTTCTATAAATTTCTAGTTAACTCTGTTATGGTTCACACCACATTAAACAAATGACTCCATGATGCAGGTAAAGGTGAAACATGAAATCGTGGGTCTTAAAAATTATAACACTGCAAATATAATGTGCTTAGACTTCCTCCTAGACAAATAACTCACATAGGCACAATAAAATGAACATCTATTACAAAATTCCCACAAGAGAATTGGTCTAAAAAATTATGGCAGTGTGCTGCTTAATATTTCGCTAAAAAGCAGATTGGCCTTTCAATCTACCTTAAGTGATAAAATTATGACTAGATACTCCTTCATCTATTGATACTTTGCTAAAAGAATCTAGCAAAAGGAGCAGCCTTTGAAAAATTCACATTCAATTTCCATATATATATAGTATGTATAAACATATATAATAATAATGAATAAAATATATAGATAGTCATAGATATCTCCTTTTAGTCCTCTATATATGCATATGTTAGGGGAGCCAAATATATTTATAAAAATAAAAGTCCATACGATGAATACGTGTTTAGTACTATTTTATGATACACAATATTTTAAATACAAAATGAATGGACTCTAGTTTCCTTAGGAACCTGAAATTTCTTCCCAGTAATTTTAATTTTTTTGAGGTTATAACTATACTAATCCTCTAGTACCTTCTAGGTCCTCAAAGACAATCTGTTCATTGTGTACAATGTTGCTTGTATGTATAAGAATTTAAATGGAAGTACATCTGTTCCTACAAAAGGAGAGTTAGCTCTGATGCTCACAAACATCAAGCATTGTAAAGAAACTAATCACAGAAATATTAAATTTAAACATAATTGAAACATATTTCCTTGTGTAGGGGACTGGAGAGCTAGCTCAACAAATGCAAGCACTGGCTGTTCTTCCAAAAGTCTCAGGTACAACTCCAAACGCCACAGGAGAGTACACAGTTTTCTGTGACTCCAATTCCATGTGATCTTGCACCCTCACACAGACATATATGGAGGCAGAACATCAATGCACATAAATATAAGCAAACAGTTAAAAGGTTTCAATTAAAACCATTTTCATGTGTAGATCCACATCTATTCCTCCAGATTAGAGAAGAAATAACCCTGGAAGAGTCCCATTCAAAGACTGAGAAGACTATAGAGCATCTAATAAATGCCATGAAGTTAAACAAGGGTATTGAAATAAATCTTTGAATCTCTGACTTAGCCCAGCTTGTTATTAGAAATCACACCATACATGCCGGAATTGTTGACACCAGAATGTTTTAGCACTGTGGTTCTCAACCTTCATAATGTTGTAACCCTTTAATACAGTTCCGCGTTTTGTGGTGACCAACAAATGTAAAACCATTTCATTGAAACATCATAATTGTAAAACTTTGCTACTGTTAGGAATCATAATGCAAATATCTCACATGCACGGTGTCTGTTATGTGATCCCCTTGAGAGGGCTTGTGAGCCACAGGTTGAGGATCGCTGCTAGCAGATCCTTACAAGTTTCCCTTAACGCTCATGCAAAAATGCACTGTGTACTTGGTAGACAGAGAGAAATGGAAAAAATCCTTCATTTAGGAAACATCAACTCAATGTTAAGTTCTTTATTTTGTAGTCACATACTTAATAACGGGGAACATTCTTGAGGTAGGCAAAAACTGTCATTTAACTTTTATTTTCTTAGTTTCTTTCATGGCATGCTGATTTCCAAGAGAGAAAAATATTATATTTGGTAAATCATTTAGATTTTTTTTTTGGAATTATTTAAGTGCCTTGAAGCAAGAAGCATTTATCTAAAGAGAGGACTCAAAATATTCCTTGCTCATTTTTGATATTAGCCACTCCATAGATAAGTTCTTTGTATCTCATAATGAGATAGAGGTTACACAGAAGTGAACTTAGGCAAGGCAGTTTTACTGAAGAAGAAATTGCCTCCCCGGAGTCCTTATTCAATTGTAAGGACATGGACAAAGAGAAATAAGCTCATCAGGAAGTTAAATTGCTAGGCAAGGTGCTTTGAACCTATCTTCAATAGAAGTATAACTTGTGATGATAAAATATTTCATCACATAGTACAAAAAAGATAAGCTTTAAAGAAAAAGAACATCTGTGTTGTTTCAACAATTAATTTATCAGACTGTTGAAATAATCATAATAAAATAGATGTTATAATATCAGAAAAGGACAGTTTCACATCTCTGAATTTTAATATCTTAAAACCTGTATTTCCTCAAAGTAATGATCTCTTTATGGGATTTAGAGGAAAGGTATTTTTCCTTAACACCTGGTGTTGCCATCATTCCTCAGTATCCTTTGGCTACTTTGTAAAAGTTACTTTTATTTGCTAGATGTAATTTCTCTCTCAGTGGCTTACTAATGAATATGGTCATCCTATCAGTTCTTTCTGAAGATCAGTGACAAATAAAAACTGATGATAGTAATCTGTGATTGTATTCCTATGTTTGCATGTATGCATGTATGCAATTATGCATGCATGCATGTATGTATATGCACACACATGTGTGTAAATAACAGAGACAAACTTGGAAATAATCCCCTCCACCCTTTTTTCTCAGGTTTTTTCACAGACCTGGAACTCACCAAATAGGTAAATTTGGCTAGCCAGCAAGCTCAGCAGGAAGATTATTTAATTTATAATGTAATGAGATTTTATCTTTAGTCTATTAAAATAGTTTTTTTTTTCAGAGAAAAAAATCCACCAAGGGACAAATCATAATACCAACCAGGGTTAAAAGAGAAGTAGTGGCTTGAAAACTTTAGAAGACAATGATTGGCAAGTGGTGATACACACACACACACACACACACACACACACACACACACACACATCTACATGCAGCTCTATGGTTCTAAAAGGAGAATACTTCAGGCAAATTAAATTTAACAAAGTCTCATTCAAAACCGGAATGAATATGAAGGTGCCTGGAATCAGCAGAGGTGCAGAGAGAACCACATGGCAACATGGTAAGGTATATTTGCAGACAGAGGAAGGCACATACAGAGATAGTTTGCTTGACTTCGGGTCTACATGTGTCTTTATTGCTGCATCAGGAAGATATGGAAGCAATTATTATCCAGTGGAGGGATCTGAGAGAAGACAGAATGGATAGAATGATAAGAGTGCTATGGGAAATATTTTCAACTAGCTACTAGAAAGTATGAGCTGAGGGAGGATGGGATAGGGAATTTCCAGAAGGGAAACAGGGAAAGGTGATAACATTTGGAATGTAAATAAATAAGATATCCAATAAAAAAGAGAAAAAAAGAAAGGAGATGGAAACTAACCTACATTATGTCCTTCATGTAACCACATAATATAATGTCTTCCAAATATCTTATCAGATTTTTAATGCAATACCCATTGTTCTACATAATATTTTTAATAAAAATACTACAGCAAATTAGAACATCAGAAGCCTAAGATAAAGTGTTATTGTGCCAAGTTCATGGTTGAATAATGTGTGCTGAAAAATAATAATTAATACAATAACTTTAATTTTTCTGATGTGAATATTAGGAGGGGGTTGGGTAAATAGGAAGGGATGTTGTGATTGTCAAGATTATGTGGCAACCATAAATGATCAACAAGAAAGGACTTCTACACACCAAATAAGTTGTGCTTAATAAATAAACAATTTGCTTTTATTCTCCAGGGATACCTGATAATAGTATACCTGAACCTTATGTTGAAAATGAGGAAAATAATATCAGGATGATAGTGATATTAAATGAGTTAAAAATGATTTCTCTAGTGGATATGAAAGCTCTTTTTCATGCCTCATTCATTATAAATCATTGACTTAAGATATTCTTCTTAGTAATTATTTTTTAATACCTGAAAAAATATGAAATCTAAAACTAATTATAGAAATGTTAATGGATATTAGCAAAGCAAAACAAAACAAAACAAAACAAGATACAGTCCATAGAATTCAAAAGGCTCAACAAGCTGAAGTCCCCAAGTGAGGATACCTCAGTCTCACTTGGGAGAGAGAAGAAAGGAATCATAGTGGGGAGGGAGGGACTTGGGAGGAAAAGTGGATGGGGGTGAGAGAAAAGGACTGAAGCCCTGAGGGCCTGCAGAAAAAAATGGAAACAGACAACCTCAGGAACTAGGAAGTTGGGTGGATCCCCCTGAGTGCACTAGAGACCTGGGAGGGAAGAGAGTCCCAGGACTCACAGGCAGGGACCTGTGATGAAATCCCCAACAGTAGGGAGAGGGAACATATAGAGCCCACCTCCAGCAGGAAGAAAGGACATCAAATGAGGGATGGGTTGCCATCCCACAGTCATACTTCTGACCCATAATTGTTTTTATCTGAAAGAATTACAGGGATGGAAATGGACAGTAGCCCAAGGAAAAGAAGATCCAGTAACAGGCCCAAAGTGGGATCCAGGTCAAGGGGAGGTCCCAAGGCCTACACTACTACTGAATCTATGGAGTGCTCACAAAAAGGGACCTATCATGACTGCTCCCCGAAAGACCCTACAAGCAGCTGAGTCAGATGCAGATATTTGCACCCAACCAATGGGCAGAAGCAGCTGATTCCTGTTGTTGAATTAGGGAAGGCTGAAAGAAGCTGAGGAGAAGGGCAATCCAGTAGGAGGACCAGCAATCTTAATTATTCTGGACCCCCGAAATCTTTCAAACACTGGACCACCAAACAGACAGTACACACCAGCTGATATAAGGCCCCTAACACACATATAGTAGGGAACTTCCAGGTCTATATTCATTCAGAGATGATACACCTAACCCTCAAGAGACTGGAGGCTCTAGGTAGTTTAGAGGTCAGATGGGGTGGAGAGTGGGAGCCTCTATGTGCAAATGGGGTGTGGTGGTGGGGGGTGGGATGTGGAATGGTTGAAGGGTGGGATTGGATGGGTGGGGAATGGAATAGGGAGTATAAAAAATTAATTACAAATAAAATTAAATTTAAAAAATGTTAGAATAAAAAGATTCAGCGATCCAACAGAAAATACATGGCAATGTTTCATTTCCTGCTGTTCTCACATGTCTCCACTCTTCTGTCTTGTTACCATGACACACACAGACACACACACATGTGTGCACGCACACACACACATGAGCTATGTGTGTATATGTGTTTGTGTATGTATGTGCATATGTGTACACATGCACATGCATGTGCCTGCTTATTACCAAGTAATGGCTGCAGTTTGGATGCCTGGGTTCTCCTTACAATTCATACATTAAACTCAACTCCCTCTGGCAATGGTTTATGGTGGTCAGGCCTTTGAAGAAAATTTAAAAATCCAAACCAGAATTACTGATCTGTAAAGGAAATATATTGGTCCACTATGTCATGAGAAGATATAGCTAGCAGGAACAACCCCTTGCCAGACAGCAAACCTTCTTGGTATTGCTCTTGGACCTTGTTGACTCTAGGCCAGTGGGTTTCAATCTGTGGGCCATTCCCTTTACTGGTCATATTTACTTATATTACAATTCATAACTAGTAAAATTACAGTTATGAGGTAGTAATGAAATAATTGTGTGATTTGGGATCACCACAACATTAGGAACTACATTAAAGGGTCACAGATTTAGGCAAGTTGAGAACCACAGCTTTAGACTGAGAGTAACAAATCTATTCTTTGTGAATGGCCCAACTTATGACATTCTTCTTCAGAATCATGAACTAAGGCAATGATTTAGTTTATTATGTCCTGCTATAAAACACCAGAGCCTGTGCCATTTCAAGAAAATAAAACTGTACATGCATGCACAGTCCTAAAGGATGGAAATTCCAACAGAAATAGTGATGGGTCAATCAGAGCCCTGTGAGGCCACTGAGTATTTGCAAGTAGGATGCTAAGAAAGATCCCACACCTAAAGCTCCCTTTTATAGGATTTAACATAACGTGTAAGTGGGAGTCCTGATTTCCATACTGTTACACTGTGACTGTATTCCAACATGGAATTTAGATGGACCAAATACATACAGCACAGCAGAGAATAACGGCACAGACAGTCGCTGAGACTTACTTACTTCTCAGGGAGACATTCATTCTTTACCTCTTGCTACAATTGATTGTCTTGGCATCCTTCATGTTTTGGGGGTTTGACTATAGGCTACTAACGGGGACAACATAAAATATGTTGTTTCGAAGGTAATTGACTACATTACAGCATTCTACTCTGAGACTTAAAGGTCATTTATAAATTAAGAAAAATCATGCCGGGCATGGTGGTACTCCCCTTTAATCTCAGCACTTGGGAGGCAGAGGCAGGTGAATTTCGGAGTTCGAGGCCAGCCTGGTCTACATAGTGAGTTCCAGGACAGCCAGGGCTATAGAGAGAAACCCTATCTCATAAAACCAAAAAATAAAAAATAAATAAATAAATAAATAAATAAATAAATAATTTATTGGATAAAATGAAGAATTTTTGTCAGAACTCTTAAGAGACTGGGTTTAAATTAGCTTCTTTTTTTTTTTTAATTAGCTCTGGAAGCATAAATTCCTCAATCATTGATAAAATAAATCTTATTTCTCAAGCAGCAAAGAATCATTTAGCTGGGCAGTGGTGGCACACACCTTTAATCACAGCACTTGAGATTTCTGAGTTCAAGGCCAGCCTGGTCTACAGAGTGAGTTCCAGGACAGCCATGGCTACACAGAGAAACCCTGTCTCAAAAACAAACAAACAAACAAACAAACAAACAACAACAAAAAAAATAGAATCATTTAACTGGAGGACCTTACAGATAATCTGACCGAGTAGTCATGCAGTATTTCCTAAACTTATTTTTAAAATAATCAGATATCAATGAATGACATTGTCAAAGTCCTAAAATAGAAGAACTTGATTTAAAAATCATTGTCCTTCTTGTTCTGAAGGCTGGGAATCAAAAGGGCTGGAGAGCTTACCACATGATCTCATAAGCAGTTGCACTTTCGACTTTCCTTTGTCTCCATTCATTCGACCCCACATCTTATGGTCAGAGGGCATCTTGTCACAGACACTGGAGTTCTTCTTTGATTATTTATCTTAGTTTTTATGGACTTTCTACATTCATTCTCCAACTTTCGTCTGTAAGCTGGAAATGTCATTATTATATTTCCATAACCCCTTCTTCAGTAAGCCCGTTTTGGCTTCCTTAATAAGGTTAGTCACAATTTTAATTTGGTGCCGGGGATTTATCAATAATACTATTCTTTGCTAATAAACTCTGAAGGTGGGAAGTAGACAGATGTAGTTTTCAATCTGAGCTTCTGATACTAGCTTTGAAGTTTTTTTTTTTCAGTAGTAAAAATATTGGCAGTATAAACTCAACTGAGTGTTTTGAAAGTCTACCCCTTGTAGAATAATATATATAGGACATAAGCCATTGGCACATTTTCAAATTATAAAAATAAATCCCACTCTAAAATATGTATAAATAAAGTGTACTTTTACCAAAAGTCCATAAAGAAAAGGCAACCCGATTTATGCTCCTCACAGTCAATGCTAGAGGTCCCATCTCTGATCTGACAGAATTGGTGTTCTCTGATTTCTTCGTCAGAGTACCGTACTCTCTTGACAACTTTTTTTTTCTCCATTTTAAACACATACAATCACAGGTGCTGGTCTTTACATGATGATTCAGAAGTTTCCTGTTACTATATCCAAATATCCTCTCCATGTTTTGAAGAGATCATCAACAAAACCTGGCTATAAAATGACTCAACCCAAAAGCTCATCATCGTCAACAACAATAAAAATCCCCTTCAATGTAGACAGTAGCACTTAGCGTTGTTAGTGGTAGTAAGCTTAGGCTCCCAAATTTCTACTAAGGAAAGTAAAAAGAACAAAAAACAGAACACAAAAACAAAAACACCACCACCACCATCTCCTAAAAACCCTGACAGACCAACATCTACCCACATTTAATAATCATCATATCTATGCAGGCATGAAACACTGATAGACCAGAAAGATACATGATCTTTTTGTAGCCTTGTCATGTGTTATCTCTATGAAATGCTCACTAGGCCTTGTTTCAAATAAGTCACCCAAACCTATGTCAGAAACTGGAGACAGTGAATGAACATAATCAGAATATCAAGGCCATGACTACATGGTGAGTTCGGGGCCACCCTGAGCTTTATGAGACTGTATCTCAAAGACAATATGAGGGGAAGAAGAAACAATCAAAGACAGAAGTGATAAAACTTAAACATGCACAATAAAAAGCTCTATGTGCAAACATACACAATACTTAAAATTAGGAAAAAAACTGCATTTGTAACTCATAGTATATGCACCAAATAGCTCATTTATTCCACAAAAATAACACTTCTACAACCCCACACTGAAATAATATTTAAAATACAGAAATTAAAATTGGTTATAAAAAGTGATAATTTTCTCAAGCTCACACACACACACACACACACACAATCAATACGAGGTCTAAGCACCATTCATACAAAATAATGCCAAGTAGGAGATGTACTGTCTTTCAGAAGGAGCGATTTTAAAAACTTGGGATTATTCATTGAAAGCATCACTGCCATTTACAATTGGTGCAGATGTAAAAAGACACATATTTTAGCAGCATTCGGCCATATGTGTTCAAATGTGAAATGCGTGTGCGCAGCATTAGTGGTTCCTATCCATCTTGTGATCTTGGATTGACTCACGAGAACATATTGAAACACATAATCAAGAATATTCATTTTACCATTAAAACTTAAACTAGAAAGTTAATGGTAGAGAAATAAAAAAAATCAGTTAAATGATTAACAAAGGCCCAATATATCAATATAAATCATACAGCATTTACGTGGACAAGGAGGTAAAAATCCATTAGTAACACAGAACTATCTCAGGTTTTATTCGCCTATGAATAATACATATATTCATTCATATACTTATCAAAATAGGAATTTAATGTATAAATGTGATTCATTTAATTTCTAATACAAATAACCACTTTATTATATATATCACAAGAGGAAGAACTTAACATTGTAGGAAATATGAATATGTTAATAGATGAATAAGTGAGTGAATAAAATGGCATTTTATCATTTCTGATTATGGAGTATACAATGGAGCATAACACACAGAAAGATGTGTGAAAAAAAGAGATGGATGGCCTCTGATGTATGATGAGTGACATCTTTTCAACTTCATGACTCCTTGAAAGTGATACACATTTTACCTTACCACACCTCAAATTGTCAATGAGAGCAGGGACACCGCAGGCAATGTCACAGTCTGATACTCACCCCAGCCAACCAAGGGCTTCAGATGGTAAGTAATTCTGTACTGTGTTAGTGGGTATTGTGCACTATAAATTGTGTAAAATAAATTCATTTTCTTCTTGATATTCCCAACTTTCAATGAGCTTGTCAAGACATTAATAATACTGTAACTTAACACCAACAGCAGCAGATTCTGTTATGATTTAGAATTTAGAGTACAATAAACAAATATAAAGTGAATTGATGATAAAAATCTAGACTGAATGCATTTAATAATTGATGAGGAAAGGATCAAGCGATAAAATTGAATGGACTGGTCTTGTTATATTCTGTTTATAAATAAAATAAAATTAATTGAAGATTCAGCTGCTCTGATCATTTTAGACAGGACTGACATTTTTTCTCTAGTGACAATTTTCCCACATTGAATTTTTCATGAATCACCTGAAATTAGCAATTGCTATATAATATGTGTATATATATATATAATGTTTTCATGTGCATTTCATGAAAATGTGAACATATTTGGAGTCAATTTGCAATACCTAAACACAAAATGACCCAAATTAAGTACAGTACAATACTTGTAGTCAGAATATGTATGAAATTCTTAATTCTACTCATGTTTGTTTCTAATGGAATTGAACTATCTGCTTTCCCCTCCTGACTCCCAAATCTGTTTTGTTTCATAAAGGCTGAGTATGCCTGTGTACTAATGTTCTTCATCCAGCTGAGTAAATATTTTCAACAGTAAGGGCTAGTTTTGCAAATATAAATATACTTTGTAGTTACATTAAAAAAATAATCAGAGGAACACCCTACTGCCAGTTTTCCTAGCTGCAGAAACTTCTAACCCAGTTCTGTTTGCTTCATGACTGATCTGAAATAAAAGTCACCACACAATGTCCTTGCAAACTTCTAGTGCATTACCACTGCCCCAGTGTATTAAAATGTCATGAGCAGATGCATTGTGTGAAAAATAAGAGGACAAAGTAAATAATTTTTATAAGAGTCAAAAGTTAGATCCAGTTAGGTGGGGACATGCTGAAGTTTTACAAGTCTGGGCTATTTTAATAATATTTGTGAATCCTAATAGTAAGAACCACTTTTTAATCTGCAGGTCTGCTCACATCCCACTTAGGGATAGACTATCTTTTTTTAATTGAAAAGTAAATTTAATGTTCAGTGGGTAAGAACTGTAATTTGGCTGGCCATCACATTCAGTAAATCTCTAAAGCTTGGCTTATATGGAATTTTCACTAAAGAGCTTCATTCCGCTTAGCTTTGCTTGTTAACTCCACCCATGTACCAATCAAATTAAAAATGGCCTACTTTTCATCCTCATTCAGTTCTGTAGACTCGAAGACATCTCCAGCCCTCTACTCCCCTCTCCCCCTGCTCACCAACCCACCCACTCCTGCTTCATTGCCCTGGCATTCCCCTATACTGGGGCATAGAACCTTCACAGGACCAAGGGCCTCTCCTCCCATTGATGACTGACTAGGCCATCCTCTGCTACATATGAAGCTAGAGCCATGTCTTTTCTTTAGTTGGTGGTTTAGTCCCAGGGAGCTCTAGGGGTACTGGTTAGTTCATATTGTTGTTCCTCCTATGGGGCTGTAAACCCCTTTAGCTCCTTGGGTCCGTTCTCTAGCTCCTTCATTGGGTACCCTGTGCTCAGTCCAGCGGTTGGCTGTAAGCATCCACTTCTGTATTTGTCAGACACTGGCAGAGCCTCTCAGGAGACAGCTATATCAGGCTCCTGTCAGCTATATCAGGTTTCTGTCAGCAAACTCTTTTTGGCATCCACAATAGTGTCTGGATTTGGTGGTTGTATATGAGATAGATCACCAAGTGGGGCAGTCTTACCCTAAATATGTTTTAAACTAATTGTTTAAAAAGCTTTTATCTTTACAGAAATGTTCATTCTAGTCATTTATTATAGTCTTCATATAACATAATATGAATGAAATTGGCCAAACCTTTCAAGAGAACACCGATATTTTTTTTTCCCAAACTTTCCCCTGGGGAGAGAGGAGAGATTTTTCAAGATTTAATATAATGTTCATGAGAAAGTATGTGTTGGTTTCCAAGTCTGTCAGTGTTGAAAAATACTAGTAGAAACTTTAGTTATCTGTTGCAGGTTATGATATCCCAAGATGGGAAAAAATATTCACTTTTGTATTAGTTTTGCCATATCTCTGTTTGGTGATTCAAGCCAAGTCTTAGATTTAGAACAATTTTATATCATGAGTATTGAATTTTGACCATCAAAGTCAGTTCAAATACAGATGAACTAAAGGCCTGGGGCTGTTCTCAAGTCTACAGTACTGACTCGGGATGAAAAGAAGACCATATTCAATTTGATTGGTACATGGGTGTACAAGCAGAGCTAACCTGAATGAAGCACTCTAGTGAAAAGTCTACGTGAACCAAGCTTTAGAGATTTAGTTGAAGAACAAAAGGTCTCATTTAAAGGAGAGGCTATGACACAGATGGTAGCAACTTGGCTTTTAAAATTAATCTCTTATTATAGGAAGGAGTCAAATAGAAATAATTTCCAGGAAAAGTCTTGTTGGGCAAGGTGACTTGGACTGTGTGAGTGATACAATTGGTATCACAGCCTTCAGGATTCCCATGGAGCCTGTCCTGATCTGTGTGAAACAGTTGCAACAGGATAGAAACACAAACAGACCGATGTGGTCCCTGGTGTCTATGCACTTCTATTTGTTCCAAAGCTCTTTAAATTTTATTGACATTATAAAACACCAAAAGCAAACTCACTTAGTTCATTTTTAACTTAAAAAGAAGCTGGGGGTGGATAATTTGAGCGCCTCCATTTCAATAAGAAGTTGTAAATCAATCGAGTACTTAAAACATAAAAGGAGCTTATTTCATTATAGAAGGTCTTTTCATTTTGTAGTTCTGTAGATGAAAGGCCTTTACAGAAACTGGGGAGAATATGATCATCTAGCCTCTGACATAAAAATCATGCATTTAATTCTTTCATAGGGTATTAAAATGTACCAATAAAATTGGGTGGTTTTTTGACTACCTTATAAGCAGTAGGGTTGTATGTGGGAGTAATTTAAAAGTTTTCCTTAAGCAGCCATCAGGATACTTAAAAGTAATAAAAGAATAGGTTTCTTTCAGTGGCAATATATATATACATATATAATAGGAAAGAATGAGTATTGGACTAATCAATGGTAAAGGATGTTCAGCAAGATGCTGGGGCAATTATTTAGTATTACACTCATTTTCCTTGAGTAATTTATGAGCTTAATAATTTGCAGGCAAATTCAATCATGAGGCATTGCCCTTGATAGTTAGACATTGTAACACCACCCATGCACAGTGGATAGGAACTTCACACATAACTTCATTTGCTGCTTTTGATTTATTTTTTTATTTTTTTTATTTTTTTTATTTTTTCATCTTCATGAAAGAATGGAGATCTGGCTTTTGAAAATAAGCTTCCCTTTGAAAAGGAGCCATAGATAGGTGTATACAGGTCAGAGCCTGTTTCCTCAACCACAGAGCTGTGGGTTGATTTTATTTTTCCTTTGATCTGAACAATGTATGTGAAGTAATGGACCCCAGGATCCGGGGAAGTAGAGACTGAACTGTATTGTTGAACCGCGTTCTGAGTCACGCCTAGGAATGTTCTGAGTATACACTACTGAGCTGAAGTATGCACGCACAAAGTATAACCACGAATAAGTTAATGAATGCAGATGTGGGTGGCAGTTTCATGTCAGTGGGCTAGGACTAGAGTGATAAAATGCTTGCTTCAAAACAGTGTTCTTTATAATGAAGATAGTTGTACAAAATGCTACATCAATCTGTATATAGATAATGATAGTGTTAGAAGCCACGAATGGTTTAAGACTAAGCTCTCCAGCAGGCACAGTTCTGAGTACCTCTATATCTCATGCAATTTCATTAATATCTCTTACCATGTACTGTTACCTATTGAAATATTTCTGCCATTAATTAGTGAAAGTTTTAAAGGCAAGTACTATGCTATGCGTTTTCATCTTTCAGTATCTGTCCAGTGCCATCTGTACAAAATATATTATTTGACCTTAAAGTTCCTTTGTGTTAGTAGCACATGAATCAGCTTTCAGAATAAATGACTTGATTGTTGAGTTATTGAGGAACATAATGGTATGTATGATAGGCTGTCTTAGTCAGGGTTTCTATTCCTGCACAAACATCATGACCAAGAAGCAAGTTGGGGAGGAAAGGGTTTATTCGGCTTACACTTCTATGCTGCTGTTCATCACCAAAGGAAGTCAGGACTGGAACTCAAGCAGGGCAGGGAGCAGGAGCTGATGCAGAGTCCCGTTCTTTACTAGCCTGCCTCTCCTGGCTTACTCAGCCTGCTCTCTTATAGAACCCAAGACTACCAGCCCAGAGATGGCACCACCCACAAGGGGCCTTTCCCACTTGATCACTAATTGAGAAAATGCCTTAAAGTTGGATCTCATGGAGGCATTTCCTCAACTGAAGCTCCTTTCTCTGTGATAACTACAGCTGTGTCAAGTTGACACAAAACTAGCCAGTACATAGGCCATTTGCCAATGAGATAACATTTGATTTGATAAGGTTTTCTAAAATATACTAGAGTTTCTCACTTCAGAAATATTCCTACCCACTTTTCTGTTTTGTTTTGTTTCTTTTTTAATTCTTCTAGAACAAAGATTCAGTGTGAAAGGTATTGTGGAGAATTGGAAAAATATGGAAACATCCTTTAGAAGACTGTTTAGTAAGAAACATGTTCACAATAACATAGGAGAACATGGTGGCCAGATTACCAGACTCCAGTAAAAACAGGCATTGCCCTAAATGAGTTCTGTGCAGTACTTTCCATGTTATTCTTGTCTATTTATATAGGACTAGAAATGTGTCAATAGCATTAAATGATTAATACATGAATCCAGTGGACACAGAGTGAGTGGCAACTGCAGTAGGATATCTTTTGGCTAGCCTCCTAGTCTAGTACACATATGTGGTTAATGTGGGTGAGTCACACTTAGGAAAACTTCTTGCAAACACAAAGACACCAGACACAATGCAGTATATTGATGACATGAAATCTAATCAGTAACCTGATCAAATGCCCATGGTACATATAGCAGAATTTTTTTCAAGCTATTTGCTTATTGAAAAAAAGAAAAAAGAGCACTATTGAGATGTGTTTGGGAAGTGGTTCAGTATGCAAATGGAGTGACGTCAAATGAATTGAAACATCATTCCCCTATGTTGGATAGTCACTGCAGATATCTTAGTCCTCTTTTTAATTTAGAAAAAAATTTATATATATATATATATATATATATATATATATATATATATATATATATATATCTGAATTAACTTCTTTGTATTGTACCATTAAGCCATTTACCAAAGCATGGTGTATTTCAGCAAGAAAATTTAAGCTAAAATGAAAACTTTAGTGGGAAATGAGGAACACCAAGCATGTGATTATGAAACAAATGCAGTGCTCTAGACCAAGAAGCAACAGATTCTTCCACACTAACTATAAAAGCCTTAGAAATCACCATGAGACAACAAAAAGCCTTATGCCTAGGTTTGTGTTAAAATTTCAAATTCTGCAGGCTCTAATATGTTTTGCATAGCTGATCTTTATATCTTGCAGAGCACAGTGTATTCATGCTGTAAACTTAGTCCTTTGTTCATATGCTGTACACCCATTTTCCCCCCTGGAACTGCACTTCTTTTCACTGTCTGCCCTATCCATCTCAAATGAATCCTGTGAATATCTAGTATATTTTTTGCCCATGTATCCAAGCTACATACGTTGATTCTTGCTTATCTTACCAGAAGTTGGGAGAAAATAAAAGGAAGAATTTTTGAGGCCAGCATGTGCTATATATTTCATTCAGGATTAGCATAATATATAGAGCAAGAACTTGCTTGTGAAAAAAAAGGGCTGAGAGTGTGTCACAGTGGTGCAATGTGTGTTTAGTCTACACAAAATTCTTAGCTTGATATTTTCATAAATATACTGAATAAGACAATATATAGATGATGGATAGAAAGTGTGTAGATGATGATGATGATAAATTGGTAGGTAGGTAGGTAGATAGATAGATAGATAGATAGATAGATAGATAGATAGATAGATAGATAGAACAGATTTTTTTTTCAGCTGAAATATCTAGGTCATCTGGAAAGACAAAGGGTAGTTTGATACCTCATCGACTGACCAACAATTTATTAAGGAAAGCATCCTTACAATTCAGTAACTACTGACATTTCTCATATTTTAATGAATTGAAAACCATCTTTTCTACTGCATATTCCAAATTAAAATTCTGGAATGACTTTTGAGTTAAGTACTAAAATCTAATTTATTGTTGAAAAAATATTAAACTTTCTAAGGCAGTGGGCTGCATCAACATTTATTATTCAGAAATGTAACTGTCAGACAAACTGATGATTGACTCAGATAGATAGATAGATAGATAGATAGATAGATAGATAGATAATTATATACATATACATATACATATACATATACATATACATATACATATACATATACATATACATATACATATACATATATGTGTGTGTGTGTGTGTGTGTGTGTATTCCTCAACAATTTCTATATTTTCTTTTACTTCCCCTGTCTCTGAAGCCAAGAAAATCTTATCTCATTCCCAAAAGAGTTATCCTCACCCTTGATTTCAAACATTTTAATTTTATTTTATTATATGAGTGTGAGTGTGTGTGTGTGTGTGCAAATGTATCCACTTATAGGTACATACTGAGGAAGATCAGGAATTGGGAGCCTGGGCTATTCCTTGACGATGGAAGATTGGTCCATTCAGTGAAGACTGTCTTAAAAAAACAAGGACATAAATTTGATTCCTATTGCCAATGATAAAAAAAAAGAAACAGAAGACATAAAACAAAGCACAGTAGTTTGTGCACTCCGGATGGTAAAGAATAAAGGAACTCAAGGGTTATCTGGTTGTTCAGTGTAGTCTAATGGGAGCTCACAAGGTCAAAAGACCGTGTCTTGAAAGCAGTTAAATTCCTGAGGGTGACACCAAAGGTTTTCCTCCAAACTCCACATATGTACATGTTCACACAGGCACAAATATGCAAATATACATATTGAACATTAAAATATAAAAATAATTATTTATAAGGGAAAGTATATTTCTCTGTATTTCAGTTGTATGTGAATCTAAATAGATAGCCCCACACTCCTGCCATCTCAAACGAGTAGAATTATTGTGAGATTTGGTAAGAATATATGGAATCCATTGGCATGCTCTCAAAGAAAATGTGTGAAGCTCCTCCAATTACCCTGTCATTATCAGCTCCATTTGACACCCAAGCAAAACTTTAAAAACTCTTCAAAACAACAAGAACAAAAGGAATTTTGATCTAGAAATGTGAACAAAGACATTATGAGTTTCTATGCTTGGATTATGGCAGTAATTTTGAGTTTTGTTGAAAATTGGGGTTGATGTTTAATTCAAGACCTGTACCCTCAGGAACCAGAGAAACATCAAGGAAGAATCAGTTGTACTGAGCTCAGAAAAATCATTGAATTGGGAAGTCCTAACGTCCTTTCCTAAATGTGACTATAATATATGCAAGTAGCATCTAAATCAGCATGTGATAGATAAAAAGTTTAAACCCTGAAAGCATAATCACACTGCTAAAACAATCTTGGTTTTTATAAATAGAAGTTGGTTCCTAAGAAAATTAGAAAAAAAAATGAAATGTCAAGACCTTATCCTCAGATTAAATCCTCTGTGTGGAAACATTGTCCAAGATGTGGAAAAGCTTAGTCACTCTAAGTCGAAGGACCCTCTGGGGCTTTGATGATCCTAAATGACTTCAATGGTCCTAAATGATAGTTCAATGACTTCATCTTTCTGTCAATTAGATCATCTTACATCTCTGTAAGGGCAGAAGAGAACATAAAAGTCTGAGAGTGGTTCAAATCCAAATACTAAAGTCATGTAAGATAACATTGATTTCTTCTAAAAAGAAAATGAAAATTTAAGATAAGTTTAATCTCAACATTTTAAAATTTTAATTGCCATATTTTTTTGGGTTAATAAAAATATCTTATTTGCTTTCTCATTAATCAGTGAAATGCAACTTCTGGTACATACCAATTATATGAACGATGACTTTACCATTTTTAAAATGTCTGAACAGTACAAAGCGGGACATAGAATGAGCTCTTTGGAAGGGAGGTTAAGAAGTTTTGTCACATAGCCAACAACTAAGGATGTGTTGGAGAATTTCACACAGATATCTGTATATCAAGAAGATAAATTGGGCAATCTTGACAAACTAAATGATTCTATACTTCTACTCTCCAGATATACTGTGTTTTCAATCTCAATTGAAAATTTGCCTAAAGGCAGCAGGTGCTGGGTAGTTCTTACCATGTGGTTTATACATGAACAGTTTTTGAAAGCACTGAGACTTGCCATTTTTGACCAGACATGTGTGATTTTGATAGAGAACTTTTTATGGAGACTAATATTGAGTGGAATGCATATTCCTAAATTTAAATTGACAAAACTTTTTAAAGAATATTAATGTGGACAATTATAATATAACAAAACTAGACCTCACGCTCCTGGACCTCACTCTCCTCAAAACAAGTGTTTTGTCTCTAGACTTAATTGAACTCAGTTTGGTGCAATAAACTTTTATGCAACATATTAAGTTTTGTGTATATTACAAGAAGTGCTTAAGGCAGGCTTTTTACGCCAGAGAGAGTTCCGAATCAAGTAGGGGAGAATGAAATTCAAACCCACACATACACTGCAAGATAGAACCATAATAACCTTAATAGATGCACCGCACATTACTGGATGATTAGTAATTAGTTTTTTGAAAATAATTATGTAATATGATTTATTTCTTTCTCTTAAATATGCATTCAAATTACATGGTAAAACCCGCTAGAGCTATAAGCACTTAGTGTCAATACACTTTACCTATAAAGATTAATGCCCCAAGTTATTCAGAAGTCTGATTGTGTATAGAGTGAATTTAAAGTAATATCAAGTAATTTAATCTCAACTCTTGTCTTAAGTTAAATCAAAATTAAAATATCAAATTCAACATTCTTTTAATTTCTAAGGAAGGTTTTTGAAGTTAAATATTGTACAGCTATAGCTGCAAAGAGAAAGCAGTGATTCATCTGTCATCCATTAGTTGAGACTGTAATACAAGGTCCAACTCACAATTTGACACATTAAAAACATATAATATTACAGGACCAGGCAATGTGTTTGAGTTAAACTTGGAAAAATCCTTGTATGTAAAAGACACATGGATATGCATATGTTTGCCTGCAGAAATGTGTAGTAGTTATTGTAGCTTCCATACTTAAAAGTGAATGTCCTCAAGGGTGATTTCCAAGCTGAGTCTGAGGGTTGAAGGATGGCATTTTCATTTCAAGGGGATGGGTTGAGGATTGGAACTTGGAAAGCATTCGGAAGCTTAAATTGTTGTCTACAAAGCTGTATTGTAAGGCAGAGGCCCTGAAGAGGTGAGAAAATCTTTAGAGATTTCCACTGCCTGTATCCAGTGAAAATTTTTTATGCATTTTTAAAAGACTGTAAAGCAATGAACACTATTATATCACGTACATTTAAATAAATTTATCTTAGGAAGGTACACACTGAGCATCTTCATGCTTTAGACAACAAACATTAAAAAAAATGTGAAGATCAGATTCACAAGAAAGCATTCTGACTGTTTACAGCCTGGGTTTAATATGAAAAATAGGGACAGGTTTAAAAAGTGCAAATGTGCACTTCACAACAGAATAAGAACTAAGCAAGAGGAAGCAAGTTACAATGAAGATTGGAGTGGCGACTGATAAGCTATGACTTGGTATATGACAGTTAATGATAGGATTGCTTTCTATAAGACATCATCTGCCATTGATAAAGAAAACTAGTGTCTTGTTCCATGAACAAACAGCAGTGTTTTAAGAAAAGGAGCAATAAATATTATAATAAAATAATGAGGTCATATACTGTTGGGTGGAACCTATTTTCGTTATTTTGCTAAATAGTCTTATTGTGAACTGCCTTCCAAATATGCAGGTTATAACCATAGGCCTAGTATACTATCAACCTTGGTCAGAAACCTTTCCTTTTGCAAGGGGAAGCAGTATATACATGGAACTCACAACTGATGAAAGTGCTGAAATAAATGACTGAGCGATCAGCCTAAAATGGGGCATCTTTATCAAGACCTTAACCAAAGATAGAGGAATATCAACAAAGAAGAGTTAGAAAGAAAGTAAGAATGTTCAAGGATTGGGAAGAGTGCTGCGACTTGCCAGATCTGACTTCTAAACACAACTCATGAAATCAGAGAAGGTGTAATTGTCTGTACAGGACCAGCCCAAGATCAAGTCAACTAAAATTACTACATGGAGAAAGGCGTTCAAGAGCACACCCCATCCCAAGTCCCCCAACTGAGGAGCTATAGGAAACTGAATGCTGCAACAGAAGGGAGAGTTGTTCTTCTTTGGTAATGTGGCAACAGAGATTGACTGTACTCCAGTGGGTGTCCTTTAACCCACGCCCATGTTGGACTAGAAGACATGAAGTTGGAGGGAAAATATTTGGAGGAGATCCAAGGAGACTTAAGATCTGATCATGTTTTAATATATAATATTTAATATATATATATTCATATAAAATTCTTTTTTTCTTTTTTTCTTAGATATTTTCTTTCTATACATTTCCAATGCTATCCCGAAAGTTCCCTATACCCTCCCCCTGCCCTGCTCCCCTACCCACCCACTCCCTCTTCTTGGCCCTGGCATTCCCCTTTACTGGGGCATATAAAGTTTGCAATACCAAGAGGCCTCTCCTCCCAGTGATGGCCAACTAGGCCATCTTCTGCTACATATGCAGTTACAGACACGAGCTCTGGGGTTATCATATAAAATTCTTAAAGAATAATTTTTGATCAACTCTATCAGTTAACACATAAATTATCTCACTCTTTCAATACATACACAAACAGATCAACAGAAACTCGTTAAGCAATTTCAGTTTGTAGAGTGATCCAAAACATTTAAACCTGATCTTAATCTCTTCAGAAGCACGTAAAGAAAATAAGCCTATCAGACATCAAAAACATATGAGCAAAATAGGCTGCTAGGGAAACATGTCTACATTAACATTCAAAGAATAGAAAACAAAGGCAGACATCAAGAAAGTGCTGTTGTTCCCATGAGAAAACTATGTGCAGTGAGTTCCAGTGGTTTTCCACTGACGCGTACAGTTAGTTATGTAAACATTCCTCAAAGCTAAATGTACCATCTTCCAAAAAATTCTTATCGGAGTTAAGTGAGAGTCTGCCAGAATCTATAAAAAGCAGAAGCTGCCCCCCCTCCCCCTGATTCATGAGAAAATGAACGATTAGTCAGGAAGGAAGCTGGATGGTATCTTCATCCACTTTGAAGTCTCACACTGAGGGCTGAAGGATCAGGAGCAGAGGAACTGGGTGGTCCAGGTGCCGTTGTCAATTCTTGATTTGATTGAAAATGCATGTTGGAGACAAAGGAGCATTTGGAATTGAGTCACTGCAGATGGTACCAAAAAATGTGTTTTCAGAGCTGGACTTTCAAGACATGTAGACTGATGGATACATAAGGGGAGAAAATAATGTTTCATAAAAAAAAATAATATTTTTAAAGTTATAATGTTCAAGATTTTTATTCTTTCTACTACTAATTGATAAAATTTTCATTTATTCTTGTTATTTACATTTTTAAAATTATTTTTCTGTAGTAATTTTGAATGTTACTTTTTAATTTAATTTTTTACACTCCATAGTCCATTCCCCACCCCCATCCACCCTCCGACTATGCCACATCCCACATCTCTTCCCCACCAAACACTGTCTCCACATGGATGCCCCCACCCCCAACTCCATCTGACCTAGAAACACCCTATCGCCTCCAGTCTCTTGAGGGTTAGTTTCAACATCTCTGGATGATCCTCTACTGTATGCATGTTAGGGGCCTTGTATCGGCTGGTGTATGCTGTATGTTTGATGTTCCAGTGATTGAGAGATCTTGGGTCCAGAATAATTGAGAGTGTTAGTCCTCATGCAGGATCACCCTTCTCCTCAGCTTCTTTCAGCCTTCCCTAATTCAACAACAGCGGTCAGCTGCTTCTGTCCATTGGTTGGGTGCAAATATCTGCATCTGACTCTTTACAATACTTGTTGGGTCATTTGGAAGGCAGTATACTAGATCCCTTTTTGTGAGCATTCCATAGCCTCAGTAATAGTGTCAGACCTTGGGACCTCCCGTTGAGCTACATCCTACTTTGGGCCTGTTGCTGGACCTTCTTTCCTAACCCTAACCCTAACCCTAACCCTAACCCTAACCCTAACCCTAACCCTAACCCTAACCCTAACCCTAATCCTAATCCTGAATGTTTCTAATTAACTTTGCAGTTTTCATGGCATTTGCACACAGGTTTGGTTTGCCTATGGCTGTGTCCTGTTTTAGAATAAAAGACATCCTTTTATATCTCAAAATATTACAGAAAAACAATGACAAGAGTTGGAAGTCTAAAGTTTCAATTCTATATGCTGCTTTAAATGGCTCTAATTAAAGGAATGAAATGCATGCTATATTAAATTAGATATGTCTAAATTCTGAAATTAATTTGACAACTATAGGGTGATGGAAAATAAACTTGTCTGAATTTTTATACTGGAAAAATAATAACTGGGTGGACAAAGTTGTCTTTACAATTCCTTACATGCCAACTTTATGATGAGACAGCCAAAAAAAAGTCTAATGAAGCCTCAAATTGCATTTGCAAAATTATAGTGGCCAAGGAAAGAAAGCAATAATATTCTGGCACTACTTTCTGTCCAAACCACATCTAGAGCTAAGTGTTAGCACTAGGCCTCCCTTGACTGTTAATTGCCATACACCCTGAGGAATAATCACTTGCAAAGAACTGTAGAAACTATTCATAGCATCCCAAAAGATACTAGAAATAGTTCTAAAACATTATTGTGCTCTTTTACCTAAAGGTAGAAGAGTTTCATTTTTTAAAATATTTTTTATTATTACGTATTTTCCTCAATTACATTTAGAATGCTATCCCAAAAGTCCCCCATACCCTCCCCCCCACTTCCCTACCCACCCATTCCCATTTTTTGGCCCTGGAATTCCCCTGTACTGGGACATATAAAGTTTGTGTACCCAATGGGCCTCTCTTTCCAGTGATGGCCGACTAGGCCATCTTTTGATACATATGCAGCTATTAAAAAGAATGAATTTATGAAATTCCTAGGCAAATGGATGGACCTGGAGGGTATCATCCTGAGTGAGGTAACACAATCACAAAAGAACTCAAATGATATGTACTCACTGATAAGTGGATATTAGCCCAGAAACTTAGTATAGTGAGATATAAGTTACAATTTGCAAAACACATGAAACTGAAGAAAAACGAAGACCAAAGTATGGACACTTGGCCCCTTCTTAGAATTGGAAACAATCACCCATGGAAGGAGTTACAGAGACAAAGTTTGGAGCTGAGACAAAAGGATGGACCATCTAGAGACTGCCATATCCAGAGATCCATCCCATAATTAGCCTCCAAAGGATGACACCATTGCATACACTAGCAAGATTTTGCTGAAAGGTGGAAGAGTTTCATAACAGCCATCCGAATGTCTTTTCATTATAGAGGGAAGAGGATTTCTATATGCTTTTGAATTATGAGTAATAATGCTTTGGGATGAACTAAAGAGACAAAGAATTAGGTTGAACTAAGGGGGGGGGTACTTTGTATAACTAAACATTTCATCAATGAATATTTTATGGAACAATGGCAAATGTTGAAAGATGTCCAAGATGGAGATTTAGGAATACCTGCAATATACACCTGATTCAGCATTCACTGCCTCATCAAATCTCAGTGTTACAAAGTTGAGAAGAGTGAAATCTGGTTACACAGCTTGAAATCAGCACTCTTCAGCTCAGAATCTAGTCTTCCTTTGGAGAGGCATTTGGCTAGCATCCCTGGGTATTGTTATACATGCAGCAGCGAAAGAATTTCATCCTTCTAAATTCAGAAGGTGATAATTGTGGAACTGGATACAAAATGGATTTACAAACAAAGTCTTAAAGAGATGACATATGCAGTGTTAGTAACTCTAAGAAGTATTTTTAGAGGTGGCACGGGAAGAACAAAGGCAGAACAAGCATTAGGAACGAGTTTTTACAGTCGCTGTGGAAGGGAAACAGTACTAAAGAAAACGATCTAAACACTGTTAAAATATTATGGGATCTGCTACTGCTAAGAGAAAGAACAACTCAAGAATGGGAATATTTTTGTCCTTCCAGAGATAGACAAATTAGAAGCAAGTAAAATTCAAATCCAGAGTTGTTGCATGGGCTGACTGCAGTTAGACTACCTTTGAATCTTTTTTTTTTTTTCTGTTCTCTTCAGAGCTTTAAAGCCTCCATGAGATCACAGCTTCTGTAAACTTAACATGCTCTATCCTGTAATGTAGCGGTAGGCTAACGATTCCTAATTTAATCATAAACGTAAATTATGTTAATTCCTGGGGCGCTTAAGATTCTTTTCAGATCGGTGGCCCTTTTGATATTCATTTCATTAACCCTTGAGTTTGATGTTTCTGCTGAAATAATCCCATTAAAATATTCAGTAATAACAAGGCTCTGATAATCATCTTATAAGAATTTAACCATCAAGCATTTCAAAGTATAATGGCTCTGAAATTTATAATACTTCAAAATATCTTTAATTGCTATGAGAATCTTTAATAGGCTTTCATAGATATTTCAGTTCAGGGAAAGATTTTTTTTTTCCTGTTAGAAAAGCTCCTTAGAAAGGTTTCCATTTCAATGGTTTAGGAAAGAATAAAGTAAGACTCCATACTTATATCTCTCTGGATGCCTGGAATGCTGGGTGTGTGCTCCTGGGTGTGTGCTCTTGGGTGTGTGCTCCTGGTATGGTAAGGGCCTCCTTATGATTTGTATGTTACTTTACATTAAATGAAATTTGTTTCTTGTTTGGCAGCTATTTGAGAGGAAAGCCTGTGTGTCATTCAATCCTGTGTGCTGATGAATGTACATATTAACCTGTGGGCAGTTACACATAGTACATAATAAAAAGCCTTGGAATATAAACACTTTTAATTTAATGACCATTTTCCATTAAATATTACTGGCAACATTCTGCTTCTTTGTAGTTACCCATCAATGTTAAAAATCCTATTCCACCATTGATTTTCCTATAATCTGAGTGAAGTAGTACTTTTCCATAGTCTTGGTTAAAGGTGTTGATGTAAATTTTAAGTCAGTTTAGGAATTAGTTATCGAATAAAGTTTACAAAAAAATAAACATATTTATGATCATTGAACCAAAATGAATGCATATATTAATAACTCCTATATATGCACATATATTTGTTTTTATTAAAACATATATGATCAAATGTGTATATAAAATTATGCACATATGGAAAATAAGGTCATATATTTATATTCTTGAATATTTTCATAAATGTTAAATGAATGAATATTTGGCATCCTAGGTTTATTTATGTATACATATAGCAAATAGTTACACATAAAATATTACATTTATGTTTACATATATTATTATCAAATTTCATTGTGTGTTTATGCCTATATATACAAAAAACATTCTTGTCCTAGTATAGCTTCTAATAGAAGGAAAAGATACCTTCTTAATACTAAATACAGTTGCAACAGTGAATAATATTTTCTGCAAAAAAATAATGATCACTACAAAACAAAGTAAAAAATTTGTAAGGTAGAAATTAGGACATCAATTTTAGGATGGCCTCATATGTTACTTTGGATGAAGGAAGAGTATCAGTCTCTCTCTCTCTCTCTCTCTCTCTCTCTCTCTCTCTCTCTCTCTCTCTCTCTCTCTCTCCCTCTCTTTCTCTCTCTCTCCTTTCGTTGTCATTCAGAAGACTCTCTCACCCATGGACCTGATATCCAAAGAAGAGAACAAAAACAAAGAAGGTGGTAAGAAGCTAGCTCTGAATAAGAATGATGTAATAGTGCCTCTCTCAACTGGCACATAAAAAGCTACACACATAGCAAGTTTGAGAAAAAAAAAGTGTACCAAGAACATGAACTAGGAAAATAAAAATAGGTGTAGACAAGAATAAAGCAGAGAAATGGTTCACAGATTTCAGACTACAGTGACCTTATAAACTAACAGAGTCAGTTGGATAGCACCAGAAAAAGAGATTTATATGCTTATTTACCACCACAGGAAAGTACTTGAATATGTTTTTCATGTTAATGTGGATAAATTGTAGGAAGTTGGACAGCATTTCTCTGCCTATCTGTGATCATTTGAGTATGTTTGGCCCATGAGAATTAGTACTGTTAGGAAGTGTGGCCTCATTGCCAGAGGTGAAGCCTGGTTAGAGGAAGTGTGTCACTGGGAAGGTGGAGCTTTGAGGTCTCATGTATATGCTCAAGTCTGGACAGTTGGATTCAGAACGTCCTCCAGGCTGCTGCAGATGGCAGTCTCCTCCTGATTGCCTTGTAATCAAGATGTAGAACTCTCTGCTCCTTCAGCACCATGTCTACTTACATGGTGCCAGCTTCTCACCATGATAATAATTGGACTAAACCTCTAAAACTGTAAGCCAGCCACAACTAAATTTTTTCATTTAAACAAGTATCCTTGGTCATGTTGTCTAGTCACAGCAATAAAACCCTAAGAGAGTACCTAACTTAACACTAGCATAATTCTTAAGAAATGTTAAGTATGGTTAAACAGTTATCTACTATGGCAAAGAATTCAGAAGTATTCCTCAAAACATAGTTGAATATGGTATTCATCTATTTGGTGTATCTATAATCTGATTATTCTTTCCGACTTCTGACTTACAACATTTGAAATGTAGATAAAGAAAATATCCAATAAAAAAGAAAATAAAAAGATTTTTTGAATTGAGAATATTTTCTATTCCAATAATAAGATTTTCATTAACTTTAACTTTGGGTAGATCTTTTTCTTGATCAATAAAAGGACTCAATTGAAGTCTAATTTGTTGAGAGTCCTGCCTCCTCTACATAGTGAAACAGAGTTTCAAGACAACCAGAGCTGCATTTTGAGACCCTGTCATAACACCTCACAAACACACAACTAAAACAAAGGAAATCTTTATTGAGCCAAGTCTTCAAAATATATTACAATAAATAATTACATACAGTAGAAAAGACATGCCTTGGTCAAACAAGTTAATGGTACATGACATCCTGGTTACAACTCTGAAAGCTAGAATAATACTAGTGGTCATGAGCAAGCATCACGGAAATGGGCTAAGTGCTTTCTTGGGTGAATAACATCACTGAAGATGAGACAAAATGATTAATGTTGACAGTGACTGTAGTTGCAGAGGATAGTCACTTGAAATTTAAATTTTTTGTAGTGACTCTATTTTATGAAACTTCTATATTTTTGTTGTTGTTGTTGTGCTCATTCTATTTAAACTTCCAGTATTCCTTACGAACAACTTCCTGACCTAGTTAGAAGGAAAAGGGAATGGGCAGAATTATCCCTTTTATGTCTAAACTTTGAATTTCCTCTAGAGATATTTTTTACTTGGGGATTTGTTTTGTTTGTTTGTTTGTTTGTTTGTTTGTTTTTTTAGTTTAGTTCTTTGTTACTTTGATAAATCAGTGACCAAAAGCAACTTGAAGAGAAAATGGTTTATTTTGGCTTATAGGTTACAATCTGCTTACAAAAAAAAGGAACTGCAAAACAGTGTGGAGAACAGTGCTTAAGTTGAGTAGTTTCTATAGCTTTTAAAAGCCTTTAAAATAAACAAAAGATAGAATATTTTCTAATTGAAAGCCTCTCTCTTGGTGATTGTCTTCAGAATTTTGACTCTCCCTCCCTCTGTTCTTTCCTTTCCTCTTTTGCTTACATATACATTAAAACCTGAAAATTTTCTTCAAGAACAAAAAAGAATGAATTACAGAAAGGAAGGAAGAGAGGGAGAGAGGGAAAAAAAGAGGTGGCAGAAAGAGAGAGGGACGGAGGGATAGAGGGACAGTGAGAGGGAGGGAAAGAGAGAGAGAAGATGGGTAAGAAAAGCCCTGATACTTCAGTCTTCAATTCACACTGTTGCCCATATTTGGTTGACAGGTTTTTGTTCTCAGTAAATGTCTCACCCATTATTATTATCATGTACACATTTTTAAGACTTTATTTGTTTATTTTATTAATGTTCATGTGAATGGGTATGTGCCCATGAGGAAAGGTGTCAACAAAGGCCAGAACAGGGCATTTGATTCCCTAGAGCTAGATTTATAAGAGGTATAAGGACACTTGATGTAAGATCTGGAAAGTCACCTTTGTTCTACAAGAAAAGAGGCTCTGGGCCACTGAATCATCTCTCCAGGACCAGCTCTATGCTCTTGTGTCTCATTTTTTGGCCCTTAGAAGGTCAGATGTAGAGCTTCCTTAGAATCTAGAAGTAGAAGGAGAACAAAAATCATCATAGGATAGGCCACTTAAACTTTAATATTGCATCTTTATACAGTGATGGATGGTAAGTGATTTTCTGGGATTCTTTTCGGGTTTCCTCTGATAGGGTCTACTTCTTCTACTATACGTAATAACAATAATTAGTGCATAAAGAGGACCTTACAGCATGGTTTATAACTGCTGAAAGCACTTACTACGTGTTAAATGGCTGCATTAAATCATTAGTCACTGGGGCAGAAACTGACATGATGGGTTACCAGATGACTATGATACATGTGGGAGAAATGGCCAAGACAGCTCAGGATTTACTCTCCTAGCCTCGTCACTGCTCCTTTCAGTCAGAGTTTGTAAGGAAATACATTCAAATAACTGTCTTAAAGAATTCCTTCACTTTGAAGGAGGCAAAAGGTGAGAGATTATATTAGCATGACAGCAAACCTTTCTGTAAATTTTGCCATCCATGGCATCCAATGTCTGGTTACGTTTTCTAAAGTGTTTTAAAAGAAAAGAGGTGAGTGATGGGCTAGGTCTACAGAAATGATTCCTTCGCTCTTCATTACAAATGTTCTTCATGCTGTCTCCCATCAGCGCTATCTTGGAGAACTTTCTTGAATGAAGACAATGCAAGATTCACATTGTTAGCTATGAAAAATAGTCATATTTGATTTTAAAAATGTTTTCAGAAATGGATGATATAAATAATATTGTTTTAAATTATATTATTTTGTATTTGAAATTACATAGATACATATAATCAGAGTTGACTCTCTTAAGATATAGATATCTAGAAGACCTCTTAGATTTCCCTATGTTTCCCGGCAACTGTCTTTAAAGTGCTAGGGAATTTTACATCTATCATGATATGTAGCCATTTGGAGAATCATTTAATGTGCTGACAATAGAATACATAGTGAACTTTGTATTTGAAAACAAAAATCCCATTATATATATCAAATATCAAATATAGTCATGATACAATGCCTCCATTAAGTTAGAATAAATTAACTTTAACAATAATGCATCACTGAAATACATTTAGAAACAATCATTTTAATATGATATTAACATAAAAATGTATTATTGAATTATGCATGATAAGTGTGCCCTGACCTATACTCAGTATAATAATAAACCAACAAAAGCTTTCAGAGCACAAAAGCTTATTTTAATTACCTATCATAATTTTTACATGCTTTTTTTGAATTTACATAGCATTTTCATACAATATAGCAAAAAAAAAACCCACAAAAAACAAAAAAACAAAAATGAGACATAAGTTTCAAATAGGCCATGAAGACAGGATAAATTTGACATAATGTAGAATGTAAATGTAACTATTATTTGACAGATGTAATTGTTGTTGTACAGAATAGATTAACCCTTTCTTGCCTTTCTTGGATGATGGCTGGCTGTTTCAACTCAGCTATTCTTGCCCAAGATATCCTCCAAGCTGATTGATTCAAACTGACTTCCCTGGGCTTCTGACTGAATTGCTCTGCTTGGTCACAAACTAACTCTGGCCATCTGTTATTTTCTTCTGGCTTCTTCTCATTTTCTCTCTTCACCTGCATCATCTCTCTGTAAAATGATTCTGGTAAAACTGTCTTTTCTGTGACTCTCTCTCATTATGCTTCTCTCTTAAGTCACCTCTCTCTCCTACACTGTTCTCATGAGAGTTGGGCTTATCCTATCTCTGCCTCATTCTGTCAAATCTTTCTCTGATTCATCAATTAGATGTCACTTTCAACCATCACTGCTTCTTTCTACAAAATAAGCCTACCTTCACTGTAGGGATTAAAGGTGTGTGCTAAGGACATGTCTCTATTCCAGCCAGATCACACAGAACTAGAGGACCTTTGGATGTGATCCTTTGCCAGAGCAGCCATGTTGCTGGATTAAAATCCCTCTACAATAGAGTTAGGTTTGAATCCTAACTTTTTTTTTCTAACTGTGGAATTATAGACAAGTTAGTAACATCTCTAAAGTTTCTCGGAAAAACAACCCTAATTAAAACAACCCTAATGGACCATATTAAAGGTGTGTTATGATGCTCTCTGTAAATCTTGGTTCATAACCCACTGCCAATATTTTAGAGCTCTTCTCAATTTAGTTAGCGTGTAACAAGTTTCCCTCTATATCTTTTAAAATTAGCTTATCCTGCATCCTAAAAATAACTAAATAGTAGATTCATTTAATTTTAAGTCTAGTAGCTTGAACAAATCATATTAATTAAAATGAATATAAGCCTAGGAGTGCATGCTTATAGAAATCTGGGCCTTCAATGTGAATTGTATTTTGCAACAGCACTTTGATTGGTTTTATCCTGGCTTCTCGGTCATTCTTTGTCTTCTTATTAACATAGAAAGTCATTATTTAATAATTTATTCTTTCATATATTATATTGCAACTGCAGTGTCCCTTCCCTCTCCTTGTCTTCTCTCAACTCTCATCTCATCCTTCCATTTTAAAGCTATTATCATTACTCCAAACAAGTCTGCATTTGAACTGTTTATATATTTAATGCTATGTCTAATTGAATATAATTTATGACCAAAGGCTACTTAATTAATTTTTCCCTAATGGCTCATAAGTTTATAGAATAGAAGTTATTGGATTTTATTTCTTTTATCATGCATTGTATTTTAAATATTTACCAACAATATTTAAATATAGACCAACAGTAAAAAATAACGTTTTGTTATAGAATTTTTACTTGTATATAATTCGTTATATTTACCCAAAATTATGCTCTACATAACATATTCCTTTTCCCAAATATTTCTTTCACTCTTTATTAAAATTATTCTGATTATTTTAGTTGATTTTGTTAACTCTGATGAAAGAAAGAAAATTCACAAGCTGAAAATAATCCACCATATGTAATAAACAAACCAATGGAGGTGCATTAATAAACTGGCATTAAATAAGCCTAAAGTATGGAATTTAAAAATAGCACAGAACTCTAAATTCATTACTTTCTCTCCTCCACTTTGTTTCATATAGTGAAACACATAAGCTCAGAGCAAGCCAGGGATTTATTTTATCAGTTGAACAATCTCAGGAGAAAGGGTTGAGTGTTGAGCTCTAAACACCAGAGCCATGCCTGATTGATCCTTGTGCCTATTGTCACTTTATTTCAAGTAGTCAGAGAGTGAAATTGAGTAGGCTCAGACCATCCTGAGCTACAGCAGCACGAAAATGTTGTCATCACTGGTTGAAGGAAAAGAGGAGATGAAGGATACCAGCAGAGTATACCATAGGTGATGTAAACACTACCATGTAGACACTTTGACCTTAATACATCCATTTTCACACATTGAACAACATATGGTCATTTTTCTGAGTCCCCTAGTGTGCCAGGCATTCAGTTCGTCATTTTGAAAAATCAAGCACAATTTTGCATGTAAACATTTTTAATGATCTTCATTCCATTTATATTATACCATTTCTACATTATTAAGTGCATTGGTGCATTTTTTAATCTATAAAGACTAATAAATCTAAGAGAGGGCCACTAGAAATTAATTTAGGAAGTGTAAAGAATAGAATACAGATGAATTGAAAGTACAGAGAATAATGAGGACAGAAATACTCAGGTGAATAGAAGAGTGATAGAAATCAGAAAAGAGGGAGACAACGGAAGCCCTCACTAAAATAAACAGTGCACAAAGAAGCTCTGATAGTTATTATGTATGTCAAAGAGGCTTCAGAGGCATCCAAAATAATACAAACTGAAGACACCACATCTTTTGATTATAGAGCATGGAAAAGTCTGTTTTGAGCTGACCAAGAAATTCTCCCTGCTAGTTAGCTTTCACAGAGCTTGAAGGTGCTATATCAGCTTCTAAGGACACACAAGCATCAGTGATTTTATCTAGCACTTCACCCTATATGCTACAATACTACCTTTCCAGGCAGGATTTACAGTAGTGGTAATACCGTTTATTGAGGAAACCAATCAGTCTGATGATTGATTCTGGACTCTGTTCCACAGGTAGAAATTCATGCCTGGTACTGGAAATGCGGCTAAAACTGATGGCTCAGTAAGTTGTGCCCTACAGCAGAAATTCTGATGGTGACTTTTTAAAAAATGATCATCGTGACCATGTAGCTTCTTATGATTTATGTTTGTACCCAGAAATTTATGTTGTTTTCAACCTTGTTCATAGAAACTTCTAATTGCACGGGGCAATAGTTTTAGTGGAAAGATCATTATTCTTGATAGTATTAAGATTACGTATGAGTGCTTGGCTATACATGGGATGCCTGCATCAATATTGCCCTTACACACAAGGTACAGGAAGCAGCTCAGGAGAAAGGGCAGGAGGAATGTAATGGCCAAAGGAAGAGAAAGGGTAGAGAGACATTCTGTCCTCTTGATGTGGTATGGTTGTTCCACAAGTGAATTCACAGTAGTCATGGTTACTTATACAAAACCTTCACAAGGTTAAAATGCTTAACAATTCTAGAATGAAAAGGGAAATATTTCTCAGGTCCCACTCTGGACTAAGGAGCCACTGGCATTTGATTACTGTTGGGAGAAGGAGAATTACTTTTCTTTAACAATGTGACCCATGGTAGTAGTATTTATGCTTTGGTGGCTGACCCCATACATATGTACAGCACTAATTGGACTCAGTTACTTGAAAATCAATTGATTAACTAAAATTAGAAAGGGAAAATATAAAGTTTGTAGAGAGATGTGAAGAGAGGCCTTGAGGAGAGTTAGAGAGCAGAAGAAATGGTAAATTTGATAAAGATTCATTTTATACATGCGTGGAAATTTCAAAGAAGAGTTTATAATAACAACAACAACAACAAAAAGCTCATTAGAAGTTCAATAAAAGTAAGCTCCACTATGGGTTGACTAGCTATAAAGTGGTCTAGTGGTCTTTGCAGTTATTACTTTGAGGGAATCCAAGTGTCAGGGCCAGTATCTCTCCTTCTGAGTGAGTCCAAATAGAATAGAACCTGGTGTTTACTGTTTGAGAGTTTGAAGTAAGAGCAATGATACTTTCAGTAGGATAATTTGATAATTTCCAGTTAACATTCCCATTTCCAATTATTCTCCCATAAACACTTTACAATCTCTGTTTTCTACATTGTTGATAGTGCTCCCAGGACGAGTTCGATGGACTGATTGGATTCATTTCTTTCACAGAATGAACCTGCTGTGTTCTAGAACAACAGACTACGAGTGCCTGTTTTCAGTGTGAAACCTGGAAAGGTCTGAGCCAAATTCTCTACTGACATTCTCTGAAGACTGTGATTTATGTCCCTGGTCCAATGTTAACTTTTTTATCTCTCATGAATTGTCTGCCACACTTCTCTGAGTCAGTTCACCCATCACTCTGTGGCTATTTGAGGGGAAAGGAACCACAAACGTTATTTCAACAAAAGAAAATTTAATCCAAAGCACTTATTACACAGAAGCACGTAATCATCATAATTTCTAGGACTTAAGTAAAATAAAGCTGAGGCACTGACAATCTAGAGGACCAGGGAGAGAGTGCAGAATACCAAAGCTCACAGTTCTTGAATAAGGAAGGTACAGGTACCTTTATGGAAGAATGAGTCAGTGCCTCTAGAGGCTTGAACGAAGCTATACTTTCTCCAACAGTCCAGGCTGGAAGGTAAGAAACTGTCAAAAAAAAAAAAAAGACCTAGAAAAAGTTAAAACCAGTAATGACAGATTTAATGTTGGGATCATATTATAATAGGGAAAAATTGAACTGCGTGACTCTTGTTATCAAACATTAAAGACAGAATTTACAGATAAACAGAGGGTTAGTCAAGGGAAGACCATTAAGAAGAATTGCCAAGGATGGAGAAAATTTGGCAGAACTCAAGAGAAAAATTCTGAGGGAAGTCACTCTTTGTGGATGACACACTTCCTGGGAGATTTAGGGGGATGGAAAGTTAGCTCAGGAGCTGATAACGATCAAAAAGGAAGAGAGGACAGTGGCTGTAACAATCCAGGACACTTGCTGCAGTACAGCCATAGGAGATGGATTTGGGTCCCAGAAGTTGAGGTCACATAGGGAGGAGGATTTGGAGGAGTTAACAAATTCAGTGGAGGAACAAATTTGTCAGAACATATAAGAATTTCTCTGCCTCTTCTCCTCTCTCCCTAGTGCCTATTATGAAAGACAGGATGTCAGAAGACCTTCATGACACATGGAGTTGGCAGAGATCCAATCCCAGCATCATCGGGCAGAAGGGATTATGGTACTGAAATCTCAGAAATAAGAAAATAAATGATCTGCAAAAGTAACTATAGGCATCCAACAAATTTTAATTTTTCAAAACTAGACTTAAACGCTCTAGGAGTTCACCTCACATTTGTTTTCATTGTGTTGAATATTTTTAAAATGCCTTTAATTGTTGTGGGTGTGAAGAAGAGAAGATAAACTCTATTATTGAATAGTCAAGCGAAGTCTATTAACCTCAGTATTCTCACCAAAAAAATAACGACAATAATCAAGTCTGATTTTTGAGCTGTTTGTAGTGACTGAAAGTTTACAAATGTATAAAGAACTTTCTACCATGCCTAGAACTACAGTAGGTTTGGTCTTAAGAAATGCTATGCAATTGAGAAGCTCAGGAGTTTCAATTCTTCTGTATTACTGCAAATAACAATACTGCAGTAGTAATCACTACTTTTGTTATTACTGTCAAGGTAAATAGCTCTCCCTGGTGCCAGGGCTAATCTAGGTATTGTATCTCCAGTGGGGAGTTGTGAGGTTCAAGCCACTCATTCCTCCCAGCTTGCATGTCAGATGGGAGCTATTACACTATCTACCATCGAAATGAGGAAACCAATATACACGGAGACCAAGACTCCTCCCTGACTTGGTCAGGAAAGTGATAAAACCAGACTGAGTCTAAGCCATTTGGCTCCAGTGTCTGGATCTAACCACTTGAGTCACAGATAAACTCCACTCATTAGTAACATAGCAACAGTCGTTACAGTTACTAGAGTTTCTTTTTATAAGATTTATGGGAGAAATTACATTTTAGAAAATCAGTATTATTGGAAACATAACCAGCAGAGGACCAAGTGTAATTAATATTTTTCTCAAGTATTAAATTTGAATCCCTTCAAACTTGCATATATTGCTTGCTTAAAATCTCCAAAGAATTGTTTTTTATAATCGTCTATTTCACTGAAAAGTGTACAAAGCTATTTTCTAATTTTAAATAATTGGAATAATAGTGAATGGCAGATAAATTTCTTTACATGTACTCTTATTATATATCATCCATAATACAATATGTAGCTAGAATGGAAGTGGTTTTCTTCCAGTGAAATATCAATTAGTATGATGAATTTTCTTTACTTATGTTATCTCTTACATGTGCAGAATCTTCCAAAAAACTTTATCATGTATTTGTATATGCATACTAATATCTGAATTTACATACTAATCTTGAATTGCTGTGTCCAGACCTTGGTAGAAATAAAAATAATGATTAGTCTCATAATATCATTACATTATACTTGAAATTGAACATATAATATTTACTCAGGCCATCTGAAAACTTCTTCCACCAATGCTATTATTCTGCTTCACAGCTGAGACTCCTACATGTAGGAAGATTTGAATAACATCTCAGTAGTTCAGAGTGTAGTCCCATATGTGAACTACCTATTGATGGTAACAATAATGATGTCTTACTTTTAGGAATTGATTTAAAACATTTATAACTTTCAAAGTACTCCCTCATACTGAGTTCAAAATTTTTAGCAAATTGAAATATTGAGAAGTAATAGAATATATAAAAGTAGTTTACAAATAAAATACATAATTATAAATTGTTCTAATTTCATTCTCATTACTGTAATAAAATACCCTACCCAAAAGCAATTTAGGGGAGGAAAGATTGGCTTTTCTTATTTGGCTTATAATTCTGTGTTGCAGTTGTTCTTTGAGTCATAAAGTCATGTAGCTGGTACCATTACAGTCATACTTTTGACAAGAGGGAACAAATGCATGCTACTGGTTTCTAGTCTTCTGTCTGCTTCCATCTACCTTTAGCCTATGTGGTGTAGATCAAGAACCCCCTGATAAAGAATGATGCTGCCCACAATGCCACAATGAATTGGGTCTTCTATATCAATTTACAATGATGACAGGCACCCCATATATGCACTCATAAGCCAATCTGAAGTAGGCAATTATTCTATTGAAGATCTTACATTCTGGTTATGGATTGTGTCAAGTTGACACTTGAAACTAACTGGCACATGTATCATTGTGATAAGGATTTAACCAACAAAGAGGAGTCAAAGTCTCACAGAGTGTCTCTGTGAATTCACTACCCATGCAGTCACCGTAGGAGTTGTTTCCTCCATCCACACATAGATCTCCATGGAGACATAGCTGACTGGCTCATTCATCAAAGTTGATGTCACAGTGGTCTCCAAGGAATGCAGGTGTATGGTCACAGAAGTAAGCCCAAGATCATCCTCACATGTGGCACCAAGTAGACACGACTGGGATCCACTGCTAACAGCTATATTTGCCACTGCTAACCTAGATACACACGAGTTCTGTGTAAAATGGGCATCAATGAGTAAAGTTAGTAACCTCTGTCAGTTTTGGGGATGAGATGGGATGTACCAAGCTGTCCTGAGAGAATCAATAGGAACACATTGCATGACTGCCTCCTCCTTCAACTGCTTTGGATCCTCAGGTTATGTTTGTATCTGTCACCTTGGATTCACAGACAGGAGCCTTGCATAATTGTCCTCTGAGAGGTTCTACATACCAGATGATCGCAACAGATACGGAGACCCACACCCAAGTCTTAGACCAAGCGTGGGAAGTCTTGTAGGGGAATTGGAGTAAGGATTGAGGGACCTGGAGTGGATAAGAACTCTTCAAGAAGACCAACAGAGTCAACTAAACTCGGCTCCCAGAGACTGGACCACCAACCAAAGAGCATGCCCAGGCTCCCTGCACATATGTAGCGGATGTGCAGCTTGGTCTTCATGACCTGCACTGACTTGATGTGCCAGGATGGATTGGTACCTGGAGGGACCTCCCGTTTCTCAGAGATGAAGGGGACAGGTTGTAGGGAGGGGCTGTGTGAGGGGGGACTGGAAGTAAATTGGAGAGCTGCTATTGGGATATGAAGTGAATGAATGAGTGAATGAATGAATGAATCAATCAATCAATCAAATAAATGGAAAAAATGAAAAGGCACATTCAGACACATCCTATATGCAATTACTAATACCTGCCGGATGTTCTATATTTACTTACACATAGTCATACAGTGTTTAAACATTATGCTCATACTGCTAGAATAAGCTATAACTGTTTAAGCTATTCATATACTAATATACCTCCTCACCATGTAGCTCACTCAGAAAGAATCTGTGATGATTTGTTTTAGATCTCACCTTGACTTATCAGTGGATATCTGGATCCATGTTCTCCTTCGTGTTTTCTCGGACAGAGATTAACATTTATACTTGATAATATTGCTGCTTTATCTAAAAAGTTTGCATGTTTATAATTCCTCATATCCGGCTGTTTCAGATGTGTATACAGGTTTATCCTATCACTGAAATCAAACTGAACATTTTCTCTCTTGGTCTTGAGGCTTATTGTCATGGAAGTAAAAATATATCACTAAGACTTCTCATTCTCTGATTTACTAATTTATTTTGTAGCTCTTGAAGCATGGCAGTCTCATCTATGAACCAAATGCTTAAAATATGCCTTCCTCTATAAAATATCTATTATATATATATATATTATATATATATATATATACATATGTGACATATATGATATCATATATTATATACATATGTGATGCACTGTAGCTTCTAGCACATCTCGGATTCAATCAGTACTTAGGTTTTGCGCTATGACTATATTGCTGTTGCCACACCAACCCCAAGCCAGGCTGCCATCTTTGAACTGGCTAACAGAAGTACAGATTGCTTTTGTTTCTACATCCCTTTTCCTCCTCCTTTTTAAAATTTCTGACTGTGGAGCTCTACACCTTCATTACTATGCAGTTCTTAAGCAAACATGGGACCTAGAGGGGAAAGTAGCTATGAACTCACCCCTAATCCTCGACTTCCCAACATGGAAGTCATGCAGTCATTGAATAGACAAAAATTGTGCCTTTACTCTACCTCAGGCTTAGTGAGTAGTGTGTGCTGAAGCAGACAGGAAGCAGCACTGGGCAGGTCAAACCACTCCGAAAGATGCTGTCCTACATGTTTGATTTATCTTATGGCCTGTGGCATTAAGGGCTTTAAGCAGGCATATATTTTTTTAAAACTATATAGTACCAAAACACGAATAATCTTAAATTAGCAATTATCTCAAAAGTCCATATGTAATTATTGCAGTTTAATGACAACCTGTCCCACTAGTTCTTAAATGTCAACCACTTTTTAAAGAATGAGGGTCGTGAACATTGTTATGGTAATTATCCACTTCCTTTGAAAGAATTTCTCCCTAAGATCCTTTGTTCAGAGAAAAAAAAAAAAAAAGAACAGTGCTAATAAAATGTCAAAAGAAGGAAAACATCGTCATCAAAGCTAGAGAACTAAATAGTTATTCAAAGAATAGTAATAAAAAATGTATACTAAAAACTTAGCCATTTAACTCAGGTAATCACAGGCAGCTCCCAAGAGAGTAAAAGAAAAGCACCATCTTTTATTACAGTAAATATCATTTATTTTTTCCACATATCATCCTAAATAATAGTTTTCTATAAGCTATCCTAAGGCAGGTTTTGCCAGAAACAACGGATTTCATGATCTCCGTACTCCAAGATCCACTAATGAGAGGACTTAATACTTGCCAGGTCCACAGGAACCCCTGTGAACAGTCCCAGTGGAGGAATCAAAGTTGACCAAAAAAAAAAAAAAAAAAAAAAAAAAAAAAGACAGAATAGTTAAGTAGACGCTGATGGCTGACATGGGGTCTGTCTTCTGGAAGCATTATTTGTGGGTGGGGGCAGGGAATTAGGAGGTTAAGATGCAAGTCCATTAAATCTCAAGCAGGCACTTTACTCATCTCCAAAGCAATAAGCAGTCGGTTGTTTGGAAACCATCTGAAAAGCCAATGAAATGTGACAAATTACAGTTGCTTGAAAAGATAGAATTACCAGGCAAGAGGTCATGGGAAGTACACCGGTCCAAAGAATTGGGGATGTGCATTGACTCAGGGTTTGGCTGAGATGAACCCAGTGAAGCTTGGAGATACACTAATGTCAGAACAAACACAGGAAGCCATGTAGAGAAGAGGTAAGGGTGTGGACCCTGGAGCCAGACAGCCTGGGACTGAAGCTGGTTTCCTCTAGCCACTCATTTGGCTGTAGGTCAATCTTCCTCCTTTATCTGTTGTCTCCATTGCTACACATCTAAGGCAGGGGTAATGCCGAATGTGTTTGCCACAGTATAGGAAACAAGACCGTAAAACACGTAAGAGCCATGGTTGGCACGTGGCAAATACCAAATGCCAGCTATTTACCATTTATTAATTTTAAAAGCCATCTGCTAGAAGAGGAAGAGAATTTGAATTATTAAAGTGAGGGGAATCTGAAGAGACTGCTCCGAACTGTTATCTTTCACAATAAATTACATTCAGCTGTCAGTAAAATAACCAACAGGGCTTGCTGTTGCTGCTACCCTCACGGCCAACCTGTGAGGCAGGTAACTATTGTTATCTCCACTCATAGTAGTAGAACATAAAGATTATTCAAAGTCAGCATGAAAGTCCTAGGAGATACAGGCATTTACCCTGAACCACCTCTAAGCACAACAGACTCCACCGCCTCTATAACAAGTCCCAGGTTCTAGTCATTTATTAAGACTCTGCCCCAAGGAAATCAGGACATTAGCTGCGTATGTTAAGGAAGGTTTTTCTTTTTAATTACCAATCTGCTTAATTGATATAGATCCATGATGGAAAGGTGGTAAAACTCAGCAGTATATGAGAAGAAAACAAAGCGACGCTGGTTGTGGGCTGTACTGTGTGCGCAGAGGTGAAGCATCTTTCAAATGCAGCGCTAATGTATTCCCAGTTGTGAACTTGCCGCGACGATGGCGACTCTCTCTGCTTTACTAAGAACTCCATGTCCACAATGCCCTGCTCTGAAGTTGTACACATTATGCAGCAACGAAATTATCAAATGCACTTACTCTCTCCTCGGGGAAGAGTAACAGGCTCACACCTTCTGCCACATTAACCTTTCCCTTTTTGTACTGAGGTTTTGCCTCCTGTTCGCTCTCCTGTTCCTTATTGCTTATAAACATTCAAGTCTCTGTAGCTTTTGCTGAAATGTGCAAGTTTTCCCAGGGCTGTGATCCCAGTTGATGTATCACTTGCTTCTTTCCCCCCTTCCTATGATATGCAAGTAACCATCTGCTGTTTTAAACGGCATTGTCGCCAGCACAAACTGTCAGAGGTAAGCTAGGAAGACTCAAATCTGTTACCACCCTGCAGGATAGAAAACCTGTTCTAAATTTCCCTAAAGGTTACCTATATGCAAAGCCTGCCTTGCTTCCATTTGAGGAGGTTAAAATGAAAAGGGGCTAGAATTGAGAATCGTTGATAATATAACTATAGCCAACCCTCTTAGTGAGAAATGCTTTAAGAGAAGTCTTTATCTTCATTTGGTATGGTGTTCAAATGTCACCAGACAAACAGCAGTCCTGGAATTTGGTTGAGATTTTTATGTAAGTCATTTGGACCTAGCCAAGAGCTGAGAGGAAACTTAAGCTTACAGTTACAGTCTGGGCAGTTCTTGAGGTTTCCTGCAGAACTTTATTAGATTTTGCCTGTTACGTTCATTCCCGTTGCTCTAGAGCAAATTACATTTTAGAGTCTTTCGAGGTAGCCAGTGCCAGCCCCCTATGGCCTGATTAAATGGTTTAATCTGGAATCTTAAAAAGGAAAACCAGCAGAGATCAGGGAGCCTGTTCTTAGCAGGGAGCTTGTTCTCACTCACTCATATATATATATGTGTGTGTGTGTGTGTGTGTGTGTGTGTGTGTGTGTGTGTGTGTGTGTGTGTGTGTGTTTGTGTGTGTGTTATATGAATATTATAATATATATGAATATTATAATATGTATAGTAGCTGAGTAGCTTGGTGTTCTTATGGAAATTTTAACAATGTGACCAAGGCCTACTCTTTTGCCTACTTGTGAGACGCCCCCTCTCCTCCTACTGGGTTACCTAGTTCAGCCTTGATGTGATGGGATGTGCCTAGTCTTATTGTAGCCTGTTATTCAATATTTCCTTGATATTCCTAGGATGCATGTTATTATTTGAGAGGAGGAGATGGGGTGGATCAGGGGAGAAGCGAGGCAAGCTGGGGTGTGGGGTGCAGAGAGGGGGAAGCTGCAATTGAAATGTAATATATAAGAGAAGAATAAAAACATATTTAAACAAGAAAAGACATTTTATTTCTGCTGTTAAAGCAAGTCGGCCAGAACCACTCCAGCAGAGGCAGAGATGCTACAGAGATACACATAGCCTTCCATTTATCCATCGGACTATTGAAACAATGACCCTCGAGAAATTAGAATCTTCCCAGCAATCTGATGCTGGAAAAGGCAAGGCAGATGCCTGGTGCCCACCAGATGAGGACCTCATCTGGTCGAGGAGATTTAGAATGTGTTAGCTCACCTCTTAGGAGAGACTACACCTGATACAATAGCATGAGAATTAAAAAATTGTCTATGTATACTTTATTTTTTAAAATATGAAAACTGTTCCTCACAGTGTTTTGAGATATCTGGATGAGAAGCCTTTTTTTTTTTTTTTTTTTTTTTAGATTAATCATCCCATTTGTTTACATCTCAAATGATATCCCACTTCCTGGTTACTCTTCCACAAATCTCTATCACACATTTGCCCTCTCCTCCCTCCCCCTTGCCTCTTTGAGAGTGCCCCCCACCCACCCACACTCTCCCTCCCCACTGCTCCAGCATTCCCCTACTCTGGGGCATCAAACCTTCCTGGGACCAAGGTCTCCCCTCCCACTGATGTCAGACAAGGCCATCCTCTGCTACATAGGTATCTAGAGCCACGGATCCTGCTCTTTACACTTCTTGGTTGGTGGTCTAGTCCCTGGGAGCACTGAGTAGTCCTGCCAGCTGATGCTCTTCCTATGGGGTTGCCGTCCCCCTCTGCTCCTCCAATTCTTCTTCCAGCTGCCCCACCTGGGTCCCTGAGCTCAGTCTGATGGTTGGGAGAAGGTTATTCTTAACAAATTGATAGCTACTGGAGTGCCACCAATAAGGTTACCTGTCTTACAAACCTTGAGTATGTCTGAACATAACCTCATCACAAGACTTAGGATCAACTGTATAGCACCAAGGGTTAGATAAGTGATTTCCTTTAAGGATGTTTAATGCATATGGAGAGGTACTACTCTGAGAAGTTAATGGGAATAAGAACCTTCTGTCTTCTACCTTTCCTACATATTCTCCTATAAATTCAACCTTTGACAAGAGAAGCAATTGTCATCCTGAAGCAGCACCCAGTGCTCAAATTTGATTTCTGGATCATTCTCTTTCTGTAGACTGAACACTGAAAAGATTCAGAAAATAGGATTTTCCTGGGTATATCAACCACACTCAGGGTAGCCCCATACAAGGTAGAGTTGATTAACATAAAATGGACTGTATGTGTCTGTGTGTATGTGTATATGTGTTTGTGTGTATGTGTGTGTGTGTAATATGTTTTGTTATTTTGATTGTGTGTGTGTGTGTGTGTGTGTGTGTGTGTGTGTGTGTGTGTTTAAGAAAGAGGAAGAGAGAGATCCGTCGCAGTTGGGTAGATAAGGAGCTGGGGAGGATATTTAGGGATTTGGGAAGGGAAAAGAATATGATCAAATATATTATTTAAAAATTTTCAATAAAAACATGGCAGAGATGATCCTTAAAGAAAGGAAAACTAAACTTGTCTCACAATTTCGCAGGCTTCACGGAATCAATGTATTTAAATGCCAAAAAATAATTTTCTGTAATACACATCATTAATACTCAGAAGTCATTTAATACTAGACGTCTGTCTTGATAATAGCTCAATTTTGAGATCTTGATCCCAGGAAAAACCAATTACAGAAATTATTTGTTTCTAAAATCCTCTACTTAGTGTCATGTTTTCTTTGAAGACATTTTGGAAAAGACTTTCAGCCTTTGGCTGCATGCTGAGATTGTCCTGGGAACACCTTTGAGAATCTGGGCTTGGGAACAACTTGGCATATGTCAGTCAGAAAAATGATAGGCTGTCATGATGGAAGCACGAAATGAATTCTTTCTTTTCTGTTCATAGTTTCAGGGAGTGACTGGATGCTGGCACACTCTGTGTCATTGTCTTTGAATACTATGTGACTTTTCTCCCTGGCAGGAATAGTACATCTCTAATGAGGGAGTTTCCACTGATAGCATTCACATGCAAGTAAGAGCCAAGGGGGTTGTTTTTTATGTTTGCAGACAACAGTAGGAATTATAAAGCACTGGGGCTCTTGCCAACAGAAGGGAACCTAAAGTGAAAGGGTCATAGAAGTTTCAAGTGGTTTGCTACAGAAACTAAGCTACAAAGTTAAATAAAATACCAGATGAAATAATGCCCAAATTGTCTATGAAGTAAAGGCTACTACAGAGGTAGGGGAGGATGGGCACACATTAAATATGCAAGCAGGGAGGCATAGCAGAGGAGGAAACCCCCTGTAGAATTACTTTATTTGATCAAATTAATAAGGTGTTAGGATGGAGAAATATGAAGCTGAGCATTTAAATGCATTCCAGTTCGATGACTTGGATATGTATAATGGAGCCTGATTTATGACACGTGTTGATTCAGGTTGAATAATCATATGACATATGATTATTGATGATAACCTAGTTATCTTGTTTCAATGTAAACATGGCCGGCACTGTGCAAAGTTCAAAAGTAGTTATTTTATGGTGCATCTGATGATCTTTGAAGATCATTTTCTGATATTTTTTTTCCTACAGAGACAGAAGTAATAACCCCAAATACAGATTATTATCTGGACTATTGACTAAAGATCAACCCACTGATGTTCTAATATGACAGCATTCATAGGAAAGACTTTTAAAGAGGTAAATTTAAAAGGAGCTTTGGTGTCGACCTAGTGTGATTTGACTCCTTTCAAAAATAAATCGGTACACATATAGCTTAGACAGAAAGACTGTCACATGTCTATGCCGAAGGTGGCCATCTATGCAGGAACGAGAGAAACCTCTGTAGAAACCATTCCTGTTGGTTTTCACCTTGTATTTTTTAGGATTGAGGACTATGAGAACATGTCTGTTCTCATTTAAACCCATGTGTAGTGCATTATGTCAATGTTCGCAAAATTATAAATTCACCCAAGGTTCTTTTACAATGGTCATTGTATTGATAATTGGATTTTAGAGGGGAAAAAAAAGAGTCTAAGGACAAAAATAAAGAAGATTTTTTTATCACGTGTTTTATTACATGCAATTAAATTATCTTGAAGGGGAACAAAATGAAGGACATTGTGCTGGCTTCGTGGAAGAAGCACCAGCCAGATTCTCTGGCTATTATGTTTTTCTTATAACAAGAAAATAAAAACCCTGGAAACATAATGTAGAATTGCTATACAAAAATATACTGGGGGAGGGGTACAAAGAAGGCTCAGCCGTTAAAAGCAACTTGCAGCCAGGCGGGCGTGGTGGCACACACCTTTAATCCCAGCACTTGGGAGGCAGAGGCAGGCAGATTTCTGAGTTTGAGGCCAGCCTGGTCTACAGAGTGAGTTCTAGGACAGCCAGGGCTACACAGAGAACCCCTGTATCAAAAAAAAAAAAAAAAAGCAACTTGCCACCAACCTGATTACCTGAATTTGAGCCATGCAGACTCTTACTCTATTAATTATTAATGTGTAAACTTATTTAGAATGTCTTGGTCTGTGTAAAATGAAACAGGCCACAGATCTCATACCCAGAAGCACATATTAGTTAGAACTTACTGGGCACTAGACAAATCTCAAGGAATATTTTTAAAAGTTACTGATTGACAAACTGTGTTCATTCAGTAAATAATAGGTTACTATACAACGGACATGATAATCACAGAAATGGATACATTGTTAACATGGTTCCAAGTGTGCTTTCTTCCATTTTGCTGTTCTTTCCTGCTGTGTGTGTGTGTGTGTGTGTGTGTGTGTTTACAACCCACTCACTGCTCTCCTACCAGTCACCCCTTCCCACAATACTTCCCCCAATCCCTATACCTTCTCTGAGAAGGTGGGGGCACCCCTGAGTATCCTTGACCCTGGCACTTCAAGTTTCTGCAAAGCTAGGGGCTTCTTCTACCACTGAGACCAGATAAGGCAACCCAGTTAGAAGAACTTATCCAACATACAGGCAACAGCTTTTGGGATAGCTTCTGCTTCAATTGTTCAGCATCCACATGAAGGCCAAGTTGCATATCTGCTATATATTCGGGGAGGCCTAGATCCAGCATGTGTATATTCTTTGGTTGGTGGTTTAGACTCTTAGAGACCCAAAGATCCAAGTTAGTTGACTTTATTGGTCTTACTAAATGAATATTCTCAGCAACTCTTTTGTTGGTACAAGGTTTAATGTGAATCTCAGGGTGTCTTGGGAACTCAGGTATTACTGTCTCTCTTTCTTGAGTGCTGGAATTACAGGCATGAACCTTCAAGCTAGACCTATGAAATTCTTTATTAAATTTATGCATGTGTGTGGCATGTGTGCGTGTGTGTATGTATATGTACGTATGTATGTATATGAGATGAATGAATGACTTGTATAAATATAAGTTTGCATATTTTATTTTTCAAATAATTTTAATTCCAGCAAATCAAATACATGGATGATATTTAAAACTTACAATTATATCTGTACCTTATATGTGTGGAAATAAAGTATTGCAGTGAACTTTCTGTCTTTCTGAGGAAAGACAGATGCATCTTCATTCTGTGCCAAGCTGAACATGTCCTCACACCTCACTAATTGCTCATTTTAGAATATATCATTTGCTATCTTTATGATCTCTACAAATGCATAAACATTATATTAGATGAAGGTTGCACTGTTAAAAAAATCAGCTGTTGCATAGTTGCTTGAAAATACAGTCAGTTATTTGAAACAAAATTACAAATAGTTGCTGGTCTTAGGGACCTGATACACGCTGTGGCTATTTCACCTGATAAGCTTATTTTAAATCAAGTGAAGAGGTTTTATTTAGATTTTGCCATAGCAATTGAAACAGTCACTCTTGCTTGCATTTTTGCAGAGACTGAAATGCAAACAGAGGGATGGGAACCCTTTAGAGGGGCATAAAGAGAAACTTCTGGTGCGGTATCATTAGAAGGTCAATGATGTCGACAGACTGTAGGTTAGGGGTTGATATCTGTCTTTTTCTCAAAGGGCCATAAGTTGAAAACAGGGACAAAAATTATGGGGAGTTTCAGACTCTAGACTTCGACAACTATTGTGGGGAAAGTCCCTTACTGTTACCAGAAGTAATATCTTGGCTTCACATAAATCAGATTTGCCAATAGTGGACTGGCATTAGTGGGCTGGTATGGTAGAGGATGGTCTGAATTACAAAGTGTAGTGAGGATTGTGTTCAGAATTATATTTTTGTATATAGTCTGGCGATTATATTTTTACATGCTCAGGTGTTTTTTGACATTTGAGTAATAATTATTCACCATAAAACTATTGACAGTTAACCAATTGAATAATCATATAAACTGTTTAGGTTTTCTTAGAAGAAAATAAGAAATAATATTTTTACATGCCTGTTTTAATGTGTCTGTGTGTATGTTTGTTTGTTTGTTTTGTATTATTATTATCAGTTGTTAAACAACACTGTTAAGCAAGGGATATCTGCTTTTGAGTTAATTGTCATGGGAATCCAAGATAACTCCCCAAGTGAAAATAAAGGCTATTAGCATTGATATTGATGCATTTAACATAAGGAAGACTCTATTGCTAAATATACCATGTATCTTTGACAGAGACTTGGAGGATCGTTCTAATTCTGAACTGAAAGCCTGCTCCCGGTGGATTAGCTTTGTTAATATGCAAAGTTGTTGTGCAAACTACCAAGGGAGAAGAACAATCAATAGTTCTATTTGACCAGCATTGCAAGAAAATCCTGAAGGTACACAGTGGCACCTTTATCCTGTGTTAACCACCAGCCACTTAATGGACATAAGGGAGAGACAATAAAAGGTAATTTATGTCTGACACTATAAACATCGCCAGATATCATTGTATGTTGAAGCCATGGAACCTAGAAGAGGACCTAGTACTGCCGTGTTTCTCAAAGAGTTTAAGTTAACTGCATTCTGAATAGTTATGGTTACATCCACAGATAAATGTAGCTCTCACTTCTCTTCAAAGAAACCTGTCTTTGCAATTCACAGAAATCATTACAGAGAGCCACAACTGGTCAAAAGGCAGAGATCAACTGAACAAAAAATGCCTGTCTCAAAGTGATATATTTAAAACATGACCTCTACACTCAAGGATCAGGGAACGTGCCAGAAAATGGAGCAAAATGTTGGTATGATCCAGAGGACCAGAATATCTACAAAGCAATAGTTTCTTCTTAAAAAACAAATGGTAGAAAGTGAAGCTGGATCTAGGAAGAGATGGGAAGAAAAGAAGAGAGTGAATGTGATCAGTGTATACTGTGAAATTCTCAAAGAACTAATAAAATTATTATGTTATTAAAATGTCAGTAGGAATTGGAGACTTCTTAGCATTTTATATGGCTAGAGAACACTAAAAGAAATTAAAAACTAGAATAAACGGAGTAGAAATACAAATGATACTTTTAAATTTTAGTTTTTCATTACAAACTAGGAAATATTAATATAAAAAATCTAATTTACTTTCTAAAAATCAAATTAAATTAAAGGTCATTAACTCCTGTAGGCTGAAAAAATGTTGCAACGTTGGATATTTAAGTAAAACATTCTTCCAATTTTTAAATTATGTGTACATGACTGGACAAAGAAAGTGCTCTAATATATAAAGTGGACTCAGGTGTTAACACCAACGGATATGAGTTTGTTATTTTTAATTAATTAATTAATTAATTAATTAATTAATTAATCTTTTATACTCCAGATTTTATTACCCCCAACCCTTTCCACCTTCTGACTGTACCACATCCCATAATCCCCTGTCTCCATGAGGATGTCCTCACCCCCCACCCCCACTCCACCTGAACTCTAAACTCCCTGGGGCCTCCAATCTCTTGAGGATTAGGTACATCTTCTCAGAAAGAACACAGACCCGGCAGTCCTCTCCTGTATGCATGTTGGGGGCCTCATTTCAGCTGGTATGTGCTGCCTGGTTGGTGGGCCAGTGTTTGAGAGCTCTCAGGAGGTCCAGATTAATTTAGACTGCTGATCCTCCTACAGGATCGCCCTTCTCCTCAACCTCTTTCATCCTTTCCCTAATTCAACAACAGGGATCAGCAACGTCTGCCCATTGGTTTGGTGCAAATATCTGCATCCGGCTCTTTCAGCTGGTTATTGGGTCTTCTGGAGTACTGTCATGCTAGGTCCCTTTTAGTGAGTACTCCATAGCCTAAGTAATAGTGTCAGACCTTGGAACCACCCCTTGAGCTGGATCCCACTTTGGGCCTGTCGCTGGAACTTCTTTCCCTCAGGCTCCTCTCCATTTCCATCCCTGGTAATTCTTTCAGACAGGAACAATTGTGAGTCAGAATTGTAACTGTGGGATGGCAATCCCATCCCTCACTTGCTGCCCTGTCTTTCTGCTGGAGGTGGGCTCTACAACTTCCCTCTCCCTACTGTCTGGCACTTCATCTAAGGTCCCTCTCTTTGAGTCCTGAGAGTCTCTCACTTCCCAGGTCCAATCTTGGATCCATTGAAACTGGCTTAGTGTCTCAGTATATGGTCAATTCTGGAGAATACTAAATAGTGATATACTAGTTTTGAAACTAAGGGAGCCCACAAGTAAATTGTTAGGGATCACATTTGCATCATATTTATTTGATATTCATATTATATAGGAAAGAATAAAATATGCATGGCAAATAAAAAAGTCAATAAAATGATGCCTAATAATATTGTACTCTATTCACATGTTATTATCTGACTCCAGACTCAGATAGTATGCAAAAACAAAGAGCATTTATTCTGCAGAAACATTCAGCATGCAGGGGTCAACCATTCTCTAAAATGGCAACCTAGATAGGCATGCAGGCCTTCTTATAGGGAACAAGTGGAACACTCTAGAAGGGTTAAGTAATCTAAAATTTCAGTGGGTGATAAGTGGTCTGCATTCCTGTGTCATGAACATTTAACCATGTGATGAAATAGGGCTGCCCAGCACAGATGGTCCATTCTGAGATAAGATATTTCTCTATTTTTGTGGTTATTCCCAGGCAGTTCTTTGGGAGGGGGGTTTTATGATTTGATTGGGGGGGGATTTTATGGCCTGTTCCTGGAGCTGGTGCCTTAAGGCCTTTTTTTGAGATTAGACTTGGTCCTTAAATAGAGTCAAATGGGATCCTCAAATGGAGACTAATTGGGGTTTATGCTATCTTTTCAAGGAGAGGTACCTAACCTTATTGTAACTTGATATGTCATTTTTGGTTGCTATTCCTGGGAAGCTGGGCTTGTTTCTGAAGGGAAATTGAGACAGAATAGATTGGGAGGGAGGAGAGAGGAATGGAGGAGATAGGGTATATGAAGGAGGTGGGAGGGAGGGAGGGAGGGAGGGAGGGGGAGAGAGAGAGAGAGAGAGAGAGAGAGAGAGAGAGAGAGAGAGAGAGAGAGAGAGAGAGAGAGCAAAAACTGCAATTTGAATGAAATATCTGAGAGAATAAATTGGTTTTAAAGAGAGTTTCAATCGATATGTTAGAAAAATTTACCCTGGATTTAGCTGAGACAAAGTTTTGTATAAACTTACAGTAGTTTATTTCAAAATTTTCAATTGTATCTATTCATTTATTGATGTGTGTACACATGTGCATGTTTCAGTGTGTGTCTGAATGTGTATTTTTATGTGTGTGTGTGTGTATTTGTCTTTATGTGTATATGTGTGTGTGTGTTTGTTCCCATGTCACAGAGAAAGTGGCTAGTCAGAAGACAACTTTCAGAACCCCTTTCTCGCCTTCTCTGTTTCTCCCATGTAGGTCCAGGGGACAAAACCCATGCTCTCAGGCTTAGCAGGAATCACATTTACCTGCTGAGACATCTCCTTAGAGCCCGCTGACTCAGATTTTAGATTAGTAAACTGTATACTCTGGAAACGTTTTCGTAAGTCAGAATAGTTGCATTAGGTGACATCTGAGAGTTATTTTAAATTTCTCAGTTGTTTTACACTTGAAATATGCCTAGTCTAAAGGAGAGCTGGAATTTGGACTTTAGTTCATTAAAATACAATTTGAATTTCTGTACAGAGAACAAAATGCAAGGCCTTGCCCATGCTAGAAAAAACATACTGCCATTTTTGATGCTCTCGGTTATGAAATTTAAATTAACAAATTATTGAGAATATAATAATGGTTGCCAACGGCTTGACTTAGTAAAAAGCTCGGGAAGTTTGAGCTTGACCAATAAATCTTACAGAATAATTAGAAAATGAACACAAGTTCTGGTGCCTATTATCAAGTGTTAGGACTACAGACAATGATAGTATTATGTTCATTTCAAAAATAGAGAGAAAAGGATTGTGAAAATTGTACCACAAACAAATGAAAAAATGACAACATTGATATGCCTGCCCCAGTTTGAACCTCATACAATGTGTAGGTATAATCGAAATGTCACATAGTTCTCCACAAATATGCATTACTTTTATGGCATAAGCTAAAAAGCTGTCAATACAATTCTTAAAAAACTATTTCATAAATAACAAGAGATATATGCAAGTCTATTTTATACCTATAAACATTATCACATTTACATATCAAACATATATTTCTGTTTTTAAAAATTGGCTTCTCAATTGAAGTGATCTAGATGTAAAAAAAGTGTACATAAAATTATCAAAAAATTTTTTTAAAGTGGAAAATATTCTATTCATAATGTTATGAGAAGGTCATGCACTGGCTAGCTTTGAACTTACTACGTAAATCAATTTGGCCTTGAACTTACGGTGATTCTTCTGTCTCTGCCTCCCTCCCAAGTGCTGAGATTGCAAACATGAGGCATGGAGGCTAATATCTTAATAACAATAAACTTATAGACATTAAATATAGAAATTATGGGATATATTTCCATAGATATTGCCATACATAAATTTGCTTGCTGTTTTCTATTATTTTTAATAGGATCATAGAAATATTTACCTATTTTCAGTTGACTCATTCTATTTCTTAAACAAGAAATTATTAAATTTATTTGTCAAGACTCTTCCTCAATTCTGTATATTCTCTATTGAATCCACCTCTTAAAGAAGAAAGAGACTCACTTGATATGTTAGAAAATAATTATTCAGGATTTAGCTATGAGACAAACCTTTGTATAAACTAACTATAGCTTATGTCAAAGTTTTCAATTGTATATTTTTATTCATTGATGTGTGCATACATGTGTATGTTTCAGAGTGTGTCTTTGTGTGAATGTTTTTATGTGTGTGAGTGTGTGTATTTGAGTGTGCTTATGCGTGTGTTTGTTCCCATGTCACAGGGAAGGTGCTCAGTCAGAGGACAACTTGCAGAATTCCATCCTCTCCTCCTCTCTTTCTCCCTTCTGGGTTCAGGGACAAAACTCATGTTCAAATACTAAGTATTTTGCCTTTCTGTTCTGGTTTGCCTTTTGTCAACTTGAAAGAAGCGAGTCATCTGGGAAGAGACCTCAAGTGAGCAAAATGGCAAACTCAAACTGGCCTTCAGTGTTTCTGTGGGATGTTTTTATACTGACTTACTGGCGGGGAGCACCCAGTCCACTGTGCGTGATGTCACTCCTGGAAAGGTGATCGTGCCTAGTGTAAGAATTCAAGCTGAGCAAGCAGAACAGCCGGCCCGTAGGCAGCACCCTCTCATGGTCTCTGCTTCAGTTACTCTTCCAGCATCCTGCGATCATTCCCTTCCCTCACTTATCCCAGTGATGGACCCTTTCCCTTCCCAAGTTGCTGTTGACTATGGTGTTTTATAACAGAAATATCTCTTTTCGTAGAGTAAAACCTTATTCTTTTACCAAGCGAATTATGATTAACCCTAAATTAATGAATACATGCTTTGAGTTAATGGTGGAGGATTTTAAGTTTATTAAAACACAATGTTTATTTGTGATTTAAATTTTAGTTTGCCTGAGTTCGGTTGCTTTAGTTCTCCTTTAGTTTAAAAAAAAAAAAAGTACAGAAGATGAAGATCAAGAAGTTCCAAACTAGTGATTTATTATTCCATTAAGTATGGCCTGCCTATGCCAGAAGGGCTCTTTTTATAATTAGTGTTGTATTTATTTGCACATTATATTTAGAAGCATTTTTGGCTAGAAAGCAAAGTCATTTTAATGCAGTTCAAAGGTCAGGTAAGGAAGGAGGTTGGTTAATGTTCATCATTATAACATTAGTGGTTTGGATTTTTAACTCCCTTTTAATAGCCACACCTCTGAATGGAACACTTGTGTGTATATATGCCTGTGTATGTATCTGTGTGTGTGTGTGTGGGGGGGGTTCATTTAAAGTTTTTCATTGACTCCAAAGAAGATAAATGCCATGAAATAAACTAGTTGGAAACTGTAGTGTGGCAGGGTTGTTTCTCTGTGTAATTGGAACTCAATTCTGTATTTAATTTAGTACTTATTTACGGAACAGAACCTGTATAAGCCAATATCTATGACAAGACCCATGTAAACAAACAGCCCCCAACCTTGAGATGAGTTTAGTGACAAGGGAATGTGAGTATGTACTTGAGGGAGTTATAAAGGCAGAAATAACTGTTCATACATTGCTTTAGGTTCCACAAGACAGAAAAAAGAGGCTAAATTCTGATGTCAAGGGTTGGAATATCTCTACGTGTGAGATAAAATGAGAAGAACCATAGTAGAGAGGTCAAATCCCTTCTCTCTCCTGTCTCCTGATGCTCCTTTAGGGAAAGATTGTATGGAATCAAATAATTCCAGCCACCCCACACAACATTCAGACTCTAGAAGAAGAAGACCTAGAATAAAATAACCTAATCACGAAGAGTCAGCGGGACCCTTCTCCTCTTTAACAAGCTTGTGCCTCAAAGAAGATTTAGCAGACTTTCTGAGCAGCTTAGGGTTGACTGAGGATGAGTCTCTTACTATTGAATTAGAAAAATGAAGACATGAATCCTAATAATAACCCCAGGCAGAGAATAGAATTTCTAGCACCACAGGCTCGTACTGAGCCTGACAGCTTTGATATGGACCACTAATAATGTTCTATTCTGAGTAACTTACTTCAGCCATTTTGGAAAAGTCTTTGTAACCTCTTGGGAGTAATAAGTTCCTTGCTCATAAAATAAAGACTAAGGAAACCAAGAACGTTAAGCAACCAAAAACATTAAACATACAAAATTGTCTTTTTAACAATGGGAGAGACATATAACCCAATTTTCCTTCCTGAAGATTGGGAAGGGAGGTGATTAATAATCCTGATGATTTAGGAAACACAGGGATTGCAAGCCTCAGTCTCAGCACTCACAAAGCAGAGGCTGTTGAATCTCTGAGGTCCAGGCCTCCCTGGTCTACAGAGTAAACTCCAGGACTACTGTACATAGAAACCTTGTCTGGAAAAAAGAAAAGAAAAAGAAAGAAAGAAAAACTCTGTCATTTATAGTATCTATAGGGTAAATCTTACCAAGATCTCACAGAAAAAACCAGAGGTGGCTACTAACTTAAGTGACTTTTCCATTATCTGCACAGCCTGGGGCACCCCCAAGCTCCCCCAGCCAGGATCAGAGATATGTAATAGACTCTATGACCTTTGCATTATCTGTATAATGAGCAGCTGCCCCAGGCTCTCAAGGCCAGGATTAAAGGTGGCTAATAGCCCAAATCACCTCTGTGCTATATGAAAAATTCTTCCCTAGGTTTTTAACATAATATATCTAGTCTATCCTTAAAACCTATCTCTTTAAAGGAAATTTACATGTACTCTGAGCTGAATCTTAATGAGATTATGCCTCCTTGTGCACGTGGGGATTGTATTACATCAGGAAAAAATTTCCAAATTGTACCGTGCTTAAATATGCTTACCATAAACTGTTCATGGCCAAACTCTAGACATTTAAACCAGCCATAGTTCACTAACTCATGTTGAACTAGATTTCATTTTTGCCTCATGTGAATCATGACTCTGCCAGCCCTGATGGTAGCTGAGACCCCACAGCAACTCTCAGGCTTTTGTCAAGCTAAGAACAGAGTCAATATCAGACACAAACAGAAAGGAGACTCATGGTTCAACCTCAACCTCGTAAGAGGCACCTGCTGATTGGTTTGTTCACATATACTCAGGTCATTATTGTTAGGACCATCTGCCTTGTCTAGAAATTATGAAATTTGCCAATAGTTTTGTAAAGAAAAACTGTTCATCACTGAACAGGTGAAAAAGCATAGATTATTCCCCTCAGACTCCTGTCATTTGGTCTTTAATTCTGTTTGTTTGTGTTCCACTTTCACTGAGGTTTATGGCAGAGTCAGACAAGAATGAAGACAAAAGAAAAAAAAAAAAACAAAACAAAATCAACTAAGTAACATTTGGTCCTGTGGAGACCTGTAGGGGGATGCTAGAGCAGTGAGGTTGGAGTGGGTGGGTAGGTGAGGGAGCACCCTCCTAGAAGCAGGAGGGATGGAGAATGGGATAAGAGGTTTGCGGAGGGGAAACCGGGAAGGTGGACAACATTTGAAAGGTAAATAAATAAAATAACCAATTAAAAAAAAGAAAAAATTAAAGATAAGTTATAATAACTACAGCAGATCCATTGTGTAATTTTTACATGGAGTTTGGTTTGGTATCGTTTTGCTGTGTCATTTCATAAACTTCATCAGTGTAACTAGGGCAAGCGTGTGTTCAGTACAGGAACCAATTTTCCTGACTTCCTCCCTCTCCCTTCTCCTGTGCTTCCTTCCCATTAGTCGCAGGAGCAAAAACATGAGGGAATAGTTTGTAGATTTCCTGTGTGATGTGAGTACGTGCAGAATATTCAAACTGTGACTCCAGGTGCCAAATTAGGCTCTTAAAATACAGTAGAGGCAATTTTCCTGAGAGTAATTTTGTTATTTGCAAAAACTATGTGTTTTAGAACTCAGCGATTCAGTCTTGATGGAAGCAGAAGACAATCCCATTCTTATAACAAATTACAAAGCAGTGAATAAGCCGAAAAATAAGTAAATAAAAAACTTGAAAAAACCTGTCAGATCTCCATGGGAAGCATATCATGGTTTTGTGTAAAGTAAGCCGGAATCAGGATACAGCACTATCAAATAAGTCACTTTACATCTCTTCCCTGGTAACGACTACAAAATTCCATACTTCTAAGAGCCACAGAGACCTGAATGAACAATTAAAGGACACTAATATCTAATTCTGTAGGAACTATCTGTGCCATCAGCCTTTCTGATGATCATTGCAGGGTGCTTTAAAATACCTCTACATTCACCTCCTAGAATTCAGAGAACAGGGGCCTTGTTTCCTGGCAAAGCCGTGGTACTAGACATAAAAATTGTTTTTATGTATGTCTGCATGCATACTACAACAAAAATGCTATAATACTGAGATGAAATTATTCAGCACCTTTGGTTAGGGAAGAATGGAACTGTGGTGGGGAACTGGCCAGTCTTCAAGTTCTCTTTAAAAGTATATGCTTATTTTTCTTTTGTCTGTATGAGAGTTTTCCCTGCATGTATGTATAGAATCCATGAACATAGGAAGAGATTCTTAGAATTTGGAATAAAACACCCATGGAAGGAGTTACAGAGACAAAATTTGGAGCTGAGACAAAAGGATGGACCATATAGAGACTGCCATATCCTGGGATCCATCTCATAATCAGCTTCCAAACGCTGACACCATTGCATACACTAGCAAGATTTTGCTGAAAGGACCCAGATATAGCTGTCTCTTGTGAGACTATGCCGGGACATAGCAAACACAGAAGTGGATGCTCACAGTCAGCTATTGAGTGGATCACAGGGCCCCCTGTAGAGGAGCGAGAGAAAGTAACCAAGGAGCTAAAGGGATCTGCAACCCTATAGGTGGAACAACAATATGAACTACAGTACCCCTCCCCCCAGAGCTCGTGTCTCTAGCTGCATATGTATCAGAAGATGGCCTAGTCTGCCATCAGTGGAAAGAGAGGCCCATTGGTCGTGCAAACTTTATCTGCCTCAGTACAGGGGAATGCCAGGGCCAAGAAGTGGTAGTGAGTGGGTGGGGGAATGTGTGGGGGACTTTTCGGATAGCATTGGAAATTTAAATGATATAAATACCTAATTAAAAAAACAAAATTAAAAAAAAGAAATGTTTTCATGACAATAAATTAATAATGTATATATTAAAAAAAAGAAGAGAGTCTTACAAACACTGGAGTTACAAACAATCATGAGCTACAGTGAGGATGTTAGGAATTGAGCTGTTGTCCTCTACAAGAATAGCAAATGTTTTATTCCTGAGACATGAATCCATCCCTGTTATTACCATATTGAAGGAAAGAATTCAGCAGAGTCATAGTTTAAACAGTTTAGTTTAGCTAAGAGGAGGCAAAGGGAGGTGCTATCAAAACCACAGTAGAAGTGACATTATGCCATTAGGTCTTGTGAGAATGAAACTATTCATTAGCATACATGTAGTGCCCAGGTTTCCAATAGGGAGATCAGATCGTTGAATCTATTAGCATTTTCAAAGCTGCTTAACCACTAAGTAAACCGGGACCATCAGAAGATGCAGCTAGCTTTCCTGATACTTCATGTCTACCTTGCCTACCTGGTATTATTTAGTTCAAAATTTAGCCACCTTCCTTAAATGGAAGACACATCAATATAGTTTTCTGCTTTAATGTCATCAACATAAAAGTAACTGAACCTCTGGAAAAATGTCTTTTACTGCCACCAAGTTACGTTAGTAATGTAAAAAGTGTCTAATACTGAAGATTAAAAAATTCACCAGCATTTAATTCTTACTACTAATAAATAGAGCTCACCAGTTTTCCTACTTTTAAAATTCTAAAACTTAAGTTTTATATTGTATTGAAATATGTGAGGGAACTTAATTCATTTTTTCTCATATGTCTTACCTACCAGGGAATATTTTATATATATATATATATATATATATATATATATATATATATATATATATATGTGTGTGTGTGTGTGTGTGTGTGTGTGTGTGTGTGTGTGTGTGTGTGTGTGTGTGTGTGTGTGTGATTTAATCTTTATTCAGAAAGATAATATTAAAAATGTAACTTGGCTTTGGATTTTCATTTGATTATTTCTGGGCTCTTTTATTTATTGTCAAAGGTGTACTCTTAACTCTCAGAAGAACTGAGAAGGGCACAGATATTTCCTATCATGTGTTTCCTCTGAATTATGTGTTCGTTTTTGAAAGGCTGGAATTGGGACATTTCTCACTCTTGGTCATGTTTCTAATAAAAATTATCTGTCAATCTCACAAAATTACCTCTTAAAGAATTCTAGCATCCTTTAGACTCATGTCATTTCACTCCACTCATTCACAGGTTCCAGTTAGAAGCTCAATCAAATAGATGTACAGAATGACCTTCTATTGTCCACAATATATTCATCTTCATATATCACAGCCTATTTTAATAACATGTTTAAAGTGGCTTCTCAGATTTAAATTTACAACATGATCTTTTCTAACAGAAAGCATTTATTTGGTTGTGTACTAAAAATTGAAACCTTTTTAAAAGATAAATATAAACATGATCTGGAAAGCTTGCAATACAATTAGAATTATAATGATAAAAGAAATGATTGTATTTATAGGTTACATTGTAACATGTGCTGTGCTCACAAAAAGTCATAGTATTATCATTTATATCATATTCTTTGAAAAATTCTGAAGAATTAGACAGAATGGTCATATTTTATCAAAGCAGAACAGGAAAAGGAAAACTTAAAAGGCCTTGCTAGGTTCATATAAAAGTTTATAGTCATTGCTAGTTTATTAGAGTAGTGATACTCATCTATATAGAAATAATATTTCCATAGGTGCTGTAGAGAAAGGCACACAGATAAGAAAGTATCTCATGAGAAGACCAGGTCAAGTGGGACTCTCAATAGACTCACCTAGTGTCTGGTTCTTTAGGCACTCTGACTAGGCCAATTGGGTTCCAGATGTACTTCTGCATTTCTCACTATCTGATCAATCACTCTTTTTTAGCAGAAATTCAGCTGGGAAATTAAACTTGAAAAGTAGACTGAACTTTTCCATGACAAATTGTGTGTGTGTGTGTGTGTGTGTGTGTGTGTGTGTGTGTGTGTGTGTTTGTGTGTGTGTGTGTGTGTGTATAATCAATAATCTCTTGCATGATATTGCAATTATCAGATCCTTTTGGGTTTTTGGATTTTTCTTTGTTTGTTTTTTACTTTTAATAACAAGAACTCTTTGTGCTATAGATATATAGAGATTCAAGGAGGGGACTTTGCCTGTATTCCTAGGTGAATGGAAAGAGGTGTTCTGTACCAATTAGTCTTACAATATGAACAATGAAAATTCAGTGCTAAGTCACTGAAATGATTTCCTTAATCCTGCATAACATCCCAGGCCTACATTTCTCAGCCTTTTTCTCTCCCATGTTCCATCAAGTAAGAAAACTTATATGTCTATCTGGTTACTGTTTGATCTTTAGTGTATGCAATAGTTCCTCATATATGGTGCATGCTGAGCAGTATCTATTGAATAAAAATGTGAACAAATAAAACATGATTGTGCAAAGATATATTTGAGAGAAAAATTATGTATTATCCACTTATCTCTAGATTATGAGATAATGACAAAGGAAATAAGAAATCTAAAAAGATGTAACCCAAAAAGAAAAGAAAGTATGCTAGTTTGGGTTCTCTAAGTAATTTTTTGTGGATCGGTACACCCAAGTGGATTTCTTATGATACAGGGAATGACTCAGGGCATGTATTAGGATAAGAAGAGACAGAAATTTTATGAAATAAAAGGTAAATGGTTCATGGGGGCTGACTAATACATGGGACATGCATCAGAGGTTGAGTTGGAGGATTGGAAAATGAAAGGGGAAGTGACGTCAACGACTTAATCAGGGTGCTTAGATCCTTTCTTGTCTTCCTAACTTGAGAAAGTTAATGTACTGAAAAACACAGAAACTGGAGAAAGATTTATAAATCAGACCAGAGTTTTAAAGAGAGAGATGAATTATTGATTGGTTGTGTGTTGAGTGGAATGACTCATCAAAGAATGCTGAATTGAAGATGTAGAAAAAGGAATGTCTAAGGAAGGAAGGAAGTCTTCACCAAAATAAACAATGATGGGACATTGTGTGCACTTGTCTCTCATGTTTGTGTATGAACTATAACATGTTATACTTAAATTGCTTTAAACTATGTCATATTATAGTATATTATAGACATGGCATCATGTTTGTAGGTTTAAGAATTATCAAATGGAGACATCATTATTATTTATTCCATGAATCTATTAGAATGAATATGTTCAGCTGAGAGAAGAGTGATATAAAATGTGAAAGGTCCTGGGATAAATATGAAGTGGTTCAATATATGAAAATCCATCAATGTAATCCACAATATAAACAAAGAGATCAAAGATCTCGATGTACAACCATTTACACTAAATCTAATAGAATAGAAAGTGAGGAATAGCCTTGAACTCATTGGTATAGGACACAACTTCCTGAACAGACCATCAATGGCTCTGGCTCTAAGATCAACAAATAATAAATGGAATTCCAAGCAACTGAAAAGCTTCTGAGGTCAAAGGACATCATCAACAGGACAAAATGACAGCCTACAGATTAGGAAAGTATCTTTACCAAACCTCCATCTGACAGGGTTAATCTTGAAAATATAAAAAGATGGTGTCTTTTGCCTTGCAGAAACTTTGGAGTTTCATTAGGTCCCATTTGTCAATTCTCGATCTTACAGCACAAGCCATTGCTGATCTGTTCAGGAATTTTTCCCCTGTGCCCATATCTTCAAGGCTTTTCCCCACTTTCTCCTCTATAAGTTTCAGTGTCTCTGGTTTTATGTGAAGTTCCTTGATCCACTTAGATTTGACCTTAGTACAAGGAGATAAGTATGGATCGATTCGCATTCTTCTACACGATAACAACCAGTTGTGCCAGCACCAATTGTTGAAAATGCTGTCTTTCTTCCACTGGATGGTTTTAGCTCCCTTGTCGAAGATCAAGTGACCATAGGTGTGTGGGTTCACTTCTGGGTCTTCAATTCTATTCCATTGGTCTACTTGTCTGTCTCTATACAAGTACCATGCAGTTTTTATCACAATTGCTCTGTAGTAAAGCTTTAGGTCTGGCATGGTGATTCCGCCAGAATTTCTCACCCATGGAAGGAGTTACAGAGACAAAGTTTGGAGCTGAGATGAAAGGATGGACCATGTAGAGACTGCCATATCCAGGGATCCACCCCATAATCAGCATCCAAACGCTGACACCATTGCATACACTAGCAAGATTTTATCGAAAGGACCCAGATGTAGCTGTCTCTTGTGAGACTATGCCGGGGCCTAGCAAACACAGAAGTGGATGCTCACAGTCAGCTAATGGATGGATCATAGGGCTCCCAATGGAGGAGCTAGAGAAAGTAGCCAAGGAGCTAAAGGGATCTGCAACCCTATAGGTGGAACAACATTATGAACTAACCAGTACCCCGGAGCTCTTGACTCTAGCTGCATATATATCAAAAGATGGCCTAGTCGGCCATCACTGGAAAGAGAGGCCCATTGGACTTGCAAACTTTATATGCCCCAGTACAGGGGAACACCAGGGCCAAAAAGGGGGAGTGGGTGGGCAGGGGAGTGGGGGTGGGTGGATATGGGGGACTTTTGGTATAGCATTGGAAATGTAAATGAGCTAAATACCTAATAAAAAATGGAAAAAAAAAGAAAATATAAAAAGAATTCAGCAAGTTAGGCAGAGCAAGGGGAACACTTCTCCATTACTGATAAGAATGCAAACCTGTACAACCACGCTGGAAATCAGTTTGGCAGACTTTCAGAAAATTGGGAATAGTTCTCCTTTAAGACCGAGCTATTAAATTCTCGGGCATAAAACTGAAAGATTCTCCACCATCTCTCAGGGACACTTGCTCAACTATGTTCATAGCAGCTTTATTCATAAATTGCAAGAAACTGGAAACAATATAGATATCCCCTTAACTGAAGAGTGGATTAAGAAAATGTGGTACATTTACACAGTGGAGTACTAATCAGCTATTAAAAACAAGAACATCATGAATATTGCAGGTAAGTGGATGAAACTATAAAATATCATCCTGACTGAGGTAACCCTTACCCAAAAGGACATACATAGTATGTACTCACTTAAAAGTGGACATCAGCTTAAATAATAGGATAGCCATGCTATAATCCATATACCCCAAAAAGCCAAATAACAAGAAGGACCCAAGAGAAGATTTTTGAATCTTTATTATAAAGGGAAATAGATATGGGAGGTGGAGGAAGGTAGGAAACTAGGTCTGAGAGGGGATGAGGGTGGGAGCAGGGTGGTGGAGTGGTGATCAGGTGTAGGGAGAGTAGGGGAGAGAGAACTGAAGAAGGTAATAAGTGGGCAGAGGGAATCTCTAGGATGTGCCAGAAACCTGGGATTGAGGGAATGCTGCAGGGGACCTAGGGGGTGACTCTAGCTGAGACCCCTAGCAGTAGAGGATATGGATCCTGAAGCAGCTACTTCCTGTAGCCAGGCAAGACTCCCAGTGGAGGGATAAGAACAGCAACCCACCCACAAAACCTTCAACACAAAATATATCCCGCCTACAAGATGTGCAGGGACAAAGATAGAGGAGAGACTTGAGGAAATAGCCTACTAATAACTGCCTCAATGTGAGACCCATCCTGTGGGCATAAGCCAATCCCTGAAACTATTAATGATACTGTTATGCTTGCAGATGGGAGCCAAGCATAAGTGTCCTCTGAGAGGTTCCACCCAGCAACCAGTGGAAAGATACGCAGAAACCCACAGCCAAACTTTAGATGGAGCTCAGGGAGACTTATGGAAGAGTTGGGAGAAAGATTAGGGAACCCAAAAGGACAGTGACTCCATCGGAAGACCAAAAGAGTCAACTAGCTTAGACCCTTGGAAGCTTCCAGAGACTGAAACACCAACCAAAGAAAGAGCATGGGCTGGACTTAGGGTACCGTACACATATGTAACATATATGCAGCTAGATCTTCATGAGGGTCCTTTAACAACTGGAGACATAGCTGTCCCTGAATCTGATGTCTACCTGTGGATCTCATTACCCTAATTGGGCTGCTTTTATAACCTCAGTGGGAGAGGATGTGCCTAGTACTGAAGTGACTTGATACAGTTTGAGGTGTTCCACTTCCCAAAGAAGGGGAACAAGAAATAAGGGGAATATCTGCATGAGGAGGTACTGGGAGCAGGAGTGTAGAGATGATATTGATATATGAAGTGGATGAGTAAATTAATTAATTGATAAAAAATACTGCCCCTCCGTTAGAGTTAACAATTACTGAAGATGTTTTACAAAAACCTTGCCCAAGTCCCTCCAATCAGGAAACAGAACGTTAGAGAAAACATCCTGTATGAGACAGTTTTATAGACTAAAGCTCCACTCCTCCAAGTCACTTGCGTGTAGTAAAGCAGATCCTAAGGGGAAATGAGCCCATTTTATTCTAGAGATTGGCATCCAGCTTTATGTACCTTTATTTTTTTTAATGAACCTTTAATAGAGCACCTTTTGCCTCAGAATCCACCAACATACCAAGATAGAGAAAATCGTCTTCTTTATCACTAAAGTGATCCCGAAGGAGTAAAACTCATTTGTCACTTCTTACTGATCATTATTTTAAATGATTATTTGTAATGCATTGTAGATATGTTTTTAAACTATTTTACACAATATGGATAAAAGAACTACTTCCTTTCAAGCATGCTTCCATTACTTGATTCATCGTCTTTTCAGCCTTATTGTTTCTCATGAGTGCTGCCTCTTTGTTCTGTTAGCCTAGCATCATTGATGCAGATGATGACTACAGTACAATGTCATCTTTGAATCTCCTGGTGTAAGTTGACATTTTTTAATTTATTTAACTACTTAGCTGTATGGTTTTTCTTCTTTTCTTATTGTTAAGTACTAGTGACCTTTTTATTATAGTTTTAATATAGAGCCCTCAACTTTACAGTAGATTATGAGTTAGTTAAAGATAAGAGTATCACTTATCTTCCTATATTGTCTTGTTATATTAGCAGAGGCATAGTATAGTCACGTGATGTTTATGACTTGGAACAAAATGCATGTATTTATTGAATGCATGAATGAATTTCCTGGATACACAGATTTTAGGGATTTAGTTTGCTGAATTCTCCTGTTAGAGGATTATTCCTGCAATATTTTAAAGAATCAATATAGGAAATAGAAATCTATTTAATCTAGTTGCAATTCACAATTTCTGAGAACAAAGTACATTAGTGTCTCCATCACATTTCTATATAACTATAAAAATTGATTTTTCTTTCTGAGGAGGTAAATAACTGCAATGAACATCTGTTCCCAAGAAACATCAAATGCAGACCTCCTGCTGTCTGAATAAACAAGAAAAATGAAATGCAGAAAGCCAGAAACCTAGACTTTGGCTCCAGATCTGTTTGAAGCAAGCTTTGAAATTTGGATATTTTAGTGTTCGGATATTTTGTTTTGTTTTCTGTATTTTTAAGAACAGAAAAAACAATGCCTTAAAAGCAAATATGGGTTGCAGATAGAAAATAGCTATCCACTTTATAAGTTCCCATTACTGTATTCAAGCAAAGTGTGGCAGAGTGCTGTGTACCATAAAATATACAAAGAAGCAAACATATTCTTGGTTATGTAATGCCCAGTGGTATTACAAAGTAAGGAATGGATCTCCCAGTGGGGTAGTCTCGGGATGGTCCATCTTTTCGTCTTAGCTCCAAACTTTGTCTCTGTAACTCCTTCCATGGGTGTTTTTGTTCCCTATTCTAAGGAGGAATGAAGAATCCACACTTTGGTCTTCATTCTTCTTGATTTTCTTGTGTTTTGCAAGTTGTATCTTGGGTATTCTGTTTCTGGGCTAATATCCACTTATCAGTGAGTGCATAACTAATGAATGACTTCTTTTGTGATTGGGTTACCTCACTCAGAACGATATCCTGCGATACATCCATTTGCCCAAGAATTTCATAAATGTATTGTTTTTAATAGCTGACTAGTACACCATTGTGTAAATGTACCACATTTTCTGTATCCATTCCACTGTTGAGGGACACCTGGGTTCTTTCTGGCTTCTAGCTATTATAAATAAGGCTGCTATGAACATAGTGGAGCATATGTCCTTATTACCAGTTGGAACATCTTCTAGGTATATGCCCAGGAGAGGTATTGCTGGATCTTCTGGTAGTACTATGTCCAATTTTCTGAGGAACCGCTAGACTTGTACAGAGTAGTTGTACAAGCTTGCAATCCCACCAACAATGGAGGAGTGTTCCTCTTTCTCCACACCCTTGCCAGCATTTGCTGTCTGAGGTGAAATCTCAAGGTTGTTTTGATTTGCATTGCATATGCCAGCAACATTTTGCTGAAAGGACCCTGATATAGCTGTCTCTTGTGAGGCTATGCTGGGGCCTAGCAAACACAGAAGTGGATGCTCACAGTCATCTATAGGATGGAACACAGGGCCACCAATGGAGGAGTTAGAGAAAGCACCAAAGGAGCTGAAGGGGTCTGCAACCCTATAGATAGAAAAACAATATGAACTAACCAGAGCTTGTGTCTCTAGCTGCATATGTAGCAGAAGATGGCCTAGTCGGCCATCATTGGGAAGAGAGGTCCCTTGGTCTTGCAAACTAAATGCCCCAGTACAGGGGAATGCCAGGGCCAAGAAGTGGGAGTGGGTGGGTAGGGGAGCAGGGCCGGGGGAGCATATAGGGAACTTTCAGGATAGCATTTGAAATGTAAATAAAGAAAATATCTAATAAAAAAGAAAAATAAGGAATGCTTTTTCATCAACAAAGAAATCGTAGTCCATTCACATAGCTTCTTAAAATACCATACATTTTTCCTGCAGGAATCAACCTTTAGTTTTAAGGTATTTTTTTGATGATTGCTACCTTTAAATATATGCTCACTATATCAACCTAAGGTGAAGAAAGAATGGAATTTTCAGGTGTATTTACCGATAAATGTTAGGATTGAAGTGCTATTGCTACATAGTAGACACTTTCCCTAACACTATACAAAACACAGACTATGTACAAAGAATCTAAACTGAAAAAGATCTTCCATACTAACCTTACAAGTTCTTTGACAGATTCAGTCACAGAATTAGGCCATTTAAAATGTGCTATTTGTCACGCTGAGGAAAAGCTCCTGAGATCATGAACTTACTCAGGAAACCTGAGAGTCCACACCCAACCATTGTGCAAGTTCCAGGAGAGGAAGTGCTGCACAAATGGTAATGTGATGTGCATAGCAGTTGTGGCAGGACCCTGAGTATTATTTATGGCTTTCACAGTTTCTATGCATGTTTCACTGAACTCCTGTATATTAAAAAAAAAAAAAACAAAAAAACAAAACACTTGCTACACCGTTATATTTCAAGCTGACTTTATACATAACTGAAGCAAATGGAATGTGTATTTTATGTACAAAGATTTTTATAGCTAGAAGTTTTTTTTAATGTACATCCAAAAAACATTCTTAGCCCATTTTTTCTTTCTTTTTAATTGAAAATAATTTTTATACACTATATTCTGATCATTGTCAACCCTCCCTCATCTCCTCTCATGATGATTCCACCTACCCACCCATCCAAATCCATGCCTTCTTTCTGGCTTTCTTTAGAAAATAAACAGATAAATAGAAAAACAAACAAAAAATAGGAAAAAAAAGATAAAAGACATGAGAACGGCACAGACACACAGACACACACACACACAGACAGACAGACAGACAGACAGACAGACACACACACACACACACACACACACACACTCAGAGAAACCATAAAAGCATAAAACATAATATATGAACAAAAAACCAGGATGGAAGAAAAAACAAACAAAACCCAAAAGAAAGCAGTATGAGGCAAATAACAACAAAGAAATCTCCAAAAGCACTCCACTGAAGAGAACTAATTTTTTCCTTTCAAGCAACTGTCAATTAGAGATTGCTCCATGTTTAGAGAGGTCTCCCCTCTTAGTTCTGAGAGCCAATATGGCTTAGACCTGGGCAGGCCTTGTGCATGCTGTCACTATGAGTTCATATGTATGTGAGTGTTGTTGTATGTGGGGAGCATTGTTTCTGTAGTGTCTTCTACCCCCTCTGTTTCTTACAATCATGCTGCTTACACATCTTCAAAGTTCCTGAGCCCTGAGGGGAGCGATTTGATGGAGACACTGCTCTCTCTCTCTCTCTCTCTCTCTCTCTCTCTCTCTCTCTCTCTCTCTCTCTCTCATATCTTTTTTATACAGTCCAGACTTTATCCCCGTCCTGGTCCACCCTCTGACTGTTTTACATTCCATACCCCCCCAATCCCCCATCTCCACAAGGATGTCCCCACCCTCCACCCCCACCCCACCAGACCTCCCCATACCCTGTGGCCTCCAGTCTCTTGAGGGTTAGGTGCATCTTCTCTGACTGAGTCCAGAACCTGCAGTCCTCTGTTGTATATGTGTTGGGGTCTCATATCAGCTAGTGTTGATGCCTGGTGGATGTCATTGTCTGAGAGATCTCAGGGCTCCAGGTTACTTGAGACTACTGGTCTGGTTGGTCTCTCTTCCTATAAGGTCAGCCTCCTCCTCCTCAGCTTCTTCCAGCTTTTCCCTAATTCAGCCACAGGGATAACCCTGTATGTGTTCCCATCTACTGCAGGAGGAAGCTTCCCAGATGATATCTGAGAAAAGCACTGATCTACCAGTATAGCACACTGTCACTAGGAGTCATTCATTGCTATGCTCCTTTATCAGAACAGCAATATTGAAGTTAAAGAGTATGAACATTGAAACTATCAATGAAACCACTTTAGAATTAAACACAAACAACACTTTTAAAGATGGAATAGCACTGAAAATTCTAGAACATCTAAACATATCCTACTATACATGGAGCTAGAACCATGAAGGACAGGAGAGGAAAAGAGTGGGTAAAAGTAAAGAATTAGCATCCATTTTCTCCAGATTTGATGAAGAATATAAACCTGGATATATCAGAGGGCCAATGAAATTCAAATACAAAGTTCATAAAGTAACCACTCCTGGGCACATAATAATTAGTTCGCTTAAAGCCAAGCGATAAATTGATTTTTTTCAAAGATCACTAGACAAAAATACACACTAAAGAGAGTTACAAAGGCAGGAAATAATAAGAGCGAAGTTATTAAAGCAAGATCTCTAAAATTTGACTTAACTGCCAAAGAGAAATAAATCGTTTGACCTAAAGTTCTACCACTAGAAAAAGCTTTTAAATGTAAAAGTAAATGATAGTCATTTCTAAATGTATAAAACATAACAGATGTACCACCCACAAAGCTATACAGGAACAGTTAACAGAAGGTTTTCTGGAGCAGGTAAGATGTTGACAGGTAGAATATGAATCCAGAGGTGATAAGAATCTGGAGGATGATAAATATGTATAATTACTTCTTTAAAAAGCTGGGAATGGGAGAGGTAGCCTTCTCAAGGAAAGAACACATTAATTTGTTTCCCAGTGCCAAGTGATCAGTTCTGAAAGCATCCATACAGGTAGCATTAAATGGATTGAGCACTTTGTACTTAGACATATATGTGTGCGTGACCATCCTCACTACTCAGCTTCAAGCTTTTATAGTGCTCTTTGTATTTCCTAGGTCTTCCAGGCTTCCCAGTCTGGCTGATGAGGAAAGAAAGTATTTTTCGGTCCTAAGAGAGCAGCAGTAACGTTTCCTACAATATTTCCAAATTCTCTGTTCTCTAAGGGTGAGGGGTAGAGGAGTGTGTTGGATGACCAGAAAGTTTCTGGACCCTATAGTTCCTTTATTGTACAGATCTCTCCTCTCTGCTATTCTATCTTCTTCATGGTAATTGCTTTAGTTTTGAGATAGTCCTCTTAAGTCAGGCGGTCTGTTCTCATCTTCCTAATTTCCTTCCTCCCCCCTCACCTCCTGAACTACCTAGGAACGTCTTGCAAGGAAATGAGCTATATAAATACTGGGTCAGCAATGTAATACTAAAATCAGTGCTTCTGATTTATAAAAAGAAAAGGTGGTTGTTTGAATCCAGAATCCATTTCCCTGCTAACAAATAGTTCTAATTTAGAATACATAATTGCTAAAATTGTCTAAAATCTGCTCATCAAATCTGATGACATTTTTACTTCCAAAATTATTCTAGATAATATTTATTTTAATTAGTGCCTCTAAGTCAGTTTACTAATCATTTAATATTCATTTAATGTAGTAAAACATATGTTTGGAGGACATAGGTTAAATTAAAGTTGACTCACTATGCCTTATGTTATTACAATTATCATCAAGAAACACTTTTTGGGTTAGTTTTGTAATATTTAGAATTGTAGATACTAGAATGATATATACTATTGTTGATTAATGAGCAGGAAAGTTAAAATTTCCCTAAGTTATATTGCTTTTCTTTATATTTAAAACATTTGGTTTATTAAAATAAAAAGCTATTGATTTAACTCTCTTACTCCTGGCTGTTCTTCTGTTATCCTGGCACTTTGAAAATATAGAGCCACATGGGCCAGTATCCACACTGGGTGCACAATGTCAACTGTATACATAGAAGGAAGAATTTAGAAGTCAAAATGTTAAACGTGTCATTTCAAAGTTGTATATTTGCAGCATATTAAATCATGTTCTTAGCCTCTTACAAACCTTCTAAATGTTTTGCCAGTACAAACTAGAAAGATGCCATTAAAGTATGGGACTGATTTAATCATGATGTAATCACAGTACTGGTGACATAATATATTATCCCTGTAATGAGCAGTGACTGAGTATTTACAACTTAAACATTATAAGATTTGATTATATGATCATTTTTCTCTTTCCTTAGTTTCTTCCCTATCCCTGATTTTAGCTTTCTTTCCTCTGTTTTTTTTTTAATTTTTATGACTTTTTCTCTATACTCATTGAACCTTGTTTTTTCTCTTCATAATGTACATTCCTCTCTCTTCATGGTGGGAAATACATTATTTTCTGTAATAGATTTGTCAATAGGCATTTCCTACACAGATCTGCCATGCCCCCTTAATTGTCATTTTGAAAATATATATTCGAGATCTCCTGAAACTTTGTTTCCATTGGCAACTATTTCTGCATGCCATCTACTATTTCAGGGTTATTCACTTTAAGACAGCTGTTTACCTGAATTTGATAGCTACTTGAGAAGACTGTTCTCAGGAAATATTTCCTAAGCATAGTAACTTCAAAGCACAAACAAGCATAGATCCAATTATAGTGAAGTGTTATACTAAAGTATTATTGACAATAGTAAGACTAGATTGTTTTGGAGGATTTGGGGAAAATATCTTAACTCATCCATAGTATACAAGATTAGTGGAGGTTTTATGTGCCCATTATGAAGAACAAAGTAGAAAAGATACATTTTTTTATATCCTACAAGTAACAGGCAAAATTTTGGAGGGCTATCATTTAATTCAAGCTATGGAAGGCCACGGTGTCTTCCTCTTTGTGCCGTTTTTCTATCTTCATGTACATAACATGTACATGAGATGTACATATTATGATTTATTTATTATTGTGACAGGGTCTCACTATGTTATCTTGGCTAGCCTGGAACTCATTATGTGGCATTGGTCTTTTAGACCTCTACCTGACTCTGTCTTGAAAGAGCTAAGATTAAAAGCATGCGTTATCACACCCAGATAAGCCACTTTAGATGAATGTTGAACAATAATTAATCCCCTCATAGTTACCTCTGGAATGTACAGGTAATGTAGATACCCTGCCATGCTGAGGAACTACTATTCCCTAAGCCCTCCTTACCTTACAAAACATATTGAGATGCATTTATTCGTTTATTTAATCAGAAAGCACTTATTTTGTGTCTACTGTAGGCCTGGCAGTGCACATGGTAGCAAACACCAATACTGGTCATGTTAGTCTTGCTGGTATCTCTATCAAGGTGAATATATACTAATCAAATGATTATACAAACAAGTAGCAAGTTTCAAATCCAGAGAAAGGGATCCATGATATGCTAACTAATCTTTAATATTAGGAGTGAATGAACAAGATATTAGTCAAGTAAAAGTGAGGCTGAGACCCTAAGTCTGAGTGATAGACATGAAAACAGAAAAAAAATGAGAAAAAAAAACCATATTCAAGAAAGGTAATGGGAGTTTTTCTACAGTGTGTTGTTAAATATAAGTACAGTTCATTTAGCTGTACAACCAGCTTGAGAGAAGAGCCTGGACTAAATATAAACCAAAGAGAGAGCTGGGAGCCAGCTACATCTCAGGACGGGTTCGGTTTCACCTTGAAAATGTTTATCAGGTTATAGGGATATACAATTGTGAGATGATATGGAATGTGGGCCCAGAGAGGGGCAAACTACTCCTAAATCAAAGAGATGGTACAAGATTAAGCTACCACAAAAAGTGCAGAATGTCTAGGCTCAGGAACTTTTTAGAAATTAATCACCTGGGCTCACTGATAGGCTGTGCATGAAGGAGGAAAGAGGCCGATATGTCAATCATGACACTTAGCTTTCTAAATGCTGCTCCTGGATACTGACTGGCACATTTTAATAGCATAGGATCCAGGGACTATGCATTTTGGGAGTAGGAGTAAGGATGGTTTTTGACATGAAGCTTACTTGCATACAGCTTTGAGCCCAAATAAATAAACAGACACCAACAAATATTAATTAAACATAATAGCTATGAGTAATAAAAAATGAGCTAAGTTTCAGGAGTGAATGTGTTCACCTAAAACAATAAAATAAAAATAAAATAAAATAAAATAAAATAAAATAAAATAAAATAGATAATTGAACAGTGGGACAACACAATCAAAGCTGAGCAGAAAATGGAGAATGAATGATGTCACTCTGCTATTGGCCTCAACTCTTTAATTGATGCGAGTCTTTTATTTAAAAAAAAAAAGTGCTTGCCTGTTTCTCCCATAGTTTTGTTTGAATATTTCACATTTTAAATAACCCTCTAAAATTGTCTTTCTGTTCTCGCTCAAATCTAATCATGGTCTTTCTGTAAATTTAAAAAAATATATGGAAAAGTGCTTGAAAATATGCATTGTCCTTCAAAAAAAAAACTCTAAAAATTGGGCTTTTATTGTCAGCTTAGTCCTCTGCTTTCTTTGAGACTCTTCTCATTGCTTTGTTCTTTAAATATTTAGCTGTAGTTTCTCTGTAAGTATTCTTCCTCTTATGTCTGTATGCATGCACGTGCATGTATGTACCACATTCAGACAGACACACATTTGTACATACACAAGCACACACTCATGCCAAATTGGACACACACAAACACATACCTATGAACACACACACACACACACACACACACACACACACACACACACACAAACCAAGAACATAATGACACTACTCTAATTATACCTAAGATTTTTTACCTCTAGATAAGAGCACGGAATCTTTCTTTGTTCCTTGCAGGAAATTCATTTAAAACGCTTTAAGGAAGCCTTTCGTGGGAAAGCTTTGAAAAGACAATAGGAGAAATTGTAAGTTTTTTGAGATGTATCCTAGACCTCAGCTTTTTACCTTGAAGATACGTTTGCATTCTCTTACTGTTTCTCTAAAGCTGCTCTGGCATCTCCCTTCCTCTCCTTTATTCGGGCATCTTTCCACCAAGGGCTCTCCAGCTCTTTACCTTTCAGATGAACCACCACACAGAGCCCGTTTCTTCTGTGCATTTGAGTCTGTCGATGGCTCTCAAGCTAAATAGTTTTCCCTAATTTTAAATAAAATATCCTTACAGCTACACCATTGCCTTTCTTTGGAGGATAAAAAGAAAAATCATGAAGTTTTACTTTTCTTATAAATTGTACGTCTGCACACCAACAAGCACAATCCTGTGTTGTATGATAATACAGACTTTTAATATTTCAGTGAAGCAAATTTAACCTGTATAATCCTGAGATTATTTAAACAAAGATAGTGGCATATTTTCATGTCCTTTCTCTGGGATTGCACTTATTTGAGTGTTTGGTTAAGTAGAGGAGAGGGAGACTTCCCTACTATCACCTGCTCATACTCACTGCCTTCCTTTAGCTTATTCTGGCCTTCAGACTCATACTTTGAAGATTGGCTTCAGAAGATACAGTGGAGGCATGTGTGAGACCCTTGCCCCATGACCAATATTAACTTCTCCATGACTTATATATGGCATTAGGATATTATGAACTCCGTGGATAGAGAATAGTTGAGTGTAAAATCATTGTGCAGTGTAGACTTATACAGAATAAACCAAGACCTGATTTTGGTTTAAAAAAGATGTCAATCAACATACATTTGATTTGGGATATGACAAAAACTGAAAAGCCAAAAGTTGAAGCCAAGCTAGAGAACTAGAAGAATGATAGCTTAAAATAATATGTATAAGTATATATTATTCAGAGATGTTATAGAAATATGCACTTTTCTTTTTATCTGTACTAAAATTGATCAAAACAAAAACCATAAAATAGTATTTTATATACATCACTAACAAGGCCAGGATAAAGATAATGTATATTTCTTTGAGAACCCTATATTTTCTAAATGATAAAGATTAGCCCAAAATGTATTAAAATGATTATTCATTACCTGTGTGTTGATTGTATTTCATGTTTTAACAGAGTTGGCAATTGCTACAGGACAAAAATAAAAGCTGTCTAATTTCAGCTCTCAGCACTATTTTGACAGCACTTAAAAATGTGAGTTATCACATTAATATTTCATATTTAGCTCAATTCTCCCAGAGGGCCTCATTGTTGATTAGTATGTCTTTTAAATACTGTTGAAGCGTTTTAATTTTTCTTGGAATTACAATTTGTGTGTAACTCATCAGGAAAATTGTCCTTGGCACTTTAAATCATAGTTCTAATAATGAAAAAATGATCTGAAAATTTCCACATTTCTAACATGAAAAAACCTCCATTTTTATTTCCAGAAAGAGTTTAAAATGTTATAAGCATAGTCCTCTGTGGCTATCTTGTCATTAATAATCTAACTTGTACTATGATAAAAAAAATACTGCTTCAACAAGCATCAAAGACAGACAATCTGTAGTTACCTTGCCTTAATCATAACATCATTGGCAGGAAAGGTTTCATCCCACAATTAATTATCCCAGTATTTATGTTTTGTAAATGGCAGTTGAGGAAAGACTCATAAATGTTTTGAAAGATCACCACTGCTCCTGGCAAAAAGACAGGTGAATGATGAACCAAAAATATCCTCAAAATATTTCTCTTTTATCAAATAAGGACACTATTAACTATAGAAAGAAGAAGAGAGCAGAGGATAGCTCAATAAATGTGCCTGCTGTATTGAGTTAGATATCAGGAATTTGCACAAGAAAGAAAGAAAGAAGAAAGAAAGAGAGAGAAAGACAGAAAGACAGACAGGAAGGAAAGAAGAAAGGAAGGAAGGAAGGAAGGAAGGAAGGAAGGAAGAAAGAAAGAAAGAAAGAAAGAAAGAAAGAAAGAAAGAAAGAAAGATGGAGTAGAACTCATGTGTAATCTTGGATTTCAATGGATAGGTGGAAGGTAGAGACAGGAGCATGGACCAGAAGCTGATAGCCCACCTAGAAATAACAGGGTGTATGTAAGACAAGATGCAACCTCAGAAATTTGTCTTGTGACCTCTCTATGAGCATATAAACACACACTTGAAAAACAAAATGCGTAAATAATTTAAAAGAAATAGGAAAAAATACATAAAACTCACGTTTTAGCCTCCTGACTATCAAATCATGGCAACAAAATTCTATTTTTAAAATAGAGTTACACTAAATTAGTATATGCAAAGGTTATTAGAAGCCAACAAAAATAATAAAAATTTAAAATAATACATATCTGGATTCATTAAGCATCAAAAGTATGTTCTTCTAAAATATTGGCAGGGGATTGTTAAGGTGAAACATTTGAAAGTTATTTTTTATGATCAGTTTTGTTATTTGGGTACAATTAAAGTAGCACTGCTCATCATCTGGACTTTGTCTATTGAAAATTAAATTGTGTGTGAGTGTGTCTAAGCAGGCTTTGAGTGTAAAATACTTATTAGAAATTTTGAAAAGTAACTATATAAACCATGGTCTAAAGCCTGACAATTTTCTGAATAAAATATAAAGTTACAGAAAATTGAAGTGAGACAGAGATATTTTCCAGCACATTTGGAAATTATATTACCATGATTGGTCTCTTTAATCTATCATGAAATCCTCTGCAGGATTGTTTTCTTGTTGATACATCCCAACTGGTCTATATTTGTGCCTCTTTGGTAAGACACACTTATTTTAGTCTTATTTAATGTTACAGTGACCATATTTATAAACCATTTCTGCTCATCTTCAATTTGTGGTAAGAATTGACATTTTGTTACTAATATATACCCATAACAATATCTAAATGGAGATATTATTCAATGTTGAAAGAAATACAAGATTATGTAGATTATCTGAGAACACCCTCCCATTACAGAGACAAAGAACCCTGTTCTTTCGTTTGTTTGTTTGTTGTTTGGTTTTGCTAATTATTTATCTAGGATTTTCAATTCCAACGTCTCTGATGTGTGATCATCTATATCAATAACCTGAACTTTAGTGTTTCAGGCTTATTTTAGCTGTTAAATAGTCAAGCTAGAAGAAAAGAACAAAAAAGAAAGAGAGAGACAGACAAACAGACCATTTTGGATTTAATGAAAAGAAAGACATCAAACATCTTGGTTCTGGGACTCCACCAAGAGTAGTTTGCACAGGTGAGAGTGTGGACTACAGAAACTAACAGCTTCTGGGACAGGCAGAAGCCACAGAGCTTCAGAGGCAGCCCCCTTTTCAGGCCCCAGACATCTGGGCACCTTCCCTGCCAGAGGATAAGTGTCTGCACGGCCCGGGAAGGGCTTTTCCTGAGCATTGGCAGCAGACATATTGGTTCCGGGACTCCTCCAAGAGTAGTATGCACAGGTGAGAGTGTGGACTACAGAAGCTAATAGCTTCTGGGACAGGCCAAAGCAACACAGCTTCTGGGACAGGTCCTGTTTTGGGTCTTCATCTTCGGCCAGGAGGGAGGTCTGAATGCCAGATATCTGTGCACCTTCCCTGTAAGAGGAGAACTTGCCTGCCAAGAGTGCTCTGACCACTGAAACTCAGAGGAGAGAGCTAGTCTCCCAGGTCTGCTGATAGAGGCTAACAGACTCACAAGAGGAACAATCTCTAACCAGAGACAACTAAATCAACTAACTCCAGAGATTACCAGATGGCAAAAGGTGAACGTAAGAATCTTACTAACAGAAACCAAGACCACTAACCAACATCAGAACCCAGCACTCCCACCTCGAACAGTCCAGGGCAGTCCAACACACCCGAAAAGCTAGACCTGGATTTAAAAGCATATCACATGATGATGGTAGAGGACATCAAGAAGGACTTTCATAACTCACTCAAAGAAATACAGGAGAACACTGCTAAACAGGTAGAAGACCTTAAAGAGGAAGCACAAAAACCCCTTAAAGAATTGTAGGAAAACACGACCAAACAAGTGATGGAATTGAATAAAACCATCCAAGACCTAAAAAGGGAAGTAGACACAATAAAGAAAACCCAAAGTGAGGCAACACTGGAGATAGAAACCCTAGGAAGAAATCTGGAACCATAGATGCAAGCATCAGCAACAGAATACAAGAGATGGAAGAGAGAATCTCAGGACATTCCATAGAGAACATCAGCACAACAATCAAAGAAAATGGAAAATGCAAAAAGATCCTAACTCAAAACATTCAGGAAATCCAGGACACAATGAGAAGACCAAACCTACGGATAACAGGAGTAGATGAGAATGAAGATTTTCAACTCAAAGGGCCAGCAAATATATTCAACAAAATTATAGAAGAAAACTTCCCAAACCTAAAGAAAGAGATGCCCATGAACATACAAGAAGCCTACAGAACTCCAAATGGACTGGACCAGAAAAGAAATTCCTCCTGACACATAATAATCAGAACAACAAATGCACTAAATAAAGAGAGAATATTAAAAGCAGTAGGGGAAAAAGTTCAAGTAATATATAAAGGCAGGCCTATCAGAATTACACCAGATTTTTCACCAGAGACTATGAAAGCCAGAAGAGCCTGGACAGATGTTACACAGACACTAAGAGAACACAAATGCCAACCCAGGCTACTATACCCAGCCAAACTTTCGCTTACCTTAGATGGAGAAACAAAAGTATTCCATGACAGAACCAAATTCACACATTATCTTTCCACGAATCCCACCCTTCAAAGGATAATAACAGAAGAAAGAAGAAAAAAAAAGAAAACAATACAAGGACAGAAACCACATCCTAGAACAAGCAAGAAAGTAATCCCTCAACAAACCTAAAAGAAGACAGCCACAAGAACAGAATGCCAACTCTAACTACAAAAATAATAGGAAGCAACAATTATTTTTCCTTGATATCTCTTAATATCAATGGACTCAACTCCCCAAAAAAAGACATAGACTACACAAACAGGACCCAACATTTTGCTGCCTGCAGAAAACCCATCTCAGGGAAAAAGATAAACACTACTTCAGAATGAAAGGCTGGTAAACAATTTTCCAAGCAAATGGCCTGAAGAAACAAGCTGGAGTAGCCATTCTAATATCTAATAAAATTGACTTCCATCCCAAAGTCATCAAAAAACAAACAAACAAACAAACAAGGAGGGGCACTTCATACTCATCATAGGTAAAATCTTGCAAGAGGAACTCTCAATTCTGAATATCTATGCTCCAAATACAAGGGCAGCCACATTCATTAAAGTAACTTTAGTAAAGCTCAAAGCACACAATAATAGTGGGAGACTTCAACACACCACTTTCACCAATGGACAGATCATGGAAACAGAAACTAAACAGGGACACAGTGAAACTAACAGAAGTTATGAAACAAATGGATCTAACAGATATCTACAAAACATTTTATCCTAAAACAAAAGGATATAACTTCTTCTCAGCACCTCATGGTACCTTCTCCAAAACTGACCACATAATAGGTCAAAAACAAGCCTCAAATTATGCAAAAATATTGAAATTGTCCCATGCATCCTATCAGATCACCATGGACTAAGGCTGATCTTCAATAACAAAATAAACAATAGAAAGGCAACATTCACGTGGAAACTGAACAACACTATTCTCAATGATACCTTTGTCAAGGAAGGAATAAAGAAAGAAATTAGGGACGTTTTGGAATTTAATGAAAATGAAACCACAACTTACCCAAACTTATGGAACACAATGAAAGCATTTCTAAGAGGAAAACTCATAGCTCTGAGTGCCTCCAAAAAGAAACTAGAGAGAGCACACATTAGCAGCTTAGCAACACACCTAAAAGCTCTAGAACAAAAGGAAGCAAATTCACCCAAGAGGAGTAGAAGGCAGGAAATAATCAAACTCAGGGACCAAATCAAACAACACCATCAGATCCTTCTACAAAAGGCTATACTCAACAAAACTGGAGAACCTGGATGAAATGGACAAGTTTCTAGACAGATACCAGGTACCAAAGTTAAATCAAGATCAGGTTAATGATCTAAACAGTCCTATATCCCCTAAAGAAATAGAAGCATTCATTAATAGTTTTCCAACCAAAAAAAGCCCAGGACCAGATGGGTTTAGTGCAGAGTTCTATCAGAATTTCAAAGAAGATCTAATCCCAGTTCTTCACAAACTATTCCACAATATAGAAACAGAAGTTACTCTACCCAACTCAATCAATGAAGCCACAATTACTCCGATACCTAAACCACAAAAAGACCGAACAAATATAGAGAACTTCAGACCAATTTCCCTTATGAATATCGAAGCAAAAATCCTAAATTAAATTCTTGCTAACCGAATCCAAGAACACATTAAAGCAATCTTCCATCCTGACCAAGTAGGTTTTATTCCAGGGATGCAGGGATGGTTTAATATACGGAAATCCATCAACATAATCCAGTATATAAACAAACTCAAAGACAAAAACCCCATGATCATCTCCTTAGATGCTGAGAAAGCATTTGACAAAATCCAACACCCATTCATGATAAAAGTCTTGTAAAGATCAGGAATTCAAGGCCCGTACCTAAACATGACAAAAGCAATCTACAGCACACCAGTAGCCAACATCAAACTAAATGGTGAAAAGCTGGAAGCAATCCCACTAAAATCAGGACTAGACAAGGCTGCACACTTTCTCCCTACCTATTCAACACTGTACTTGAAGTCCTACCCAGAGCAATTCCACAACAAAAGGAGATCAAGGGGATACAAATTGGAAAGGAAGAAGTCAAAATATCACTTTTTGCAGATGATATAATAGTATATATAAGTGACCCCAAAAATTCCACCAGAGAACGCCTAAGTCTGATAAATAGCTTCAGTGAAGTAGCTGGATGTAAAATTAACTCAAACAAGTCAATGGCCTTTCTGTATACAAAGGATAAATAGGCTGAGAAAGAAATTAGGGAAACAACACCCTTCTCATTAGTCACAAATAATATAAAATACCTGGCGTGACTCTAACTAAGGAAGTGAAAGATTTGTATGATAAGAAATTCAAGTCTCTGAAGAAAGAAATTAAAGAAGATCTCAGAAGATGAAAAGATCTCCCATGCTCATGGATTGGCAGTATCAATATCGTAAAAATGGCTATCTTGCCAAAAGCAATCTACAGATTCAATGCAATCCCCATCAAAATTCCAACTCAATTCTTCAACGAATTAGAAAGGGCAATCTGCAAACTCCTCTGGAATAACAAAAAACCTAGGATAGCAAAAACTCTTCTCAAGGATTAAAGAACTTCTGGTGGAATGACCATGACTGACATAAAGCTGTACTACAGAGCAATTGTGATAAAAACTGCATGGTACTGGAATAGTGATAGACAAGTAGACCAATGGCATAGAATTGCAGACCCAGAAATGAACCTACACACCTATGGTCACTTGATCTTTGACAAGGGACCAAAAACCATCCAGTGGAAAAAAGACAGCATTTTCTTTTTTTTTTAATTAGGTATTTTCCTCATTTACATTTCCAATGCTATCCCAAAAGTCCCCCATACCCTCCCCCCACTCCCCTACCACCCACTCCCACTTTTTGGCCCTGGCATTCCCCTGTACTGGGGCATATAAAGTCTGCAAGTTCAATGGGCCTCTCTTTCCAGCGATGGCTGACTAGGCCATCTTTTAATACATATGCAGCTAGAGTCAAGAGCTCAGGGGTACTGGTTAGTCCATAATGTTGTTCCACCTATAGGGTTGCATATCCCTTTAGCTCCTTGGGTACTTTCTCTAGCTCCTCCATTGGGGACCCTGTGATCCATCCAATAGCTGACTGTGAGCATTCATGTCTGTGTTTGCTAGGCTCCGGCATAGTCTCACACGAGAGAGCTCTATCTGGGTCCTTTCAGCTAAATCTTGCTAGTGTGTGCAATGGTGTCAGCATTTGGAAGCTGATTATGGGATGGGTCCCCGGATATGGCAGTCTCTAGATGGTCCATCCTTTTGTCACAGCTCCAAACATTGTCTCTGTAACTCCTTCCATGGGTGTTTTGTTCCCAATTTTAAGAAGGGGCAAAGTGTCCACACTTTGGTGTTCCTTCTTTTTGAGTTTCATGTGTTCAGCAAATTGTATCTTATATCTTGGGTACCCTAAGTTTCTGGGCTAATATCCACTTATCAGTGAGTACATATTGTGTGAGTTCCTTTGTGATTGGGTTACCTCACTCAGGATGATGCCCCCCGGGTCCATGCATTTGCCTAGGAATTTCATAAATTCATTCTTTTTAATAGCTGAGTAGTACTCCATTGTGTAGATGTATCACATTTTCTGTATCCATTCCTCTGTTGCGGGGGTTCTGGGTTCTTTCCAGCTTCTGGCTATTATAAATAAACCTGCTATGAACATAGTGGAGCATGTGACACTGAAACTTATAGAGGAGAAAGTAGGGAAAAGCCTCGAAGATATGGGTACAGGAAAAAAGTTCCTGAGTAGAACAGCAATGGCTTGTGCAGTAAGATTGAGAATCGATAAATGGGACCTCATAAAGTTGCAAAGCTTCTGCAAGGCAAAAGACACCGTCAACAAGACAAAAAGACCACCAACAGATTGGGAAAGGATCTTTACCTATCCTAAATCAGATAGGGGACTAATATCCAATATATATAAAGAACTCAAGAAGGTGGACTCCAGAAAATCAAATAACCCCATTAAAAATGGGGCTCAGAGCTGAACAAAAAATTCTCACCTGAGGAATACCGAATGGCAGAGAAGCACCTGAAAAAATGTTTAACATCCTTAATCATCAGGGAAATGCAAATCAAAACAACCCTGAGATTCCACCTCACACCAGTCAGAATGGCTAAGATCAAAAATTCAGGTGACAGCAGATGCTGGCAAGGATGTGGAGAAAGAGGAACACTCCTCCATTGTTGGTGGGATTGCAAGCTTGTACAACCACTCTTGAAATCAGTCTGGCGGTTCCTCAGAAAATTGGACATAGTACTGCTGCAGGATCCTGCAATACCTCTCCTGGGCATATATCCAGAAGATGTCCCAACCGATAAGAAGGACACATGCTCCACTATGTTCAAAGCAGCCTTATTTATAATAGCCAGAAGCTGGAAAGAACCCAGATGCCCCTCAACAGAGGAATGTATACAGAAAATGTAGTACATTTACACAATGGAGTACTACTCAGCTATTAAAAAGAATGAATTTATGAAATTCCTAGGCAAATGGGTGGACCTGGAGGACATCATGAGTCAGGTAACCCAATCCCAAAAGGACTCGCACAATATGTACTCACTGAGAAGTGGATATTAGCCCAGAAACTTAGAATATACAAGATATAAGATAGAATATGCTAAACACATGAAACTCAAGAAGAAGGAAGACCAAAGTGTGGACACTTTGCCCCTTCTTAGAATTGGGAACAAAACACCCATGGAAGGGGTTACAGAGACAAAGTTTGGAACAGCGACAAAAGGATGGACCATCTAGAGACTGCCATATCCGGGGATCCATCCCATAATCAGCTTCCAAACGCTGACACCATTACACACACTAGCAAGACTTTGCTGAAGGGCCCAGATATGGCTGTCTTTTGTGAGACTATGCTGGGGCCCGGCAAACACAGAAGTGGTTGCTCACAGTCAGCTATTGGATGGATCACAGGGCCTCCAATGGAGGAGCTAGAGAATGTACCCAAGGAGCTGAAGGGATCTGCAATCCTATAGGTGGAACAACAGTATGAACTAACCAATACCCCCGTGGGGCTCCTGTCTCTAGCTGCATATGAATCTGCAGATGGCCTAGTCGGCCATCAGTGGAAAGAGAGGCCCATTGGTCATGCAAACTTTATTGCCTCAGTAGAGGGGAATGCCAGTGCCAAGAAGTGGGAGTGCGTGGGTGGTGGAGTGGGTGGGGGAGCGTGTGCGGGACTTTTGGGATAGCATTGGAAATGTAAAAAAAATAAATACCCCCCCAAAAAAAAACTCACAGAAAAAAAAAAAAAGGAAGACTTCTTTGAGAACTTGCTGGGTTATGTGAAGAATACTCTAATTTAGAGAATAACCATGTCAATCCCCCATTCTACTTTCAATCCACGCAAGCAACACTGCAACGCAAGGAGATATGTTATTTAACTCACCTAACACATGTGTTGAATGTAATGATGAATACTAGGAAGACTATAGAAGGAGTAAGTCCTAAGGAATAGAGAACTATAAGAAGGTTAACCACTGAGAAAGAGGTAGGAGACTTTGATATTATTTAATTCACTTTATGTATTCATGGGGCAAAGTTTACTACTGCATCACAAGTGTGATGGACAGGGATCATGTATGTGTAACTAATACCTCTAGTTTGTTCAACATTAAAAAAGTCAATAAACACATATGAATTGTAAAGAAAATTGTTGTAACTTCCAAATGATTTAACCCATAATTAAATCTCAAAGGTGAGGTTTCATGTGTGGGCCTGGAAACCTTTGCCTCTCAAACATTAATTAAGGAATTTCCCTGACTTTACTAGAAGTCTTTACCTGCAAAAAGTTTAGTTCTGTGGCCAACAACAAATACTTCAACATACACAGGTTACTAAAACTATTGCAACAGCTTGCGCTAGTTTCTCTGTTAAAAGTGTTACATAAGTCATGCCTTCTGCCCTCAGGAATACTGAAATCAAAGTAGGAATGAAAATGACTCAGATTTCATTTTGACTTTCTTGTTGGGCAAGCTATTAGAACTACTGTGTCAGCAGTATAGGCGCAAAGTAAACAGGGTTTGGTGATGTTAAAGGCTTAAAGTGGTACTCTCATGATAAGCTATACATGTTAATATATTATATATGAAATAAAATTATACATAGAACATAAACACACATAAACACACATTATATATAGACTTCTAAGTTTGCTTATAGATTACGAAGGTGGTTGAAGTAAGTGTTCAAAACTAGCTATTTAGAACAGATTATGTATAAAGAAATAGAAATTTCAATTATGCATTATACTTTTTGTCTGTAACACATAAAGGTTATTGTAAAAGAATATGATTTATGACATAATAAGGAATTATGCTGGTCTTGGAATGTGAGAACAGGGACTAGAATATTTTCTAAGTAAATTCACTTTTCTTCCTTTTTTAAAAATTATCTTTAATCATTTTTTTACAGTCCAGTTGTTATGCCCCTCTTGGTCTGCCTTCTGATAGTTCCTCATTCCCTTCCTCCTCCCCTGTCTCCAAGAGGATGTCCCCCAACCCCACCCCATCTCACTAGGTCTCTGCACTCCCTGGGGCCTCAAGTCTCTCAAGGGTTAGGTGAGTCTTTTCTCACTGAAGCTGGATCAGGCAGTCCTCTGCTGTATATATGTTGGAGTCCTCAGACCATCTCTTGTATGCTGCCTGCTTGGTGGCTCAGTGTCTGAGAGATCTCTGGAGGTTGAGGTCCAGGTTAGTTGAGACTGATGGTCATCCTATCGAGTCTCACACCTTAACTTCTTCCAGTCTTTTCCTAATTCAACTATCTGCATCTGTCTCTCAGTAAGCTGCTTGTTGGGCATCTCAGAGGGCTGTCATTCTAAATTAAAATGACTACTTAACCTAGTAAGCTTGTTAGGTTTCCAGAACCAGGCCAGTTTACATCTAATCAGACAGCTGTTGGTTGCCACCGACGTGTGAGTGCCACGTAGTCACCTTTATGTATATCTTCCAATGCTGGTAATTGTTGTGAGCCATGGGTATCACAGCTTGGGTCAGACTTTTTAATTCATTCTCAATCTCGACAGATTGCATAGTATTTTCTGGAACTGTGGAAACCGCACTACCAGCACAGAAACAGTTCAAATCATCTAGTTCTATATGTGGTGTTCTCAGCAATAGGGGCCCAGCCATCAGTCTCTGAAAAACAACCAAGGGGTTCATCAATAATCTACATTAAAAGGTTTCCTATGCCTGGGACTGGGATTTTTGTTACTTGATGGTTCTTATGGGGAGCACTGTTGTCAAGCCATAGTGACAATTTCCTTCCTTTAATATACACATATAATGCATTTGGTATATTTAATACAGCACTCGTATGCATGCTTTTTATATAATTGTAGGTAAATATTTACAATATGGTTTCTTCTGGCTTTAGCAAACAACCCAGGAATACCATTATACACTCATAGGTAGGTTTAGCTACCACGCGTCAAAAAAGAAGCGTCTCTTTACAGAGAACGAAGACCATCACAGAAAAACACAACTGGAAGTATCCAGTTAAGACCCTTTATGAGTTGTTGAATGCAAGCAGAGAACGAAGACCATCACAGAAAAACACAACTGGAAGTACCCAGTTAAGACCCTTTATGAGTTGTTGAATGCAAGCAGAGAACGAAGACCATCACAGAAAAACACAACTGGGAGTTTCCAGTTAAGACCCTTTATGAGTTGTTGAACGCAACGCTCAGCCCCGAAGCCACATGCAGAGAGCAATGAGGAGCACAGCCTCTATTTGCATCTAATTCACAGTTTCTGCATCTATGATTCAGAGTACACTGAAAGTCAGGGCAGAAAAAGTGTAAGAGCCAGAAGACCAGGGAGTCTGCTGTGAAACAGTCTCTCCTAGAAACGCTGCATAAGCAAGACCAGAACAGTATTGATGGACATGTTAATACAGGAGGGGAAATTTCCCAAGGCCCCACAGCAAACCAAAGAACTCCAGGTATCCAGTTCCTGTTCAGAGAAGGAGAATTAGCCTCTTCCAGTGCTAAGCCCTCTTTTTAGTTGTTGTTGAACAGAAAGGTCAGCCCAAAAACCACATACACACAAACAATAAAAATGGACTCAGCAAGTTGCTTTTTTTTTTTAGTTTTTGTGCATGTGCATGCATAACATATACACATACATACATACATGAATGTATTAAGGATAATCAAAAAATAAAGTTCTATCTACTTGTGGGGGCATGGGTGCAAAGGAGGGTGTATGGATGCAGGTACAAGGGAGAAAGGGAGTGGAGAAATGATATTGTTTTTATATTTTTTCATAAAATAATATTTTAAAATTAGTTACTAAAATACATATCTAAACCAAATAATTTTAATGTATCATAAAGCAATTTCTTGTATCTCTGTACCATATCAAGACCCATAGACATCAGAATTTTAGTGCTTCTATGAGTATAGAATTTTTATTTTTTTATCTTTTATTTTATTTTTTATTTTTTATTTTTTTATTTTTTATTTTTATTTTATTTATACAAAATCTTATTTTGTAAGGAAGAGATCTCAATAAAAATAACTAAATCTTTAATGTGTATGAACTTTCTTCTTTATTAAGTATTTTAAGAAGTTCAACCGTGTTTTATCACAAATTGTCACATCAGTTCTATAAGGATGAAAACGGAGATGTAGCAATGAAAAGGGAGCCCCAGGGTCGATGGTGCTGAAATGTGTGTGCTTCTAATATTCGGCATTCTAACGCTGTTACCAAGGTGAGGTTCAAATATTTTGTTTTGTTATACAAAGATCTGTATTTAATTTGCCTGTTTCAACATCTAGTGCCACCTAAGATGGAAAAGTTGTATAAGAATTCTCCTATTCCAAGATATACAGACTTTTGACAGGGGAAGGAAACAGGGTCACTCTTTTCATTGTGTAGACATAATCCGTTTTATAAAGAAGGATCTTGGCTGCTGTGTTCAGGTGTCTTTGGAGTCTGTGCTTTGCTTCCTCAGCAAATCAGAACAAAAGAGAAGAAAACAGGTTTTTTTTTTTTTTTTTTTTTTTTTTTTTTTAGCTATCATGCTGTGCTGCAGATAGTTGAAGTGAAATATTGCGTAATAAATTGTTTTTGGCAACGCAGTTTCCTCCCTAGAACTGGATATCAAAATGTGGTTCCCATTTTTCCACGAGTGTGTTAGAAGTTCCATTCTGTGTGACGTCGGAGATGCTGATCCAGGATGTGGACTAGGAAGGACCAGGTCACAGTGATAGTACCCCACAGTTAGACATGCTAGTGTATTGCTCACTTTGCTAGTGAGAACTTTATTTAAAATGAATATCTGCCACGAATACTGTTATGTCATCATTATGATTTGTGGGTTTTTTTCCTCCAATTTATTGAATAATCCAATAATCCAATTTACATAATCCAATGAGGTTTAGTCCAAACAAACTGTACTTTAAAATTAGTTATTTGGGGGAGACATACAAAGGTGAACAAGAAAAATAGCACTGAGAGAAGTTAGAAGATACAGTGTTAAGCAAACCTCAACTTTCTTTTTTTTTTTTTTTTTTTTTTTTTTTTCCATTTTTTATTAGGTATTTAGCTCATTTACATTTCCAATGCTATACCAAAAGTCCCCCTTACCCACCCACCCCCACTCCCCTACCCACCCACTCCCCCCCTTTGGCCCTGGCGTTCCCCTGTACCGGGGCACACAAAGTCTGCGTGTCCAATGGGCCTCTCTTTCCAGTGATGGCCGACTAGGCCATCTTTTGATACATATGCAGCTAGAGTCAAGAGCTCAGGGGTACTGGTTAGTTCATAATGTTGTTCCACCTATAGGGTTGAAGATCCCTTTAGCTCCTTGGGTACTTTCTCTAGCTCCTCCATTGGGAGCCCTGTGATCCATCCATTAGCTGACTGTGAGCATCCACTTCTGTGTTTGCTAGGCCCCGGCATAGTCTCACAAGAGACAGCTACATCTGGGTCCTTTCGATAAAATCTTGCTAGTATATGTAATGGTGTCAGCGTTTGGATGCTGATTATGGGGTGGATCCCTGGATATGGCAGTCTCTACATGGTCCATCCTTTCATCTCAGCTCCAAACTTTAAAATTAGTTATTTGGGGGAGACATACAAAGGTGAACAAGAAAAATAGCACTGAGAGAAGTTAGAAGATACAGTGTTAAGCAAACCTCAACTTTCAAACTTTGGCAATCCTGAATCCGAACAAAGCTCTAAAGTCATCCTGACACATAAAAAGCTTTAGAACTTTTAGTAACCAGGCTGTGCTCTCGGACGTAACGGCACTGTTCTATCCAGCTATTTACATCTGAATTCACTAATAGTTTTATCTCTATCTTTAAACTATCATTAATTTTAAGTAGATAATTTGAAGTGTCTGAATATTACTTCAAGTGGAATAATACTCAAAAACACAGAGAACTGCTTTAATAATGCTAACAGCCCTAGGTATTCAAGTTTATTTATTTTAGAATGATACTGGATTAAAGTTGGTTAATAAAACACCCACATACTGGTGAACTGGAGACAACCATGATCAGAATGCCCTAGGCTGAGTACTCAAACCTGCAAACCTTGTAGGAGCCATGGACAGAGGAGTGTACTGTGCCTGGGAATCTGGCTTGTCGACAATTGTCAGAGTTCAGTTTTCAAGAAGGAGCCAGTATTCCATCCTCCTTAATGAGAATAGTGCTTTAGAAAACCATTGTCTTAGATATCCACTGAGCTTAGCTGGCTTTTTGCTTCTCTGAAGTAAGTTTCCCTATTGGGTTGCCCACTTCTTTATTTACCTGGCTGCTTTTTAACCATTTACAAGACTCAAAACAAACTCTGTGATGAACATGTCATGGTAGGATGATGTGTTTTTCCTAGAGTGTGTTTGCATTTCCTTCTGCAGATGCCTACCGTTATCAGCAAAATATAATTCCCTTAACATAACTGGGGTTTTAACTTGGACGTGGGAAGTGTACTCCATCTCTACTTGGAAGTTTTGCACATATATTTTACCAGTGCTCTCAGGTAAACTTTGAAAACATTTTTAATTTGTGTGTGTTTAAAGATTTGACAATCTCTTCTCAACAGTCTGACCTTTCGATTCTTTCCTACAGCAATGGTAGGCACTATAAAAGAATAGGACCTCAGCCAGGATCCTGTTTTTATGGATTTTGAGGAGGGGGTGTTCTTTGGATATTTGACCCTATTTAATCTGTCTCAGTTAAAATAATAGACCAAATTTTTATTACAGCTATGCAAAGCAGGACCCTAGAACAGACATGTAATATATAATTAATGAAAATCCATGCTGCTAATGGTAGTTTAAGTGGTCAATGGGATTCCCTGGGGATCCTGAGAAAGTACACAGAAAGCCTGCACGCTGTTCATGCTCTGGATTCAAGATGAACGCCATCTTTGCCTATTACTCATGCTATGGCTTCTCTCTCCCTCCTCCCCCCTCCCTCCTCCTTCCCCTCCCCCTCCTACCCCCTCCATCTTCATCCCCTTTCCTCTCTCTCCCCCTCCCCCTTCCCTCCCTCTCCCTCTCCTCTCCCTCTCTCTGTCTCTCTGTCTGTCTCTCTCTGTCTCTATCTCTGTCTGTCTGTCTCTCTCTCTTTCTCTCTCTCTCTCTCTCTCTCTCTCTCTCTGTGTGTGTGTGTGTGTGTGTGTGTGTGTGTGTGTATGTGTGTTTCTGTCTCTTCTCCTCCTATACACATGTGTAATATGTGTAAATATCTACTTTATTGGTATGGATGAAATTCAAACACAAAAGCAGGCAATGTCATATACAATGGCCAGCAACACTACGGCAGAAGTTATTACTGGTTATGGTGTTGCAATAAAGAAATGACCAGGACTAGACATAACTTGTAGCAAGATGGTTAGTAAGGAGTCCAGCTGTGCCTATTTAGGATCGATCTAATCGAGGTGTGGTGCCATCTAGTGGCAAATTTCTCTCTATCAAAAATGCTAATGAAGCCAATTCTAGGCTCTTGAGTTAAGAACTAATTTTTCTTTGCATCTCAGGAAGCCTGGAGTCTTTCCTCAGCACCTTTGAGGAGTCTTTTTAGGGAAGTAACACAGCAAAGACCTCTCAATGCTCTCTGGCAGGTTCTCTCAGCTTTTTGTCTGATGCTTGCCCCAGAGTGGTGTCAGGGGATTTCCCTTGCTTCTTATTTCAGACTGAGTTTCAGTAAACTGGGTGTAGTACCAGTTCTGTAGCACTTCAAACGGGAAAATCCTGGCAAGGATCATCTTGTCATAGCTGCAGCATTTGGGGAGTTTGCTAGGAGTATAGAAACAGGATTTTGTGCATGCCTTCTAGTCCCATTTGCATGCCTATAAACTGAGCAGATTCCAAGGGGCCCCTTCCTTGACACCACACTAAACACACCAATAGAAGCCCGCAGGGTAGTTGCTTGCCTGGTTATTTGTATTAAAAGGAGCTGGTGAGGAAGGAGGGGTGAGGCATCCTCTAACTGGCACTTACACTCCTTCAAATTTTTATTGAGACTTCAGATACTTTCCTTTTATGTGTCCATCTGCTGCTTCTACCTTTTATATTCTTTCAGAGAAAAAATAGTTTGTCTCTCTGTTGTCTAGGTAGGGGTCTTACCACCATTTGGAATCTGCTTAATCTTGTCCCCTAACAATCACTGCTTTCTGAAGAAATCAAAAGGTATTGGAATATGGAGAGTCTTCCATCAGTTAAAGTAAAAGATAGCAGATTCCTAAGAATTCCTATACCATGACAGAGGTAGGGTGAAAACTAGTAGGTAGGTAGTGTGGAAACTAGTTATATTGAACTATAACCTTGATGCATTAGTTTTACTGCTCCAGGTCTCTTGTTGACAGAGCGTTTTTACTTTCTGGTATCAGTGACACGTCTATGCTGCTATGATACCTTGCTCACATGTCTATCACTAGCAGCTCTGGGAACACTTCTGAGCCAGTGAATGCATCTGATGTGCCATTACAATAACTCACACATTCATATTTGATGAATATTTGCTATGAAGAATCCTCTTTTGCACTAGAGCTTTGTAACTGTATTGGGTGTTTTTATCAACTGTATAAGCAGGCTTCAGAAGTGTACTGGCTGGTTTTGTGTGTCAACTTGACACAGTAATTTGGAAGTGTAAGCTGAATAAACCCTTTCCTCTCCAACTTTCTTCTTGGTCATGATGTTTTGTCCAGGAATAGAAATCCTGACTAAGACAATTTGATACCAGCATAGTGGGATATTCCTGTGACAACCTGAACATGTTTTGGGGAGAATTGTGGAAGCACTTTGGACCTTTCGTCCAGAAGATTCATTTGGTGTTAAGAGCTCTGTAGGATGTTGTGTAGGAGCAGGCAAGATAATGTTGAAGAAAGAAAGTATTTTAGTGGTGCCCACAGTTAAGAGACTTTAAATTTTTAAAAGGCTTTGAATTTTAAAAGATATTGGATATTTTAAAAGGATTGAACTTTTAATATGTAAAGACTGTTGGACTTTTAAAGTTATTTAGATCTTGGGGATGAAAAAGAAAATAAGGGTTGAGACTTAAGAGTGATTTGTTTGTGTGTCAAGTTGACAAGGGGTCAGTTGTACTGGCTGGTTTTGTGTGTCAACTTGACACAGGCTGGAGTTATCACAGAGAGAGGAGCTTCAGTTGAGGAAATGCCTCCATGAGATCCAGCTGTGAGGCATTTTCTCAACTGGTGATCAAAGTGGGAGGGCCCATTCTGGGTGGTGCCATCCCTAGGCTTGAAGTCTTACTTCTATAAGAGAACAAGCTGAGCAAGCCAGGGGAAACAAGATTGTAAGAAACATCCCTCCATGGCCTCTGCATCAGCTCCTGTATTCTGACCTGCTTGAATTCCACTCCTGACTTCCTTTGGTGATGACCAGCAGTGTGGAAGTGTAAGCTGAATAAACCCTTTCCTCCCCAACTTGCTTCTCGGTCATGATGGTTTCCCCAGGAATAGAAACCATTACTAAGACAACAAGTGTACAGCCTTTATAATAAAATATAAAACCTTGTTCCCCATAAAGTTTTTTATTTAGATTAAAGTTCTTGAAATTCTTAGTAATTCCTGTCTTGAGTTTCATGTCAAACCTGGGAGATGATGTGGTACAGACTGAGTGGTGTTGGTTCAAGGGTGGACTCAGGGCTATAGGGTTGATACTGGAATTAAGCAACTGAAAAGGAGGCAGAACATATAGTTGCAAATGACAGGAAAAACAGGGCACTCTGTGTCCCTTCAATGGCCAATGTGATCTGAAGCCACATTAATAACTATGGTATAAAATATATCTGGTGGTAGCTGTGTCCTTGGCTATAATAAAAGTGATTCAACTTCTGAGCATGTGATTCAACATTGTCACCATGGGAAGAATAGAACTGGGCATTCCATTGCCAGAGCATATCATGGAGCATGTACACAAAAACTAACTCTTCCACTTGGGGAATCCACAGGACTGTTAATGCCAATGCATATATAGAATGTTAGGGCATCTTTCACAAAATGGAAAAAGTCTTCATAGTACAATAGAACACTTCAAGAACCGACTGGGATTCTTCAATAAATGTGGGAGACTGGCTTAGTGCAGCGATGTTGGAAATCAAATATTCACAACCTTCCAGAAAGAAATTACAAAGAAAACATAATTTCCACATGAACCTAAAATTAACTGCTGAAACAACTTTAAAATTGCTCTTCCTTTTAATCAAGAATACAAAGATAAAATGCATTAGGAGACATTTTGAGTTATAGATGTATCATGAATCCACTTTTTGCTTCTTAAATTGAGCCCTCAAATTACAGGATATGTCAGAGGAGTATTAAAATATCGTTGTCTAACTTTTAATTTAAAATTAAATTTAAGGTTACATGAAACCAAATTGTGTTAGTTAAAAATATTCTTAACACTACTTATAGTGACACCTTTAAAAAAGAATCTTCTCAAATTTAAAAATTACCAAGTATTAATTGTCAAGAGTGTCTGATCAAACTTTTAAATAAATAATGGGAAAATAAAGCTGTTGCAAAAATTTTGATAGCCTAATAAATTAATTTGGATAAAAAAGTGTACCCGAATTTTATTCAGTGAATTGAGGTAAAAAGTTAATAGCTATCATTTTATTATACTTCATGAAACTGTAAGACCAAGTAATTTCCTTTTACTGTTTTAAATTTATTCTATTAAACATGTACCATTAATTTTATATGTTCTTAAATATTGTGATACAATGAAATTCTAAACGTATTTTCATTGTTTTGGTAATTTTAATATCGTTTTTCTTCTTTTTAAAATAGGCAACCTATATTAACATTCACAGATATTTAACAAGTTTGGAACTGAGAATACAAACAGATGAACTGAGTTTAAAAAAAATTCAGATAGAAAATAATCATAATTTGAACCCAAAGATGAGCCCATCAAATCTGAGGTCTCACCTCCTAGGCTAGGTACGACTTATGCATTATGAAGTCAAAACTGCTGTTTAAATGTATGTAGCAGTCAACTAGCAATAAAAGTGATAGAAAAAAAAAAACAAATTGTATCTCTTCGAACAATGCAGATCCTGTTCCTTGACTTCAGCCTCCTGAAGAACTTAATTCTTAACAACCAGGACAACTTACCAATAATCTTAAGATGGCTGCTCTTCTACTTGAAAGGGCTTTGTTCACAGTAACTGACCTTAAATTGAAAATGTCCACTCCACAATGCATCCAGTATCATAAATTAATGTACTAGACCCTGTTTGTTTGATTCCTGCTTGTATAGTTTGCCTTAGAGCTCTCATTTCATGCTTCTGCCTAGCATGCTGATGGAGAATTATACAGGATATAGCTAACATGAGGAATATTCAAGAAATTGAGGGATATATCAGAGTGTCACATCTCTATTCCTCGTACTCAGGAGGCTGAGCTGGGAGCACTAAGAGTTGGCAGTAGCCTGTGCTGTAAACCCAATACAGACTCAACCAGCATAAGCAAGAGCCTGTCTGTAAACTGTGAGGAGAAATGGAGAAGTGCAGTTGTTACTAAGCATCACCTTTGCAGTTCTGAAAGTGGAAAAGTCCAGAGTCAAAAGTTTCTAAGTTCATTTGGGATCATCTGTACCCGTGGTAGTTGGCTAGACTCACAGGAACTGAGTATAGAGCTGGAAGGATGAAGAAATGTTTCAGAACATTTCAGAGTTTCAAATCTCTGTGGGATCCATGTGCTGGTGAATCAATACTTTGCAGCCTGGGAGTGAAAACACTTCCAGAACTTTCTCCATAGATTGAACATGTTTATCTTACCCTTAGGTCCCTTTACGTCATCTATGGTTTAGTTTTGCTCTGTTTGTTATTGTTTTTGTTGCTGGTTTGGTTTGGTTTGGTTTGGTTTGGTTTGGTTTGGTTTGGTTTGGTTTGATTTGGTTTGGTTTGGTTTGGTTTGGTTTGGTTTAGTTTTGGAATGGTTTCCCACCTTGAGTGTCTCTGTTAAAAAAAAAATCTCTGTTCTAAAAATATAAATCATATTTGATTGGGTCTTAAATTGAACTTGATAGGTGTCATAACTTAGCACTTTAATTAAGTTTAATTAGATAACAATTCAGTTAAGTTCTGAATTTAGAGGGTACATTTTTCAGTCCATTATACTGCTATGTGCTGTAATGTATTTTCATAGTATAACAATGAAGATTAAATAAAACAAAATAAGTACGAAGAAAACTATGGCATTTTATAACTTTTATAAGAGACGTTGATATTTTCTGTTTCATAGAACTCTAGCTCATGTCCATTTCAATGTCTGGAGATACTAAGACAGTGTTCAGTACTAAACTATCTGTTAAGGGTATGCATTCTTTCAACATTTCATGATCATTTTCTACTGTAGATACCAATAAAATTCAGCCAAATAAATTTTAACATATGTCCTGCCATAGAAAAATAAATAAAACCTTTAATGGCATTGAAAAGACAGTCTTGATTGAGTAGTTCTGAAAAGTGGGAAGGAAATACATTTTCCAAATATGCTTTTTCAAACACATAGTAATCTTAAGAAGATAGTTGAATAGACAAAGGAAAGGCATCCGAAATAATTGGTAGCAATTGAAAGAAAATTTGAGTAAAGTGCATGGCTCGATTTTTTTCAATAATGACTTGTATCATAGAAGCAGCTTATGATAGAAATCAAATGTTGGTCTAGAATACTTTGCAAGAGAGGGAGATCTGAATAACAGCATGTGTCATGTAAAGGATTTTTGCTTGTTTTATCTTTTACCATGAAAGTTAACTAGGCGAAGAGACACAATTTAATTTTGAATACTGTTTAATCATCCTATTCTTGACCTAAAAATGAACGCTGAGATAGTTCAAAGTGTTAATTTCTACAAAACCAGATGGAGAAGGGGAAGTTCCTCAGGGAGACCATTTTTTATAAGTATCCCTGATGCTTTACTCTTGACCTTCATATCTTAGATACTTTGTATTGTGCTTGTGGGGTCCCTTGATTTTAAGGGGTTTTCAGAGCAATTCTCAAAACTGCATGAACGTATGTATCTAGGCATGAAAACAAAATGCGGAAATTAGTTCACATTTTCAATACACTCAAGTGTAAATCATAGATCTATGGAAAAAAATCCTCTAAATCTAAGGATTTGTGCAGAAGAATAAAATGTTCCTACTGTCTCTAAGGACAGCTATTTGGATGCAACTTCTGTATCTGTCTTATGTATCTTGAATGGGAGACTAGTTTAGGTATCCTTAAAACAACTTTCATAAAATTCTGTGAGTGCAGTCAAGTTTAAGAGTTTGTTTAATCATTTAAGTTTGAGAACTAAACTGAAAATGTCTAATTGAAAAAACTAAGCTATACTTTACCTATGTAAGTGCAAAACTATTTTACTGTCAAACAAAGCAAAATTTTTCTTAACATTTCTAAGCTTATTTTTTGAGTATGTGTTAAATAACATAGTTCACATAGTGCAATGTGAACTGGGAACATTAGTTAATATAAACTATAAGTACAGGTCAATCAGTTAGGCAGTCTGGTACAATGAATTCTACTATAGAGATAATTCATGTTAAGAATTATAAACTAATAAGAGATTATATTTTAAAACTGACTGGGTTTGAATTGATTGCCATTTCTTCTACATTGCCACATAAATAGTGGACAATCAGAGAGAATGGCATGGTGGTCCATGACAGTTGCATTACGCAGAATTCCAAGATGGGTCCCATGACTCCTGCTCCTGACATTCATCATTTTGTATAATCTCTTCTCTTTAAATACAGACAGAAACTTTATCTTGTGTTTTAACTGATAGAATATAGAAAAAGTAAAAGGATTATGTAGATATAACTCAAATTTCTAATCCAAAAGAAGATCACCGTGTGTTCCTCTGACATAAGCAGGTAATCCTCTTTAGAAAGTATCATCCCTGCATCCCCTGAAGGCTGAGACAATATCAGCAGATGCGCTTCTGTAGCTCTGAAGAACAGCAGCTATCTATGAACTATTGTTTCTGAGGTCAGGCTCCAAGAACTCTGAGCAGTAATCCTGTGACAGGATGAAGTGCATTCTATCAGCAACTGTATAACTGAGAAGATGAGTCCAAGTTCCGTCGCCTGCTGACAACTTCACCAAAGCCTGTGCCAGCCAGAATGATCTCACACTTCACCCAAATCCTGATCCATGGAAACAAGATTACAAATACGTATTGTCATAAATCACTATTTGAAATAATTTATTATATAACCACTAAAAATTAATATAGCAGTCATGAAATTCACTGGGACAAAAATATGACAACATCATTATATAAATATCACCCCGTTTTTATATAAAACTCAGCTTGTTTAAATATTTGTCTTACTTGTTTATGTTTATATAAGTATCACCACACACTCTTACCTGTTTATATAATGATTTGTTTGAGAAGCCTCTTAAGAAAAAAAAATAGCATTCAAATAACTGTTGTTAAGTTATAAAGTCAGTATTACTTGGCCCCAGGTCAGATCTTTTCCAGAGTTTCTAAGTTCCAGAACTTGTATGTACTTGCTCATTTCAAAAAAACTGACTGTATTAATGTGCTTCTCCATTTCCTCTTAGGTAATATGGCATGTATTCAAGTTGAGAGGTAACACTGTAATTCTGTGCAAATATAAGGGGAGTTGTTGATAGAAGATTTTGAAGTTTGGATGGATTAAAGCTATAAAATCAAGAGTATTTTTATGTAATTTATGACAATAAGCAACAATTTGTTGAGGCAGAGAGTCATAATTATTTATGGGTATTTTAAATAAGTTTTGTGTTTGGCTTCATGGACATACTGAAATGTGAAACAAAGCTGTAGGTAAGAAAAATATATAAGTTTTATGATAGAAGTTGAAGAAAAAATTGTGGGGATTTGATCTTTACCTGCTGACTCTGTGAAAACTCCTCTATGTTGTAGTAATGGAGTTCTGTTGTTGTGGTTGTTGGTCTTTTTAATGCTTTATAGTGTTTTGCAGTTAATATTTTACCACCAGAAATAGTATACATACATGCTCGCATAAGTACATCTTGTTTCATACAGCAATGATTTCAAAATTCCAAATGTGAGTTTACTGAATGTGCCTCATTGTTGCCAGGCCAGAAGAACTGATACATCTTATTTTCTTCTCTAGATTTTATATTTTACATTGAGGTCTCCTATCCATTGTGTGTGTGTGTGTGTGTGTGTGTGTGTGTGTGTGTGTGTTTATTTCTGGGTTCTATGTCTTTAGATGAAAATTAACACATATATCAGGCAGGATGTTTCCTTTGTTGTGCTGTCTCCTTTACTCACATAAAGGATGGTTCATTTATATAAGTGCATATTTAGAACCTGGCTTACTTCCAGTTGTAACTCTATATTTACTTATTTTCTTGCTAATTTGGCCTATTTTGACCCATGGCTCTTGTGTCATTCTCAAAGTCCCTTCCGTATTTTTGCTTCTGATTTTCTGGCATACACAATGACATATTCTTACCTCTGCCTTCATGGTACACTCAGTCACTTCTCCCAGGTATTTGGTGGGGGTTGGTCTGGTGCTGTTTTATTTATAAGCTAAATACTATACCCCCAAATCTTGTTACCCCAAGACTAGGAAATTCTCACTTACACCAACCAGCCTTTGTTGTGCAAACCTTACTGGACAGTTTAAAACTATTGGTTAAATAAAGCCCTCAACAGCCAATTACTGGGGGATAGTAAAGAGAGCTGGAGTTTGATTTAACAGTCTGAGGGCCTGAAGGTAGGGACCAAGAGGAGAAGGAAAAAGGAGAGAAGAAGAGAAGGAGCAAGGAAGAGGAGGAGACAGAGAGAACAGGAGGGCTCCTTTAGCCATGATTACCTAGTAGCATGTGCCAGTGCCCCAAGGAATGCCACTCCAGGACACTAGACTGCTGGAGCAAAAATAACCCAGGAACTTCTAACAGCAGGTATTTGTGGAGCACATTTGGGGAAGAAGCCAGGCTAGCATTAAAGAATTAGATTAGGGTAATCCCCCAGTACTTTCATAAAGCCTAATAAATAAATCATAGTTTGAGATCCATTCATTTGAAGCTAGACCAGGATAAGCATAATTTTAATTAATTTACAGGTGTTGTGGTATTTTCATTGGAAAAAAATGATGCATGTTATCTTTTAGACATGGATTATCTCTTTTCTGAAGTAATTAAAATTAAATAGCTCACCACAAGCAAGTATTTTTCTAATTCTCCCTTCAACACTGCTCAAAGACCTATTCCATTAATTCCATCACAGGCATTCCACACCCTTGCACATGAAGAAAATCCAGGTCTCACTGCTTATCTTCATGTTTCTTTAGACTGTAAATTAATGATCAAACAAGGAAATATAAGCTTCTCTGATTGCCTCCAAACTTGGCTTAGTCCATCTCATTTTCCAGCTTGAACCAAAACCAAAACCAAAACCAAAACCAAAACCAAAACCAAAGCAAAAAAAACAAAAAACAAACAAACAAAAAAACAAAAACAAACAAACAAACAACCCCCCCAAAATAAAACAAACAACAACAACACAAAACAAACAAGCAAGATTCTAATATGAAGTGACTGATGTCTTGAATCATGATCTTAATTATCTCACAGCTACCTCCAGACATGGCTTCCCAACTCCCTCCCAACAAGTTAGCAACATTAAATTGCTAACTCTAGCACATGAAATCTAGGGAAGTTGGTACCCAAAGGGGGCCGCCCTCTTCTTGGAGGAGAAGGGGAGAGGACCATGGGGAGGGACCGTATGAGGGATGTGGGTGTCAGGAGAGTATGTGGGGAGTGTGATTGGAATGTAGAGTGAATAAATAAATAAATGGAGAAAAAACAAAATAAAATCTTTCATAAGGTTAAAAACAATGCTTAATTCTGTTGAGTTTCCTTAGAGGTTCATGTTTGTCTTCACCTGTCTCTCCAGATGAAGCACTCTGATACCACCTCAGTTCTAAGCATTTACCTCACAATTTCAAATTTCTCTTTCATTTTCACTTTTGCCCGTAAGTATGTTTTATAGCAGTAAGCCAAAAAAGAAGTAGAGATTTGTGCAATATTTGAAAATGGGATTTTATTTTCCAGTAATGAGACTTCTGAGTCTGGGATGGACATGTATGGGATGGAATGACATCATTCCACCATGGAACAGAGCCAGCAGAACATATGCCTCGTGAATGTTGATGTTGATGTGGGCTTGTTTTTTATAATACTATACATATCTTCATGTTTCTCCTTTGAGGAATATTTTCTCTGGTAAGGTTAATGACTCTATGATAACCAGAAACATCAAGAGCCCAAGAACCCAGGAGGTAGGGAGTGTTTCTATGTCTCAGCAAAATGGTAGAATTCTGTGTCCTTTAGGACAGCCCTGAAGGCTGTGGGAAAGAATGCTGAAAACATGAGTTTGAAAATACATAATTTCTCAACTATGCAAAATATAAGGATCCAATATGATTTATATAAAGAGCTTTACAGATCTAAAAGAACAAAGGCAGCTGCATTATGAGCAAACTTGTCAGAAAGATGGTAAGGAAGAAGATAAAGAGAATCAGAGAGTGGTGATCACAGAGCAAAATCTGATTCAGCTAAGTTCTTAGGTGTTTTGATTTTGTTGTGGTTGTTTCACCTTTTTTTTTTTCTACAAAAACAGACAGATTCCTGAATTCAAGGTCAGCCTGGTACAGAAGAAGTTTAGGTTCAGAGAAAGGCATAGTAGGATTTGTAATTTCAGGGCAGGGTCCATCTAGCTATTGTCTGGGCTTGTGCTTGCTGTTTCTTTCTAAGAATCAAGGGGTTAGGGTCATGGGACTCTGATTCATGGGATGATCAATGAGGAACCTGGGGTAATGACTGTATTAATATGTAAATAAAAGACTTGGATTTTGGTCTGCATGAGATGAGCTAGCAGTGATCCATAGCAATATTCTTTTTCTTTTTCTTTTTCTTTTTCTTTTTCTTTTTTTTTTTTTTTTTTTTTTTTTTTTCCCTAGCAAGAGAAAGCTGTCTGGAAATCTCTGGAGAGCAAACACAGCTCTTCAAGAATTTGATCTAACAAGATTTCTGACTTTGGCCAGAAAAACCATGATGAGAAAACACAGCTATTTTAAAAATTTTAGTAGCTCTTTTAGAATTCTTCCTAATGGATTTCTGACCTTGGTGGGTCAAGAATCCCAAGAATTAGTTAGAGAACTAACACAGCTCTTTAAGGAAGTTTTCTAGCAGCTATCCTGAGAAGGCTGCCTGAAGAACAAGCACAGATCTTTTAATTGGTTATTTTATTTATTTACATTTCAAATGTTATCTCCCTTCCCAGTTTCACACACACACAAGTCCCCTATACTACCACCACCCCTGACCCTTGCTTTTTTGAGAGTGTTCCTCCATCCACCCACTTCTGCCTCACTGCCCTAACATTCCCTTATACTGGGGCATCAAGCCTTCACAGGCCCAAGGGCCATGCCTCCCATTGATAAGGCCATCCTCTGCTACATTTGCAGCTGGAGCCATGGGTGCCCCTCCATGTATATTCTTTGGTTGGTAGTTTTGTCCTTGGGAGCTCTGGGGGATCTGGTTGGTTGATATTGTTGTTCTTCCTATGGGATTGCAAACCCCCTAGCTCCTTCAGTCCTTACCCTAATTCCTCCATTAGGGTCCTGAACTCTGCCTGATAATTGGCTGCAAGCATCCTCTTCTGTATTAGTCAGGATCTGGTAGAGTCTCTCAGAAGACAGCTGTATCAGGCTTTTGTCAGCAAGCATTTCTTGGCATCAGCAATAGTATCTGGGTTTTGTGTCTGTATGTGGGATGGATTCCCAGATGGGGCAGTCTCTGGCTTTTCAATTTTCTCACAGGATTTCTAAATTAGTTGGAAAATTCAATATTTTTGTTTTGTTTTGTTTTGTTTTATAGCAATTTTCTGACTTTGGTCTGAAAATGCCTGAGCTATCCAGAGAGCTCTTAGGACATTTTCCTAGCAAGAGTGAGCTGTCTCAAGTAGAGAGGGCTGTCTTGAAAGAGTTGTCTCAAGCAGACTGCAGAGACAAGTGCTATCTATAGAGAGCAGTAGAGCATAGCCTGTCAGCTTGGAGCCATGATTTGGCTTTGAGCCATATGTGTGAGCCATATTGTCCCCACTGAAATGTAACAGTAAAGGTTTGTAGTTGTGATGGCTAATCTTGGCTCTGTTCACCTTGATTCCCTTTCCATTTGTGAGGAAATTTCTTGATCAGATTAGTTGAAACAGGAAGATCCACCCTAAATGTGACCACACATGGAGAAACAAAAACTATTCTTTTTTCCCGTTTCCCCTCATACTCACTGGTAAATTCCTTTACTGCTGTTGCTGTGACTGGTTTTAAGTTCAGTGTTTTCAGAAATCTAGTGTAGACTGAAGAACAAAATCTCTCCAGGACTCCTGCACTAGATCTGAGCTATATAGAAGCCCAGACTCTGAGGCTGAACAATTACTGGATTCTTGGCCTTTCTGTTGTGAGAAATTTGTTGCTGCACTACTCAGACCACATCTTATAAGCTTATTATCTATTTATTTTAATCACTTCAGCTCCTTTAGAGAATCCTGACTAATATAAAACATGCCCCTGAGAGTACAGGTTTGGTGTATACTACTATTAAGTGTGTGGTTATATATGTGTATGTGCATTAAAGCTGTCACTAAAATAGTAACATAATAAGAGTCAGTTAAATGACTATTAGATTAGCCCATAAGAGTCAGTTAAATGACTATAGATTAGCCCAATAAATTGTTGCTGAATAACTTGTGAGTATGGAGTTTTATCAGCAGGATATAAATAATGAAGAGTTTAGGATTGGCAGTAAGTTAAAATGCATCTGTTATGCATTATGTATCAACTGAGTATTATGAATATATATATATATATATATATATATATATATACATACATATGTATATATATGTGTGTGTATATATATATACATATATGTATGTATATATGTGTGATTGTGTGTGTGTATATACACATATATATGTGTGTGTATATATACACATATACATATATATGTATATATATATATTTCTCAAACAAACTACAATACCACTGGATACGTAAGAATATAAACTGAGAGTGGCCATGAGTAATACACTAGGCAATGCAATTACAAAAGGAAACGTGATAACTGAAAGCTGTAGAAAGTGATGGAACTACATCTGTCAATGTTTCTCCAAAGGCTATTTGTAAAGGTCATCAGTCTACAAGTATGGAAGAGGAGAGGAACTGGGATCACAGCGGGTATGTCATAGGGAAGTGGAAGCACAGTGAAAGGCATGGAAACAGAACGAGCAGCAAACATGGCAGATACACAGAACACTAGGATCCTTCTAAAATAGCTTTGTTTATTAAACAGCTTTCTGAGAGCAAAGAATAACTATGATAACTAGCATGAATATATCTTTTTTTCTATTAATTTAAATCTTCAAAATACTCTGCATACTTATATGGCATCATAGTCTCCATCTCTACTAATTTCTAATTAAAAGAACTAACTTAATATAACTAAGCCTAACATATTCCCCATGCAAAAATTGCAATAACATTTTCCCCTACTGATCTTCCAAGGCAGTTTTCAGTAATTCTGCAAGACTGCTTATAACATTGTATGTGTCATACTTAAAATTTTACAGCCTGGAATTTAAATGTTCCTATTACTCATTAATTAGAATTTGATTCTTTGTATGTACATATTTAATCACCTAAACAGAACAATATACTCGTACTATAACGTTGAAAACTGAAACATTTCATGGAAGTACAGGTTAACCAACCATTGACTGGCTTGCTTTCTCTACCCTTTGTGAAGAAATACTGTCAGTTTCAGGCTATGAAACACAGCAACCTACAAACTTGTCTTGTCAATGATCTTAAATGATGAAGGGTAAATCACATTCGGGTTTAGAAATCTTTAGTTGTTCCAAAAGCATCAGGATCTTCGTATGCTGGGTAAAACTATGCTTAGAATCAAAAAGACTTTAATAAATAATTCAAAATCAATTATCTTCTATAATCACTCAAAGAAATGCATTTTCATTTGAGAATTAAAACTGTGATAACAGCTTTTAATTTACCTTTATTCACACTACTGAAAATGAGATTATCTTTCCTTACAACTACTTCAACTACTGTGTCTCTTTCATCCCAAGGAACAACTCATCTAGAATTTGCCATTTGTTTTATTCTAAGTAGCTTTTAAACGTGGGGTTTCTATGCTAATGAATTACAATTGTCTTTCATGTTAGCTAATTCTCTTATCATGGTAAACTTTTATTGCCATTTACTCCACGGAGTTTAAAAGCTCACTTGGAGTAATTTCCCTGTCTGCCTCTAAGCAGATGGATCAGTCTGTGTGATTCCAGAGAGGTTTATTCTCCCACATATCCCTTAAATTGTTGCAGAAGTGACCTCAGGCAACTGTTTCTGGGAAGAACTTCAGCTAACTTCCAGTTACTCTTTGTCTCCTTGCATTGTGATTTTTTTTCAAACATTTTGTCTTTGTTAAATTCTTCTTCTGCCTTCCTGCCTTTATTTGCATTGTTTGAGGGAGGGAATTTCATACATGAACTCTATATTCATATCATTGTCCCCCTGTGGGGACTGGAGGCAATTCTAAGTGAGTGAAATCTTTAGTATATTGTAGGTACAGGAAGAGCCATGTCAAGGACTCCAAAGTCTCACACAGGTAGAAAATGGCAAAGGCTTCCCAGACTTGGCTTAGGGAAATGGCAAAGCCTTTCCTGAGGGTTCAAATTAGAGTGTTGACAGTATGAGCAGAAGATTTCCACAATAGACTATCCCTACCAACATTAGCTAAACCTGTCTCCTTGATAAAGAGGTATGCCATAAACCCTGTCTGCCTCCTTCTTTATCTATATGGAGTAAACTGACCCTCTTGTTCAGCTGTATGCAATAAGCCTGCTGCTCTGTTTTATATGTACCAAACATTCTGAGCTACTGAGAGCACAGTCCACCAAAACCCAGCTTTGTGTTTTTTTTTTTTTTTTTTTTTATCTGACCTCTTGGTATTGGATAGCTAGCAGGAATTTCTCTCTATAGATAGATAGATAGATAGATAGATAGATATATAGATAGATAGATAGATATAGAGAGAGATAGAGAGAGATAGAGAGATGATAGAGAGATAGAGAGATCAAGAGAGAAATAGATGAAGAGAGAGACACCAAGTATGTTTTCTCAAACAAACTACAATACCACTGGATAGGTAAGAATATAAACTGAAAGTGGCCATGAGTAATACACTAGGCAATGCAAATACAAAAGGAAACATGTAACTGAAAGATGTAGAAAGTGATGGAAATATATATAAACACATATATATCAGCAGCCATTATTTTGCCTGTACCTTTTCATTGAGGGTTATCTGAAAGTTTTTCCATATTCACATCGGGATGCCAATGGGTATTGTCATTGTACAGGTTTTATTTAGCCAAGAGTGTTGTTAATATTTTGTGGGACCATCTCCTTTCCTGTTATTTCAATGTTATTTCTTAAGTGACAACCTGGTCCTCTTGCTGTTACACTCTTTATATTCCCTTTATACAATATCCCCTGACATTTATTCAGAGAAATTATATCATAGATGTAGCGCATGTGGCTAGGGAAATTCCACAGTCAGCTCTTCTCTCCAATTTGGACAGTTGTCAATTTTTGTGATGATCTCCAATTGTTGCAAAAAAATGAGAAGCTTCTTTAATAAGATGTAAGAGCTATACAAATCTGTGGACATAAAGACAGGTATGTAGAATACAGTTGGAATTATAGGGAATTGGCAGGAGTAGGCTCACGACTAGGGACCATGACCTCACCAGCCACAGATAACTGGCTAGGTTTATATTACCAGGCATGATTCCATCTTATTGAACATCTCTGAAGTCTTCTTTGATGGGTATTGGTTACCTCAGGCACAGTTATCGCTTTTGCAACCTTGGCTGTATCTTGCAATTCTGATTACTGTTGGGTTCAGAGGCTTTACAGGTGTGGGACTCTACCAACATTTCGCCAAGTTAAATTTTATGAAGAAATAAAAAAATGAAGAATAATCCTGCTAAATCAAGTGAAAAAATCAAAATTTCAATTGTAGAATCCTCAGTATTTCAACAAACGCTGATGTAGTCAGTAACTGTACTAATTAGGGTTTTACTGCTGTGAACAGACACCATGACCAATGCAAGTCGTATAAAGGACAACATTTAATTGGGGCTGGCTTACAGATTCAGAAGTTCAGTCCATTATCATCAAGGCACGAACATGGCAGCATCCAAGCAGGCATGGTGCAGGAGGAGCTGAGAGTTCTACATCTTCATCTGAAGGCTGCTAGTAGAAGACTGGCTTCCAGGAAACTAGGATGAGAGTCTTAAGCCTACACCCACAGTCCTACACCTACTCCAACAAGGCCATACCTCCTAATAGTGCCACTCCCTAAACCAAGCATATACAAACCATCATAGTAACTACTCCATTCTTCCTACCTATACAGCATATTCCATGAGTATTCCATGGATGTCTTCATGATGCTATTAGATTTTGATGTTAATTATGAGAACACTAATCAAGTTTACTCGATATGAGCACTGTCTTGGTCCGCGGTCTATCGCTGTAAAGAAATAATATGACCACGGTAATATTTTCTTATAAAAGAAACCGTTAAATTGGGACCTGCTTTCAATTTCAGAGGTTTAGTCCGTTGCCATCAGTGGCAGGGAGCATGACAGCCTGCAGGCAGACATGGTACTGGAGAAGTAGCTGAGAGTGCTACGTCTGAATCCACAAGCAATAGAAAGAACGGTCCATTGGGCCTGGCTTGTTATTTCGAAACCTCAAAGCCCATTCCCAGTGACATACTTCCTCCAATAAGGCCACACCTCCTAATTCGTTCAAATAATGACATTCCCTAAGTGTTCAGTGTACCTGTGGGGGACATTCTTAATCAAACCACCACAAATATCATTATGATTTAGGTGTCTTTATAACAAGTGTTAATTCCCAGCAGAAACGATTTCATTTCCTAGGGGATATTTTGCAATTTCTGGAGCTAGGCTAAGGCCATGAAACTAGGCAGTATCCCTGGCATCTATTATATGCATTTATGATGCTGCTCGGGCCTCCAAAGCTGCACTAGATAATTCTCCACAGCAAAGTATTATCCAGCCTAAAATGCTGATGTCAAAAGGAGAGACCCATATAGATGGAACTAATTTGGGATTCTCGCAATTTGACAATTGCTTTGTTGTTTTCTTGTTTGAGAAGTCACATGGTTGATTCCTCACTCCAGAATAGCTAGCTCTCTTATACATTAGTTTAATTTGAGATGTGCTGTTCTTCACCATTGCCTCTGTAAAGTGCTCAGACGAGAGGAGCTTCTATTACATAATGAGATAGAGTGCTCTAAATTGTTCACATAGGGAGGAGGGGAGGACCATTTTGGTGCCTCTGTCTCATGAAAATAATGGCTATTACTGTATTAAGAATTATGTGCGTAGCATGAAAGCGTTATGTAGTATATTCTGCATAATTTACACATCAATGTAGTACTTAGCCTCCAACATATCCTGGTTGAATTTTAATGGGAAAAACTAGGGATAACTATTTTCCTCTTAAATGTATTTAAACATTTTTTGTGTCTCTAACAAAATCTGTTTTAACATTTTTATGCCCTATTTGTTTTTCTTTAAGTCTTGAATTATGGGTGTTTATAAATAGACAAAATAAGCATTACAACTGTCAGAAATTCTATTGAGGCTACAAGGCTACTTGGGAAAAATCTACAAATAATGTGTTAAAGTGTTCAAAAGTAAGGTAAATTTTTATAAATAATTTGTTCATTTTTTTACTTTAGATTTTTATATTTTCAGTTCACATATTCTCAGTTCTTTGAGCATATACTTGAAAAGCCCCTAAAATCTATGTATAACTCCACCTAGGTATATTTTTAATTTTTTTGTTTCCTTGGTAAATGACTTGAATTGTGAACTCTGTTCTCACAACGAATTCATAGGAGAATTCTTGTACTGTAATTTCTTTTCTCTAGAAGAAGAGCTAGTCACTTAAAACAATCACTTGATACTAAAGTATTAGTCTATTAAACTACTAAACCACATTTACCTCTACTAAAACAGTAGCATCTAATAAGTTTTTGCTATTGACAATACAAGAAATATAACAACCTTATGTGTCAATGTAGAATCTATGCTAAAACAATATTAATTGGTTTTGTGAAAAAGAACTCTGCACATACATATCTGAAAGGAAACTATTTAGCTGATGGAATGTAACAAGCAGGCTTTCCAACTCTTAACAATCTTGCAGTGTTGATCAGGTATATCAATAAGTAACTGATAAACACTTCAAATGATAGCATAACTAGCCAGATTTCTTCTGTAAATGATATGGCATATTCCAGGCTGTGACCTAAGACATTAGGCTATATCTTTTTGCTATTTATACTGACTCTTCTAACAATATATGTTTATTAGGGTCTGATAACATTACAACCCAGTTCCATTTTTAGATTTTTATTCAGAGAAACATTATTCACAGCTGAATTGTAATTACCATGTATTTCTAAAAATACCTTGGAGATTTTTTTTTAGTGATTTGAATATAGGTACAGTTGTAGTCCACAGGTCTGATTGCTTTTTATGGTATAGCAAATAGTAATATCTCATTCTGATAAAAGACTTTCTCTAAATGTGCAATTAAGATAATGTGTTTATAGCCTCTGTCTTTATGGATCAGAGGTAGTTGGGATTTGTTAGGACTCTTCACCTTGAGTCCTTAGTAACTCTGATACATCACATAACAACTCCCAAAGCCAGAATGAAACATACTTTTATTATGTTCTCTGTTTAAATGCTTTCCAGAATGCCTAAGTGCCGAGAAAAATACAGATGTGCTATTATGAAATTTTGGTTTAAGTCTTTTCTCAATAGTAATTTAAATTTCTTAAAAGCTGAACACATAATTTAAATTGCTTACTTGCAAAACTCATTTAGCTAATACCTTATTATTGTTCTTCATTTTAAGGTGCCAATCTTAAATTAAAGAAAACAAACAGTGTACTAAACTGTACTGAGTTAAATAAGTTTGATTATAATAATTAACATATGCAGCTTTTTTGTTCTGGCTGAAGATTTTATTTAAAATATTGGGTGCAAATTTCTGTTTTATGAAACATAAATATAGTTTCTGCTGCAATATCTTACACTTTGAGATATTGTAAGATAATTCTCTATTCTCTTCCAAGAATAACTAGGACAACTGCTAAATCAATAATATTTTTAGATTTTATTTTAAAGCATAATCTATTTGGAGTCTTACAGAAGTTATTCCTTTTATGGTTCATCATGAAAATGCCCCCCCCCCCTGCCCTGAGCTCATGTCTCTATCTGCATATGTATCAAAAGATGGCCTAGTTGTCCATCACTGGAAAGAGAGGCCCATTGGCTGTGCAAACTTTATATGCCTCAGTACAGGAGAACGCCAGGGCCAAGAAGTGGGAGTGGGTGGGTGGGGGAGTAGGTAGGGGAGGGTGTGGGGGGACTTTTGGGATAGCATTGGAAATGTAAATGAAATGAATTCCTATTTAAAAAAAAATAGGACTGACTACATATTAACTCACAATGTACACAAGGCCTATACTGGATCAAGCCAGATAGGGTCCAAACTCTTACAGGGGGCATGAACAAGGGCTCCAACTCCTAACCAAGATGCTTTCTGCCATTAATACCACTTGCAAAGGATAAATTGATTTTCTCCAGTGGGGTCTCACTGAATATACTAACTATACTACAGGGTAGGCCCCATGCCAAGCGGTACAGAGTCAACACAACATGAATTTAAAGGTTCTCTTGGGGTTTCTGATGCTGGGAAGAGGCAGGATGACCACAGAAACTCTTCTAAAAGAAAATATCTAATAGGGGAAGACTTACAGGTTCATGGGTATAGTTCATTATCATCATGGCACGAAGCATGGTGGCACACAGGCAGACATGGTGCTGAAGGGTTAGCTGAGAATTCTACACTGGAATCAGCAGGCAGCAACAAGAGAGGGACAATGGGCTTGAGCTTCCGAAACTTCAGAGTCCATCCCCAGTGACACACTTCCTCCAGGAAGACCATACCTATTCTAATAAGGCCACACCTCCAACAATGACACTTCTTATTAGTCTATGGAGTCCATTTTTATTCAAACCACCACAATGGTATTTTCGTGGGGTTTTTCTCTCTCGTTGCTTTGGTCATGTATTTTCTTATTTGACTTTTTGTGTATGTTATGGTTTCCAATTTTATGTGTTTGAAGGAGTTTGTTTTTGTGTGTGTAACAATTTCTTAAATTTATTTTTATTAGTTTTGTTTACATGCCTTTTAAAAGAGAGAACGAGAAAGGAAGTGAAGCTGGGGAGGTGGGTGGAAGCAATTAGGGGAGGATTGAAAGAGGGGAAAATACAATCAGAACATATAGTGCGTGAAAAATTATTTTTCAATGAAAAAGAAAAAAGGGATTGTACCAAAAGAAACAGAGCCATGATTACACTTATGCCATTAACATTTTTGAATTAAGCAAATGGCATGTTCAGGTGACAATATCACAACCATATATTAAACACCAAGCTAAGAAAAAGGAATTACTGACATGATATGAGTTCCTATGCATTTTTATGTTTTGTCATTTCTCAATGACACCAGGGTTTATTATTTCCATTATCTGGCATATGCCATCCTATGTGTATCTATAATGCACATTGTGCACACAAACACATGCATTTTAGGAGATTCTTTACTTAGTTTGTTAGAAGATGTTTGTTTAACCTCAGCAGCCTAGAGAAAGGCCAAATTCATGGCCTTCCTTAGTTGCTGGGTCTTGGAGTTAAATTATGAGAGCTGGCCTTATTTCCTGGATCATTACCCCATGAGTGACATGATCCTCACTGATTTTCATGGGAAGCTGAGGGTCAGCAGATCACCTCTTTGGTAACTGCTTCCAGATGACAAGGGTCTATATTCGTTACCTATGGGAGATAATGCAACACTCACCTTAGCTGATCCAAAGGAGATGGAGACTTATCAATTTCTTTTTTGGGGTCAGAAACCCACTAAAATAAAATTGGAGGTTGAGAGCTTCTTTCATTTTCAAGGTCTAATCTCAATGTGAGTCCCCATATTTCTTTTAATAATTGAGAAAAAATGTTATATCGGTTATTTCTGGGGCTTGTGTAGTTCACATGCAGGGTAACATACACAGTGTCTTAGATTTCTTCTGGCATTGAAATAAAGGCCTTCAACATGCTGATGTTGTCGTTTGTTTCCTAAAGCAGCAATGTTCCAGCCAGTTCCCAGAATCATATCTTGGTACACACTCTTCCAAGAAAGTTCCAGCAAAGCCTACTTTTCCTTCCTGAAGTTTATAGCCACATCCTCTGAAGCCACTGCCACCAGGGCCCTGCTCCACTGAATTCTCCTTGTAGCAATGCTCAAAGCAGAACGCATGTGCCAGCATGTACCTCCCTTACCGTGGAGCAGAATCCATAGCACCAGGGCACACTAGAAAGCACTGAGCATTAACTTTTTCTTAAATATTTTGCTTTTAAGATTTATTCATGTTGACCTCTTATTCTTAATGCTCCTTAACTAAACATATTCTCACATAATCCCAAATACAGTGATATTAAAAAATATACTTACCATATGTGCTTGTGTCAGTGCCACATCATACAAGTGGAGGGCTGAAGATAACTTCTTGGAGTCAGTTCTCTTCTGCTACCTTCAGAGGCTCAGAAATTCAACCCAGGCTTTCATGGTAAGACCTTTTGCTTACTGAGCCATCTCACAGACCCTGCAAGCATGGTGACTTATTGATTTATGTTTGTATTGTTGCATTCATATGTGTGCTCATGAATACATTGATAGATGTTAGATAGTAGACATAATGGATAAACATTCCCTACCATACAGTGAGTGATCTCTATATGCACAGTCATGTCAGATCGTCTAGGAAATATTTCAGGATTAAAATTGCTGCTTCTAAGTGAGGAAGACTTCTTAGAGGTCAATTAATAGCCAAATGCAACATCTTTCTAAAGAGTTGTGTCAACTTGCATGCTTACCAGCACTATATAAAATTTTCCATTTTTTTCATATTCTTCCCACAATATACAATCTGAACTCTTATATTTTTGATCATTGGTTTTGAGATGTAATGCACTTTTTCTTCATATGTCATATTTGAAATCTCATTACTGATTTGAGCATTATGGAGTTGAAGGCATTATTACAGCTTATTAGCCTGAACCTTGACAGCTTATATTGATGATCCAGGAATGTAAAACTGTCATTAACTGGGCCTAAATTGGTTATGAGGTTTTATTTTCTGCTCTAGTGACTCTCAATAGATATTCCTAGAAGAGCATCATGAGGATTATCTAGGAACTACTTTCAAGTGCAAATTATAAAGTACTACCCTTGGGCAACTATTTCTGAAATATCATTGTGGCTAGATGTGCCCCAGCTCTGTTGGATTTGAAGTAAAATTAAATCAGAAAACAAGCCATCTTTACCACAGAAGTGCTTTCTCTCTTTCATCTCCCTTTGTATCCAGGTTCTACTCCCTACGTTGTCTTTTGGCTTGATGTAATTTTTATGGTCATCATTTAATTCGCAAGTGTCCCCAATCTTTCCATATGTTAAATCTTGTTGTTCAGCATTGGCTATATTTTGGGAGTTCATGTTAATATTTGGAGGTGGGAACTACCTAATGTAAATTAGGGATTATGGGTAGGTCTTTAAAGGTTAGAACTACTACCTAGTTCTAATCACTCCTTGCTTCCTAGTCTGCTGTGATGTGAGAATGCTCTGTTGCATGTTCTCACAGACACAGGAGTTGGTGTGTCATACCTTTCCTGTTGTGATAGATAGTAATCCTACAAACCATGAGCTAAAATATTTTATTTTCTTAAGTAATTTTTATTGGGTATTTTGGTTACAGATATGTATAACTAACTACTACATTTACTGTGTCTTTTGTGTTGAACTTTTGAGCTTCCCCAAAATGTAGTAAGATGGCTGAGTGTTCTAGGCATATGGAATGGAAGTCCCCAGTTGAAATATCACTGCGTTATATGTTTGAGGGTATTGCCTTTTGAAACATTCTGCTGTTTATTCTCCAGGGGAAATGTCAATGTTTCACAAAGCTTCTCCATGAAGAACGTTATGCAGAACTACATTCCCAGTGTCAACTCCACATCCTTAATATTGCCTTCATAGAGTATGATTCTGAAAGCATTTCCAATGCTCAGCCACAATTACATAGTTAAATGAGACAGAAATACCACAAATGTATGTTTGCATGTCTTTCTTCCCATCTGGATTACAATTTGTTTTGGTACTTTATAACATACTGATTATACTAACTGATTTTGGATTAACATGTGCTAACTAAATGACTATATTCCATTTGACATATAAAACTGAATTTTTGAAGTAAGAGAGATGAAGAAAATATATTGAAATTTTGGTCTTCTCCATAAATTCCCGACCATATCTGTGGGGTGGGGTGGGGTGGGGAGGTGAGTGTTTTATGTATACATGCATAATTGTCTGCCTATGTGAATATGGAGGGCTGGGGTACAAACTGGTTATTTTTTTCAGTAGTTCTCCATCATAATTTGGAGGTAGAATCCCAAACTTAACCCTGAGTTTTCTGTTTAGGCTATACAGGATGGCCACTCAGCTCATGGAATTCACTTGTCTCTGCCTCTTAAAATGGGCCACATTTAGACAATGGCATTTGAAATAAAACTGACACAAACTTTCATTTACTGTCTATCAATATTCATAATAATAACTCAAATTGCTTTTATTTTTCTAGGGTTGAGATAAAAAATAAGAAAAAGTAATATTTGATTTTCTAGAATCTCTTATAAAACAGCTTTTACAAATATATTTAGAAGCTATATAACTACACCCTTTCATAATTAAAAATTGTAAGAAGAGAATACAATTTTTTTTTAACCATTGAGCTGGTTCTGAGCTTTACTTTGTTTAGAAAATCCCAAAATTGGTAAAGATGCACTTTCATTTGTGTAATTTAGCAATTTCCCCAATTCTTTGTCTATCATACTTCTGTAGACTAATTTTGATCCATAAATTGGTCCTTGAGAAATGTTTACTGAGACACCAATTAGCTAGACAAGTGACACAATCTCATTTTTTTTAAACAAATTAATTAGTTAATTAATTAGGTCCATTTGGGGGATGAGGTGCTAACAGTAAAGAGGGCTAAAGAGATGGTCTAGTGATGAACAGCCAGGTCTGTTATGGAGGACCAAGTTCAGCTCCAACATCCATGTCTGGCAGCTCATAACTATCTGTAAGTCCTGCTCCATGGGAGACATTCTCTTCTGGATTCATACCCTTGTATACACATGGAATAATCTTATATACAGAATACACCTTTGTAAATCTTTAAAAATATTTTAAAAATTAATCTTACACAACCTTGGGTCCCAAAGCCTTTGTCTCCAGAGCAAGGAGTGGGTGCCCTATAGTCCAGGTGCCCTCAGTTCATTGTAGGGTGGAGAATTTGCAGAAAACCTACTTCATGACTAAGTCCATGTATCAGAAAAACGAAAAGGAATCTCAAGCTTCAGAAGGATGGGGGATCTGATGGTGGGGCTAAACCAGATCAGCCAAAGAGTCTATCACTCTAAGGGGAAATGAGCACACTGATATACTGCAATCAACAACTATTAAAAATTATATTGCAGGGAGGAAGAAAGAGAAACAACACAGAAACAAAGGAGTACATGTAGAAGAATTAGAAGAAATTGAGGGGGATTGAAAAAGATTAAACTATGTTGTGTGAAATTTTCAAAGAATTAACAAAAGTATAGTATTTGGGGACATGGAAAAAGGTATACTGTGCCAGTTTGGAGTACCAGCCATTTTGCCTTTTCACCAGGTTGATACCCACTTCTTCAAGTTTATATTCAAAACTGTTCACCTTTGTTACTATCTTGAACTTTTTACTAAGGGTCTTGTTTCCCACACAGAAGAGTAACTGTGGCTTTTAGAGGTCAGGTTGTTGTAACTAGAATACAGTGATTCTAATAATTCTGATTTCGTATTATCAACCTATCTCTCATGATAAGCTTAGCTGAGAGATAGAAAACCACAAATGTGAATATGCGGGATGAAACACATTTTTATACCTTGTTTGTAAGGGTATAAATTAGTTCAGCCACTGGGGGAAAAATTGCAGAGAAGTTCCTCAAAAGCATTGAAAATTGAATTTCTACAATATACAACTAAAGTCTATTGAAAATATAATAAAAATAATTACATAATAAAATATGACTGTTCAAAATAGCCAAGTAATAAAATTAGGTTAGTTTCCCAACAACAAAAAGATGAGTAAAAACATGGTTTTATGTAAATGCATATATATACATATGCATATATATATATAAACAGCATAAATATGTATATAGTAGATACAGCTATAAATACATATATACAAATATATATGTGACAAATATAGGGGTACACTCACATACAAACAAACACACACATATATATGACTGTTCTTGGTTATCATCTAGACTACATCTAGAACTAGAATCCAAAATAGATTTTGTTACTTAATTTGAAGTAGGAATCTACTACAGTTTAATCTGGATCTTTGAGTTAAGAATACAGACCTTTAGTTTGGATCTTGAGACTGCAAAACACAAGTTAATCTGGGCCATACATTCTGCTGGAAGCTTATATAAGGCCATGGAAAACAAAGTCTTTTGCTCTCATCTTGCTAGCATGTCCATCCCTTCACTGACACTGAAATCTATTTCTTTGGGATGCAAGCAGACACTGAAGACCATCAGAAGCATCCAGCCTTGTAAACTGAACAACTACCAGACACATGGACTGTCCACTCACAACCAGCTGTAGCATTACCCAAAGATGCAACACCCAGCAGCAGCAGTGTGTGGTGCATTGCTCGCTACCTGCCCCAGTGTTCTGGGTTCCCAAATGAAAGCCACACACATGCATCCTCATATTTTAAAATGCCTTAAACAACTCATTGGCTGAGCCACTTCCAAACCCCTATGTGGCTAACACACTCCCTTCTGATATTCCTGAGTTATATCTTACTAAATCTATATTCCATCTTTGTTGCCCTAGACGGAGTGAGGGGCTGGGGGGCTGGGGCTGCTCTTCCCCAGCTCTTATGTGTTGGCTGGCTGGCTGTCCAGCACTTCTCAGGTGAGATGTTTTCTCTTCTTCCCCTACATGGTGGTTATCCCCTTCTTCTCCTTCCTCATTCCCTTGCCCAGGAATTCTAAAGTCCTGCCTCTATCTCCTTGCCCAAACATTTGCCAGCTGCAGCTACATTAACCAATCAGAACCAACTGGGAACAGGGTCCCTCAGAGTCTTAAGTGGGGATTCTCATGCAAATTTGGAGACAAAATTAACATAATATAAGCAACATTAGATCAAATCTACAACAGTAGTCAGGTTGAATTTGCTGAACTGCAGTCTATAAGTCCTTCTAATAAATCCTCTTTATATACATAAATATATTCATTTTTAAAGTTCTGTTATTCTAGAGAATCCTAATATATATAATTAGAAAGATATGATATGTTACCTATAATATATGACATATAATATGTAATAGGTAGTATGTGATATGTGATATATGATATAATAAACAATATATAATATAGTGTATAACATGTAACATATAAAGTATAACACATAATATACAGTATATAATATATAAATATAACATATGATATGCCACATATGACATAGGACATAGGAATATAACATATAGTATGATATGTGATATATGATGTATAATGTATTAGCTGGAGAGAATGTGTCTCTGGTACTCAAAACGCAGCCAAAATCTATGGCTAGGAAGTTCATAGGCCCTAGGAGGGAACCTCACTTTGTAGTTTAGCTAAATTAACATATCACCAAAACATAGTGTAAACTTTAAGCTAATACCATTGACAAAATCTGCTCTCGCCCTTAATTAGAGAAATTTTTTTCAGCTGGCAATTATGCAAAAATTCATAGCTTGTAGGAAAGCTGTGTTGCTAAGGCCTAGGTCTGATATGACCAGAAACCCCTGAGGTAGGGCCAAATGATGCACTCCCTTTGTCAGGGGGGTTTCCTGGGGGATCCCGGAACCCATGGACCGTCCATCTTCAGAATGTCTTATAGCCTTAGTTAGATAATAGATTCAGTTTCGTTTCTCCTGATAAAAATCTGTTCAGCAATCACCTGATATTCCTGTAATGCCTCCCTGTGCAAATGAGGTATCACAGTACCTTAGCCTTTAGACAATAACCTTTGCCCACCCTAGATATTTCTACCCCATTTCCCAAAACTATACAACCCTTGATTCACCCTGAGTAAAGTTGATCTGTCTCCCGGAAGCTGATCCTAGTGTGTCATTTCTGTTTGTACTCATGTAGCTGCCAAGCCTCTGTTCATGGCCCCTGCTTCATTTGCACTCCTGAGTCAATATTAGCTGATGATCTTCAGAGGCAGAGAGGGTCACCGTGGCTGTTCACTGTGCTCAGTGTAGACAATGGTTGATTGCTCAACACTAAACAGGACATGTATATTTTCATTCTAAGGCTGGTGGGGATTACAGAAGAAACAGAAAGTTAAGAACTAGATTAGAGAGAGAGAGAGGATGCAAACTGCTATCTCCCTGGCATGACACAGGCAGAGCAAATGATCTCAAAGAAGCTGTGTTTGACTGCATTGGGCCCACCCAAGATTTCTTTGCTTAGCAACTAATAGTGATTTAGGGAGGACCTCAAAGGACCCAATATCTCCATGTAGAATTATTAGCACATGATGAACTCTGGAGAAAGGTCATCATTTTCATTGGTTATCAAATGGTGAGCCTACAAGATACCAATGAATAGTTCTAACCCTATAGCAGCACAGGCAGGTCTGATTAAAATCAGTGTGTCACAAACAGAACAAAATTCTATGAATATGAGAGAAAGACCTGAGGAAGAATTGCTAGGAGTATGGGAGAGGTAAGAGAGAGTAGGGGAAAGAACAAGCATAATGCACTCATGTATATGTGTACACTTGGGCTTGCGTGTGTGTGTGTGTGTGTGTGTGTGTGTGTGTGTGTGTGTGTGTGTAAGAAAGAGAGAGAGAGGGAGGGAGAGGGAGGGAGGGAGGGGGAGAGAGAGAGAGAGAGAGAGAGAGAGAGAGAGAGAGAGAGAGAGAGAGAGAGAGTTTTGAACTGCACAGGAATGTGTTTGGTTTGTCTTTCATATTTAAAGGTATCTATAGATGCCCAATAGGAAGAAAACTAAACAGAGTTGTCATCATACAGATTTTAAATTTTCTCTGAAACTGACTTGTGGCAAGTAAATGGAACACAGACACTTAAACCATTAGCACTGCAGCATCCAGGAGAAGCAACAGTGGTCATTTCAGCATGTGGCCGGGCTGTTACAGCTGCAGCCTTTTCAGCAGGTTGCAGAAAATGTGACACACCATTGTGCCAGTTTGGGATTGCAAATTTGAATCTTCTCCAGCATAAAAGTGGATCCTTGCTGCTTTGAAAACATTAAGAGCTTCAGTTTTCTTTTGCAATGGCAAGAAAAATGCCATTTCTTCTGCAAATGGGGTTAATTTTAACCTGCAGTCCTGAAGACTGAATGAGGAGTGAGAACATGATTTCAGAGCTTCGAGCTTATTGAAGAACATGAAGAGTAAACACAACGTACCATATTTCAGCAACAGTGAAGTCAGCCTGGTGTATGTTTTCCAAATAATTTCACGTGCTCTCAGGGTGTTGAAACAACCACTCAGTGTATTGCAAAGCAAAGGTAGCAATGAAAGAAGTGAGTTGAGACAGGTTGCGCCACAGGAGAACAAAGCATTGGGTTTGGAGGCTTCTCTGAGAAGCTTTCAAAGTTTCTACAGGTGGTAGAAGCTTAGGCTGTAATCCAGCACTGGGAAGCAAAAAGAAGAGGATCAGTACAAATTCAATGCCAGCCTGCTCTACACAGTGAAACCCCATGTCAATAAAATAAAACAGACAAAATATTTAGTGTGCTAAATGTGCTGCTAAGCCAGAGAAGAATCCGACCCGTACGAAGAATCAAAAACCTTTTTAGAATTCTAAGCCTCACACCTTACTCTTACTGCATGCCAGAACAATGCTCCTAACCATGACTATCTGATCTGTTTTTCTGTTTACATCTTTAAATTATAGTTACCTAAGGGTAAAGCTGTCCAGTTAGCGATTCCCTCAATTTCTTCTATTGCTAGTCAGAATAGACATCTTAAGAAGACTGCCCCACCTGGGGATCCATCCCATACACAGCCACCAAACCAGGACACTACTGTGAAAGCTACAAATTGCGTGTTGATGGAAGCCTGATATGGCTGTCTCCTGAGAGGCCAGAGCCTGACAAATACAAAGACAGATGCCCGAAGCCAACCATTGGACTGAGCATGAAGGGTCCTCGATGAAGGAATTGGAGAAGGGACTGAAGGAGCTGAGGGGGTTTGCAACCCCATGGAGCAAGCAACAGTGCCAAGAGGCCAGACATCCCAGAGCTCCTGGGGACTGGACCACCAACCAAAGAATACACAAGGAGCTACCCATGACGCTGGCTGCATATGTGGCAGAGGGTGGCCTTGTTGGATATCAGTGGGAGGAGAGGCCCTTGGGCCTGAGGGTGTTTGATGCCCCAGTGTAGGGGAATGCTAGGGAGGGAAGACAGTAGTGGCTGGATGTGTGGGAAAGCACCCTCATAGAGGCAGGGGAGGGCAGATGGGATAGGAGGTTTCCAAAGGAGAGACTTGGAAAGGGGAAAACATTTGAAATGTAAATAATGAAAAATATCCAATAAAAAAGAAAGAAAAAAAAAGAAGGATACAAACCATTAATTGATTTGATCTCATATTTTACTCTTTGCATTGTCTTCTCAGTGTCATGTGCTAGACTTGGAAGGAACCTCCAGACATTAGATCATCATCAGTTCTCCTTGAGGTAGGACAGATTTCCATTACACCAGACTGAAAGGCGTCGGTCAAAGATATCCAGGAAAGAAGATCTACTTGTCTCCTTTGGAAACACGTTCCAGTACCAGCATCCCTGACTCCACAGCAGTGTGTTCTCACACATTTCCTGTTGCCATCCTTTTCTCCAGCACTGTTCTGTCAATATTAATAGCATTGATCACAAAAATCCTAACTCCCACCAGCTAAAATTTAAGCTCCTATGCAGATGGTTTCCTGCTTAACAACATCCCTTGTAGAATAACCCTCGACGTGCTTTAAGACTTTTAATTGACCTTGGCGCACATGGAGTAATAAAAAAAATACACCAATTGCTTAAGACCTGTGTATCTGGTACCGGAGTTGGCTTTCCTTTAATGATGTGATTCCATCCCTTTATAATCTCTCTACCAGAGCATAAAGTTCAAGGACAGCTAATTGGGATGAGTGTATAAAACCATTCTTTGTAGAAACTGCTTTAATTTGATTAGCACAGAGGCCATTTGAGGAAGCTAAGTTAAGGGAATATGTAGCATTTGCCACAAAGGGAGCTTGTCCTTTATATTTTTCACATCTGCTTCAGCAGATGTAGGTAGACACTTGGGAAACAGTTGTAGGTGAAGCTTAGGGTGCCGCAGCTCCTGCTCCTGACACTCTGGCAGCATTATGGTTTGCAGCAAGCACAATAGCAGTAGGCTCTCCACATGTGGTATTCCTAAGAGCCAAGGGGACTTGCCTAAAGATGTCACTCTACAAAAACCTTAATTCTAATAGGAAGAGGTCACCCAGACACCTCTATACACTTTATACACTCAGGGGGTGGGGTGAGGATCAGACCAGTGGCCTGAGAGGAAAAATAAGACAGGAACAGCTAACAGTGATGGAGACTGCAGGTGAGAAATATGCTCCTGGGAAAACAGGCTTCACTGATTCCAAAGAAAAAGAAAGACGCGAAGGTAGCGTTGTTTCTTCATAAAAACATCTATTGAAAGCTCCCTGAGTGTAGTCAGAACACGCTCTCTTCTCCTGTTCCCATTTTATAGGGCAGAACATTCTGGGCTCTTCCCTCACGCTCTCGGTCTCTGTTTTAGCATTTCTTTTTATAAGAATTAAACAATCTGTTCCATTTAAAAAGGTATGACAGTAGGCTCAGGGAAAGATGTCTGGCCTTTCGTTTAAGGATGAGCAAAAACAGAGATTCACCATCAGCTTCCCATAGATAGTTCTTTCTTTCTTTTTAATTCCTGTTCCCTTTTATTCTCAAATGGACAACAAAAAATGTGACCATCCTTATGTTCTAAACATGTTTCTGAGGGGTTTGTTTTTGATTTTTGTTTGTTTGGTTGGTTGGTTTTGGTTTTTTTTTTGGGGGGGGTGTTAGTTTTTTATTTGTTTTGTTTTTGTTTTGTTTTGTTTTGTTTTGTTTTGTTTTGTTTGTTCTTCAAAGCCTTTACACTTCCTGTAGTCACCAAAACCTTTGGGGCTGAAGGAGACACTTGGAGGCAGAGCTCTTGCTCCAGGGTCTGAGACCCTGACAGATCTCCAGCACTAAATGACATGGCTCTGAAAGCATTCCCGCTCCCCTCTACCCCATTTTTTCATTTTTTTCCATTGTTTTTATTTCAACATGGCAGGAGGTTTCCAGATTAAGCAATATCAGAGAAGATGAGAACTCTGTCCTTAGAATTTGCTAGATGAGTGTAAACACAGTTGTATCACTTGGTTTTGTTTGGTTGTTTCTCTGTTTTGTTTAAGTTACCTGACTCTTATTTAAGAATGTAGTTTCCTGATTTGTTTGTTTGTTTGTTTGTTTTTAGTCTATATGATACACATCCCAATACAGTTCATGTTATGGCTCTGTCTGAGTTTCAGAATTTAGTAACTCTTCACACCAGTGTTTTCTTGCATGGTTTGGTGTCACCTGTAAAAGGGAATGTCACGTTGTACAAAATGTCTTACATAAGTAGTTCTTTAGGTTCTAGGATAAATCTGTAGTTTTGTTGATCATGTCTGTGGACCAAGCTGCACACTTTGAGAATGTGTGTGTGTGTGTGTGTGTGTGTGTGTGTGTGTGTGTGTGTGTGTGTGTGTGTTTGTATGTCCACATGCTCCATCAATGTTATCAATTCAGTTCTTCTGTTTAAAATAGCTTCTTTGAAGGTGGATGTGGGGATGTATATAAATGGGGGAGGGGGTCTATACTTAAATGTTCTTACCGTGTTCCTGCACTGAAGGTTCCAATTTTTTATAAGTTCAATTTTCTCCTACTTTTTTCTTTGTTGGGGTGGGAGGAGCAATGCATCTTGGAAAATGTAGTTTAAATACTGAATATAAGACAACAAAATTTAGTAATGTCCATTATCAAATAAAGTTTGTAAAGTGGAAAGTTAAAAAAAGAAAAGAAGAAAAGAAAAGAAATGAAGAGAAGAGAAGAGAAGAGAAGAGAAGAGAAGAGAAGAGAAGAGAAAAAAGAAAAGAAAAAAGAAACGAAAAGAAAAGAAAGAAAAGAAAAGAAGAGAAGAAGAGAGAAGAGAAGAGAAGAGAAGAGAAGAGAAAAGAAAAGAAAAGAAAAGAAAAGAAAAGAAAAGAAAAGAAAAGAAAAGAAAAGAAAAGAAAAGAAAACGTTCAGTCTATCAACTAAGTGCTGATACCTCTAGAGAAGGAAAGAAATGCACACACCAGGTCTGGCCTCACTGAAACCCTCTGCACAATGCGATAGTTTATGGATTTATTGCTCAATTAGACCATTTCTCTTTCCTTTTGAGAATACCTCATTAGATCATTCATGTAAGAAAAACTAAGCAGTAAGCTGGATCTGCCTTCACATTTATGGTGAATTTTCAGCTGAAAGTTACAGAATGTAAGAGTTACTGACAGAAAGGGCTTTGTTAAACTCTAGTGCACTTTGATAAAAATGTCAGGGGAAAGTGGAAGAAGCATACAGTGATTTTTTTCCCCATAGATTCGTGTCATAATACCATGTCTGTCAAATCCAGGAAGCCTAGTTATTTCATGAGTAATTTGGATTTTAACAGATATTTTTGACATAATTTATTTTTATTGCTGCAGTTTCCCCCGGGAGCAATTTTATTTAATCAAGACTAATCTGTAAATTAGTTGGCCTCAGAAATAGTGACTGGCAAATGGTAACACATAGAAAGCATTGGAAGTGCTTTATCTTTATTTAATGGGGATGTGGGGCTGCAATGTAAATCACTCAAACAGAGTATTCCTACATTAAAAATCCATAAAGCTTATATGATGATCTTAGGGAATAAAAATATCTTAATAATGAAACTGGGGCTTTCTTTCTTATGAAAATATGGAGTTTCTACAAGTTCACAAAATATTCCTATACTTTATCTTGTTTTGGATACTAGAAGCTTCCAACATCATGACAGTTCCCAAACTGTCAAAAACACACTCACAAGCATCTCAGAGTTAGCATATGTTTTCCACTTCAGCAACACATCAGTCTCTTTCATTAAGCTATTATCAATTAACCTCTATTTTTATCCTTATGTTTTCTTTTCAAATTGAAACAGCAGTAGATTTTTAGTCTCTAGAATATTGAACAGTGATACAAAATTCAATTTATAGGAAACCCAAAGTACCTTTTCATAGATATGTAAAAGCTACATGTAAATATTCCCACCAAGTATATATTTAAAAACTATCTGATTTGGGTAATTGCATCCCTAAGACATAGCTTGCAAGAGTACATAGCAGAAAATGATCAAAAGTAAGACCATGTAAAGAAAGATAGGGAAACCATAATTAGTACTAAATGTGGAAGGCATTCTTTGTTCTTTTAAAGCTCACAGGAAGCAATAGCAAATCTGATGTCAGAACCAGCATTCCAAGGTAGGGAGTTTCAGCACTTAAAGAAATGTGCTCAATTAGAAATTTAACAATTTGTAATAGACATCTAAAATAGGAAAAAAGGAGAGTAACATGGAGGGAAGAGAAAAGCAAAAGAGAGGATGGACAAGAGAGATGGTGGGCAAGAGAGGAGGTGAGCAAGAGAAAGGGTGAGCTAGAGGGAGGGTAGGCAAGAAGGAGGGTGGGCCAGAGAAGAGGTGAACAAGAAAGAGGGTGAACAAGAGGGAGGGTGGGCAAGAAAGAGGGTAGACAAGAGGGAGGGTAGGCAAGAGGTAGAGTGGGTAAAAGAGAGAGAAAGGAATAAAGAGAGACTATCTAGATCTGTACCGGAGGAGGAGGAATTCATCAAGGACATGAAGCATTGTGAAATTACTATTGTTATTTCCAATGTATGTAATTGATAGCCTAAACTTTAGAAGGTATAATTTTAAAATGAATAACTGCCTGAGTTGAGAGTATAACTCATGATACTACCATTACATTCACAGATAACTTTGAAAGTCTTTCTTTGTTTAGTGCATTTGGTGTTTTGATTATTATGTGACTGGAGGAATTTCGTTTTGGGTCCAGTCTATTTGGAGTTCTGTAGACTTCTTCTATGTTCATGGGCATCTCTTTGTTTAGGTTAGGGAAGTTTTCTTCTATAATTTTGTTGAAAATATTTACTGGCCCTAAGTTCGGGATCTTCCCTCTTTTCTATACCTACTGTCCTTAGGTTTTGTTTTGTTGTTGTGTCCTGGATTTTCTGGATGTATTGGGTTAGGAGCTTTTTCTTTTTGCATATTTTTGACTGTTGTGTTAATGTTTCCTTCTGCATCTGAGATTCTCTCTTCTATCTCTTGTATTCGGTTGGTGATGCTTGCATGTGTTACTCCTGATCTCTTTCCTAGGTTTTCTGACTCCAGGGTTGTCTCTCTTCGTGATTTCTTTATTGTTTCTATTTCATTTTTAGATCTTGGATGGTTTTATCCATTTCTGGCCCAGACTGGAAGCCACATATAATTTTAAATTTATTCATGCTTCCTTGAGCTATATAGAAAATTACCAAACATAGGCTTAATTTTTAGTGTATTTTTACTATGTCTCAAACATCTTGAAGAATATTACACTGTTCTGTAAGTATCATGTACATTATGGCAATATACATAAAATTTTAATGTATATCATAATTCATGGCTATCTGGGTATCTTTGATAAGTGTAAGGAAAATTGTAAAATTGTTAAGTACCATTTTGGCATTATATTAGAAACATTACCTTTAAGAATTTAAAGAAGTAATGAAATCTTTAAACATAATTTATTGAAAATGAACAACACCAAAAAATCATGGAAACTTCTACTTTTTCTAATGGCTTATCTGCCTAACCCATTATGAAATAGCAATTAATATTTTCTATCAGAAGACAAGAGGTAGCTACAAATGATTAATAGCCATGCAATCAGAATAAAGAACAATTACAATAATGAAAATTTAATAGATGATATTTATTAATCATTTTAAGTGCAGAAAGCAAGATATATATGCGTAAGAGTAACTATGAAAAAGAAAGAAACTTCTTTTTCAAGAAGTTTGAATTTGTAAGTAGGAAGATACAGTTAACTCACACGAATGAGCAAAATAATCCTGAATTTATAAAATTTTCAAAGCTGAAGAAAGAAGACTCATAGAATAAGGGGAAATTGGTTAGAGAAACTCCTTTTCTGTCTTGAGACCTAGGGACTTAGAGTGTCTCAGATGAGTGGCCAAACCATTTCTTGGTCTGAGGCAACAAATGCTTCTCCCAGTTTTATTTCTCTACATCCCTCACTGAAAATATTTCAACAATTGTAAAATAATTTCAATATGAAAGACATAGCAGTAAATGTTGAGAAAAGATAAAATTATATATTTCATAATAGAAACTAGAAATGGATTAGGTGGCTAGCAAGATTTCACTAACTTATCTAGGAAATGTCAGTGGGATCTGAAGCTGCTATTGATTATGAAGGAACCTAAACTTCCTAGTGTAGGTAAAATTACAAACAAAAGCAGAGAGAAGGCCCATGCAGCAACTATAATTGAACACTGATATCTGGAGCCATTAGGCACTATCATGGCTCTTGAAGTTCATCAGTGACTGAAATCAATTTTGAAGAAGTAATGTAGTTCAAATAGATATGCTAGGATAATAAACTATCAGAAAATGTGGGTGAAAGGTCCTGGAATCCCATCAAGTCTAATCTATAATCATAATGTATAATTTTCACTCACTGATAAGCAACTATAGTCAACATTCTATTAGTCAATTTTAGTAATTTTTATAATTCCAGTAATTAATATGATTGGCTAAATGGAATTCATATTTTTCCAGTTACATAAAGTTTATTATTTTCAAAGTACAGCAACAAATTCGAGACTATGCAAGAAATGTTTAAAAAAAACCTTGTAATAGTGATATATACATTTCTGCCAACAGAATCATCTAACTTCTTTCTTATTGCATAAAATTCCAAATAAATAAATAGAATGCAAAATTGCTAGAATAATAACCAAAAAACCATTATGAGCATTATTACATTATTCATGAAGTAAGTTGTAAACTTCATGACAGATTACGTGCAATACACAAAATTCTGCATGTTTCATTAATCTGACTTTTGATTCTACCCACCTAACACTGAGAGATTCCACAGGAAAACTCTCTTATTTTCAGTCTTGTAAAGCTCAGACTTTGAGCCAATTCAACCTTTATGGCAGATGCACAGCCAAAGAAGCATCTCAGCAATCCAAGTGCCCAGCCTTTCAAGTCTCTTTGAATCACTTAGATCATCTAAAATGATGCTCCAAATATTATACAGTAGAAAGAAACTTCCCTTCTGGGTCCTATTTACATTCTTGAATTAACACTTTGAGAATGACATTTTTTTTTTGTACATCAATGATATTTGGGATACTGTTCAGTAATAGAATTTGGCACTCAAAGTGGGGTATTGCCCTAGCAAACCCTAAAAGCTTAAGTATTGGCTTAACTATTGAGAGCCAATGGAATTCAAAATGGGATCAAGGATGTGCATGTATACATGTGCATGTGCATGTGCGTGTGTGTGTGCATGTGCGTGTGTGTGTGCATGTGCGTGTGTATGTGCGTGTGTGTGTGTGTGCATATGCACATAAGTTGAGCTAGGACTATCAGTGTTCACTATTAAGAAAGCAAAGAGAGAAAGGAGAGAAAGGAGGATTTTATCTTTCTTCCTATAGGCACACTCTGTAGTTCTTTACCATCATAACCACTTCTTAAGATTGTAGCATCATTGTAGAATATAGAATTTCAAGCTCATATTAAGTTTTGAAAGGCACACACACTCAGCCCATGACCCATTCTATTCAGAGAGTGAAGGAAATATTCAATTTTCAAGCCCAACTAAGAGAAAGCTCAGAGATCCAGGAGTTCCTGGGTTTAAAATTTCTCATAATGCATGGAAAAGTCTTAAGGATAAAATCAAGAAAACACTATAAAGTTATTTTGAAAATTCATGATCAGTTATGTGAAACACAAAATGCCTCCTAAGGAGATCAAAAGTTTACTGTACATAGATTCTCCAATAAAAAAATGAAATATAAAGGATATAGGCTCACAATAGCTTCCACAGACACCGGAGACAGGAATTAAATAATTTCCAAGAGCTGATCAGGCATTATTTTTGTGTGAGAGGATGACTTACAAATCAATATATACTGGGGTCCACTTAATCTGCCAAGGAAAAAATGGACCATCTGTGAATGAACAATGAGGAAGTACAAAATGAAGCAGACTTTGGACATATGGATTGATACAAATAAATATTCAAAAAAAGGGAAACATAAGAGTAAGTTAGATGAGAAATTATTTTATTGCATATAGCAACTGTATGGAAAGAATCGGGCCCAGAAAATGGAAAGGTCTATAAGCAAGGAAATGTCAAAGCCCTGACTGGATTGTAAAAGCTACTGACTGTTTTTGCTCTTTGCTCCCTTTCATTGATCTTTTTAGTTAGAGTTCCCATCTCAGATATTCTGAACTCTTCGTCCACATTTATTGAGGCAGAGAGTAGAAAAAGTGTCCAAGAAGCAGACTTTGAAGACCTTTATTAATTTCCTGATCTACCTTTAATAATGAGGTGCTAGACTTCTAGCTTGAGTCAGATGCCAAAGCAGAATGAAGCTTTTCTGGGTCCTTGGATACTTTGGATAGATTTTGCATTTGTCATGAATATAAAGAATTTGTCAACAGAATAGAGATAAGGAAATTATAAACAAAGTCTTTAGTTGAGTTGATAGCCTTCCCAAATAGGAATGATATCTTTGTACCTTTCGATTGAGTAGGAGCGCACTGCTATCTGTGTGACCCCAGAATGAAGTAAGTGATCTTCTGACTTCCAGGTCTCTGAAAAAGACATTCAGCTCCATCCTTACCCATCTGAGGCTGTGCTCTGCTCATTCACAAATGCTTCTTCGTTTTGAATTGGTTTCTCTCAGGAGCTACCCATAATGCAGCAAGAAAACAGGGTAATATTCAAAGCTCATATGTAAGGTTTCTGGTTGGAAAGACAACCTAAGCTTAAGTTTTTAGTAATCTCAGGCACTAGAAATGTGGGTAAAAATAGGTCAAACTGGTTTTAGTCACATGCAGTGTCTCTAAATATTCCATTTTCAAGCTGAGACCTAATGTACTGGCAGAAACAAATCACCTCACTTTGTCGTGCTTGAATTTCTGATCCAAGAATAATAGGTTTTATGAATTTATGGCAATAACCCTTGGGTGGTTCTTTTTATATCACAACTGTTATTTCGAGAATTAGACAAGTCGGCTTTAGATTTTACTATGACTGTGAAACTTTAAATGCTGAAATACTTTGTCCTTGACTTAATCTTATGGTGTGTGTGTGTGTGTGTGTGTGTGTGTGTGTGTGTGTGTGTGTGTGTGTTCTGGTCTACCTGTGTCACTGCACACAAATGGGGTTTAAAGAACAACCTTGGGTTTTGGTCCTCATCTTCTACTTTATTTGAGAAAATGTTTCCTGTTGCTCACAAAGAAGTACACTGGGGGAGCTGACTCTCAAGCATCTCAGAATTCTCCTTACTCCACCTGCCATCTTGCTGGAAAGATTCTGGTATTCAGACCTGTAATACTACATCTGTGAATACAAACTCAGACCCTCATCGTTTCATGGCAAGCCTTGTTTGTACCTATTGAGCCATTTCTTCAACCCTATACTGAAAACCTGAGTAAATATTTCTAAGACAAATAAAGCCATTGCAAATCATTTAAAATATTTTATTTTATCAATTTTAAGCTTTTTAAAAAACAAAGTATGCTTATTCATCCACAGTGATGCATTTTAGAGTTTCTAAATACACCAAAATAAACCAAGACTCTGAGTGGTTCAAATTCCTAACATGTTACTTTTTGACATTCAGGGACAACAAATCAGTAGTAGCAGGCAATCTCAGAATTATGGTTACTTTAAACATAATGAAAATCTATACATGCTATCAGTATCTTATTATAACTTTAGTATTCACTCAGTAGTATTTATCAAGTATAAATTATTTAAAATCAAGCCTTGACAAAATCCCAACCTAGAGCTTTGAGGATACTTATTAAGGAATAATAAAAACTGGGGTTTTATTAAAAGCCCCGGTCAATAATTTAAATCTTGTTACTACACTTGTATCAGCTAAAGTGAAATTATCACAGTAAACCAAAGGTTTGTTGGATGTGTGTCCAGCAGATGTGGCAGCAGATTTGATAGCCTGGAGAGAAGACAGTTCAGATACTCAAAGAAACATATCTTAGGAGAATTCAAAACAGAAAGCAGTATATCCACTTTTTCCATTTTTGAGAGAGGTTGATAGCCCCACAGAGTCAGTGCCTGGGTCGCTTGAAACATGTAGTATAATTTAGAAAGCTCCTGAATTTTGTCCTAGCAATGGCAGTGCAGGAAATACATAGACCCTAATAAGCGTGTGTGAAGGCTGTGAGCCCCAACCATATTGATTACCCTAAGAATGGAGCTGCAATAGACATGACAAGGTGAGTAATATAGATGGTTTTTATTGCTTCATGGAGTCCAGGAACTTATTCCCTTCCACGGACAGTTATACAATTTCATAAAGCATTAGAGGTTTGTGCTGAACAATTGCCTCGGTGTATTTAAATGAAACATTTAAAGTAATAGATTACCAACTGGTCTTTCTTCAAAGGCAAAAACTTAAGGACAAAGCAGAATATTATATGACATAAGAAAACGTAGACATAATTGAATTTCAAACACTTAAATCTGGCCTGTGAGTGATTATATCTTTTAAAAGTATTTTCAGTGGAGGCTTAGAACAGAGAAGTAATTCAATAGAATTTTCAGTTGTTTCAAGCTTCACTCAAGAGTGATCAACTTCTAATATGAAAGGTTGAGTAAAATAGTTTCTTTATATTTTATTTCAGGAAACAAGAAGGTGCATCTGTTTTATCTCAGTCTTTGGAGTATAATGAGGTTGTATTGCTTTCCATCTCTAAAGGTCACTATCAGAAGAGAGAATAGTAACTTTGTATGTGCAAGCAAGGCTGGGTGGAAAATGATCACATGGACACTGGGTGATAGCCCATTGCTCTCATCTTACAGTCACATCCCATGTTTCCATCACAGCTATGTCTCTTCTCAGAAAGTTTTCTCAAGAAAGATCTTTTTCTGCTTCATATGCAGCAAGAGCCATGATTCCCACCATGTATTTTCTTTGATTGGTGGTTTAGTCTGAGGGAGCTCTGGGGGTACTGGTTAGTTCATATTGTTGTTCCTCCTATGGGGCTGCAAAACCCTTCAGCTCCTTGGGTACTTTCTCTTGCTCTTTCATTGTCCAACGAATGGCTGTGAGTATCCACTTCTGTATTTGCCAGGCACTGGCAGAGTCCCTCAGGAGACAGCTATATCAGGCTCCTGTCAGCAAGATCTTGTTGGCATCCACAATAATGTCTTGTTTTGATGGTTGTAGTCATCAATGGGTTCTGTGAAAGTTCTATGCCCCAGTATAGGGGAATGTCAGGGCCAGGAACCAGGAGTGGATGGGGTGGTGAGCAGGGGGAGACAGTAGGGGATAGAGGATTTTCAGAGGGGAAACTAGGAAAGGGGATAACATTTGAAATGTAAATAAAGAAAATATCTAATGAAAAAGTAAGTAGATTCGTAGAAAGAAAGAAAGAAAGAAAGAAAGAAAGAAAGAAAGAAAGAAAGAAAGAAAGAAAGAAGAGAGAGACAGAGACAGAGAGAAAGAAAGAAAGAAAGAAAGAAAGAAAGAAAGAAAGAAAGAAAGAAAGAAAGAAAGAAAGAAAGAAAGAAAAGTTTTTTCTTTCTAACCTTGTTACATACACTGACTTTTGGTATTTGTTTGCAGTGGTATTAGGAATCATTGTGAAGCCTATAATTTATGGCATATTAAATGAATTAAGTATCAACTGCCTTTATTCACTAGATAGTGAGATCGAAGAAGTTAAGCATTTTTCAGATTATTGTCCTACATAGCTTATGAAATTAACTTGGTTTGAATGTTTTTGATCCACCTATGATTAACACAGGATTGTATGAGAATAAAGACCCAGGTTCTATTACCTATCGAGCAAAAAAAAATTTTTGCAATCCATGTTTACAAGTACTATGAATCTAAAGTCATTTGTGATATAGTTGAGAAACATTTTTAAAAGAGAGGAAAAACCTAATATTTTTGCTGTGTCTCTCTGCTTGAGTTTGTTCCATTTCATAGCTACCTTCATTATTTTTACTGAAAAAACATCCCTAGAGTATAAGATCTCTCTCTCTCTCTCTCTCTCTCTCTCTCTCTCTCTCTCTCTCTCTCTCTCTCTCTCTCTCTCTCTCTTCTCTCTCCCTCTCTGTTCTCTATCTTCCCCTTCACTTTCTTCTCTCTCTACTCTCTCAATCTCCCCTCATCCCCCACTCAGTATGTATATCCCCCACTCAGTGTGTGTGTGTGTGTGTGTGTGTGTGTGTGTGTGTGTGAAATAAATATAAGGATATATAAAAAAAAATAAGTAGATCAAGCAGTTTCTGCACTCTGCCACTTGATGCCCCTACGTTCCCAAGATCTGCGGCCAAGGCTAGGCCAATATTACTAGCCTACACTATACTCTAGTGACTGTGAAACTGCTCTTGCCATTTCTGCCTCCAGATGTCTTCTTGATTAGTAAGTAGAAGTGACCCTGTGACCATGATAGAAAGATCCGAACATAAAGGCACAATGCTACCAGAACTCAGAAGGCAGACTTGGGTTTCAGTAAGAAAAGAATCAAAGGTCAGAGTCTTTTTAGGAGAAGCCTAGCAGGAACCAAAGGTTATCACTAGGCTGTAACTGGAAAACAGATGAGAGATTCTGTGAATCTCTGCCTGTTTTCATTCGAGCCTCTCCAGAGCACGGCTCCAGAAGCCTTACTCTTTGGAAAGCAGGAAAGGTTAAGGTTAGTTCAGCTCTGGTTTTACTCCTCACTGAGAAATTTGGTACCTGGCATCTGACAGTTTCACAGGGTTCAGGTCCAAAATTAAACTATCTTCCAAAAGCTAAGCAATAAAAACCTTTGTAAGAAATTACTTTAAAATGTAATTGTACTGCCTGTGACAGGGGGTTAAAAAAAGAAAAAAAAAATAATGCTTCCTTCACTTTATCAATAGTGAGGTCAAATCCACCAGGAAATGATTTTATTATACCCACTGCTAGTCTCCTGCTATTTACACAGATCAGTTGGGCAGAAAATGCACAATTAAGGTCTTTTCCAAAGTCATTTAGAGGAAACCCTGAAACACAATGCTAAACTAGTCAGTCATATTTTAAGATGAGCATTTAATGATGATCTTAAATGGCCCTGGTTCTTTTTTGAGAGGTAAGTAGGTGTTAAAAATACCACATAAAATTACTTTGCATTAAAGAAATTTTTTAATAGAAATCGTTTAAAAGTTCAATATATCCAGATAATAAAAATCCCACAAAAGAAAAATCTATCAAGCATTACTTAAATTTTCTTGTTTGAAGAACAAAGAATTTTTACCAATTAAATTTTACCAGGCACAAAATCCCAGTAAAATATTTGAAATGATATTGCAAAAATAAAATATATTTATTTAAAAGAAATAAAGTTTTTATGTTTACCAAAGGCTTACAAAAAAAGTTGAGTTTTCTGATTTTTTTAATCAAAGCTCACATTTAAAAGGAAATTCAGGAGGAGGAAGCCTCCATGAGAAGGGGAGAGGAACCATGAGCTCCTGGCCAAGAGAAAGAGCAAGTATCTAGGGTTCACTGCTGGGAGGGTAGCCAGGCCTGCAGTTAGAAGAGCAAAATAAGGGTGACCCCCAGTAATTGCCAAAGCCAAATAAAATAACCATAGTCTGAGTCTCAAAATTAAAAAAGGAAATTCAAAATTTTAAGACAAATTATCCTATTGGTAGGAATTGCAGGGGAAATTTGATACAATTTCAAGCTGATTCTTGTTCATAAAGAATAACGACATTTTTATTGTCTGAGAAGTTATGGCTATTTTATTTTCTCCTTTAACCAGGTTCCTTATTAGACTGTCTTTCTTTAGCTAAAAGAAAAAAAAAGATAACTAACACATCAATTTGTCAGAGCCACTCTCTGAAAACTAACAAGTTACTATTCAATTAACTGACCTTGGCCTGAAAGTTTAGAGTGAAATCGAGCAATTAGTTGGCAATAAATATATGTGAACTTTCCTGTCAATATCAAGTTTTATACCGGTTTACACTCTCTTCCTGAAATTCACGTCTTCATGACAGCTGTATTTATCTTACATTACCACTTGAGGTTTGAGACATTGGATAGAGTAGTAGGTGCTTTCTCTCTGCTACATCTAATCACACAGTAATGTAGAAAGTAAATAAGTATTAGATTTTATGGGTAGAATACATTTTATACCTAAGGAAAACAATATTTGAGCCTGCAAGAAGTGTAGTCATCAAGTAATCACAGGTTTTTTTTTTTTTTGGGGGGGGGGGGAAGGGGAGAGCATAATACTACCTGTAGGTCCAATCCAAATGGTGTGCCCTTCTATATTCGTTATGGAACCTGAAGGAGTCATGCTTCCTCCAGAGAATTGGAACACATGTAAAACTTTAAATTCAATACAATCTGAAAGTCTACAGAAGAGCAAAATTGATAAAAGGAGCTGAAAAATCTAACTTTGAAAATTTCTTCTTTTTTATTAATTTACATTACAAGTGTTATCCCCATTCCCAGTCTCCCTTCTGCAAACTCCTGACCCCATCTCCTCTCCCCTTTGCCTCTAAGAAGGCTCACCCCCATCCACCTACTCCTGCCTCACCTCTCTCGCATCCCTCTTGCCGAGGAAACAAGCCTCACACAGGACCAGGCACCTCCCCTCCCACTGATGCCAGATAAGGCAGTCCTCTGCTAAATATGTGGCAGGAGCCATTGCCCAACTCATGTGTACTCTTTGGTTAATAGTTTAGTCCCTGGGAGTTCTGAGGGATCTGGTTAGTTGGTATTGTTGTTCTTTCTATGCAGTTGCAATTCCCTTCAGCTCCTTCAGTCCTTCCATTGAGGTCCCTGAGCTCAGTCCCTGAGCAAGGCTGTGAGGATCTGTATCTGCCTTAATCAGGTGCTGGCAGTGCCTCTCAGAGATCAGCTATATCAGGCTCTTGTGTGCAAGCACTTGTTGGCATCAGAAACAGTGTGGGGTTTGTTATCTGCAGAAGGGATGGAACCCAAAGTGGGGTGGTCTCTGGGTGGCCTTTCCTTCAGTCTTCACTTTATTTTTGGTCCCTGTATTTCGTTTAGACAGGAACAAGTCTGGATTAAAGATTTTGAGGTAGGTGAATGGCTCCATCCCTCTACTGGGGGCCATGCCTATCTACTGGAGGTGGTGTCCTGAGGCTCTATCTTCCCTCTGTGGGTATTTCTGCTAATGTCACCTCCATTTGGTCCTGGGAGCCTCTTGCATCCCTGCTGTCTAATGGTTCTCCCTGTTCCCACTCTCCACTGCTACATATTTCTATTCATTCTCCTGGCCCTCTGTGCTTCTCTCCTATCACTTTTATGCTTAATCCTGCCCCTTTCTGGCCTCCCCTGTCCAACCCATGTTCTTCCCTACCTCCCTCTTCCTCTTGTGATTATTTTGTTCCCCATTCTAAGTGGGATTAAACCATCCACACTTCGGCCTTCATTCTTGTTAAGCTTCATAATGGTCTGTGAGTTGTATTTTGGTTATTCTGAGCTTTTGGGCTAATATCCACTTATCAGGTAGTACCCATATACCATGTATATCCTTTTGGGTCTGGGTTACCTCACTCAGGATGATATTTTCTAGTTCTATCCATTTGCCTGCAAAATTTGTTATTACCCATCATCTCTTATTATCCAATAGCACTTAATATAAAATAGTAAACAACATATTTATAAGGTTACTTATCTATTCTATGCATAATTAGGAGCCATAATTGAGCAGACTCATAAAAAATATGAGGAACTCACATAGTGTGAGACCCCGACTTAATGCATTTCTCCCTGGAAGGTAAAGCCACTGGATGTTCCCCAAGCTTGTTTTCCCTGATCTCTAAAAATACAGCCAGAAAGAAGCTCTTTGTTCTCTATAGCCAGCAAAAAGGCTTTTTGTTTCAATACTTTACAACCAGAGATGCCTGCCTTCCTGTGCCATGGAGATAAACATTCAGAAAGAACTCACTCCCCACTCCCGCCTTGTAAATTTCACCAAGGACACCCAGAAGAGAAGAACTCTTTTCCCAACTCCTCCCAAATCCTCCCAATTCCTCAGCTAGCTGTTAAAAACCCCCTACTGTCACCTCTCTGGGTCGAACTCCCCTGACCTGCACAGCAGAGGGACTTCGTCCTCAGCTAGCTGATAATAAAACCTCTTGCAGTTTGCATCAGGTGTGGTTTTCTCTAGGGACACTGGAGTGCTGGCCAGCTCATCCCGGGACTTGAGCGGAGGCCCAGCTTCGGGGTCTTACTATAGTAGTTGCATTTTATTAATATATTCTTATAATTTTCTAAAATATTTATAAATATACAAACATTTCTGGAAGTCTTAGTATGGATATTTGAATTCCTAAATACTACATAAATATTTATTTCTACTACATAGATATTAACATAAATAGAAACATTTTTCCTCTGTAAATACAGAAACTGTACAAAACAACTTTACTCTTCTCCCCCCTACCCCAAGAGTCGATTAACCAGAGTTAAAAGGAACATAGAAATAGACAGGAGATGCTGATACTTCATTAAATTTGATCCTCATGATTTCGTGGTAGCTTTAATATTATTATATCAAATGCTTAATTTATGCTTAAGAGTCTCTTAAGTACATGTAAAACAGATATTTTTCTCAAGCACTGCTCATAGATTCTGGAACTGAAATGTAAGTACATCAGTAAATGAGTAAGTAGGCTAGTGTACTGAAGGAAGAATGAGAATTGCAAAGTATACTACAAATGGAAGGCATACTACAGGAATGAAGGCAATGGACGATTGCCAGACTGGAGATTCAAGTCAGACTTCTAAATGTAAGGTCCCAACAAAGCCTCATTAAGCTATTGTTCAGAGGCAGTATACAGTCAGTGAGTTCTGGGGAAGGATAGATTCACTGAATCAGAATGTCCAAGAGTTACTCAGTACTGATAACCTCATAGCATGGTTTGGAAAGAAAAAAATGACAACACAATGATTTGGAGATGATTCCTAAGCCATGGATGAGGAAGAGGGAATGCCCTAGATACTGGTAGATGCCCTCGATGGAAAGGGATAGTATTAGATATCCAACAAGAACTTACAACCTAATATATGATAATGATCCTTGAGTGATACTTTAAATCAAAGATGTATTTAAACTGTACATTTGGCTGAATTGAGTGAAGGGGTAAGAAAATAACTGGTTATCAATGTAGCTGCTGGGGATATTCAAGAAGTATGATAGTGTCTTCTAAATGTCATGTCCACCAAACATCACAGAAACTTACTTTCCATATTATTACTAGCAGATGTAACTAAATTAAAATGAGATCATACTGGATTAGAGTAGGCCCCCAAACTCAATAAACTATGTAATTATAAGTATAAAAGATATCTAGAGAGAGAGCGTTCAGTGGTTAATAACACTGGTTGCTCTTCCAGAGGATCTGGTTTCCAGCACCCATGTGGCTCACAACCTTCTATAACTTCAATTCCAGGGGATTCAATGCACACTTCTGGCTTTTGTGGGTAACTGGCATGTAGTAAAGACAAGACACTCATACACATAAAGTTGTGAAAAATGATTTAAAGGGAATATAGGACACATAGGGCACAGAAAAGAGAGGTCTAAGAAAAGTAGAGGCAATGTTTAGAATCACATTTCTAAGGTGTTCCGAATCCACCAGCACCTAGGGGGAGGCACAGGCATAGTGTGTTGTAGGGCACAATGTAGAATCATCTATATTTCATAACTCAGGATCCTTGGTTATTAAACATTATATTTGCTTACTTAAACCATTATTTGTATTATTTTATGAATGTCAAAAAACTCACACAGAAGAAACTAGGTTATCAGCCACACTCATAAAAGATGAAATAATGGAAGATGGGAAGCTTTGTATTTTAGCCAACACAGACATGAACTGATATATTTTTGCCTGGAAATGGAAGGAAGTAATTTGTTTGATTCATAAGCATACAGGACTAATATTGTAAAATGCAATTTGACCTATAGCACCAATTGTTCAAAACAGAAAATGAAGAGTTGAGAGACAAGCTTGGCATATTAAATATTAGCATATTAGCTTGAGAAGGCTAATGAAACCCATGAACTCTACAGAAAAGAAAAAAAATGTTAAAAAAACATTTTATGAATAACTTTTGAAATGCGTCAGGATATCACAGAACTCAGAATTTGAAGCCAGATAGATTTACATAGCAATCCTTTTCCACCAGTAAATTACATATATTTTGAATACCTTTTTTTTAATTTAGCATCTCTGATTCTCATCTTGCTTTTCTATAAAATGAGAGTGTTACCTTGCCAGAGTTGGATGGTGCTCATGGTATGACTGATGCTGAGCTTCTTGCAAACTCTGCTCAGTATATGATTATATTATTATAAGGATAGGTGAACAATTTCATAGGTTTGTTGAAAGGTTGAACATATGTAAAAGTCACAGGAAGCACTTCCTATAGATTAACTACCATTTAATATCAGCAATACACTCTTCCTTTTGAATTCCTAGAGAAGAGGTACCTGGATTAGAGATGCAGTCCAGTAGATGTCTTCTTCTGATAGTCTACCTGAGATTTCAGCATTCCACTGGAAAACATTAGTTTGCTATGATTTTTATAAAACAAAATATAAGTATGAATGAGAAAAATTCTCCATCCAAGTTACAAGAATATATTTTAGTATACCCCATTTCTAAGGTGTGGTCAACTCAGACAAAATGTGCTGATAACAGAAAAGACTTCACCTGTAACATGATATTCTTGGAACACAGCTGTGTTTTTATCATACTTTGTCATTGCACAAGGGTGTACATAAAAGCAACAATAGATTGCTCATCATGGGAAGTGCCCTAAGCACTTATTCACAGTCTCTGATTTACATTGTTCCCAGAGGTTCACCCCGAGTAAAAAGAGGATAAGAAGAACAATGATCCAGTTCAGAATAAAACATAAAACTCTCAGATAGGAAAATACAACATTGTGGCATTCTGACCTATCTTTTACATTGATAAAACACTATCTCTAATTAACTATGAGTCATTAAATGTTTTCTAATTCCCCTCTTAATATTTTAGACACATGTTCAAGGTTATGACCTTACCCACCATGACTATTTTAATCCCTTGTATTACTCTGGTTTTTTGTCAGGTAGGTTATTTCTCCTGTGCATGTTCTCAAGCATGCACTCCAAGTATTTTCTAAAGTAATTGACAATTATGTTGGTGATAGAAATTAAAAAATAATAAAACCTACAAATAAAATAAGCAAAGGAGAAGGAATAGTCATAGCTGCTGAGGGTCTGTGGATATTATTGAAAACTAACTTTTTGAAAGCATCTTCTCACTGTTATTTGTAGTTCTCACTCTACTGTTGAGGGCCTGCTACAGTTTAGACTTCAGCTTGATAAACAAACCCTGCTAGCTTTATTTTATTTAATGGTAGCCTATGAAATGTATAGGAGGCCTGTCTGCTGAACTGGGAGGAAGGAAAAGAGTCTTCAGAACAAATCTAACCCAGACTTCATACTTTTTGCAGAAATTCGATTTATTTTACTCTGAAGGATAAGCATAAAAGCATCCATTGCAAATTAAATAGAGGAAACCAGGATGTAGACATGTATAAAGCGAACATTTTTATAATTATGCTTGTCTCATTCAAATGCTCTTCATTAGAAAGAACCAGAGTTCACTCACTAAAATAACAAAAGAAGATCCCTGCTGTGTAGGACATAAGGTCAGCATTTATGACACCTGGAAATGTAGAGATGCTAAAAGAAGCACCAGGGAAAATACAATAAATATCAAACTTTGTATCTTATTCATATTCTCATGGTATGTACGTATTCTTGTTTTAAAACTAAAAAGAACACACAGTTATATTACATTATATCTAATGAAGGCTGATCTACCCTACTCATAATGCCAGCTTTCCAAAATTGGATTTAATTAGAATGCAAATTTATATTAAGTTGCAACTTTAAAAATCCATAAGCAACAATAGTCAAGCTCTATTGTTCCTCTAAAATTCCTCAGAGAATATTTAGAATAATACATTCATCTTTTTATAAATGACCCTTTATCAAAGTCTGATGATAACTGTCATGAGTAGTTAGGAGATTCATGAAAATAAAATAACTTATTAATTATCAAAAATATTTATTCTCTGAGGGAAGCATGTATTAAGGTAAGATGTTAGAACTAGAAGTCCCAAAAGCATGTGGTCCCACCTCTATTTTTCACTGAAAGTTCTTGATTTTCATGCAATAAACACAACACAAAAACCTACTTTAAACTTTGGCATATTTAATTTGAAGTTGCTACTATAAAGTGATTTTATTTATATAATGAATAATCAAAATTAAAGCTAAGTATCTATAAAAAGAGAAATAATTAGTGTATACCCAAGAGGAGTAGATTGCAGAAAATAATTCAACTCAGGGCTGAACTCAACCAAGTAGAAACATAAAAGAACTATACAAAGAGTCAACAATCAACCAAGTAGAAACATAAAAGAACTATACAAAGAGTCAGCAAAACCAGTACCTGGTTCTTTAAGAAAATCAACAAGATAGATGAACCCTTAGTCATACTAACCAGAGGGCACAGAGAGAGTATTCAAATAAACAAAATCATAAATGAAAAGGAAGATAGAACAACAGACACTGAGAAAATTTTTAAAAATCATCAGATCCTACTACAAAAGCCTATACTCAACAAAACTGGAAAATCTGAATGAAATGGACAATTTTCTAGACAGATTTCAGTTACCAAAGTTAAATAAGGATCAGATAATCCATCTAAACAGTCCCATATCCTCTAAAGAAATAGAAGCAGTCATTAATAGTCTCCCAACCAAAAATCCCAGGACCAAATGGATTTAGTGCAAAGTTCTATCAGAACTTCAAAGAAGACCTAATACAAATACTCTTCGAACTATTCCATAAAATAGAAACAGAAGGAACAGCCAATTCGTTCTATGAAGCCACAATTACACTGATACCTAAACCACACAAAGACCTAACAAAGAAAGAGAACTTCAGACCATTTTCCCTTATTAATATCAATGCAAAAAATACTCAATAAAATTCTCACAAACCGAATCCAAGAAGCTATCAAAAGGATCATTTACAAAAATCAAGTAGGCTTCATCCCAGGGATGCAGGGATGGTTCAATATACAGAAATACATCAATATAATCCACTACATAAAGAAACTCAAAGAAAAAAGCCACACGATCATTTCATTAGATGCTGAAAAGGCATTTGACAAAATATCCCTTCATGTTAAAAGTCTTGGAAAGATCAGGAATTCAAGGACTATACCAAAACACAGTAAAAGCGATATTCAGCAAACCAGTAGCCAACCTCAAAATAAATGGAGAGAAACTTGAAGCAATCCCACTAAAATAGGGACTAGATAAGGCTGTCCACTCTCTCTCTATCTATACAATATAGTACTTGAGGTTCTAGCTAGAACAGACAACAAATGGAGGGCAAAGGGATGCAAATTGGAAAGGAAGAAATCAGAATATCATTATTTGCTGATGATATGATAGTATACTTCAGTGACCCCAAAAATTCCACCAGAGAACTCCTACATCTGATACACAACTTCAGCAAAGTGACTGGATATAAAATTAACTCAAACAAATCAGTAGCCTTCCTCTACTCAAACGATAAACAGGCTGACAAAGAAATTAGGTTAACGACATCCTTCACAATAGTCACAAATAACATAAAGTATCTTGGTGTGACTCTAACCAAACAAGTGAAAGATCTTTACAACAAGGACTTCAAGAATCTGAAGAAAGAAATCAAAGAAGATCTCAGAAGATGGAAAGATGTCCCATGCTCACGGATTGGCAGAATTAATATAGTAAAAATGGCTATCTTGCCAAAAGCAGTGAACAGATTCAGTGCAATCCCTATCAAAATTCCAACTCAATTCTTCATAGAGTTAAAAAGAGCAATTTGCAAATTCATATGTAATAATAAAAAAACCAGGATAGTGAAAACTATTCTCAACAATAAAATAAATTCTTGGGGAATCACCATCCCTGACCTCAAAGCTGTACTACAGAGCAATAGTGATTAAAAAGAAATGCCTGATATTGGTACTGTGACAGACAGGTAGATCAATGGACCCAGAAATTAACCCACACACCTGTGATCACGTGATCTTTGACAAAGAAGGTAAAATCATCCAGTGGAAAAAAGACAGCATTTTCAACACCATCCCTGACCTCAAATCTGTACTACAGAGCAATAGTGATTAAAAAAAAATGCCTGATATTGGTACAATGACAGACAGGTAGATCAATGGACCCAGAAATTAACCCACACACATGTGATCATGTGATCTTTGACAAAGAAGGTAAAATCATCCAGTGGGAAAAAGACAGCATTTTCAACAAATGGTCCTTGTTCAACTTGCAGTCAACATGTCGAAGAATACAAATTGATCCATTCTTATCTCCCTGTACAAAGCACGGGTCCAAGTGGATCAAGAACTTCCACATTGAAACAGACATGCTGAATCTAATAGAGGAGAAATTGGGGGAAAGCCTTAAGCACATGGGCACATGGGAAAATTTCCTGAACAAAACACCAATGACTTATGCTCTAAGATAAAAGGGCAAAATGGCAACCAACAGATTGTAAAAAGACGTTTATCAACCCTACATCTGATAGAGGACTAATATCCAATATATACAAAGAACTCAAGAGGATAGACTCCAGAGAACCAAATAACCCTATTAAAAATGAGGGACAGAGCTAAACAGTGTATTCTCAACTGAGGAAACTCAAATGGCCGAGAAGCACCTAAAGAAATGTACAGTATCCTTAGTCATCAGAGAAATGCAAATCAAAACAACATTGAGATTCCTACTCACACCAGTCAGAATGGCTAAAACCAAAAACTCAAGTGGCAGCAGATGCTGGTGAAGATGTGAAGAAAGAGGAACACTTCTCCATTGCTGGTGGGATTACAAGCTGATACAACCACTCTGGAAATCAGTCTGGAAGTTCCTCAGAAAATTGGACATAGCATTACCTGAGAATCCAGCTATACCACTCCTGGGCATAAACCTAAAGATACTTCAACATGTAACAAGGACACATGCTGCACAATAATCATAGCAGCCTTATTTATAATAGCCATAAGCTGGAAACAACCCAGATGTCCCTCAACAGAAGAATGGACACAGAAAATGTGGCACATTTGCACAATGGGATACTACTCAGCTATTAAAAACAATGACTTCATGAAATTTGCAGGCAAATGGATGGATCTATAAAATATCATCCTGAGTGAGGTAACTCAGTCACAAAAGAACACACATATAAATGGATATTAGGTAAACAGTGTGGAGTACCCACAATACAACTCACTGACCACATGAAGCTCAAGAGGAAGGATGACCAAAGAGTAGATTCTTCAGTTCTTCTTAGAAGGGGGAACAAAATAATGAAGGTAAGTAGAGTGTGGGAGGGCCTTGGAAGAAAAAGAGGGGAGGGGGAAAAGAGGGGAAGAATCAGGTATGAGAGGAGATAGAGGAGATGGAGGAGATGTACATAGGGTCAGGAAATCAAACACAGTTGTGTAGCAATGGGGAATGGGGAACTAGGGGTAGCAACCAGAAAGTCCCAGATGCCAGGAACACACGAGCCTCCCAGAACCCCACATGAATGACATTAGCCGAATCGCCCCACAGAAGGTAAGGTTAAACTGTTGAGGCCATATCCAGAGGTCAGGCATGCTTCCCCAGTTGAGGGATGGGCCTACTGACCCAGTTCTAAAATTTTAACCCAGTATTGCTCCTGTGAAAAGGAAATAAAGGGACAAAGAATGGAGTAGAGACTGATAAAAAGGCCATCCAGAGACTGCCCCACCTGGGGATCCATCCCACAAGCAAACACCAAACCCAGACACTATTTCAGATGCCAAGAAGTGCTTTGCGGACAGGAGCCTGATACAGTTGTCACCTAAGAGGCTCTGCCATATCCTGACCAATACAGATGTGAATGTACATAGCCAAACATTAGACTGAGCACTGCCACACCAATGGGGAAGTTATGGAAAGGACTGTAAGAGCTGAAGGGTTTTGCAACCCCATAGGAAGAACAACAATATCAAAGAAGTGGACCTCACCAAAGCTCCCAGGGGCTAAACCACCAACCAAAGAATACACAGGGGATACCGAACACTTGAGCTAGATATACAGTAGAGGATTGTCTTATCTGGCATTTCTGGAAGGTGAACCCCTTGGTCACTGGAGGCTTGATGACCCAGGATAGGGGAATGCTAGGCCACTCAGGCAGGAATGGGTGGATGTATGGGTGGGTGTGGAAGCACCCTCCCTGAGGCAGGGGAAAGAGAAGGGAATAGGGGGCTGTGGAGTGGAAACTGGAAAGAGGGATAACATTTGAAATGTAAATAAGTAAAATAACCAATAAAAATGAAAAAAAGAAATAATTAGTGTTTCTATGACGTTCATCATTGTAAGAATGTTTCACTTGATGACCTGAATCAATAAAAAAAAATCACTAGCTATTTTTAACAAAAACCCTCAAATTTTATCTAGCCTTGTTTTATACAGAGTAAATAATACATTGTGTTTTGGAATTGGTGCTGAATATGAACTAAGAATGTAAAATACATAGTAAACCTTTTTCATTCAGTGTATCACTGTATCATGGCTTGATTCCCCAAGGCAAAACTGAAAATGAGGATTCTGAGTGACTCCAGATACAAGTTCACCATCTTAGCTACATGGAATAAATGACAGAGTAAGGTGTGGATGCTTCTGTCCTTCCTAGCAGGGGGAACAAAACACTCATGCAAGGAAATAAGGAGACAAAGTGTGGAATAGAGACTAAAGGAAAGACCATCCAGAGGCTGCCCTACCTGGGTAGCCATCTCATTTACAGACACCAAACCCAGACATGATCGCTGATAGCAGGAAGTGCTTGCTGACAGGAGCCTGATAGAGCTGTCTCCTGAGAGGCTCTGTCAGAGCCTGACAAATACAGAGGCGGATGCTCTCAGCCAATCACTGGACTGAGCATGAGGTCCCCAATGGAGGAGCTAGAGAGAGGACTGAAGAAGGTGAAGGGCTTTGCAGCCCCATAGAAGGAACAACATTATCAACCAATCAGAACCCCCAGAGTTCCTGGGGACTTAGCCAACCAAAGATTATACATGGAGGGACCCATGGCTCCAGCTGCATATGTAGCAGAGGATGGCCTAGTGGGTCCTCAATAGCAGGAGAGGTTCTATGAAGGCTTGATGCCCCAGTGTAAGGGAAAGTCAAGGCAGGGAAGTGGGAGTGGGGGGTGGAGCACCCTCATAGAGGCATGGGTATGGGGGATTGTATATGACATTTCCAGAGAGGAGATCAGAAAAGGGGATATTTGAAATATAAATATAAAATATCCAACAACAACAAAAAAGACATTACAGAGCAACTAGTTCATATGGAATCGTAGTTACCTAGTTTTTATATTCTACATTTTGGCTGAAATTTAACTTTGAGATGGGAGGAAAATAACAATAAGACAACAATGTGTTGCACTTTTAAAAGATGTTTTTACAGTTTAACTATGGAACTGATTTTATTTGCTGAAATTTAGTTTACATTTTTCATTTCTTTATAGTTTGTTTATTTACACTCCAGATTTTATTCCCCTGCTCTTCCACCCCCAACTGTTCCACATTCCATATCTCCTTCCCACCCCCTGTCTCCAGAAGGATGTCCCCAATCTCCACCCAACGTGGGGGGCCTCCAGTATCTTGAGAGTTGGTTACATCTTCTTTGACTGCATCCAGACCCATCAGTCCTCTGCTGTACGTGTTGGGGGCCTCATATAAGCCGGTGTTCTGTGGTCCAGGGTTTGAGAGACCTTGGGGTCCAGATTAACTGACACTGTGGGTCCTCCTACAAGGTCACCCTCCTCCTCAGCTTCTTCCAGCCTTTCCCTAATTAAACCACAGGGGTCAGCAGCTTCTGTCCATTGGTTGGATGCAAATATCTGCATCTAACTCTTTCAACTGTTCACTGTGTCTTCCAGAGTGTGTTCATGTTAGGTGCCTTTATGTGAGCACTCCATAGCCTCAGTAATAGTGTCATGTCTTGGGACCTCCCCTTAAGCTGGAACCCACTTTGGGCCTGTTGCTGGACCTTCATTTCCTCAGTCTCCTCTCTATTTTCATCCCTATAGTTTTTGCAGACAGGAACAATTATGGGTGAGAGTTTTGACTGTGGGATGGCAACCCCTCCCTCATTTGATGCCCTGTCTTCTGGTTGGAGGTGGACTCTATAAATTCCCTCTCCCTACTGTCAGGTATTTCATCTAAGGTCCCTCCCTTTGACTCCTGAGAGTATCTCACCTCCCAGGTCTCTGGTGCATTCTGTAGGGTCCCGCAACCTCCTACCTCCCCAAGTTGCCAGTTTCCATTCTTTCTGCTGGCCCTCAGGATTTCAGTCCTTTTCCATCATCAAATACCAGATCAGGTTCCACTCTCCCCCATTATTTATTTTACACATTGGAATATTCTATCTGCATGTACACCTGAATTCCAGAAGAGGACATCAGATCATATTATATATGGTTGTGAGCCACGAAGTAGTTACTGGGGATTGAGCTCAGGAACTCTGGAAGAGCAGTGTTCTTAATCTGGGCACCATCTCTCCAGCACATTTTTCATTTCTTACAATAAATTGTCAACCTTGACTATATTACAGAACAGAGACTAGAGAAAAGAAGGGTTTAATAAACATAGAGATACGTTTATAGGCTATTGTTGAATACATACCTACTGAATAATAACATTTAAAATACCTACAGACAGCATTTAAAGTCTTTTTCTCTTTACTTCTCTTAATAAATGGCAAAGGCTTGAATCCAAGTATCATTGACATAGAATCTCCCAGTGTGTTACCCATGTCTAGTTATTGGAATGTCTCCTTAATCCTCAAATTCTTCATTCAGGATTTTCCTTTTAGAGAATGCCTGAAAAATCAGTTTACTAAGACAAACTTCTAACAGTTAATCAGAGAAATTGAATTTCAGGTTGAGCTTCTTAGAAAGTCAGGCTAACTTTATCAAGTTATTTCCAAGGACTGTACTACTTTTGAATCTTATGTGTAATGAGACATTTATGGATAATTTCTCTTACTTTACATAAATAAAAACCAATCTGCACTTTGAAGGCTTATTGGTGTGTTAATTGATTAATTTTTTTAAAAAAGTCTCCATTGGGAAAAGATGCACTCTCTTCATCACAGGCTCAAACAAACATAACACTTTATAAAACAAGGTTAGAAAAGATAAGGATTATATCATCCACTGTGAATAAGAAACAGTAGTTACCTTTCATTTCAAAATTTAGAGAAAGTTTAAGTGAGTATTTTTTTCAAGTTAATTTATACCTCTGCTTCTTGAGAGGAAGAAACTTCCTATACTTTTGGAGGAGAAAGGTTGTGTTGACTGAACAACTCAATTTTAAAAAAGAAAAGTACATGAGTAAAATTCCATTTAAGATACCTGCCTGCCAGTAGGCCAAAGAAGCAACTTCCAACTTTCTCAGACATTCTCTTGGAGACCCACATGCTACATCTTCCAGAGAAGCAAGATGAGGGAAAGTTTAACAACAACAACAAAATGCTGCTGGCCACTCCCTTAGTGGCCCACTCAAGTTTATTACCGCAACAATTTAACTCTATTCCTTACCGCCTTAACTGTCATATTCTCTCAGGTTTTTTTTCCCCTCCATAAAATTCTCATTACTACACAATGTTTTATTTTTTTCATTCAGAATATATTCTTTTATTCTATTTTACTCCAAGTTGTTTCATTGTTTTGTTTCTTTTTATTAGAAAAATAACCTCATTAAAGTAAAGTCTAGAAGCAGAAAACTCGCTTAGTCATCAAGTCCAGGAACCAACCATCAAACTTTGTTGTGTGTTCAAACCCTGGGGTTTAAATGGTAAAGAAACTATCACTTCTCAAAGTTTTAAAGTTGTCCTTTCACCTCCATGTGGGAGTCAGAACACTCATGCACCCATACAAATATATGCACCTCCGTGCACATACATATATGTGTATATATATATATATATATATATATATATATATATATATATATATATATGAAAATAAAAGGGGTCAGCATGATGCCTAATCTTCATTGTCAACTTCCCTGTATCAAGAATCAACTAAAACCTAAGGTAGTGTACACTCCTATGAGAGATTTTCTTATTCAGATTATTTGAAGTAGGAAAGAAAAATAACATCCCTATATCCATGTCACATCATCTGGTGTCCACTCACATAAAATCTTTTGGAAAAGGGAAATCTTGTTTTGACTGATTGCCCTCACTGTCTTGAGCAAGTTTGTCTATCCTGTTGCTATGGCCAATATTAAATCCAAATGGGTTAGGATTCCAATGTGAACTGAAGAGCAGCAGCCCTTTAGGAATTCTTGTGAACTAAGCAATTACCAGATTTTTGGCCTTTTCATTGAAATATGACCATTGTTGAACAACCGAGGCTACTGCCTGTAACCAGTCTAATAGAAAAATAAACACATACAAACACATACAAACACATACACACGGGGTTGGGGATTTAGCTCAGTGGTAGAGCGCTTGCCTAGCAAGTACAAGGCCCTGGGTTCGGTCCTCTGCTCTGGAAAAAGAGAAAAAAAGACAAAATAGCACACACACACACACACACACACACACACACACACACACACACACACACTCACAAACATCTATAGAGATAGTATTAAAAAACTAATACAGGCTGCAGTTGATACATCTTTGAATTCAGTGCTTTAGCACAATGACACACTAGGTGCCCTCCAAAATCCTTGCTACTCCTAATAGAATAGATTTGTGTCTGTGTGAGGTTATGATGAAAAGCATATCTCACAATGCAAATAAGGTCTAGAGCTAAGTACATGAACTCTATCTTTAAATACAGTATTAATTGTGGCTGCTAGCTATAAAATAAATTTGAAATTCATAGTTTAAGAGAGGTTTGAAAGGATGTAGGGTCTCCATTGTTGGGTTTGAACCCGGTCAAGAACATGTACTTCTAAGAATTCAGTCCCACAATCACAAAAAAGTTAATTGTACAGTATCCATGTGAGCTTAAAGGAGACATCGGAAAAATAATGTGTGCCACCGGATAGGCATGCCATGCCATATTCATTTTGACCTTAAGAAACAGATCTGCTTTAAGTTATTCTTTTTGATGGAAACACTACTTATTCCTAAACTTTGGATCATCACAAATGATACTGAGTACAACCATTTCAACAAAATACTCATCAATGACCACTTTCTTGATAAATTCAGCAGTGGTGTTTAAGTCCATCTTTGCAGTACCACATAATATCCAGAGCATCACTCAGTTGACTATTTGTCACTTCTACAACTAAGTATTAGTCTAAACCTAAAGGAAGTCTTTATGAAGAATTTTATTTCATGAACGTCCCTTTCAACCTTAATCGTGTATTTTCTTTACAAGCATCAAGCATAAAGTTGGGTACATCACTTCTTAGACAAGATCCTATATTTTCTTCATCTCACTAAGATTTAAAGCATTAAACATTACTTCCCTGATCTCACCCACAGCTGCATCACTGATTCTACACAAAACAACTGCATTCTTCATCAAAAGTGTATTACCTACCATGATCCTTCATTCCTGCCCTTTCTACCCTTTGTTAAGTTCATACTATAACAAGTCTTTTCCATCCCCCATTCTCTTTGGCCCCTCAGAAGGTTCATTTAGTTGGTTTGGTTTATTTTTTTATTTTATTTTTGTTCTTCTCTTTCACCTATTTGTTCTTCAGTATTCACCTATTTCATACACATCTCAAATCTCTAAAAATGGTTTACAGTTTCAGATGTTCAGTCCACTATCGTCATGGTGGAAAGCATGCTAGCATACAGGCAGACACAATGCTAGAGAAGGAGCTGAGAGTTTTACATTTTGATCTGACAACAGCCAGATGAAGAGTCTTTCTCAAGCATCCAGGAAGAGGGTCTCTACCACACTGTAAGGAGCTTGAATATAGGACCTCAAACCCACTCAATACATTTTCTCCAACAAGGCCATACCTACTTCAACAAGGCAATATCTACTAATAGTAGCACCTCCCATAGGCCAAGCATATTTGAATCATTACAAACCATTTTAAAAGCAGAGTCCAGTCTCCTCATGTTGTTGCCAATAATAATAAAATAAGCCATGAACCAGAAAAGTTCTATTCTTTGTTCCTTCTTAGTTTCACTTAAAATTTTTCTCTATGTAATTTAGCAAATCCTGTTTTATTTCCAGTAGAAGTATATACAATTTCTTCTTAAATAAAAATCATGTTTCCATTTTGGAAAACCAAAAAGAGAATTGTTCTTTATCTTATTTCATTGCCTTCATCACATAATATAAAGCAACAACTCCTAAAAGTGAAACCCAGATAAAAGGTACTTATGAGATCAATAACTCAAATAAGTGCAATATTGAATACCAAGTGACTGACAGTAGCCATTCACATAATGATAAAGCAAAATATTTTATAATTTTATTCTCTAATATATACATACTCAGATAATATCCACTATTTCCATCTTAATAAATCATTAAAGAAACAAAATTTAAAGGATAAATCCATAGGTAAATGAAATAAGTAATAAATAATACAGAAAAGTATAAATAGGCCTTTTGATGTAACAAATATTTAACCATATTCTTTTTAAAATATGCTTAATATCAAATACATGAATATTTTATCCCTGCAAGGAAGGATCATATATTTCTCTCCTTATGAACACAAATTAGTATTATTTCATTTGCTGTTATCTGTAATTAAAAATGGAGCAATGAGAAATATGAATTATTTCCTTCATAAAGCTACATGAAATGAAATAATTGCTTATTGTTAAATTTAGTGAGCAGCTGTCTTTTCTCTCCATGTGTCCTCCCCATCTCTACATTCTAAATTTACAAATGGCAAAAAGATAAGGAAATTTTAAGTAGTTACTAATATATTCAAAATTGAGCTGATAACTAAAATTCTAAATTAACAGTTTCAAAACATTCTTCAGACAGGCTCCCAAAAATTTAACTTTTATCCCATTCGTAGCACTATAGAGTACATAAAAGGTATGTGTATATATAGGCAATGATTTGAAAAGACACATTATGCTTGCTTAGATTCAATTATTGCAACTAGATTTCTATCAAGGGAATAACTCAAAATAGTTAAAAAAAAGGACCTAAATATTGATTGAATAATATTTATTTGGTATATAGTAGAATTTAAATTTCCAATATTGGATATGTAGTATTCTGTACACTGTACACTAGTCGAAATCATTGCCAAGAGCTATGCATTGTAAGGGTTTATATGTACACACAAATTTGGTGTCACTCATATTGAAACTGTATATCCAACTTCACTAAATTCTTTCATGATGAATATGCAGTAGGCATGGATAAAAATGTTTAATGGTGTACAAAAGGATTTTTAAAGGCTATAAAAATGTTTTGCATTTTGTTTGTATATTATGCAGTATTTCTAATAAAACAGAAAATTGTTTGCAAAGCAATATCTTCTTATTTATTTGATTATCAAAATAACAATTATATCTAATTGAAGGGTATTCAAAGTGATGAACGAGAGACGTATTTGACAGAATGAGTTAGAGATATAGGATATGCCCAAATCTCAGGAAAGAGAGGCAACTGAAAGAGAAGTGAGGGAAAGAGATTCAGTTAAGTTCAGTTCCCTTTGTGGAGTTCAGAGGCAGCTTTCGAAGCACAGCAATTCAGTCAGAAGCTGAGAGAAGCCAATTTGAATCAGTCATACTGGAAAGGAGTTTGAACCCTAAATATTGAGTTCAACTAGCCACCCAGAGTTTAGAAAGAGCTACAAAGGGTGAACTTATTCAATAGTAAGTTTCGGAGGCTAGAAGATGAAAATGAAGCTATCAAGGTCCAGGTTTGAAGAAGAATAGAGTGTTTAGAGGCTAGACTCTTCCAGGCCTAGGTCTAGGGATAGGATTTATGTATTCATGTACAATAAAAATCCACTTGTACCTTGATAAACAGAAGGGGGAATAAAATATATGGAATAGACTGAATAATGCTTTATTAACTTTAAATTTTTGAATGCCAATTGGCAGGATCAACAGCTGCTGAAAGGCACTGAATTATAGGAAAACTTACTGAATTAGATTAATTTACACACTTTAAAGATGTTTAAACATCAGAATGCGAGTCAGGTTGTGTGTTACAATGGGAAGAGATGTTATCTATATTTCCAAGGGTGGAGAAAGACTATCGGTTCCATCAAAATTAATAAGGATCATATTTGAATAAGAGAAGCTTCCACATGAAAGGCAAGAATCCAGGAAGGATGAGAAGCAGAAAGACAGCAATGCAGATGATGAAGAAACCTGACCTCACCCCCCCCCACACACACACACACACTTCTGCTATGAAGAATCATCACATCACTTCATCAGAGGAAATGAAGCAACATTTACAACAAAGACTTTAAGCACATCTCAGTCCCAGGAAGTTCCAATGTTTTATATTCTCCATATAACTTGCTTTCAATTCACAAAACCACTGATCTATTTGAACTTCACCCAAACAATTCAGCCACTACCTACCTACGCTTCTATTGCAGGTTATATTTCAGTTATGTGAACAGTGCCAATCCTGGCTTGACTGAATCATTTACAGAAGAATTAATTTCTAAACTTCATGTTTCAAAATATTTAGTGATTTTTCTGTTTCTTATACAGCAAAATTAAACATAATCTTCAACCTGGAATTATATACTTAGCCCTAAAATACTTAACTATTTTTCTAAAACTATCTACTTCATTCTCCAGCCAAACATGTGCAATCACTTCTGATATCTCTCTGTTTATCACATCCTACTTAATATTGTGTTGCTGTACCATTTGCACATACTGAGTTATCTTCAAATTCACAAATTCACATGTATTAAGATGCCTTTCTTCTAAGAACAACTGGTGGAACCCTAACTTGAATATTTGTTCAATATTTCATAATCATAACTAATTACAGTTACTTCGATTTATGGCTAGAAGTGTTTTATCTTATTACTAATTCTAGAGTATATCATTGAAGCAAATCCTCTAACTTATTCTAACTGCAAGAGAAACATAAAAATAGGGAAATATTCTTAATTAAATAACTGCTTAAATCTTATTTTAGATAATTATTAGAATATAAATTTATGAAACTCATTTGGTGTATTTGTTAATTTTATATATTAGTGAGTATATTTCTGTTTTCAGTTAATAATAAAATGTTTACAACTATTCTGTAACTACTACCTGTAATGAAATACAGCTTTTTGATTCATTATAGGAGACATAAAACTATGATTTATTAATATATTATTTAGATTCAAATTTCAGGCTTTAGACTTTTTATCATTATGCTGTGTTAAAAGGGGTGACAATACAAAAAGTGCATAAACATCATTTTCCCCCAGAAGTAATAACAAGGTTGAGTAATGCAAACAATAAGTCAACAAAAAGCAACAGCACCATCCCCAAACATAAGATATTCTATGAATAATATAATACAAAATTAGAAAACACACAGAGAATGAAAGGAGTTGAAAGAGTAAACATATCCACTTGTGTTGTCACAGTTTATTTTTCACTACCAGTCTGTTTTGGTTTGTTTTAATAAGTTTTACATGTTAATTGAACTAAATTGACTCATTCATCCTTAAAAGTACTTGTGATGGCATGTCTCTAAAACTTCATTACTCAAGTTGCAATATCAGGTAGTGCAATTTTAGTCCACTATTCCATTGAGACATAAAATCTGAAAAGCTGATCTCCATGCAATTATGTGTTATGAGTTTGCAGTACACAATGAGACATCAGACCGCAGTCCATTTATATAATAGTCTATAAGCTCATATAACTCATTACATTTTATGCTTCATTAGTGAAAATTTGGCAATATGCTGTGTGATTTTTAGTGTAGGAGAATAAAGGTTATGGAGTAGATGATTCAGGAGATCATTAGTGAACACCTCCAAGCTGACTCCAGCTTCAGCTCTACTTCTTTCGAGAATAAATATTATTATGAAGCAACAACTGCTGAGAAATAAAATAGCAGTGCTTTTGATTCAGCAGCTAATAAACTATAATCTATACTATAAAACTGTCTGTAAAACCTGATTATGATTTGTTTATAGCACTTAACTTGTGTAACAGATTCACATACATAGATGAGGGATAATATTCCTTTCAACAAAATCAAGGAGAATACCTGGAATTCCCAACTCCGATCTCATTTCCAATCAAGTGATCATTTCTTGTAAAGGAATTTTCAGAGTAAATGTGTTGATTTAAAACTAATGATAAAGACGTATGAAATGTAAAAATCAATATATGTTACCCAAAAGATGCCCCACCATACCAGAGGGACATGTGTTCTATGATGTTCATAGTGGCATTATTTATAACAGCCAGAAGCCAGAAACAATCCAGATGTCCCACAATGGAAGAATGGATACAGAAAATGTGGTTCATTTATACAATGGGCTACTACTCAGCTATTAAGAACAAAGGCATTATGACTGTTGCAGATAAATGGATGGCACTAAAAAATATCATGCTGAGTGAGGTAACCCAAATTCAAAAGGGCATACATGGTACGTACTCATGAATAAGTAAATATTAGCCAAAAAGTACAGAATACGTAGGCTACAACCCACAGAATTTATGAACTTTAACAAGCAAAAAGGTCAGGTGAGGATGCTTCAATCCCACTTAGTACCAGGAAGAAATAATCACAGGAGGAATAGGGAGGGAAGGATTTGGGCAGGAGAGAGGAGGGGAAGAGGAAAAGGGGAGCAGGATTAGGTATGTAGTTCAGAAGAGAAACCCAGAAGGCCATCAGAATGGATGGAAATGTGAAGCTTCAGAAGGAAGGAGGTAGCGAAACCCTCTAGAAAGTACCAGAGATCTGGGAAGTGAGAAAATCTCAGGACCTTAGATGAAATGCCCAACAGTGGGAAGAAGGAACTCAGTGAATCCATCTCCAGTAGATAGGGTCTCAGGAGGAGGGATGGTGCTACCAGCCTACATTCAAAATTTCTGACCTAGAAGTGCTCCTGTCTTAAAAAACAAAACAAAACAAAAATCCCTGCAAGAACAAAAATAAAGAAAAGACTAAAGGAATGGTAGTCCAATGACCAGCCCAACTTGGGATCTACCTCCTGGGGAGACACCAAGGCATGACACTGTTACTGATGCTATGATGTGCTTATAGATAGGAACCTAGCATGTCTGTTCTCTGAGAGGCCTAGCCAGCAACTGACTGAGGCACATGCAGATACTTACATCCACCCACTTAGAGAAAGGATGGAAGAAGCAGAAGTGGAGGGCGACTCCATAGGAAGACTCCTGGATCCCTGGGTGCTCCGAGACACTGAACAACCAACCAGACAGCATATCTGAGCTGGTTTGCGGTCCCCAACACATGTGTAGCAGAGGACTGACTACTCTGGTCTCAGTGGGAGTTATATCTCCAGAGACTTGAAGTCCAGGGAGAGAGTAGGAATGGTGGTGGAGCATCCTCTCAGAGACAGCAGAGAGGAAGAATGGGATGGGAAACTGTGGGAATTAGGACCTGAGATGGGGAAAGGCTGGATTATAAAGAAAAAAAAAGAAAGAAAGAAATTGAATATATATGTATACGTATATATGTATATATATACACACATACATATACACACATACATATATACATATATTCATATACACACATACATATATACATATATTCATATACACACATACATATATACATATACACACATACATATATACATATACACACATACATATATACATATACACACATACACATATACATATATGCATATATGCACATATACACATATACATATATACATATATACATATACATATATATCCATTTTAATAAGCTTACATTTTATGAAGATATATCATGTCTGTTAATGAACACTGAAAATATTAGCATATTAAGAGAAGCAGAATTAAGGTTTTATGTATATCTGTATATGCTTCTTATTTGGCATTACTCGAAAATATAACTTAAGCATTATAGGTACATACATATATATGCTATATATAATGATCAAATACTCCCCATTGTCTCTCTACTAATATCCTGTATGACTAATTGGCAGTGATATTTTTGAGCAAGTCCTAGTCATTTTGAAAACTATTATTTTCTGTTTCGACATTCTGTTGCCACATGGAGTGGCATAGTTTCCAATAAAACTTCATGTTAATGGTTACTAATTTCACTCAGTCTTCCATATTGTAAACTGTCCTTCCTCTAATTTGTAAAAATGAACAGACCATGGATCAGTGGGGCTAGACATCACCTAAAGCTCAAGGAATTTGGGCGGAAAGATTTGAAGGGCCAGAGGAACAGGATGTCTACTGTAAGAATGCATCTCCTAATGTAAGAGAGATTGTACTCATAAAATTTCCACACCATGGCTAAACAAGACCAGAACAAGGATAATACCAACAGACATGCTACCGTGGACAGAAGGAATATCACAGGGTCTAACCCTATGCTGGGTTCCTCCCTTTTTCTCCTGTTGGCACCCAGTACAAGAGGACAACCGGAGCAGAAGTGAATAGCAGGGTTAATGCGGCTATAGTTATGGCAGAATGACCTTCAGTTGCCTCTGCAGTGACACAAAGGGATGGTTGGTTATAATACAGCACCTAATTATCATGCAGGCAGGCAGAAAGCCAGAATCAGACATGTGCGTAGAGGGATACAACCTTGCCAAGAGCTCTGTACAAGGTCACTTTTCAGACAAGGCCAGGCACCTGTGTTCAGGGACACTCTCCAAACAGATGATGATATAAGAAAGCCCTGCCAAGAAAGTGAGTCCCCTATTTGGCACCTAACTCAAAAATCCATTTGGTTATGGGGGACTGCTACTTTATAGCAATGTTCCCCAGCACTAGACAATGAATTAAGGGATTCAGAGAATGAGAAAAAATAGTCTTCCCATGAAAGAGACTTCATAATTTCTGACCCAATACCAAGAGGCCAGCCATGAAGTCATGCACACAAAAGTTAACACTGTACAAAATGAGCAGATTCGATTTACATATTTAACAACTGTTGGGAACAAAATAAAAAAAGGGGAGGGGGCCTGGGGGCCTGGGGAAGAACTGAAGGAAAAAGATGCCCACACCCCACCAGAGTTTCCCTATTCTCTGGTCAGTCAGGCATGGGAAGGCTGCTACCTACCCTATTCACTCATCCCTGGGTGGTCATTCCTCTATCCCACTCTTCAGGGGGTTGCCAAGGGGCAGCTCTGCCTGGGGACCCTCCAGAGCTACTTTACTAAAGCCACCAGGGTTGTGGGAGAGAGGGAAGAGGGAAGAAGTTCCCAACACTGACCAGAGTGCGCAGTGGAACTTGAAGGAGCAGAGCAGAGACTCTATGGTTTTAGAGCTTTATTATTGAAATGCAGGGGAAAGAGAGAAGGTAGAAAGGAGAGAGAAGCAGAGAGAGAGAGAGAGAGAGAGAGAGAGAGAGAGAGAGAGAGAGAGAGAGAGAGAGAAAGAGAGAGAGAGAGAGAGAGAGAGAGAGAGAGAGAGAGAGAGAGAGAGAAGAGAGGAAAGAAGAAGACAAAGAGAACGGGAAGAGGAGAGAGAAGTGAGAGAAGAGAGAGGTGAAGGGACAAAGGAATAAGAGAGTGAGGTACAGGCTGAGCACACCTTCTTATGGTCTTCACTGTTGCTAGGTAACTGGGGAGGAGTTTAGCCTGAAGGTCAGAAGCTTGGGCCATTGCTTACATGACTACTGACCATGCTTCTCTTGTGGGGGCTGTGGGAAGTGGTACCTTAGACAGGGGCTGGAGTTCCTGGAGCATGAGGGAACACCTACTGTGTCATGTAGGTGAATTATGACCATCAGGGTTCAGACCTCAGCTCGACTGGAGACCAGCCTGCAATTCCCCACAAACAACAATTAAAGACAAAGAAGCCAGACACCATGAATTTCAATCAGATCGAGGTGTGGAAGTGTAGGGTACATTGGAGTTAGAGAGTATATTAATTTGGGTTTCCATTGCTGTGAGGAGACACCATGACCAAGGCAACTCTTACATGAGCAACAATTAATAGGGACTGGTTTAGACTTTTAGAGGTTCAGTCCATTATCACCATGGCAGGAAGTATGGCAGTGTGCAAGCAGACCTGGTGCCAGAGGAGACAAGAGTTCTGCATTTTAATCTGACTGCAGCTAGGAGGTAGGTCTCTTCTGCACAAGGTGGAGCCAGAGCACAAGACTTCAAAGTCTGCCTACACAATGGGACATACTTTCTCCAAAAGACCACATCTATTCCAAGAAGGCACACCTCCTAATAGAGCATATTTCCCATCAGCCCAGTCTATTCAAACCACCACAGGATAAAACAAAAAAGGGGAAATGAGGTAGTTATATTTTAATTCCAAGTTTTCTTAAGGAGCAGATACATAGTAATTTTCAAGGTACGTTTCATTTGGTAATGAGGATATTTAGAAGTAAAGTGTATTTTAGATCTCAAGTACTAAATTATAAACTTATAAAATGTCTTAAAGTAGCCCATACTATGTTCATTCTTTTAGAATATTGGAGTGGTTTGTCTAAGCTTTTTGTCCTTGTTTAATCATTTCTAGTAAGCCATAGATTCAAGTCACTGTAACATTTGTATAGCTCAAGTTATCTAAAGATGAATTGGCATGAAATATCAGGATTGGAGAAGGGGTTCTTGATGATTAAAGAAACCTATGAAGTGGCTGTACATCAGGCACAGGGAATGTAACAATATTTGGACAAAGAAATGGGGAAACATTGCGAACCTGATATACATTTGAAGAGAGTTGCAATAGGTTTGGACTCTAATCGAATGAATCATCTCTCTAGTTTCCAACCTACACAAGCCCATTTTCTGATGGACTCCTGGTAAATTATGATTAATCAATTCATCTCATCTGAGACAAACATTTATTATAACATAAAACTGCCAGTCTTGTTAGATATATATCTTTTTTTCCTTTCTCTCCACTTGATGAGTATCCATGTATAATGCATGTGTACAGCAAGTATGCCTTTATTTTTCTAGTTCACTAATCTTTAGTAATTCATCAATGCATAAAATTTGCCTTCTTCTTAACCTTGAAGCAAAAGCTGTGCTGGTTCCTCCGATTTCCTGCTACAAAGAGCAAACACAGTCTATCTTCAATACTCACAGACTTGTCTGTTACATTATCATTCTCCATTGATGTAGACACTTCCTCTGCTTCTATCTTGTTCCAAGCTTCTTATATTTGTTTGCATAAACTCTATTTTCCTGTTTTTCCCCATTTCCTTAAATATTGCTTTGATTTGCCTGTCTTATTCTCTGCCTTCAACCACCACTACTGACCTGTACTGAACTTTAGAAACTCATGAATGAACTCAACTCCACTGCACTTCACTCTTTGCGCTGACTCTGTAACTCACTGATACAACCCCACTGCACTGAGCTAAACTAATTGAACAGAACTGCCTAACTCTTCCTATATTGCTCTTAAATAGCTTCTCTTTCTTGTATCTTCTCCTGTGAGTTGGGTATATCCTATCTCTGACACATTCAGTCAAATCTTACCCTGATATATCAAGTTTTCTGACTTTCAACTAGGCATTACTTTCAAACATGGTTCTTTCGTTCTACAAAGTAAATTCATTGTTATGGATTAAAGGTGTGTACTGAGGGTGTATCTGTATCCCAGCTAGGGCTGCCCTGTAACTGCATTAATATTCCTCTATAATTTCTCTGCCCTTTCTCTCAAGTGGCATCAAGTTGTCTCATACACAAGTGCTACAGAACCTGCCACCAGGTCTCCCTATTGCAAACAGATAAACAGTTCTCCCATGAGTCAAAGCCACTATGTGTCAGAATAGCAACCTGCCATTAAACCCTCATAACAAATCCAGGATCTCTCTGTCAGGTGAATAAGATATCTGAGGTTTCCCCACTACAGAGTGAAGGAAGTCCAGTCCAGATTATAACTAGGTAGTCTCTGCTGAGAACAATCTCCCCTTTGAAGGAACTTGCATAAAACTCCCAGCAAATTTTACTGTTTGTACTTTCTTAGGTTAAAGAAATGACTAAGCAAAGACAAACTAGTAATGGTCATAATCTTCTCAGAGAGAAGGCTACAGTTTGATGTTTGAGTTGATAGTCTTACTGTTTGGGAAAATAAAGTAACTCTGTGCACCACAGATAGAGAAGAAAAAAAATAAAGGTAACATATTTGTGTCTTCTCTGAATAATACAACAGGCAACTGGTTTACATTTTAGTAAGCCACCAAAGAGAGTAGAAGATGATGAATTTGAAGGATAGAGAAAGATATAAAAAGAACTTATGAAGAAATGGAAGAACTAAACTATGGAGGAAAAAAACAGCATAAACCTTCTTGGAACATGAGGCACATAGGCTTCTATAAAAATGACTTATCTGGCATATTTTTCTTGTTTCATAATTCTACCATATCCTACAAAGTTTCATTAAAAACAAATCATGTGCAAAAATACAAACTAGTGGTCATTGTTGGGAATATTTATATATATATATATTGCAGCCAAAGAGACTATTCAGTCTATCTTAGTGCTTTAGAAAATGAAAACTCTAATGTCATGGCACTCGCTACTTTTCTCCATGTTCAGAGGAAGATTTACAGGACGGTCTCACATTGTTGGACCTCTTGTAGAAAAGCATAGACATGAAAGCAAAAGCTATTCTGAATCATTGCTTGTAAAGTTTATTCAATTAAAATATCATTGTACAAACCACACCTGTCTTGCTAAAATATTTATAGTACTTTTCTTCACATTCAATTTATTCTGTCTAGTTTTCCACTAAAATCTAGTGTTCTTCTTATTCATATTCTCATTTGTTCACATTTCAGTCAATCAATTGTCCATTATTTTGTTTACATATACTCCCTTTTACATAATGTATAGCATCATCTACATGATTATTTGCTTTAAAGTCATGAAAGATGGAAGACTGAGGAGGTCATAGAGAGCCACTGAGTAGTGCTGCTTTGCAGAGGCGACTGGTGATGGTGCAGCTATACAGGTGCAGTGGAGGTCCCAGGATATTGGAGATGTTAGACCATATGGCCACTCATCCTGAAGAGAGCCACTTGTGAAGAGGGGCTGGTTTATGACATCAGAGATGCTTTGTGTGCTCTGGATGGTAGTGCTCTGAAGAAGTCAGACTTCCTATGTTCTAAGGAACTCAGTAGATCATTGGGAATCTCATATGTCCGATACTAAGCTCTAAGATTTGAACTATCACTGTTAGATTTTTTGTGTCTGTTTTTATGGGATTGTATTTATGCCTAAGGTCTTCCTTTTGGGTATAAGACTGTTTAAGAATGTAACTTTTTAAAATAGGATCCCAAAGTTAAAGAGATTTTGGACTTTAAGACACTTTGAACTTTTAAAGGGTTGAAATTTTTAGAGACCTTGTGGATTATTTAAGGATAGGCTCTGCTTTATATTATGTTATTAACATGAGACTTTTAAGACAAGGGAAGAAAGGTTATGATGTTAAAACGATGTGTTTGTGTGGCAACTTGACAAAATGTGGTTTGTGAAGGTTAGTTTTAAGTGTTATCTTGCCACAAACTAAAATCATCTCTGAATAGAGTCTCAATTGAGAAAATGTCTAGATCAGTTTGTCCTACCTTAACTGTGTCCAAAGTCAATGCAGCAATTATTATATAGACTCTATACCTATATCTGTATATATCTATATCTATATCTATATCTATATCTATATCTATATCTATATCTACATCTACATCTACACCTACATCTATATATTCAGTTATACCTGTTCTTTTTAATTATTGTAACAAGCCATCATAAATTTGGAGATCTTAAACAATCCAGGAAGACACTTCTGCAAACTCAGAGGCTCTTTTTGTCTCAGTTATATTTATTTGAGATGAGAACATGTCAGCATGGCTGATTCTTTCTAGAGTCTCCAAGGGAAAATTTATCCTTTGTCTTTCCCAGCAATAATAAGTCTCCTCCTCTGTGTGTGTGAGTGTGTGTGTGTGTGTGTGTGTGTGTGTGTGTGTGTGTGTTGAGTGTGTGCATGTGAACATGCTTGTGTGTTTGTAATTCAGCATTATCAATTACTACAATTGTTCCAAAAGCAGTCAGTATATGACTGCAATGTGTCATATGAAAATATATACAAGATGATTGTCAGATATTTATGGAAGATCACCTTTTCTAAATTGGATACTGCAAGCACTAAGCATTAAGCATTCTCTAATATCTTTCTACTATGTATAAACCCTACATAGTCCTCAAGACTTACAGCTACTACAAGAAAAAAAGTCTGCTTTCTTTAAGTGTAAGTCTTTATGGGTTGACCACACACTGGGACAGGCCCCACTTTCAATGATACCTGGACAACAAAAGCTGCACTCTATGAGGAAAGAAGAAAAATCAAAAGCAACAAAAGAATCTCAACGTTTAGTGGAAAGGAATGGGAAAATGGTATTGAGAGGAGTTTGGGAAGACAGTGAATTTCCTTACATTTGAGGGGGAAGAAAGAGAGAGAAAAAAGAACAAAGCATTCTGATGTATAATAAAATAACTTTGAGATCTCTTGACTAAAAGTTATGGGTTTATAGAAATAGGAAAACACATTTCCTCATTTGCATGTGTGCTCCCTCACCCACATACTTGTTTGTTTGGCACGCTTAGTGAATGAGTGCTTAAATATATGTATTTGGTGTTTCAATAAAAAGTTTAGCTAGTAAACAGTATTTTTGTTGTAAGCAGCTTCTTTTGGTTTTGCCCTGTTCATTAAAATATTTGTATTAAAATTTAAAAACAGGAAAACACATTACTGTTTAATTACAACACACAAGGTAATAAATCACTCTCTAAGGTCCTTATAATTTCTAGGAACAAATATTAATAATAACCAATGACTGTCACTACTCTTCTGTAAGTGGAACTGTACATAGAAATATATGAGAACAAGATAAGTTCATTTATATAAGAAATGAGTGTGGATATACAATCCTTATATATTTACAATAATAAACAAAAGTAAAAAACCCAAATACTCTTCAACCAACACACTGAATAAAACAGGAGTTGGGCACAAAGGCCTACGTCTATACCTCTAGCCAAGAAGGTATTAGCAATTGCAGATGCTTAGAGAGGAAAGAAGAGAGACAGAGACAGAGAGTCAGTTTTCTCTAAGTGTGTAATACTTGATACATCTCCAGCACTCTAATTGATGGCCACACATCCAATTACATCTACAAAACACAAATTGTCCTTGACAAGGGAAATAAATGGATGCAAACTTGGATAGGTAGGGAAGGGAAGAGTTGCAGGAAACCAGGAAAGAAGTAAAAATGAAAAAGACACATATGAAATTTTGAAAAAACTAATAAAATATTTTAATAAAATTACATATTCATTTAATGAAAGTGACACTCTATAGGGGAAAAATCAGGGAATTAAACTTTTTACACACACACAAAAATAGATAATATGAAAATTCTACATAAACTATTTTCCTTTGTTTAACATAGAAAATATCATACTTTTTGAAATTTATAACTGCAACAAATTTATTCAATAGTAATTAGGAACCCAAATAGCAAAGATAATTATTAGACAGTTGTTAAAATATGGATGTGGTAGTTAATGTTCTAATTTTTAATAATTTCCAGCACAGAGATTATACAGTTGGATGTATAGTAGAAAGCACTGTGCAGAGAAAATAGTCACACTGGATTGCTCAAGAAAAACCGAAATGACTATGTTAGTCTGGAAAAGAACCAAAATCTAGAAGATGAGAAATGATGACCAACCCATCCAACACTCTCAAGTCTTCTTCCTAAATTACTACCTTAAGAGATTATCTATGAGTCATTCCATACTCAGTGTTCTATCATATATCATCTTGAAGAGCTGTATACCCCATAGATAATTAGTTATACAGCTTTGGATAAGAGACTTTTAAACTATGTACCTCACTTTTGATATCTTAGTTAATACACCGTTTACTACAAGAAAAACTGGATCCTAGTGTGTAGCAAAAGCTTTATAATCTAATGTTTGTCATGTACAGAGGAAATATTTTTCTACAACATGCACATATATAATCATTCTGTCACAGTCTTTAAAACAGTGAACTAAAAGGATCTTATGATTACTCACAAGCACACTCACAGGTACATCAACCAATATAGGGATTATATCTTGTGTGCAACATATCTTACCAGATGATGAGGACTAGTCAATGACAGTGAAATCCAGCAAGTAACAAATGAATATATCTATCATGTGAGAAGGGCAGGAGAATACATAAATTAGGAATAATGCAATACCTATGCCTAAATCTGTCTTCCTAGAGAGTGCAGATTATATAGTTTTATGCCACATAATAATGTGGCTAGACATAGTTTCAGTCATATTAGCAAGAAGCTATGGAAATTTAGAAAATGGGGTAACTTCTCCTTAGGAAGTTAATATTTCCAAATACTTTTCAACTTACTTAAATATTAAGACATGATTTTTCCAATAACAAGTATAAACAAGCATATAGAGAACCTGACCAAGCTAAAATATTTACAGAGCATTCCAGGAGTAACCATGAAGAAAAGTAAGGGATGAATAGCTATACACTGAAGGTCGAACTTGTTTGTGATGGATGAACAAAGCCCTGGATAATTTATACTTCAAGGTACAAACATCTCTTATGTATAGAGAGGGCAATGTGGAGAATTGGAGCATTGGTCTAGAGATTATACGTAGGAATTTTCCTTTCTGCTTAAACTTGTGGTGACTTTCACTCTCCAAAAAAACAAACAAACAAAAAACAACAACATTCCCCCAAAACCAACCAACCAAAAACAACAACAAACCCCACTTTCATTTATGGAAGGGACTCTGGCAAAAGTGTCATAGGCCCAGAGCTCATCAATTTAGTATCTCGCGCAGATTTTATTTCCTTGCCTTATGTTTATGAATACCTGGAGGCCTGTTCTTTTCTGAAGGAAAATGAAGAGCAGTGGATGTGGGGAGGGGGAGGTAGGAGAGAGGACTGGGAGGAGTGGGGGAGGGGAGCTGTGGTTGGGATGTATTGTATGAGAGAATAGATAAAATAAACAAACAAATAAATAAATATTCTCTAAAACCACTTTTGCAGCTAAATCAAAACTATAACTTTAGCCAGATGTATTTAAAACTGATCTCAGAAGAGCAGATATTTTAGGTATAAAATACCAAGCTTATCTATATATTGTTTAGAACCTGATTGTGTGTGTGTGTGTGTGTGTGTGTGTGTGTGTGTGTGTGTGTACATTCATTATTCCTAAACAAAACTTCAGTCTGTTCAGTCTGCATAATGTTTTTGTGTATGTTTCCATCCGGCATTGGATAACCAATTGGTCTGTTTTTCCCTGGGGAAGACTACTTATTTTCATTTCAGCATTGCTTATCTGCCTGTAGGGCTGAGTATAGGCTTTTCCAAGTCTACTCTGCTATGTATGTTTATTGGTGTCCTTCTTGTGAAGCTCATACTTGAGTAGACATGTTGGTGAGACTTAATAGTGTGGCTTGCAGCATCACTAGCATACATTATCTCAGTTCAAATTTGCTGATCTTCTAGTTCTCACTATCTCCGACCCTCTTATCTACAGTGTACTATGACTCTTACCTTAGGGAAAGTTAATCTAAGCATTTGTCTTTATACCCACCAATAAAGTGTTGTCTTCACCTCTCATCAAGGAAACTTTTCTTTGCAACAGATAGAGAAGACTACAGAAAACCACAACCAATCAAAAAGCAGTGTTATAAAGCTAAATTCAAATAGATATAATTTTTCTTTAATTTTTGAGATTATAATATAGTTACATTGTTTCATTTCCTCCAACCTTTCTTCCACTGAAATCATACCACTTTATTTGTCTTCAAATTTATGATATATTGTTATGGTTTTGTGTTATGTGCATATATGTGTGTATATCGACATATATATATATATATATATATGCACACACACATATATGTGTGTGTATACATATACATATATTTAAATGAATATAAACATGTGCATATATTTCTAAATATAATATACTCAGTCTGCAAAATGGTACTTGTATATGTGCTTTCAGAGATGTTTGGCATTTTAAAAAGCAGTACTACAATGGCTTCTGAATTGTTGATCAAACCATGAAGATAAGAATCTTGAAAGCTACCTTCTAGAACATTTGAATTATTCCTTCTTCACAATTAACCTAAGAATAAGTCTTAAAATTTCCTCTCAGGAATCTAATAAATGAATTTACAATCCACAGGTATATGAAATCTCTTATTTGGCCAATATGATTCTGAATTTTGTGATGGGTGTGCCTTGGTATATAGTAATTAAATTATGATTAAGTCAATTTAGATGAATATCTCCCAGTGTTTTGTGTTTAACTTTGAACGCAATAACAGTATTAGTCATAGTACATACTAGGCACACCAAATTGCCTAATGAGGTATCTTTATTAACACATAAACATTGTAAACTATAATTTAGGAAAATGTAAACTTTGCAAAAGACATAAATCAAGCCATGTTGTCAGAGCTTCTCTAAAAATAGATGATGATTTTGTTTTTCCCTAAAAGTCATGTGCTTAAAGTACCATGGAATAATCTTTCAAATATATATGAGCTAAATTATCACAGACTAAGTTCCAGTACACAGAACATTACATTCATTTATGTACATTGTTGAGTATATGAGGAGAAGCAAGTTTCACTTTCCATTTAACTATAGAGTATCTTATTGCCTATTTTCTAAATCAATGGGTTCCTGTCCTTTCGCTTTTGAATATAGAGGCCAATGACATAACCAGCTTTGTGTTTTTCATAACTCATAGTCAGTGAAGTATTTTTGTAACTGTCACACATGCAGCTGGTTCCCATTTAGCCAAAACAATAAAAATACATTATTCAATGCTATAGGTAATAGATGGCTATGCAGATAAGTAAATACTCACTGAACTTTGAAATTCATTTATTTACATTCGTGATGGGAAATCCTCAATTTTTATTAAAAAATGCATTTTCCATTCATTTTTTACCTGCCAGGTTTTGAAAAACAATTATGCCTTGTCCTGTTCATTTGAACATAGTTTATAATCACATGTAGTTTGCAGTAGCTCAAGGTAAAATAAAATTTAAAACCAGACATTATCTCTATTTTTCTACTATTATCCCAGGGACAGGGAGTGTGTTCATTAGTGGTTTATATTTCATGTCATCAGGCAAAGTAAACAATTATAAACATACCCTGTTACATAAAATTAAACTCCAATAAAAGACCAATATTAAATGATCTGTCTCCTTGGGGCTACTTTACAGACTAGTAGAATAAATAGATATATCAGTGTTTGGGGGCTTCAGTACTTCATACATTATACATGTTTTCCAGAATGGTAAGACCAACAATTCATGAAGCGCAATGTAACATAACTACAAAAACTCAGAACAAAATATTTTACTACTAATACTAAATATTATGCAAAAAATATATTTATTGCAATCAAAATTATGCTTAAAAATAAAAACAACCCAAAGGATTAAAATCATCTTATCTTCAATTCTTCAGGTTTGCACTTAAGCTTCAGAATTGAGATGCTGGCTGTCTCACCAGCATAACAAGAAATAGTAATGGTGCTCTCTAGTTTAGTTCCAGGGACTACTTTCCTTTTATAAAACTTAAATCCAAGTAGTACAACATGAGATGCAAAAAGTGCCTAATGATAGGCTCTCATTCCATCATTCTCAAAAGATGTCTCACAGAGGCAGGCCAGAGTTAAGGACATGATCAATGACTCAGAAAGTGCTAGCAGAAAAACCTTTACCTGAGCTTTTACAAAGATCTGACCCTAGAAGAAATAATGTACATTCCCAGAAAAATAACTCTCAATTCAGGTCTGACTGTAGAGAGGGAGAGGCAGAAGCTGAGAGGCAAATGGGGACATAGGAGCAGAGCTAAGTGACAATAATGGCCCACTTAGAGGGAAACTCTAAGAAGAGAGTCACTCACCATTCTGCTTTTCACCCAATACTGAGTTCTGTAACATGCTTTACTGCCCTTGATGCTATATCCAGATTATATTTTTGAATATTATGTTCACCTTCGAAAACATACTGTACCATTGTGGGAGATAAGGCACAGTTGTGTTTCTATAATATGCTGACACTGACTGTTAATTTTTTCTCACTTGCTTCATTTATTATACTGAGTCCTGGGCAAAATCCCCAAAAGGAAATGTCAACAAGCTTACAACATTTGCTCTTCAATACATTTCCAATACTAGGAAATTCAATAACCTGTTCAATAGTGTTTTCAAAGGACAGCAAGGCTTCTGGAAGTTACAGTGTTATACAGGAGTTCAGCGTTGTATGGTTTGTTTCCCTTAAAAGGCAATTATCTCAGACTTATCATTAGATTTTGTTGCAATATTTTCCCTGAAATTCTCTAAAGAAGCTTAACTCCAGCTGCAGAGGAAAAACAAATGAGAGAAGTGAAGGATGGGGACAAAGAAAATATGCCAGTGACCAGGTCAGCAGCACAGAGTCCCAAGAAAGGCAGTGAAGGGATATGGAGTCAGCAATCAGGACCACAGCTTTTTAATCTTTGGCAACTCTGTCCAAAACTCGTTATTCTAAGGCCAAAACCCAAGTTGCTGGCTTCTGGTAATAGACTCCTGCTAGCAACAGCAGGGAATTAAGAGAAAAAGAGGCTTAATTTCTAGGGTTCTTTTCTCTCTGCCCAAGGATCTAGCTCTGGCCTCGCCAGAGGCTTGGAACTCATTAACACTTCATGAAACAGCGCGCGCGCACACACACACATACACACACACACACACACACACACACACACACACACACACACACACACACACATTTGGTAGATGGAGCTGAGCCTCAAATGCCATACGCATACATTTTGGCTGGATGGGACAGCGCTCCCACGTCACCACTTTATTTCTTCTCTCTGGCCTTTTTATACCTTCTTAGACAAAAGTTCTTTAGAAAATTACCTCATATATAAAATGTTACACAGACGGGTTGATGCAGAGGATGCTGATAGTAAATTCAGTGTTTTATTCTATAATCTCATTATAAGGTCAAAGCAACAGCTTTTCATGGCATCCGATCACAGTGCAAACCAGTGGCTTCTTCGTCTTGGATCTGTCCTAGGATGAATGTTTTTCGTTGATCACAAATTTGTCCCAAACCTATTTCTCTTCTCAGTGTAATTATGAAGGCTCATTGTATCCATCCCTGCTTATGCAACCTTTACTTAATATTCTATGAGGGTGCACATTCGATTCTTGATTCTAATTTCACTACATCTTTCTAGCAACACAACTAAAACCATCTCCTGAAGTTTTCTCCTTAAAATTACTCAAATCAGATCAGGAATTCTATAAAGTCATTAATTGATCTAAACAGCATTAATTCATGAAAGTTTGTCTTCATGTTGACCTGACCAAGAAGGTGTGATGATGTTCAGGAATGATTGGGCCATGTAATTGTGACGGGAAGGACATATCAGTATCAAGAACCAATTCTAGGATGCAATTTCTAAAGACCCTGCATTCTTAGAGCTCACCCAATGCACCCCAAGTAAAATGGTGGGCCATCTTCAAAAACCTCATTTCATGCCTTTAGCCTTTCCTAGATGGCTTCTGACAAAATTATGTTAGGTTTTGTCCAGAATATGAAAAGCTTAGATCTCTTCCATCTTCATTTGGCATTCTTCACAGATTTTACATAAAGCACTCCAAGAATTGACAAACAAAGATGTCAAGAAAGGCTACGACACACAGTTAACTGTACATGCAGATTCTTTCAAAATTATAATAGAAGACATTTTGTAATTTTTTTTTTGAGTTTTACAATTCCCTAGGCCAACAAGAACAATCTGAAATGGTGTCATTGCTTTTCCTAAACTGCTGGTGTATTTAAAGAAAGACATCAAGAGGCCGGGCAGTGGTGGTGCATGTCTTTAATCCCAGCACTTGGGAAGCAGAGGCAGGTGGATTTCTGAGTTTGAGACCAGCCTGGTTTACAGAGTGAGTTCCAGGACAGTCAAGGCTACACAGAGAAGTCCTGTCTCTAAAATCTAAGTAGATATTTCCACTTTAAAAAAAAAAAAGAAAAGAGAAGAGAAGAGGAGAGGGGAGGGGAGGGGAGGGGAGAGGGGAGGGGGAAGAGGGGAGGGGGAGGGGAGGGGAGGGGAGGGGAGAGGGGAGGGGAGGAGAGAGGAGAGGAGAGGAGAGGAGAGGAGAGGAGAGGAGAGGAGAGGAGAGGAGAGGAGAGGAGAGGAGAGGAGAGGAGAGGAGAGGAGAGGAGAGGAGAGGAAAGGAAAGGAAAGGAAAGGAAAGGAAAGGAAAGGAAAGGAAAGGAAAGGAAAGGAAAGGAAAGGAAAGGAAAGGAAAGGAAAGGAAAGGAAAGGAAAGAAGGGAAGGGAAAGGAAAGGAAAGGAAAGGAAAAGACATCAAGACCTGGCATATGGATGTAAACTCTTTTGACCTGGCATATGGATGTAAACTCTTTTCAGTTTTCTCAAAGAGGGTTTAACCTAAATGGTTCCATAACAGTGTGGTGATTTGAAGTAGCTCCATAGGTTCATGTGTTTAAATGTTTTGTCTCCAGTTGAACTACTTGGAACAGATTGGGTGGTAGGGTCTTGTTGGATATGTGTCATTAGCAGTTTCCAAAAACTTGTACCGTTTCCAGTTCCAGTTGGTCCCCCACCCCCTGCTTCCAACTTTCTTTTTTTTTTCCATTTTTATTAGGTATTTAGCTCATTTACATTTCCAATGCTATACCAAAAGTCCCCCATACCCACCCACCCCCACTTCCCTACCCACCCACTCCCCCTTTTTGGCCTTGGCATTCCCAACTTTCTAATAATACGTAAGCTATCAGCTATTGCTCTAGCACTATGGTTCCTCATCTCTTGCCCTTTTCCTTTCCATGATGGTCATGGATTCTACTGCATTCTGGAATTATGAGCCCCAATTAAATGCTTACTTTATAAGTTGTCTTGGTCATGATGTTTTGTCAAGGTAATAGAAAATTAGAGAAGACAACATACAAAAGACAGGGCATCCTACAGCTATGGATCCTCAGCCTCACAATTCTGGTTGTTGAGTGGAAAAGGTCCTTGAGGACTCAGCCACAGGGTAGATGGGTACTGATAGGAAAGCTTGTATCAGTTGACATTTGTAAGTTTTGTGTTTCAGATGCAAGAATCCTGTACAGACCTGGGTCTAGGTGGGCTTCATTTTAAGATGTTATTTTAAAGCTAAGAAATATCAGGAAGAAAGCCCAGAGAATGCACAGCTGGAAAACACACAAACACTTTCTATGTAAATAAATCAATACACACATAAGCAAACAAGCAAATAAATAAGTAAGTAAATAAATAAATAAATAAGGTAATGAACCCTAGATTCAGTAGAATATAGGATTAATATTTAAAATTTATAGTCTTTTACAGGTGAAAGATAGGCTACATATATAGTTTAATTGTGTCTAAATGGGCAGGTTCACTCTTTTCTCATACATAATCATACCAGAACTTGGGCCAACGTCCCAGTTGATGCATAAGGTGAAAACACTATAGTAATTGATAATATTAGGTCTTCTTTAAAATGTCATTATTGATGAGCTATTTCCCTGCCAGTGAAATGGGCATATCCAAGCCAGGTTAGATTGCATTAAATGCAGGTTTATCCAGAAGCTGCTCATCTGTGAGTTACTGACCCCAAAGACCAAGGCCAGGGAAGTCACCAAGTGAGAGGAGAGAGGAGAGGGGGAAGAGAGAGAAAAAGCAACTTATCCTTCTCAGGTCTCTGGTCATGTGGACAGCTAACCTGAATGTAGCTTGACAGATAGAGAACAGGCAACTAGCTCCTCACCCTAAGGTAATCCACCCCCCTGCAATTTATTATTGAATTTATTGACTAGTTAAAACTACCAAATGTCTGATTAGAAAAGCGAACAGGTTTGCCTTGTTCACAGGCTTCATGATAAAAGGTAAACAGGTTTCAGATGTACCCCTCTGCTCTTCCTTTATCTAACGTGACTCCCTTTTCAATCAATGACTGTTCCCAGTGATCAACACCCATGTCTCATGGTCAATAATTGCATAGGAAAAGGTATAAGGTTTGAAGGTAAAAGTGTATGCAGGTCTAAGAAAGTGTTTGAAGGTCTAGGAACATGAAAGATGTTGGTAACACAAGTTAATGAAGGTTAGAGAATGTGTAAAAAATCTTAGAGGGTGATAGGAAAATGACTTATCTTTTTGTAAACTCAAGAAGATTTGATGGGCGTGGTGGCGTACACCTTTAATCCCAGCACTTGGGAGGCAGAGGCAGGCGGATTTCTGAGTTCGAGGCCATAAATAAATAAATAAATAAAAGATTCTTATGAGCTTCAGGAAATCCATTTCCCACACTCAAGTGACCTTAGGATAAGTATTGTCAATTAACAGCCTGTTTCCTTCCCTGCCTAACTCTTTGTGAGGATAGGCTGTATCCCCCTTTTGTTGGTCCTTGGACACCCCACTCCTCAGAACATGCATCCAGGACAGTTCCAAAGTAATGACCCACAGATGTTCCAGCCCAGCCTCACAGATTGCTTCAACTGAGCCTGCAACACTCCTACCCACAGATGATCCCCCACAGCCTGGATAGCAGTAAAACAGCCAGCTCTTCTCAGGCTTGGCCAACATTTTAGCTTTTTTATCCCTCACCACATAACGGCACCCCAATATCAGTAGGAAGTAGTCATAGATGATTGCTTTGCCCCTTATTCATTATCAATAAAAGTTTGGAATGTTTGGACTGAAGTGCATATTTTGCATATCAATGTAGACCTGGCCTCCAGGTTCTTCCAGCATTCCTCAGTCCCTACTTGGCATACCCTGCCACTATTGCATCTCAAATATTGAGGGATTCTGTTCAGGTTATCATTTCGCAAACTTCTTTGGGCATGGATCGTAGTTTCAACATCTTTGCTCAGTTATTCTTAAATATAGATGTTGAGATTTTGTTTAAAAATAATTGTTCTGTGAAAGTAAATCCATAAAAAATTCTAGTCTTGTGTGCTTTTCACCTCATTGTTGTGAGAAAAACACAGACTGACTCATTTTTGTTACCTTTAACAAAACCATTTTCAAAAAGTTTGATCTTTTCTATTTTTCCCACCTTTTCTGTTTAATAAATGAATTCTCCCCACATTTAACTAGTTTACTTAGTTAAGGTTCCATTGTTTTGAAGAGACACCTTAACTATGGAAACTCTTATAAGGGACAACTTTTAATTGAACTGGCTTACAGGTCCTGAGGTTCAGTCCATCATCATCATGAATGGAAGCATGGCAGAATTCCAGCAGACATGGTGCTAAAGAAAGAGCTGAAAGCTCTAGCATCTGGATCAGAAGGTAGTCAGAAAAAGACTTACTTTTCCACACTGGACAGAGCTTCAAAGCCCACTCCCACAATGATACACTTCCTGAAACAAGGCCACACCTCCTAACAGTACAACTCCCTTTGAGCCAAGAATATTCAAAACACCACACTGGTTATATTTTTTCTAGTAGTAGATGACATATACTGTATTTTACAACACTGGCATCTTAAAATCTAAATCTCCACAGAAAAATGAAATCCCAAATGCTTTTGTGTTTCTTACCTATATCTGTCAAGAACACTTCTACAAATCTAGAGCTTTCTATCACAGTACTTACTGCATAGTATATTACAACTGGTCATATTTTAGTAAGGAATTGTCTTAGCCACATGATTTCTTCTACATTTACAAAGAATTAAGAGAATTGCAATTTACTAGACTTCCTTACAGAATCCCAACATATGCTCATAAGTCTTGATGGTTATTCCTGGTTGTCAATTTGACTACATCTGGAATGAGCTACAATCCATAAATTGAGGGCACACCTGGATCCAGATCTTGAGTCTGGAAGACACAGACTTCTGACCTGGATCTTGACATGGAGATCTTGAGGCACGGTGGCCTTAAAAAGCTAAGGCCACTCGGTAAGGTAGTGCATCCCTTAATTCTCCAGAGATGTGGCAGCAGGGCGTGTGAGTTCAAGGCCAGCCTGGAACAAAGCAAGTTCCAGATCCAGTCATGGTGGTACATAACTTTAATCTGAAAGACACCTTCTGCTGGAAGCCTCCATAAGTGCATCAGAGGAAAGAAGACTCACTCTTCTTTGCATGATACACGTAACACATACTTGCCAGCGCTTCTGTTGGAATCTGCTTCTTCAGAATTCCAACTTACAGAGAGGACCAGCTGAGACAACTAGCCTTGTGAGACTGAGAAACAGCTAGATTTTTGAACAGCTGCCCCTTGTTGGGTTAGTTGGACTGCAGACTGTAAATCAATAAAATAAATTCCCTAAATATATCAAGACGACTCTCCAAGGAAAGCGGGGAACTTCTATGTGCCCACAGAACCAAAACTGGCCTTTGTCATCAGAATCCGAGGTATCAATGGAGTCAGCCCAAAGGTTCGGAAGGGTCTGCAGCTCCTTCGTCTTAGACAGATCTTCAATGGCACCTTTATTAAGCTCAACAAGGCTTCAATTAACATGCTGCGGATTGTGGAACCATACACTGCATGGGGGTACCCCCCTGAAGTCAGTAAACGAGCTCATCTACAAGCGAGGCTACGGCAAAATCAGCAAGAAGCAGATTGCCTTGACAGATAATTCCTTGATTGCTCGGTCTCTTGGTAAGTTTGGCATCATCTGCATGGAGGTTCTAATTCATGAGGTCTATACAGTTGGGAAACGCTTCAAGGAAACAAATAACTTCCTGTGGCCCTTCAAATTATCTTCCCCAGGAGTTGGAATGAAGAAAATGACAACTCACTTGGTAGAAGGTGGAGATGCTGGCAACAGGAAAGACCAGATAAACAGGCTTATTAGAAGGATGAACTAAGGTGTCACCCATGGTATTTTTGTAATCTGGTCAGTTAATAAACAGTCACAGCTTGGCAAATTGACGATCCCTAATATATATATATATTATCAAGATATATATATATATATATCAAGATGATCCCTAAATTCTGTGGCTCTAAAGAACCCTGAATAGTACAAGTCTCACATTGGATAGGGTTTCCAAGGTGAATAGCTTTTTTTCCTGTTCTCTTTAAGGAACATATTTGGCATGTCTTCTGTTGGTATTAAGAATAGCACTTCTCAACTTCATGTAGCAGTCATACACTGGTTTTCTTCCTATGCCACCATTTCCTTTTTGTCTACATATTCTGAGGTCTTTTAAACACATTTTCAAAATGTGTTTTAATTCTGCTATTCAAATTAACTTTGGTGGCTTCAAATTTTATTGAAAACGGCAAGAAAATAACATCTCATTTTTCGTGTTTCCTCTTATGTAAATGGCTGATTGGGTCTATGAATTTTAACAACTGAGCCAAAGGATGTGAATAAGCAGTTTGTCTAAAAGGTGTTACCATGATGAATTTGTAGCTGATGGAATGTTTTCTATTACCTAGCATACATATATATACTTTACTTCTCCCATCAATACCCCATTATCTCAGATCCTGAGATGCATACTTATGGAGAAACCATGCTAATTAAGGTTGAATTCTACCATTATCTAGATAGCCTTCTGAACTTGGCACAAAATGTCTTACTCCCTTTGCCAGCAGGGCTTCTTCTCTGACCTGTCTCCAGGGTTTATAAGCATGTACTACCAAAACTAATTTATGTATACTGGAGATTGAATCTTGGTCCTCACAAATGATAGCCAAGCACTGTACCAATCAAGCTATAGCCTCAGACCCCAGTCCTCCTACCAAAGTTCAATTGTCTTACCTCACATAGCATAAATTCAATCAAGCAATCTCCCACATTTATGTTTTATGGGTACAGAAGAAAGTTTGGGGAACAAGCAAGAAACCCCACCCCACAAACTTAAACAAGCACAACTACAAATTAATATTATTTTTCTCTTAAGAAATATAACTAGGAAGCCAGGCGGTGGTGGCGCACGCCTTTCATTCCAGCACTTGGGAGGCAGAGGCAGGCAGATTTCTGAGTTCGAGGCCAACCTGGTCTACAGAGTGAGTTCCAGGACATCCAGGGCTACACAGAGAAACCCTGTCTCAGAAAGAAAGAAAGAAAGAAAGAAAGAAAGAAAGAAAGAAAGAAAGAAAGAAAGAAAGAAAGGAAGGAAGGAAGGAAGGAAGGAAGGAAGGAAGAAAGAAAGAAAGAAAGAAAGAAAGAAAGAAAGAAAGAAAGAAAGAAAGAAAGAAAGAAAGAAAGAAAGAAAGAGGAAAAAAGAAAAAAAAGAATTATAACTAGGAGTATCTGAAAGTATGTTTTTCATAGTTTTCCTAGGATATTCACGCCAATAATATGTTCATTGTTGTATAGGAATGATTAAGGATGATTACAAACATGACTATGGACATTGCAGGCTCCAGGCCCTTCACTTGAGAATACCGGAATGTGAGGGCTTAACACTTATCAATAAATCATGGAAGAGACTAGGTGCATCCTGTGGACAGTACCTAGGTAACCCACTGTCAGAATTATCTCCAGCCAAGGAAAGCCTGACCAGTCTGCGTGCCCCACTAAGTTTACTTCAGGCATAAATGAACATTGAGAAATAGATGGTTATGACAACTTAACAATTTTCTGGAGAACATCAACAAAGATGAAAGCCAAAAGGCTTAGCTTTAAGCTGAATATTTTGCTGTTCCAAAGTAATGACAGAGGCAGACTTTGTGCCAACACAGTACGTTTTACACATTCCTTTGTCCTTTCTCTTCATTTAGTTGGAATTGTGCTTTCTCCCACCCAGCATAATAAAGCAGATTATTAATTTTGGAGCCATAAAGGCCAAGTACATTATGATATTTAAAAATTGTGCTTCAAGCAAACATTGAGAGAGGAGATAACAAGCTTTCCAAGTTCCTGGTCTGCTCTCATTTCATTCTGATTATTGCTTTCTGTTTCTCTCCCTCGTCTCAGCCTTTTCTAGACATTCCCTCATCATCCAGGAGTTGGGAGCTGCAGTCACTCATGGCTATGCAGGGGAATAAAGAAACTTCCTGGAATCCGTGTTAGCATCCAGCTCAGAGAATAACCCCATTAGAACCTCCTGATAATCTGTACCCTATCATTAATAAAGAGAAATCAATATTTCAAATCAGGTCAGTTAAGTTACTAATTTGTTGAATGTCCAATATCCTGTCTGATAAGAAACTAGCAGAGATGCTACAAATCTTGTTGCTCTCTGACTTGGGTTTCCAAAGACAAGAAAATAATCACCTTTTTCTCTTAATCACAATAACACACCCCACTCACATCCATCCTTCCAGTTTGTCAGGGGGTATCTGCTCTCACATAATTTTCATATGTTAATTTACAAAATTCTTCTGTTGTTTTGAGAATATCATGGGTGCTTGGAATTTGTCTTTTCGTGAGAAAGTCATTCTAGGCTGTAGTCCTGGGCATTCATGAAGACTATACACCATTTCATTTCATTCATGAACACTGTACACCATTTTTGGTGACAGGGAGAAGAGTGCTCCTTTTAGACCTCTCAGCATTCTAGCCTCTCTTCCTACTTGTGCTCAGGTTATGACTTCAGGAAGGAGCAATCGATGCCTAAGATGTGAGATTTAACTTTAATGCACACTTTAATAAAACCTGTTATCTGTATGTGGCTCAGTGTAAGCACATTCCTGTTCTTCTATCTCCTCCCCACCCCCTGTTCAGGCACTTGCTTGAGTGTCACCTTCTCAGGAAGAGCTTTTATTACCAAGCCAGCTCTCGTTCCTGGTGCTCCTCTGTGGTTCATCAAATGACATTCAAACTTTCTATGTTAAATAATCTTTGTTGGTTTCTCTGGTCTGTTATTAGGACTTAACTTTAGTAGACCTCAGATGAATACTCATTATAAGATTGAAGAATTGAATGGATAAGTGGATAATTGGATAGACAGACCTTTTCTCCTCTGTGTTAGGCTTAGAATTCCTCTCTCTGAACAAGTGAGGAGAAAATTCTGACCTATAGGCAATTTCTGAATTAGCATAGGCATACTCAAAACTAGCTTCCTAATCACAGAGCCTAATTTGATTCATTATCTCCTTTTATTATATTTCATTTGGGATTTCATATCTTGATCACATGATAAAAACAATAACTACATGTAAATTGCCAAGAACAGTGGTCAACATGGGTGTATCTTCCAGACTGATTTTTGCTTTTAACAACAGGTGTCTTACTGTTCACATATGTGCCGATCATATACTTGTGCTTTTGGTAAATGTCTTAGAGAAGCCTGTCTGGTTTTTAATGATTTATCACTTCAATTTGTTATTTTCAAACTATGTCCTTGAAAAAACAGAGTGTATGTGCTCTGAATATTTATGACAATACTCCTATACACTATTAAGAAAAGTGTGTTCTAAGGAACAAGACTTTTATTCTGACTACATTTTTGAGTGTTTATACATAGATTTCATTTAAGGAAAATGAAAAACAGTTTCTGAAACTTATTAATACTAATGATCTTTGCAGGAATTTTTATTAGATGTCTTATTTATACTTTGACAGTTGTTTTATTTATAAGTCAAAGAAATGCATAATAGAAAATGTTACCTCCAACTTTGTATTAGTTTTCTCTATCAAGGTGTGCCATCTAGTGGTACCATTAGAAATATATCAAGAAGCATTTTCATTAAAATTACTGCTGCAGATTATGAAATTTTTGTGTTATATATTTTAAATACCCATGCATGCATTTATAAATGTTCACAAATTATAAATAGGACAGATTCAATAATTATACAATTAAAAATTTACAAAATTTGAAAATTTACAAAATTTTACTTTTTGTTACTTTTTAGTTGTTATTACCACTTGTATAGGTGTCACATTTAGCAATATGCAAGACAAGAATGTAAAATTAATGGATGTTTTTAACACAAAGAGTCCTTTGATTTTGAACTTAAGTTAAATGAGACAGTAATTGAGAATAGAAATCTTATAGACTAGATCCACAGAGGTGTCCTACATCACATTTTCATACCTTCCTCTTTTTCTAAGACAGAACTCTGAACCACTTACACCACTCTGAGATCCCAAACGGGGGTCACTCTGCCCTACCCAGATGCTCTCGATCCTGGACAGAAACACACATACACACACACTGCCTTTATATTTTAATTTTAATATGCCTTGGCTAGCTCCATTTCTGGGCCACTCCTGAACCTCCACGTGGTTATCACTCTCCCCTCCGATATTCCTGAGTGAATACTTGCTAAATCTATATTTTATCTTTGCTGTCCATGGCTCCTTCTGGGCAGCCCTCGTGGGGGCCGCTTTCCCCTTTGTACCTACCTACATTTCAGCCATCTCTCCCTCCTGCGCATTCCCAGTGTGGTCTGTCCCCTATGATCCGTGGCCTAGCCTGTCTCATGGAGGAATCCCTTTCTCTCTTCCCTGCATTTCTTCCCTGGGAATCCTAAAAGTACCACCTCTGACTCCCTGCTAGTCATTAGCAGCTGGAAACTTTTCACAGTCAGAGCCGACTCGGGGCAGACTTCCTTTAGCCTACATGCTGGACACTGCAGACAGGTTTTCGGGTACCATAATTAGCAGGAGAACACAAGCCGCTACAGAACTCAACCTTATAAAAGAAAATATAGAAGATAATTAAATCAGAGTGACTGGGAGATATAAGCAAAAGAAACAGTTCGGTGTTTACCACTGCAAGGTTAAATGATAAGTTCCACACATTTAAATTTTTATTGAAAATATTTTTTTCATACAACATATTCTGATTATAGCTCTCTCTCCACAAGACTTTCTTCCTTGTAAAAAAAAATACTAAAAGCTTCTAAGGGAGTATAGTATAATATAATTAGATTTAAAGCAAAAACAACCAAATTATCATAGAGCAAAACAAACAAGAAAAAGAGCCCAAGGGTCACAAGAAGTAGATATAGATACAGAGAACCACTTGATTACATACTAAGGAATCTCATAAAAGTACAAACCTAGAAGCCATACTTTATAAGCAAAGAACCTGTATGGCTTAATTAATTAATTAATTAATTAATTTAATTATTTAAAAATGAAAATAAAAGCCCTGACACAACATTATGAGACAAAGAATCTCCCAAGAAGCCATTCAGTTTACTCTCTGTTGGCCATCTACCACTGGGCATGCCTCCTACCTGTAAGAGTGGTTCAAGCTGCCCTTGAAGAAAAACAAATTTTCTTCAAACAAGTAGCTAGCCATTGGAGGTAGCTTCTGAGTTAGGATGGGAGCTTGAGTCCACTTCTTTCCGTGTAAGACATCTTCTGGTACAAGCTGGCACTGGTCCTATGTGCACCCTGCTTCAATTTCTGTATTCATCTATTTATCAAGCCTGCTCTGTGTCAGAAACCTTGTTTCCTCAGAGTCTTCACCACACCTGGCACTTTCGCTCCTTCTGCCCCAACTACTGCAGGGTTCCTGGAGCCCTAAGAGAGGAGAGAGATCTGATGGAGCCATCCCATTAGGGCTGAATATTCCAAGGTCTCTCACTCTCTTCTTGTTGTCTGGTTGTGGGTCTTTGTACTTGTTTCTATCTGCTGCAGGAGAAAGCTTCTCTGAGAATGGCTGAGCAGCGCACTCATTTGTGAATATAGCAGAATGTCATTGGAGTGGTATGGTATGGATTCTTGGTCAAAGAGTGGGCCTTAAAATCAAATCAGACATTGCTTTGGCTACTCCCACCAGTCTATGTCACCACTGCGTGGTCATACTATGCAAGGAGAACACCATGGTAAACTGAACAGTATGCATTTTTTTCTTTGGTAGAATACAAAGTAACTTGCAGTGCTATGAACATTAGCCAGTAGGGGTGAAAGCTTTCTGTAGACACTAACTCAACTTCTCCATGCTCAATGAGTTGTTAGGCACTGCCTTCAGTAATAGAACACTGATTTCAGTTTATGCAGAGCCTTGACAACATCATAGGTTGTTTGCAGGTTACAAAGGGACCACTTTAAAGGACCACTCAATTATATAAAACCAAATCCCAGTACCAGAAGTTTGTTTTGGTGAGAAGAGATGTCCAGTTGGGGCTCTGTCTCCCCTTTATTTGTGAATTAATTTAGATCACGTTTGTATATGTGTATACACTGCATTAAGTTTCCATACTGCAACCCAAATGGCCCTTACTTTTAGCTGTCCCTCCATTGTTCCCATGTTCCTCTTCATTGCCACTTTGATCCTCTTACTTCACACCATTAGTTATCTGCCTTTTCTATTTTGCTTTCCTAAAGACATCTATTTGTCCCCAGTAGTCCTTTTATACCTAAGCACTGTGGGACAATGGACTGCAGGTAACAGTAACTTAAAACCTAATATCTGAATATAAGCAAACACATACCATACTTAACATTTTATATCTGCGTTATCTAACTCAGAATGACTTTTTTCTAGTTCCTTCTATTTACACGAGAATTTTATGATGAAATTTTTAAATAGCTGAGTAATATTCTTTTATGTAAATTATTATATTTTCTATACTCATTCATCGGTTAAGGGACTTCTAAGTTGTTTACAATTGCTTGCTATTATAAAATGAGCAGCCCTGAACATGGTTGAACAACTTTCTCAATGGTAGGATGAAGCATCCACTAGGTATATGCCAGGGTAGGATAGCTGGATCATGAACTACATTGATTTCTGCCTTCCTAAAGAAGTGCCGCAACTATTTCCAAAGTAGATATACAAGATTGCACCCTCATTAGCAATGGAGGAATGTTCCTTCCCAGCATAAGCTGTCACTTGGATCTTATTAATTTAGACATGGGTTTTAACCAACACCATCTGTTGAAGATGATGCCTTTTTTTCTCTTCCCAGTGTGTAGTTTTTGCTTCCCTATAAATATCAGGTGTCTATAGGTGTGAGGATTCATGTGTGGGTCTTCAAATAAATTTCATTGATCAACAATGTGTTATTTTTCTGCCAGTATTATGCTGTTTTTATTACTATAGCTATATATTACAATTTGAGGTCAGGGCTGGTGATACCGCCAACATTTCTTTTATTATTCAGGATTGTTTAGCTACTCAGTGATCTTTACAGTTCATATGAAGATGAAAAATGTCATTAAAGTCCCTTAACAATTGTGTTGTGAATGGGAAAGAGGAACAGAGGGTCAGTAAATCAAATAAAAATATGTAGCAGTAGGGGATGGGGAACTGGAGATAGCCCCTGGAGGCTCCCAGACTCCAGGGAAACGAGAGACTCCCAGGATCCAATGGGGATGACATTAGCCAAAATGCACAGAGAAGAGGAGTTAGAACCTGTAGAGACCACCTCCAGTAGATACGTATGCCCCCGGTAGAGGGATGAAACTGCCCACCCATTTTAAAGTTTTTAACCCAGAAATGTTTCTGTCCAACAGAAGAACAGGGACAAAAAAAAAAAATGGAGCAGAGACTGAAGGAAGAGCCAACTGGGGAGTGCCCCACCTGGGAATCCATCCTGTCTGCAGACACCAAACCCAACACTGTTGTGGTTGCCAAGAGGTGCTTGCTGACAGGAACCTAGTGTGGCTGTTCCTTGGTAGGTTTGAACAGCAACTGACTAATGCAGATGTGAATGCTTGGAGCCAACCTTCAAACTGAGCACAGGGCTCCCAGTAGAGGAGCTGGCAGAAGGACCGGAGGAGCAGAGGGAGATTGCAGCCCCATAGGAAGAAGAACATTGGCTGGCTGGACCACCTAGTGCTCCCAGAGACTAGACCAACAACGGGGAAGTGTAAAGCGAGTGATCTATGGCTCCAGATATATATGTAGCAGAGGATTGCCTTATGTGACATCAATGGGAGGGAAGACCATTGGTTCTGTGGAGGTTTGATGCCCCGGAGTAGGGGGATTCTGGAGTGGTTGGGGGAGATGGTGGATCGAAGGAGGAGCATCCTCATTGAAGCAAAGGGGAGGAAGGAGAGGGTGGATATGGGATGGGGGGTTGTGGACAGGCTACTGGGAAGTGGGATATCATTTGAGACGTAAACAAATGGAATGATTGTGACCATTGATGTTGATAGTTATCAATGAGTGTGGTTTCCTGATTTGTGATCTATTGTTCCTGTGTTTTTTCTCCCAGCTCTTTTGCTTTGCTGGTCTGGCATTATTGATTCCTTGTGTTTTCTTGGGTGTGGATCAACTTTTAAGGTTGAAGTTTTATGCTTCTAGCCTGTTCTGTAGGACTAGATTTGGTTTTATTGTTGAATGCCCTTCATTCTCCATCTATGGTAGCTGACCATTCTTATGGGTATAGTAGTCAGGGATAGTATTTATGGTCTTTTAGAACCTGTCTTTTAGAGTCTCTACTTCGATATCAGGTGTTATTCCAGTAGCCTCACTGTATAGGTTACTTGGTCTTTATCTCTTGTACCTTTTAATATTATTTGTTTGCTCTGTACATTTTGGTGTTTTGATTATTATATGCTGAGAGGAATTTTCTTATCTAGTCTACTTGCTGTTCTGTATACTTCCTATACCTTAATAGAGATCTTTCTCTTTATGTTAGGGAAAATTTCCCTTGTGATGCTATTGGAAATATTTTCTTTGCCTTTGACCTGGGTTTCTTCTCCTTTCTCTATCCCTTTTATTTGTACGTTTCATCTTTTATAGTTTCTGTGATTTCCTGAATATTTTGTCGTAACAAACTCACCTCCACTGCACTCACTGCACTCAGCTGAACTGCTCAGGACTAAACTGAACTGAATTCAACTGACTCCATTGCATTGTCTGAACTCAACTGAACTCCTCTGCCTAAGCCATCCTCCTCTTTTAGGAATGAAAGGTGTGTGGTAAGGTTGTGTCTGATTCCAATGGAGGGATTAAAGGTGTGTCTGTTTTCTATCCAGACCACATAGACCTAGAAGGCTGAATGGGATCCCATGTTGCTGGATTAAAATTCCTCTACACTAATCTATGAACAACAGCAATGAAACAATATTTTCAATGATTTGAACCAATGTGAATAAGAAGATGCATGGTAGACAAAGCATCTGTAACAAATTGAAGATTAGGTTAGTAGTTGCTGCTGAGCAACTAACCCAAAACTTACTAGGTATATTATTGCATATTATGTTTGTTTGTGAGTGGAAGCTTGAACACAAATTGTTGGAGGTAGAAGAACAACTTTTAGTATTATGAGTGGACACTTAGACACAGAATGTTAACTATGAGGAAGCAATTCTTGAGTTCTGGGTGTTAATGATGGAAACTCAGAAGAGTCAGCTACTCAAGAAGGGATGTTATGAGGAAGGTGAGAGGAGCTAACTCACTGCCTGTGTGGAAGAACGTGAGCACACTGCCCCAGCTGACCCAGTACCAATTTAACCCAGTCTCAATTTGGTTTCAGGATTCCAGCAAGGGATGCTGAGGGAACACAGCAAGAACTGCATGCCTTAGGAAGACTTAGCCTTGAAATTCACACAGCACCACTAGAGTTGGATTTTTAGCTGCAAGCCCATACAGAGCAACATAGGTAATTCAGCTCCTGATGTATAAAGGAGGAAATGATTTTCAACCATCTTCTCAAGCCACTAGGCATCGAAGGCAGAACCATTGAAGTGATTAAGACTGTGTCATCTATAAAAGAGGCAGAGGTACCCGTGAATTTCTCCAATTATCTAAAGGGTAACCGAGGAAAGTGAGGGGATGAGTCATGTGCCCAACCCAGAACAGTGATGTTGGGATAGTAGATGGAATAATAAGCAAAGATTGCTAGTTTCAGCAGAGTTTTCTGATGACTAAAGTCCATTGAAGTCACAGGCTGGTTTGAGTCATGGTGAACTATTATTGCACAGGCAGCTGTCAAAACTGTTATTGATATGTTGCTGACACTTAGTTTAGACTAAGTGATATTGAGGTTACAAGCACACAGCTGTACTGAAGGAGGCTCTTCTTCATGCCTATATAGTTAATTTACACGTCTCTGAAGGAAAGAAGAGATATCTAGTGTAAGGGCCAAATAATTGTGACATAACAAGGCACTCTCCTGTTCCCCAGCTTTACCTATTTTTTTAAAAAGAGGACAAGACCTTACTATGTTACTATGTACCTAATGCTGCTCATGAATTTACAATCCTCTTACCTTAGTTCCTGAGTGCTTAAATTAGAGGCACCTACCATTTTCTGAATGAGCAATGGTCCTATTAAAATGCATTTCTGTGTAGGGAATATGGATACTAATTCCTTTTAGTTTCACTTCAGATTCCTATCACCACAAAAAATTTTTCAGACAAGAATTTTCTAGTTATACAGTACAAATTATCGGTAACTATATGCAGAGTGGCTGTGAGCAATGGGCTTTATTCTTTCAATGACCCGAGTAATTTCAGTGTCCATTTGGGACTGAAAACCAATGCGTACACAGAAAGCATGCTTAGCTTCTCTAGCTTCATCCTGTACACGCTGTGTTTAAAGGCACAGACACTGTAGAAAGCAGAGTCACAACTTATTACTAAAAATAACAGAAGGAAATTACGGTGCACTTTTATTCAGTATGCCAATAACAAGACATGACTAAAACATCATGTAAAGATTGTATAATCCCTATGCTGCCTTTGCAGAGCAGTTGAGGAAAGGTTATAGTTATAAACCGCATATGGTGTACAGAGCTCATTCAATTACAGGCATGGCCATCTTGTTAAATCCATACAGACTATGGCCAAGATAAGAATAGAAACCAGACCACACATATTTGGGGAATTTCACTGTGTAATACCCTTATCTACTTAGCAAGATATCAATAATCACATTTCTGATTGAATAACTGATTACAACAAATTGATGGATAATACATTTTGAAGACATATATTAAAAGGTTAGAGCTGGATATATCTGTCTCCTGAGAGGCTCCACCAGTGCCTGACAAATACAGAGGTGGATGCTGTCAGCCAACTATTGGACTCAGCATAGGGTGCCCAAAGGAGGAGCTAGAGAAAGGATCGAAGGAGCTGAAGGGTTTTGCAGTCCCATAGGAAGAACAACAATATGAATCAACCAGTACCCCCAGAGCTCCCAGGGACTAAACTACCAACCAAAGAGTACACATGGAGGAACCAAGGGCTCCAGCTACATATGTAGCAGAGGATGGCCTTGTTGGACATCAATGGGAAGAGAGGCCCTTGGTCTTGTGAAGGCTTGATGACCCAGTGTAGGAGAATGCCAGGACAAGGAAGCTGGAGTGAGTTGGTTGGTGAGTTAGGGGAGAGGGGATGGGAGGTAAACCAGGAAAGGGTGTAACATTTGAAATGTAAATAAAGAAAATATCTAATAAAAAAACAAAAACAACAAACAAATAAACAACAACAACAACAAAAAGGTTACACTAGAGAGACAGAGGCTCATTAGAAGGAAATATTTGTGAATAGCAAATTTTCTAGCCATGTGTATATGTCAGGCTGATCATTTTCATCTGAACTTAAGCAACACTGTGATATCAATTACAGTGTTATCAGTTACCTAGTTTTGATATTCTGGTCATTGTGAGCCTGGTCATTTACAGCTGAGCTATCCCTCTAGCCCCACTTACCTATCTTTGAGAGCTCTGGCTATTATTGAAGTTACAGAAGGGAACAAATAACCCACAAAGGTCAGTGTGTCCAAAGCTATTATTTCTAGTATACTATGCCATGTGTTATTCGGTATAAAATTCTTTCAAATCTAAGTGAAGGATAAAATCAAATTTGCCGTTTAAATGTAATGAGGTAAGCACTGTAAATCTCTCAGGACCCACATCACATCTCAGTTTGGGGGCTGCTTTGGGAGGTGAGTATGTGAGGAACATACTCTGAATGTTGGTGCAAGCACTGTAATTATCCCTCCTTTTTCTTTTAGAGCCTGAAATTGTTAGCTGCACCACTGGATTGAGGCAATCATCAGCTCCAAGGACCAGGCCCGTGTTCAGTGAAGGTACCTCAGGTCGTGTTCATGGTAAGTGTTCACAGCATGACATGCTGACACTTATTAACAGAAAACTCTTATAAAGGATGCTTGACAGTCACACTGATCTCTTACAACTTCAACTAGGAATTATTTTATCCTGTGATCCATGAAGAATTAGTAGACTGCTGTGTTACATTTTGCTTGGGCATCGTTGCACATGAAAAAGCATTTGACAGTCTTACTTGCCAGTCCTGAGAGTGGAAATTTATGTAAATCAAAAATTATTTTCAAGTTTGTAAGGTTTTTTTTAATATACTTTTTATTAGGTATTTTCCTCATTTACATTTCCAATGCTATCCCAAAAGTCCCCCATACCCTCCCACCCACTCCCACTTTTTGGCCCTGGCGTTCCACTTTATATGCCCCGTACAGGTTTTTAGTGCAAGTCCAATGGGCCTCTCTTTGCAGTGATGGCCGACTAGGCCATCTTTTGATACATATGCAGCTAGAGTCAAGAGCTCCGGGGTACTGGTTAGTTCATAATGTTGTTCTACCTATAGGGTGGCAGATCCCTTTAGCTCCTTGGGTACTTTCTCTAGCTCCTCCATTGGGGACCCTGTGATCCATCCAATAGCTGATTGTGAGCATCCACTTCTGTGTTTGCTATGTCCGGGCATAGTCTCACAAGAGACACCTATATCTGGGTCCTTTCAGCAAAATCTTGCTAATATATACAATGGTGTCAGCATTTGGAAGCTGATTATGGGATGGAACCCTGGATATGGCAGGCTCTAGATGGTCCATCCTTTTGACACAACTCCAAACTTTGTCTCTGTAACTCCTTCCATGGGTGTTTTGTTCCCATTTCTAAGAAGGGGCAAAGTGTCCACACTTTGGTCTTTGTTCTTCTTGAGTTTCATGTGTTTAGCAATTTCCTATTTAGTGTGTCTTACCGATAAAAAAGATTTTTGTAGCATTTTATTTTATGAAAATGAGGAAGATCTATAATCAGAATATTCTATATTAAAAGTATATTTTCAATTTTTAAAATGGGATTACTGTATAAAGCAGAAGTCGAAATGAAAGAGAAAGTAAGCCTCTTTGGAGAAGAAAATGTGAGTGGCTGTACTTTTACGTTTCTAAGCAAGGGGCACTAAACATTGACTGTTTCCTTCTTGGGAGCGGACATAGAAACCTAATCTACCATTAGAATTCTCATTATGAAGTCCAACATAAAGCAGCAATCAAAGACCTTTTAAAATAATGATTAATTAATCCATGAGTTCTCTTTCTAACAAAGGCAAGCTGCTTTGTGGGCAGGGTTAATAATATTGCTAGTGGGAAACTAATTCTTAATGAATATATTATAATAATGTCTACTAATTCTGAATAATGTATATTTTCTGAATGTAAGCATGATTCATAGATATATAGATACACAGATGTATATGTATTAATGCATTTGCTTCCGTAGTTTCTCTTAATTTTATTTTACTATGTCTAATTACTATCCCCCCTTTTACTATAAACATAGATTTTAAGTTGCAATACTGAAGCAGATAAGTAGGTATGGTAAAGTCTGCTGCCAACTCTAGTGGTACCAATGTTAGTCTAAAAGGATCCCAAATACCTTCAAGAGCAAACCCCAGATTCACCTTTTGCCTAGTCAAATAGGTATTATTATATTATATTATATTATATTATATTATTATTATTATTATTACTATATTAACTGTTAAGAATGGAGATGTGTAGGCTTAGATTTTCTCTACCTACTTTATTTGGGATTCTTGAATGCTTTAAAAGAAAAGATATGAAAAAGGAGTTGTGGACCTGTTTAGAAGTAATTTGGGAGAGGGCAGTTCTACTCTTCATTGCCAGGATACCTGCAGGACAGTCTAAGAGCAAACACAAAACAGGAATCTGTAGCAGCAGTTCAGTCCAGCTGACACCACAAGATCCCTTTGAATCCACACAAGTCAGTGGAAGTGGCAAGAATCAGCTCTAGTGCATTTCTCTCCAAACATTACAGGGTCTCTCAAGCTCTGCTTCAGCAAAACATCCTCTTGGAAGCTAGCTTCCCAGAAAAACATCAGATGACACAACTGAGTTTCCAAAGAAACCAGAAACTTCCACTTCAGAGATGGGTCTCCATGACTGTGCCTTTGACTGCTTGAATCTGTTTTAATTTTCTCCCTGCAAACCTCTTACTTTTGTTTTATGCTCTGTCTTGTAGCATCATTCTCTTTGAGTTTTTCATCTGTGTTTTGGTTTCCGGCATTTTATAAAGGAATACAATTTATTAACACTTTGACTTCCATGTATGAAACTATTTCATTCTTTGACCTCACAGTCAGAAAATCCCCCAACGACTTAAAGAATATTGTGCCCAATTTGCCACAATTTGCCACAATTTGCCAAGTTGAGACTTGGGAAAAAAAAGTCTTATTGTTTGGTCGAAAGCTTCCATGGCTCTATTAGTGATGGGTGTGTTTGGAGTTAGTGTACTTTGCTTTCCATTTCATAAATAACAATTCTCCTGTTGGATAGCCTGCTAAGACTATGACACCAATTCTAGCTTTCATCAGCACCCATTTAAAAAGTAGAACACTCAGGTGTTAGGAGGAGGAAATATAGCTCATGAATTAATTGACTTGAGCCAACACTGCTTTGTACCAGAAGCAGTAGAGAAAACTAGCCTCTGACAGCCAAACAGGTGACCAACCTGTGCCATCACATGAGGGTCCAGCCTGTGACATCACATGAGGGTCCAGCCTGTGACATCACATGAGGAACCAATCTTTGAGATCAATTAGAGAAAAAAATCTGTGACATCAGACAGAAGACCAATCTTTGACAGCAGATTGGGGACCCACCAAATCAATGATCATCAAATGAGCAACCAACCTGTGAAACTGGATGGGGAACCAAGCTGTGACATCAGTTGGAAACTAACTATGGAAAGGAAGAAAAGCTATAGTTGATCAGGAATGTGCCAGTGAGATGAACAGAAAGACAGACTACATTCTGGGGACAGTGTTTGGCTGCACTCATTATTATTCAACAATATAGAGTTGAGGAACCCAGTGGAAGTAGTTATGTGTTTACAGCTGTGTGCTTGAATTACAATGATCACTCACATGAATAGCAACATAATTAGCTCTGATTCAACAATAAAACACAAGTTTTCTTTTCAGAAACAATATGGGGGTGGGGGGATGAGGGAAGCAGTATTTTAACAACCCAAGGCAATCCTGAAAATCAAAATAAAATTCTTTAATTGGAAATGATATAATTATACATGTTTTTTTAAAAAAATCTATGAACCCTACCAAAACTAGCTTTGTAATTGAATTTAGAAAATTCAGTATTATTCAACATCATATGAAGTTTTCTATAACAGAGTTAGGCAGTCTGGGAACAGAAAAAGGAAATATGACCAGTGCTATTCAAATATCATACACCTAAGAATAATGTGTGAAAGACCATGTTCTCAATACTAAACAGCATAAAACTTTGCTAGAAACATGAAGTAGTCAGCAGATGGAAAAATCAGCACTGATTTTTTTTGTCTCTCTTTTTATCCCTGCACAAAACATCATGACCAAGAAGCGAGTTGGGGAGGAAAGGGTTTATTCAGCTTACACTTTCATACTGCTGTTCATCACCAAAAGAAGTCAGGACAGGAACTCACATAGGGCAGGAACTTGGAGGCAGGAGCTGATGCAGAGGCCATGGAGGGATGTTACTTACTGGATTGTTTTCCCCTGGCTTGCTCAGCTTGCTTTCTTATAGAATCCAGGACCACCAGCCCAGGGATGGCACGACCCACAATGGGCTCTCCCACCCTTGATCTCTAATTGAGAAAATGCCTTACAGATGGATCTCATGGAGGCATTTCCTCAAGGGAGCCTCTTTTCTCTGTGATAAACTCCAGCTTGTGTCAAGTTGACACACAAAACCAGCCAGTATATTCTGTTTAAATTAAATATTCTAGCTGGAAAGATGGCTCAGTGATTAACAGTTCTTGCTCTAGCTCTGGAAGAAATGAGTTTGGCTCCCATCATGCATGCCATAAGCACCTGTAATTCCAGTTCCAGGAAACCTGGCTCCCTCTACTGGCTATATCAGGTCACTACATATAATTGGCATTCACTTATGGGTAAACACACATAGATAAAAATAAAAATGACTGGCAATCAGGGCGGCTAACAGAATCAGTCTTCCCCATCAACAAACCCTTTAATAGGTTATCCAAAGCTAAGTGGTCAGCCCTAAACATTTGTACCTACAGGCAACAAGAACAGGAACTGGACTCAGTAGGTTTTACATATCTATGAAAAGTCATAAATTCTAGGGGTGGGGGGAAAGAGGTTAAGAAATATAGAGAGGGTGGAAATAATGTAAATATTGTATACTTATGTGTAAAATTCTAAAAAAAATATTAAAAGTGAATAAATAAAAATAATCTTTAAAATAAAAAATAAAATTGTGTGTGTGTGTGTGTGTGTGCACGTGTGCTTGCGTGTATCATATGTGGATTTTTATGATGTTTGACTTTTCCAGCTCCATCTACCTTCTTTAAGTTTCTCCAAATTATGTTCCCTTGTTACATGTATTCTTTTCCTTCAATTTTACACTTCCCTTAAATCTTACTCCTCCCTCAAGATTTACAGAGAGAGGGGAGAGAGAGAGAGAGAGAGAGAGAGAGAGAGAGAGAGAGAGAGAGAGAGAGAGAGAGAGAGAGAGAGAGAGTCAGTCTTAAATCTAGGTTATGGATACACGAGGAAAGTTAAATTTGTCTCTTTCTGCTCACCCTTAAGTGCACAAGCCCTGTACTGTTGGAAATTGAAAACTAAACTGACTCAGGAGTGTCACCTAGTGGAACTTTCTAGTGCAACAATTCCCTCAGGCTTTTCTTAAAAGTAAAATAGACATTAAATTGCAAGGAGTGTTCTGTTCAGAAAATGGTATGTCTGAGCTAATACCTGGAAATTAAAGGAAGCACTTTAAGCGTAGAGTCATAAGAAGAAGGCAATGATAGCTACTGTTACTTACTTCTCCTTTTACCAAACCTCCCCTCCCTAAAAGGAAATCTGGAGGCTGCAGTGCCTTGGAAGTCCCGTGGATAGAGATAGGGACTGAGGGGTTATCTCGGTGTGCACAGTTTTCTGGGTGGGCAGAGCTGTCATGGCATCAATATGAGGCAGAAGAAATGACAGATGCAGGAACCAGGAATTGAATGAAAGAGTTCCACTTTTGGTCAAAGGGCTCAGGGAGGCTGTGGTGTGGATGTGACTGCAGTAAAGTATTTTTAAATTGTTGTTAAGAATGAACAAAAGAAACGCCCAATGGCTTTGAGGGGAACAATCATTGTCCGAGAACAGGAGAGAATTCTTACAGTAAGACAAATATGTTGGGAGCACGGGGTAGCCAGACATCTAAGACTCTTATTAAAGAGGCAGTGTTTTAAGCCTCTGAGGTGCACATACCTCAGAGGCTTAAATTCACACCTTTCTATGCAGACATGCTTGCCTTTTCTAATGGTTTGTGCATTACAGAAGAGTGAGTCTTTTACTAAATGCTGCAGTTTCTTAAATGTTATCCAAGCAGGTGAAAACATAGATGCTCTCTGTTGATACTCTAGAAATGTACTCCTTAAAGACACAGCCCCCCCTAATTTTATTGTTCTACATTGTATCATAAAGTATTTATTATAAATGTGGCTTTCCAGGCCTTGTCATCTGTGATGTGAAGGTATATGCTAGGTGGAACTCAAGGGCTTGCATTTTCAAAACCATTCCTATTCTGATGCAGGAGTGTAGAATAATGATGTCTACTGAGCCTAGGGACAAAATCAACAGATGACTGCTCACTCTGAGGAGAAATTCGCACAGGTAAGAGCTGGTGGTATTGGTGGTGCCCAGCTGCTCTGCAGAATCTGAAATCTGAAAGAACAGCTACTCATCCTTGCTGTCCTGGACATTTTCTGGTTTTAATCCATAACTACATTTTTCTTTGTTTTAGTCCCTATTTCCTCAAAAGAGTCATCAGTTGTTGAAGATACTAGAAGAGAAGTTGGCAAGGAGCCAGAGGCCCTCTGATGTGACACAGACTGGGGGCATCAGCTGTTTGGGTCATGTGATAGATATGTCAACAAGAAGAGATTGGGTGCATCAACTGTAGAAGCTACATTTCCTGACAGCAGGGAGTCAGGGACACAGCTCAGAGCACTTGATACATGCCATTGTCACAAGACAATAGATGCCCTACACTGTTAGAAGACAACTACTCTGCTTTTAAGATTTAACGCTATCTTCTCTCCCAAAGTTAAATTAAATGATGTCAGGGATTATGAAAACCAAGAGGAATTTGACAAAAGTTATGATCAGGAAAACCATGGTGGTCTTTGGGTATTATGAGTCGTTCCATGCTAATTCTATTCATTTGCATCATGTGGACATAGAGTGTGATTTTTCAACATGGCTTCTCCAAAATAAAAAAAAGGTTTCACCAATGCATTTTATTACCCAAGAATCCTGGGCACTGATATCCTAAGATATTACCAAAATAGTCAGTAAAATTGTGATAAAAGACAAGCTTAGGAAACAGATGTGACTCTGAAATCAGAGAATGAGGCTACACACGTACAAATCTGCTGTATATTATACTCACGTATATGTTCATGTGTCAGATATGAATGACTTCAATTTCAATGATGAAAATCAGGAATTGAAAACCAGGAAATTCTCCAACTAGATCTGTACTCTGTGGTCTATTGTGTTCTTGTTGTGTGCTATCTAAGGATAAGCTATCCCGTTCTTACACCATTGATGAATGGGGGAATTAGCAAAAGGTATGGCCGAAACAGCTGGTGGCCAGTGTGAGTGTGGCTTCTACTTGGTAAGCACACAGCTGGTCCTTTCCTTTTCCTTACCTGTGGCCATTTGAATCATTTCCATCAGTGGAACAGAAAATGACACACACACACATGCACAGACGTAGGCCCGTGGCAATGTGCTGCACATTATCTTCAACAAACATCTCTTTTCATGACATTCAGAACCGTGGTGCAAAAGATATTCTCAGAAATATCTCTACAGAGGCTCACCATCACTGATCCCAGGGTGTTAACAACAGTTAGAAAGGGATTGAGACCAGGCGCTACCCTGAAAGGGAATTTCTTTTAAGCAAGAGCAAGAAACTTTCCACAAAGCGATAATTTTCTAAATGGAAATGTTGCTAAAGTAGTTAGATAATTATTGCTAATTTCAACCAAATCCTAGATTAGATTGAATTGTGGAAGGACTCTGTACTGGCTAGTTTTGGGTCAACTTGACACAGCTGGAGTTATCACAGAGAAAGGAGCTTCAGTTGAGGAAATGCCTCCATGAGATCCAACTGTAAGGCATTTTCTCAATTAGTGATCAAGGGGGGAGGTCTCTGTGTGGGTGATGCCATCTCTGGGCTGGTAGTCCTGGGTTCTATAAGAAAGCAGGCTGAGCAAGCCAGGGGAGGCAAGCCAGTAAGGAATATCCCTCCATGGCCTCTGCATCAGCTCCTGCTTCCTGACCTGCTTGAGTTCCAGTCTTGACTTCCTTTGGTGATGAACAGCAGTATGGAAGTGTAAGCCGAATAAACCCTTTCCTCCCCAACTTGCTTCTTGCTCATGATGTTTGTGCAGGAATAGACACCCTGACTAAGACAGACTCCTTCTTCATCTTCCTATAGTCAAAGATATCAAGGAAGTGAGTATAGACTTTGCTTTGGATTCATGTCCCTTCAATGAAAAGTACATCTCCTGAGCCCATTCATTTTCTAGAGGGAATATGCTTACATGGAAAGTTATTTTGCAACAAGCAAGCATAGTTTCTTTCTAATTTATGTCTACTAAATGTATTTAAGATTATACTTTTGAGGTAAATTTTTCATCACAGGAAAATTGTCATTATGCTTACACATAATATTTCTTCATGTTAAAATTTGGGCTAACCATAGTTTTTCACATTATCAGTTGCTTGGGAGGCTATTGAATTTAGTGTCCATATTTGAAGACATGTTTAAAAGTCCTAGGGACTCATAGAGTAAGGAGTGGCTTCTATGTGCCAACAGCTTGAAAAAAGAAATTTCTAAGTGAAGCAAGTGTCCTCATGAATGGAAAGCTTAGTTCGGTTGAGGATAAACTTTCATGGCCACAGCTTTGGGTTTCAAGCAGCAATGCCAAGATTCAATTTTATAATTAGATCCCTATTTTACAAAGATGTCAGTTAGTTTATTCAGCGGTTTTATGATTTAATTACTGACTAAGACAACTTACTACAAGCACAAGTAGTTTTAATAGTAAAGTATAGCTTTGATTACTAACTTGATGTTCCAGAGGGACTGCTCTCTTGTGAAAGGGCAATTCACGGAGAAGACTTCCCAATGTTCATAACAGTTCTCACTCTGTGCAGGGCATTTCATGACTCTGTCATGCATGCAACTATTTCAAAGCAGAAGTTGCCTCCCTCTCCATTCTCAACACATATACATTCCCTCCCCTATAAGCATAGTTATGCTTATTTCTGCAAAGACTGGGCCTAGCAAACACAGAAGTGGATGCTCACAGTCAGCTATTGGATGGGTCACATGGCCCCCAATGGAGGAGCTAGAGAAATTACCCAAGGAGCTAAAGGGAACTGCAACCCTATAGGTGGAACAACAATATGAACTAACCAGTACCCCGGAGCTCTTGACTCTAGCTGCATATGTATCAAAAGATGGCCTAGTCGGCCATCACTGCAAAGAGAGGCCCATTGGACTTGCAAACTTTATATGCCCCAGTACAGGGGAACGCCAGGGCCAAAAAGGGGGAGTGGGTGGGTAGGGGGTTGGGGGGTGGGTATGGGGGACCTTTGGGATAGCATTGAAAATGTAAATGAGGAAAATACCTAATAAAAAAAAAGTTTAATGGCTCAAATGATCAGAGTGTCTACATTGGTTCATAGCCCTATGAAAGAAAAGCCTAAACCAGTAAGTAGGATGTGGTACACTAGGCAGCAGTGTTGCAGGTCCTGAAGCGACTGCATAAAGCCTTGCTACACAAAGCTGTGGCCCTCACCCATGGGGAGGCCAAACAAAGGATTCTGCCACAGAGAGATGGTGGGTGTTCCTATTGTAATGGAAAGCAAACCAAAGGAGAGTAATGGGTCTGCATAATAATAATTCAGGATAGCAAACAGGAGAGAAAATTCTAGAATCATTCAACACATTTTGTAGTTAATATTCCTCCTAAACCAAGGAGTTATAGAATCACAAAGTTCATTAATAGAACCTAAGTTGAGATTACACATACTTTATAAAACTCTAAAGATAGAATTCAGCTAGGTCTATAATTATACGTTGAGTATCACGTGCAGACACATAGAGCCATGAGTATCTTAATGATAGTGATGCCCTCTGAGAAATAAGCGGCTGGGTGATTTTGTCTTTGTGCAGACTTTATAGAGACGCCTACACAGATATAGGTGGAAGAGCTTACCACGCCCTCGCCTATGTGCACAGCTTATGGGAGTGCTATTGTATATAGTGAGTTGCTTATGTAAACAGTGTTGTTTTTCTACAACTCATAGCTATGTTTTATGATTTGTGTGGGGTGAAGAAAGAGAAAGATAGAAAGGGAGAAAACAAATACATTATCTCCATGGATTAGACTAGGTGAGGAGAAGAAACAAGATGTATAAAATGCAACAGAAAATAGTGCCGTAACACACTGGGGTTAATATCAAAACAAAACTACACGGTGTTGTAAAAAAAAAAAAAAAAAAAAAAAAAAAAAGATTAAGAAATTCTGTCTCAGGGTTTCTTCCTGACTTAGACCATTTATATTCCAGATGAAACACACACACACACACACACACACACACACACACACACACACACACAGCCTTATATTTTAATATGCTTTAAGCAGCACAGTAGCTAGGCAGCTGCCTACCCTCCTTGCTATTAGAATCTACTTTCCTACCAATAACTCCTAGTTACTAATTTCTGTGTTCCATTTGTCTGCTCTTGACCCAACTGAGTAGCCCTCAGGGCCACGTTCTCTTGGCCCTTAGCACACGGCAGCTCTCCTTCTCTTTCCTGCAGTGTTCTTCTTTTTCCATGGCAACTTCCTCTTCCTTCTCTCTCCTGCACATCTTCTCTATCCAGGGCTGATTCTTCTCTTTTCCTTTCTTCCTCCTCTTCTTGATCTCCAGCCCTGGAAACCTGAATCCCGGCTGTGTCTCTTCTCCCCAGCTATCAGCTGCTGACATCTTTATTTGACAATCAGAATTAACCTGGGGTCTAATCTCAGAGTCTGGACTCCAGATCTTAGAGACCAACACTCAACATTACAATAAACAGTAAAAAGACAAAGCCTCAGCCATTCTGTATTCCTTAGTTGAGAATTCTTTGTTTAGCTCTGTACACCATTTTTAATAGGGTTATTTGGTTCTCTGGAGTCTAACATCTTGAGTTCTTTGTACATATTGGATATTAGCCTTGTATCAGACGTAGGACTGGGAAAGATCTTTTCCCAATCTGTTGGTTGCTGTTTTGTCCTATTGACAGTGTACTTTGCCTTACAGAAGCTTTGCAATTTTATGAGGTGCCATTTGTCAATTCTTGATCTTAAGGCATAAGCTATTGGTGTTCTGGTCAGGAGTTTTTCCCCTGTGCCCATGTGCTCAAGGCTCTTCCCAACTTTCTCTTCTATTAGTTTCAATGTATCTGGTTTTATGTGAAGATCCTTGATCCACTCAGATTTGAGCTTTGTACAAGGAGATATGAATGGGTCGATTTGCATTCTTCTACATACTAACCGCCACTTGAGCCAGCAACCATTTGTTGAAAATGCTGTCTTTTTTCCACTGGATGGTTTTAGCTCCTTTGTCAAAGATCAAGTGACATATGTGGGTTCATTTCTGTGTCTTCAATTCTATTCCATTGATCTACCTGCCTGTCACTGTACCAATACCATGCAGTTTTTATCACAATTGCTCTGAAGTACAGCTTGAGGTCAGTGATGGAGATTCCACCAGAAGTTCTTTTATTTTTGAGAATAGTTTTCACTATCCTAGGTTTTTTGTTGTTGTTGTTGTTATTCCAGATGAATTTGTAAATTTCTCCTTTTAATTATGTGAAGAATTGAGTTGGAATTTTGATGGAGATTGCATTGAATCTGTAGATTGATTTCAGCAAGATAGTCATAAAGAAATGGTCAACATCCTTAGTCAACAGGGAAATGCAAATCAAAACAACCCTGAGATTCCACCTCAAACTAGTTGGAATGACTAAGATCAAAAACTCAGGTGAAAGCAGATGCTGGCAAGGTTGTGGAGAAAGAGGAATACTCCTCCATTACTGGTAGGATTGCAAGGTGGTAAAACCAAGGTGAAAATCAGCTTGGTGGTTCCTCAGAAAATTGGACATAGTACTACCTGAGGACCCACTAATACCACTCCTGGGCATATCCCCAGAAGATGCTCCAACATGTAATAAGAACACATGCTCCACTATGCTCATAGCAGCCTTATTTATAATAGTCAGGAGCAGGAAAGAACACAGATGTCCCTCAACAGATGGAATGGATATGGAAAATGTGGTACATTTACACAATGGAGTACTACTCAGCTATTAAAACAATGAATTCATGAAATTCTTAGGCAAATGTATGGACCTAGAAAATATGATCCTGAGTGAGGTAACCGAGTCACAAAAGAACACACATGGTATGCACTCACTGATAAGTGGATATTAGCCCAGAAGCTCAGAATACCCAAGATACAACTAACAAACCACATGAAACTCAAGAAGATGGAAGACCAAAGTGTGGATACTTCAATCCTTCTTAGGAGGGGGAACAAAATACCCATGGAAGGAGTTACAGAGACTGAAGGAATGACCATCCAGAGACTGCCTCACCTGGGGATCTATCCCATATACAACCACCAAGCCCAGACACTATTGTGGATGCCAACAAGTGTTTGCTGACAGGAGCCTGATATAGCTATCTCCTGAGAGGCTCCACCAATGCCTGATAAATACAGATGTGGATGCTCAAAGCCTACCATTGCACTGAGCACAGGTTCCTCCATGAAGGAGTTAGAGAAAGAACCCAAGGAGCTGAAGGGGTTTGCAGCCCCATAGGAGGAACAACAATATGAACTAAGCAGTACCCCCTGAGCTCCCAGGGACTAAACCACCAACCAAAGAGTACACATGGTGGGTCTCATGGTTCCAGCTGCATATGTAGCAGAGGATGGCCTTGTTGGACATCAATCGGAAGAGAGAGGAATACCAGGTCCAGGAAGTGGGAGTGAGTGGGTTGGTGAGCAGAGTGAGGGGGAGGGTATAGGTGGGGTTTTTTTTGGGGGGGTGGACTAGGAAAGGGGAAACATTTGAAATGTAAATTACAAAATCTATTTAAACAAAAAAGAAAACAAAAAGACAAAACCTCAACCACATGGTACCAAAGGAAAAGTGGTATCATGTGATATGAACCCTTAACTGCTTAAATTCAGTCTCAGCTCTGTAGCTCCCTGGTTAGAGGGCACCATGAACTCACTTCACTTTCTCAGGCCTCACTAAGGGATGGAAATGCAGAGTCTATGAAGCACCTTCCATTTCTAAATCCATGGTTTTAATTTTACATTTAAAGAAGGCAGTAAGAGAACTGAAAGAGAACAAGTCTTGAAATGGGCTGTAACCAAAGAGTAGGTTCCAGGAAGGAAGGAAGGAAGGAAGGGAGGGAGGGATGGAGGGAGGGAGGGAGGGAGGGAGGGAGGGAGGGAGGGAGGGAGGGAGGATGAAGAAAGGGGAACTATGAAACACTGGACTGTGAACATGAGAGGCAACATGGTGTGTCTAATGGAGTGTCATGTCTATCTAACCATGCAAAGTTGTCTGAATTATCAGAGGATCTGTGGCAGAGGCAGGGGTCATACCATAGGAAATGTTCTGGAAGACAGCATCAGAACAATAGCGTATGTTTTTATGATGCAAGAAAAGAGATATACTTAGAGGATAATAGAAAGGCCCAAGTGTTGAAGAAGTAGATTGACAGGATCACATATTCTAAGGGAATAAAATGATAACTTTATGTATCAAGTCTACTGCTCTAGAAACTGATTATTCAAACTGTATGTTTTAAATGAAAATACAATTATGTAAAATACAGATATACCAGTTTTAGGCTATCTTTAGTCAATGAAACAATAAATAAATCAAATTTATGAGTAAAGAATGAACCGTCCTTTTGCATGGCATACCTATGACCTTATCACTTAAGAGTAAGAGGCTGAGGTGAGAAGATTGTTTTGAGTTTGGAATAGTATGGGAAGCGCTGTCTCAAAAATGCCAAACAAATCAAGAAAAACTAGACTTCAGTTTTATCTCTCATCTGTGTCTATAAAAACAAACCATCCCTGACTTTCAATATCATAGAGAAACAATAAAAGGACCATTTGAGTTTTATAAACATTCCCATGACCATAAATTCATGTAACCATCAAAACTTCATAGTGTTTAGCACAGTTTCACCACAATGAAAGCATTGGCACATAGGATGCAATCTTCTAACTGTATCATTCTAGGTAATCCAGCTTTTACAGTGTAACTGATAATCTGATGATAGGTTCAAGCATGGAAGAAGCACTTTGAGAGTTTCCTGGAAAAGAAGAGAGGGTTCTTGACATTTTTGCAGTAGATCTTAATCAACTCAGAGACCGATCACTGGAAAAATGCCATGTTCCGGTACAGAGTGTGAAAACCAGAAATATACAGGAAAGAAGACACATCTGACTCAGACAGTGAAGAGGATGTTTAGCATTTCTGTGTAAAAAAAATTGCAGAAGGTGAATTTGTTTGGGAACAGTTGTTTTTCATAGACAGGAAGCCACAGAACACTTACGTATTCATTGTATGAATTGCTTCTGTATGAAAGAAACACAAGCTAAGGGAAGGTGTTGTCACAGTGAGCAGTTGTAGAGTTGTTCCCAAATCTCATGCACATATCTGTCAGTGGAGAAGGATGGAATAATAGCGCCCAGAGTATTAGACAAGAAACGTTATTTCTAAAGTCTGTCTGATGGAGAGTGACAGGTACAGCATTCAAAATGAATATTGAATATACTCTATATGCAAACTGCTTTTTCCTAAGGAACTATGAGAGGTGTTTATGTCTGTCGAACATATTCAACGCTCTTAAATAACCCTTATCCTTGTATTTAAGAAAAGGGTTTAATTACACTCTCCTGCAACATAGTGTGGTCATAAATTACAGTCTGTCATTATCCAGAAAGAGTCATCTCGTGCTTAGAGAAACAGCACTGAGGGTATCATTGCATTCACTTACTAATGAACTCCTTTCAGTTTTATTGAGTTGTAGCTATCAATCAATATGCTGCAAATATTCAAAAAATGGTATGATGAGTATGTGATCTGTCTTGTCTCTATTAAACTACTACTACAATGCATGTAACAACAAGGAAGGGAACACTGAGCACAATAGAGATGATCATAACTTTGAACTATGTAATTACTGACTTAAACCATTAATAAGTTCAACTCACTTAGTCACTCTAAGTAATGAATAAAGTAGATGTTATATTTATCTGTCTTTAAGAAAATAATGGCATAAATCAGTGAAGTAAACTGCTCGAGGCATCAAATAGTTTTTGTTGTTGTTGTTTTTGTTTTTTGTTTTTATTTTGTTTTGTTTTTGTTTTTCGGGACAGGGTTTCTCTGTGTAGCTCTGGCTGTCCTGGAACTCACTTTGTAGATCAGGCTGGCCTTGAACTCAGAAATCCACCTGCCTCTGCCTCCTGAGTGCTGGGATTAAAGGTGTGTGCCACCACGCCTGGCACGAGGCATCAAATAGTTAATGCCAATTTGAGTTTGGCCCTAGGCATTCTAGAAAATAGATTATTCATGTAAAATCATTGTTCTCCTTATGTATTGATGAAAATACAGGATAGAGATAGAATTTATTTTATAAAACTAAACCAAGTTAAAAGAGTCCATGTTACAGCAAGGGTAGTAAATTTAATTTTACTCGGATTTAATAAAATATACAAACAGAGGTGAAAATGAAGGAATCATTGAACTTTAAATAAATTTTACTTTCACTACAGATATTATTTCAACAAGAGTCCTATAAGCTTAAAAAATAAATGTCTTTAAGCAGTACTATAATAAATGGAAATCGGGAAGCTAATTGGGTTTGTTTAGGGTCCCTGAAGATCTAGAGGTAAAATACTATTTAACTTGAATGCAGATGCCTCTTATGACACTGTCTGGGCACTCTGCCACCTGAGAAGCTCAACGCCCTGGAGACAGGGCTAAGGATGAGGGAGACTCAGTTTAAACCACTGGGACTTCTGAATCCAAGAGAACATTATGTTTTGGTGGTGCCATGCTCCAAGCTGCTCCATAATGTGTAGAACAATGCTTTGCAGACTGTGCCTTATCCTAAGAGACTCCATTTTACAAACAGCTGGTGGTGCCATTTTAAAGTTGGAGGAAAACTCCGCACCAGAGTGAACACTGAACTCAGCACTGTGCATGCAGCACAGGTTGTTATTCCTGGAAGAGAAAATGATGCCTACCTATTAGTTTATTTGGATGAATTTGGACTATAGAGGCACATGAACCTATTAAAACCATATCAGGTAAACCAGGTTCAAGAACTTATTAGAATCAATGGATCAAGTAAAGCACAGAACTCCCTCAAGTGAAGTTCATAGAGATAGACACAGAGTGAATCAATGATGACAGCCCCCTACCCACCTGTTGAGGATCTCATAGCTGCCCTGTGCACAAGGCTGTATGCCTCAGCAGTTTCAAATTGATGATAAAGACCTTCAGAATCCCTGGAGAGTCAAGGGTTTAGTGTCAGTAAATAATGACAGCAACCTCAGCAGAAATACGAAGGTAGATTCACTCTCCAGCAGTGAAAAGGCAGCCATAGCTTTTTTCATTATATAGCATTCTTTATGTTTTTTTATTAATTTTATTTATTTACATTCCAGCCCCTTAAGCACACACCCCCAGTTTCTTATCCCATTCCCTACCTTGACTCTGAGAGGGTGCTCTCTCAATCCCCAGGTATCCCTCTTCCCTGGGGCCTCAAGTCTCTGCAGGATTAGGCACATCTTCTCCCACTGAGGCCAGACCAGGCAGCCCTCTAATAAATATGTGCCAGGGCCCCTCAGACTAGCCTGTGTTTACTGCCTGGTTGGTGGATCAGTTTCTGGGAGATCCCAGGGCCCTGGATTAGTTGAGACTGCTGGTCTTCTTATAGGGTCACCCTCCACTTCAGCTCTTTCAATCCTTCCCCTAATTCTTCCATAGAGGCCCCTAATTTCAGTCCAATGGTTGGGTGTAGGTATCTGCATCTGTCTCAGTAAGCTGCTGGTAGGGCCTATGAGAGGACAGCCATGCTAGGCACCTATCTGTAAACACACCATAGCATCAGTAGTAGTGTCAGGTCTTGGTGTCTTCCCCCCAACCCCCAGAATCCCAAGTGGGGCCAGTCACTGGACAGCCTATCCTTCAGTCTCTTCTCCATTTTGGTCCTTGCAGTTATTTTAGATAGGAATAATTCTGGGTCAGAAATTTTGACTGTGGGTTGGTATCCCCATCCCTCCACTTGGGGCCCTGTCTATCTTCTGGAGGTGAACTCTTCAAGTTCCTTCTCCTCACTGTTAGACACTCTAGCTAAGGGGACCACCATTGAGAGTCTATCACCTTCCTGAGAGTCTCTCACCTTCCAGGTCTCTGAGACTTTCTAGAATGCCCCCCTCCCAACCCCAGAAACTATATATTTCCATTCATTCTCCTGGCCTTCTGGACTCCTTTCCTGCCCCATCCCCCATCATACATAATCCTGTTCCCATTTTCCCCTTCCCCTCCCCCTTCCCTCTCTCCCACCCAGGTCCCTCACTCCCTCTGCCTCCCATGATTATTTTGTTTCCCCTTCCAAGTGTAATTGAAGCATCCTCACTTGGGCCTTCCTCCTTCCTGCTTGTTAACCTTCTTACAGTTTGTGGGTATTCTGTCCTTTTTGGCTAATTTCCACTTATCATGTATGTCCTTTCATTTATGGGCTACCTCGCTTAGGATAATATTTTCTAGTTCCATCCATTTGCCTGCAAAATTCTTGATGTCCTCATTTTTAATAGCTGATCGTACTCCATTGTGTAAAGAAACCATATTTTCTGTATCTATTCTTCTATTGAGGGGCATTTGGGTTGTTTACAGCTTCTGGCTATTACATATAAGTCTACTACGAACATGGTGAAGGATGTGTCTTTGTGGGATGATAGAGTATCTTCTCTGCAAATCCCCAAGAGTGGTATAGCTAGGTCTTCAGGTAGAACTATTTATAATTTTCTGAGGAACTGACAAATTGATTTCCAGAAAGGTCATACCAGTTTGTAGCACTCTTTAAAACTGCCCTACCATCTGAAGGTTTTTCGCAGTCCAGGAGACTGTCACCCTTGTCCTTTATTCTTTAAATATCCACTTTGAGATTTTTCCTGAACCTATTCCAAATTCATTAAAGGTGACAAACAAGAATACTCTTCACATTTGTTTTATTTAGAAAATTTCATGTCTGATAATACATGTGTTATTTTACCTGAAAAAGCTGACATGTTCAAGTTAGTATTACATTCTCACAGCTTTAAACATCTTCAATGAAATTTCACAAATCAATTGCTTAATCATTTCAGTCCTTCTTTGGTGATAAGTCTACCTAACTCTTCTGTATCTACCTATTTTTCTGTATCTACCTGATTTTTATGTGTAGCCATTGTGAAGTAATTATTAGAGTAATCTGATAAAAATCACTTGGCATTATATTATTACAATTTATAGTTTGTTAATGCATACTATAAAGTTTGAATGAATGGAGCCTCATCTAAATTCTACCACTTACTGAATGTATGAATATGAATAAATTCTGTACTATATCATTTTAAAGATTTATTTTCTATAAACTATGGTTATGAATCAGCCATTAAATGGAGATAACACATAAAACACAGACTATCATTATGACAAATGAAAATGTATTTGTGGACTTTTATCATTTATTTTTGTTGATAGTTTTTATTGACACTAAAACGTGATTATTTTGTTGAAAGTCCCCTCTGGCCTAGCAAACACAGAAGTGGATGCTCACAGTCAGCTAATGGATGGATCACAGGGCTCCCAATGGAGGAGCTAGAGAAAGTATCCAAGGAGCTAAAGGGATCTTCAACCCTATAGGTGGAACAACATTATGAACTAACCAGTACCCCTGAGCTCTTGACTCTAGCTGCATATGTATCAAAAGATGGCCTAGTCGGCCATCACTGGAAAGAGAGGCCCATTGGACACGCAGACTTTGTGTGCCCCGGTACAGGGGAACGCCAGGGCCAAAGGGGGGGAGTGGGTGGGTAGGGGAGTGGGGGTGGGTGGGTAAGGGGGACTTTTGGTATAGCATTGGAAATGTAAATGAGCTAAATACCTAATAAAAAATGGAAAAAAAAAAAAAAAAAAAGTCCCCTCTGTTTCAAAGTAATAACCACAAACCTGATAGTAGTAATCCTATGATTGAATTATAATATTTGAGCAATTATATGGTACTTTTTAAACTCACTTCATTATATAGATTTGAAAAGAAATTTTCACACTGAAAATTTATGATGTATTATTTTTAGCATCCTATGTCTTCTTACTAGAAGCAGGAGACTAGGGAAAACAAACAAGACCCAGGTCTGACAACCTATTTTTTTCTCACAACATAGATAGTTTTAATAATGCTCTATTCCGTTTGACAGAGAACAATGAAAATGATTGTGTCTGGAATTATTATTTTTATAGTACAGAGTTTGTAATCACACTTGCATCAAACACTGTATGGTATGAATAAAGCACTGCAAAGGAATGCTATGCTAATGTCAGAGAACAAGTAGTGGTTCTTCTGAGAGAAGAAGCAATGCAAAGAATGGTAGGTTTTTGTATAGCAACGCATTTCATGGGCTAAGTCCTACTTCCCATTGGGTTAGCAAGAAAAGATGTGGAAGATATTTGAGTATTAGCATCAACCATAGACAGAAAATGTTGGCAAATGGGTCAAGGAAAACAATTTGTGTGAGTTTAACACAGATAACAGAAGACTTTCAGTACTGCCTATTCCCAAGAGTCCATATGTAATTTTAAAAACATATATAAAATAAGCTACAGACATATATAATCAAGAACTCAATTTGTTTTCAGTGGGAAAAAAACTCATTCAAATTATTTTCAAATAATTATGTTCTTTAAAATATTTTATAGGTGGTTTCCTGAACAGTTGAACACATAAAGAGGAAGAAAGTTTAATTCCAACTTGAGTACACTGTGAAACTTTTTAAAATCATTCAGACTGTGAAAGGAAGTCTAACATGTCTTTATTTTGAAACAGAGAGCTATTCAGAAAGGGAGATTCTGCACATGCATCAGGACACCTGGGAACAAGCTTTCTAGCCAGTACCAGTTTGATTCTCCTTGGCCTGTGATTGGTGTGTTGTCATCCACAAAGTAATCTTACCTTCAGGCTCCAGGGAGCAACCAAAAGCAACAGCAATCATCTGTATTGCTTATGGGATCTCTGGAAATCCCCTGAGCAGTGTCTCTAACAGAGGTCTCCTACACCTGGCATTGGGGCTTTTTTATTTGAGGAGCAATACTTGTGGAAGGGGTATGATTTCCCATGTGTAGTAAGACCTTTTAAACTTTTTTTGATGCAGGCGTCCTTTGGAATTTTATAAAGTAGTAGATTTTCAGATGGCTTTCCAGACATCTTGAGTGTCATTATCCCTGTCTTTTCTCATTCTCTGCACTACTCTTTCCACTTATAACCCCAGTTAATAACCTTTACAATTATTACCCCATCATCCTCCATATCACCTCTGTTCTACTATCCCTCTCCCTTAAGCTATTTTCTCCCTCATATCCCAATGTTCTCTTTTTAGTCTCCTGGTTTCTACATTTACTCTAACCTAACCACATACATGGAACTGTCCACAATTCCACATCTAATAAAAGATGAATATCCAAATATATAATGAACTCAAGAAGCTATATATCAAAACATAATCCAATGAAACACTGGGGTACAGATTTAAACAGAGACTTCTCAAGACAGGAACACAAAGCATACTCCATCCTACCACAGGAGCACTTGCTCAGCTATGTTCATTGTGGCTTTATTTACAACAGCAGAAAACTGGAAATGGCCTACATGTCCCTCAAGCAAACAATAAAGAAAGCAAATATGGTACACTTACATAATGAAGCTGTTTAAAAATAAAACCATGAGATTTGCAGGCAAATGAGTACAACTAAGATAAAATTCATTCCAAGTGAGGTAACCCAGGCCCAGGAAGACAAATGAGGTATCTATTCATTTATAAGTATGTATTAGCTGTTAAGTAAATGATAATACAGTTATAATCCACAGACCCAGAGAAATTAGGTAAAGAAAAGAACTCATAGGGTATGCATGAATTTCCCTGGGAAAGGTAAACAAAATAGGTTTAGCAGGTGGACTGCAACCAGGTGGGGACTGGAGCAGGAGGGATAAGGTGTTGCAGTGGGGATAGTTTTGGGTGAGACAACTGGGACTAGGGACCATTTGGAGTGTGGTGTGAAAACCTACTGCAATGGAAACTTCCTGCAAACTATTAGGGTGACCCCAGTGAGTCCTCCTAGTAATAGAGGATAGTGAGTCTGAACTGGATATCTGTTGTAGCCAGGCAAGACTTCCAATGGTGGTCTGGAGTTGCATTCAGTCAAGTCTTTTGATGACAGGTCTCAATGGAGATTCTCAAACAATGCAGACTGCATTGTTCTAGCTCTCAGCTAGGACAAAGGATCTTTCTCCAAAACCTGGTCCATGGCACCTTTGCCTAGGATAATATCCACACAATTCATTGAATGTGAAGAGGCAATGTTAGTGCCTGCACGGAACTTTCAACCCTACCTCCTAGTCTCTGTTGTGGGAAGTTACTCTGCAGGCTACCAAAAGAGAAACCTGGACACCAACTCAGCCATTAAACCTTTAATCTGTCTTTCCTACCTACTGACTTAGGTAGAACCAAACAAAACTGGGGGAAAAAACAATGAAATTATTCCTAAGGATATTCTGCTGTACTCATAGATTGGTGCCTTGTTCAGTCATCATCAGAGAGACTTCCTCTGGCAGCAGATAGGAGACGTTTCAGAGACCCACAGGTAGACATTATGCAGAAAGAGTCCAAGTTGGAAGTCCCCATCTACTCCATCAAGAGAAGACAAGACTGTAGGCATCAGGTGTGTTGAAGGACACCAGAAGAATATGGCCCACTGCATCAGGTGAACAGGCAGGACTCATATGGTCTAGCAGAGACTTAAACATCAAACATGAGGCCTTCCTGGGTCTGCACTGGGTCATCTCTTTATATGTTAGGGCTGTTAGCTTTGTGTTTTTGTAGGAGTGGGTGTGTCTCTGACACTTGAGTGCTCTTAGGACTCTTTCCTCCTATTGGGTTGCCTTGTCTAGCCTCAATATGAGGGCTTTGGGCTTGTCTTATTGTATCTTGTTTGTTTTGTTTTTGGTTGTTGTCTCTTGGAGTCCTTCTTTCTGAATGGAAATGGAAAGTGAGTGGATATGGGGGAGAGGGGATGGTGGGGGGGACAGGGAAGAGTAGAGGGAGGGGAAACTGTGGTCAAGATGTATATTTTGAGAGTAGATTCTATTTTCAACAATAAAAGAAAAACCAAAAGTTCAAAGCTAGAACCCACATATAAGGAAGGGTGTGTGGAGTAATTATTGGTTTGGATTACTTCTCCCAGTATGATTCTTTCCAGTTCTATTTGCTTGAGAATTTCATTATGTTATTTTCCTTTACAACTAAAAAATTCAGTTGCCTAATCGTATGATGTTTCATTATATGTTCATCAGTTTATGGAGAAATAGAGTGTTTTCATTTCTGAGCTGTTGTGAATGGAGCAGCATTAAAAATGGATAAAATGGACAAGTGTCTCTGGAGACAGACATAGAGTCCTTCCAATATGTGCTCAGGGGTGATAAATCTTGTCTCTACAAGTAGATATATTTCTGGCTTTTAGAAGACATGCCACAGTCATCTCCACAGGGACTGTATCAGTTTGTCTACCCACCAACAGTGAACAAGTTTTCTTCTTTCCTCACATTTTAGTTAACACATGCTCCCTTTGTTATGCTTTATATGCATGTCTTTGATTGCTAAGGATCATGAAGGCTTATTAAAATAAATTTTAGTTCTTAGTCATTAATGTTTATCAAATTTTTATTAGGTATTTTCTTCATTTACATTTCAAATGCTATCCCAAAAGTCCCCCATACCCTCCAACCACCCTGCTCCCCTACCCACCCACTCCCACTTTTTGGCCCTGGTGTTCCCCTGTACTGGGGCATATAAAGTTTTCAAGACCTAGGGGATTCTTTTCCTAATGATGGTCGACTAGGCCATCTTCTGATACATATGCAGCTAGAGACATGAGCTCTGGGGGTACTGGTTAGTTCTTATTGTAGTTCCACCTATAGGCTTGCAGACCCCTTCAGCTCCTTGGGTACTTTGTCTAGCTCCTCCATTGAGGGCCCTATGTTCCATCCAATAGCTGACTGTGAGCATCCACTTCTGTGTTTGCTAGGCCCCTGCATAGTCTCACAAGAGACAGCTATATCTGGGTCCTTTCAGCAAAATCTTGCTAGTGTATGCAATGGTGTCAGCGTTTGGTGGTTGATTATGGGATAGATCCCTAGGTGGGGCAGTCTTGGGATGGTCCATCCTTTCGTTTCAGCTCCAAACATTGTCTCTGTAACTCCTTCCATGGGTATTTTGTTCCCAATTCTAAGAAGGGGTGAAGTATCCACACTTTTGTCTTCTTTCTTCTTGAGTTTCAAGTGTTTTGCAAATTGTATCTTGGGTACTCTAAGTTTCTGGGCTAATATCTACTTATCAGTGAGTGCATATCATGTGAGTTCTTTTGTGATTGGGTTATATCACTCAGGATGATACCCTCTAATTGATCCATTCCTATCTCCTGGTATTAAGATCAAGTCTAAGTGGATCAAGTAACTCCACATAAAACCAGAGACACTGAAACTTATAGAGGAGAAAGTGGGGAAAAGCTTTGAAGATATGGGCAGGAAAAATTCCTGAATAGAACACAATGGCTTGTGCTGTAAGATCGAGAATTGACAAATGGGACCTCATAAAATTGCAAAGTTTCTGTAAGGTAAAAGACACTTTCAATAAGACAAAAAGGCAACCAACAGATTGGGAAAGGATCTTTATCAATCCTAACTCAGATAAGGGATTAATATCCAATATATATAAAGGACTCAAGATGTACTCCAGAAAATCAAATAACCCCATTAAAAATGGGGCACAGAGCTAAACAAAGAATTCTCAACTAAGGAATATTGAATGGCTGAGAAGCACCTGAAAAAATGTTCAACATCCTTAATAATCAGGGAAATGTAAATCATGGAAATTCCACCTCACACCAGTCAGAATGGCTAAGATAAAAAACTCATGTGACAGCAGATGCTGGCGAGGATGTGGAGAAAGAGGAAAACTCCTCCATTGTTGGTGGGATTTCAAGCTTGTACAACCACTCTGGAAACCAGTCTGTTGGTTCCTCAGAAAAGTGAACATAGTACTACCGGAGGATCCTGCAATACCTCTCCTGGGCATGTATCCAGAAGATATTCCAACTGATAAGAACACATGCTCCACTATGTTCATAGCAGCCTTATTTATAATAGACAGAAGCTGGAAAGAACCCAGATGTCCCTCAACAGAGGAATGGATACAGAAATTTTGGTACATTTACACAATGGAGTACTACTCAGCTATTAAAAACAATGAATTTATGAAATTTCTAGGCAAATGCATGGATCTTAGTCATTTATATTTGATCTTTTGAGAGTTCTCTGTTCAGTTCCATAGGCCATTTTTAAAATGAATTGTTTTGTTTGGTTTTTAGTTTTTAGTTTTAGACTTGCCTTCCTTTCTTTCTTTCTTTCTTTCTTTCTTTCTTTCTTTCTTTCTTTCTTTCTTTCTTGTTTTGTTTTTCATGCATACCAGAGACTAATTTGTCAATTTTATGGTTAGCACAGATATCTTATTCATTCTGTAGGTGACTCCTCACTCTATTGATTGTATCTTATGCTGTACAGAATGTTTTTATTTAATAAACTCCAACCTGTCAATTGTTAGTTTTATTTTCTAAGCTACAGAATGTCCTATTTATAAATTACTTAGCTATAACTGTAAGATGAAATGTACTTCCTACTGTTTCTTCTAGCAGTTTTGCACATCAGCTCTTATTTTTAGGTCCTTTTACCCATTTGAATTTGAGTTGATGTTTAGTTTTCTCAATGTCATTTAGTTGAGATGCTATCTTACCACAACAAATGCATATAATTTGGTCTCATGTTTCGTATATATTGCTATTTAGTGCTGCTAGTTTATACATGGATATGGGACCATCTTCTGGAATATGGGAAGTCTCTCAGTATCTCTACCCAGGAAGAAACCTGTTGCTCCTTCTCCCAAAAGCCACCAATTGCTGATCTCTCTTTAACCAGGGCTAGGAAATCCTGATCTCCTTCCCATTCTCTGCTGCGATTTTGTCTGGTTTGAGCTTGTGCAGGTCTTTGGCAAACAGTCACAGCTGCTATCATTTTATTTGTGTATAACTGCAATGTTTTGTCCAGAAGTCAGTCTCTTAGTGTAGCCATCCATTGCTCTGCCCTTTAGAATGTGCCCAGCCCACTGTTCCAAGACTCCTGTGCCTTGGAAAATGGGTATGTGATAAAAATGTTCCATTTAGAGCATAGCACTGGGTATTAAGTCACTTTGTGTACCCTGACCAGGTGCAAGGGGTGTTAATTATCAGCTACTGCAGAAGCTTCTTAATGAGCACTGAGGGATCCACTCATGGGTGGGTGTGGTCAGAGTTGGTTTGATACTACATTGTCTCTTAAGAAAATTATTGAGTGCAAAAATTTAATTGAGCTGTATATTTTAATCATCCAGATTAAAAATAATAACACCTCCTTTATGACTTATAAATATAGCCCTTTGCCCAATAATAATATTCCTGTCAAGAATATATACTGCATAAACAGTTGATCCTAGCATATTCTTTTACTTGGTGATATCTTGATTCTCATAACATTTGTGCCACTATTCCACCACTAAATCTTAAAGTCAAGTAATTGTTTTGGTCACAGAGTTCTCAGATAGCCATCCATGTTCTTATGACTTCCCCATCACAACTCAGTCTTCTCTTCTCTCCAGCACTTTTACTCTGTCCTTCAGCCCACAGAGAAATGATTAGTTAAAACCACAAGTTCAACTTACAGTTTCCTTATCATTATCCACTTCTGAATTTCTCAAGGGTGTGATTCCAACACAGGCCAACTTTCTCTCCTTGCTATGTTAATGAGAATTATAAAAGAATAAAATAGACAATCCAAGAGCTTATTCTGTGACATTTAACTCAATCTACCTTTCCCCAGTGTTGAAATTCTTGTAGAATTGGTATTTTATGGTAATATTATAGCAAACAATTTCATCCCATTTCATTTATTTAACAGGTGCCAGGAACTGCCTCCAGCCTTTGTATGCTTAACAAACCTGTGATAAAACTGCCTTACTAAGGAGATTTCAAAGATAAAAAGAATGAAGTTTATTGGTCATACTGAAGAGCTACTTTTGATGATTAACATGGACTGCACTGCTGGAACCACCCAATTTAACTACTTTACTGGCCACTCCATGATTACTCAAAACTGTTACTGTTTATAACAATTAAAATGGAAAAACTATTAAAGCAAGTGAAGTAAAAGAATAAAGTAAGATAGAAAGAATAAATTTTTATTCAAGTTACTGACAGATATTAACTTATAAAAATGGAAACTTCACGTTTATATGTCCATCCCACAGAGTGTCAATGGATAGCCATTCTATCCACCCCTGTTCTTTTCTTAGTCATCTATATTTTAACTTGATAAACACATATGGGTTATATTTCCCATTAACTCTCTTAAATAATATGCAATGTGTGAGCAAGTTATGGGAGTAGACAATTGCTTTTTAAATGGATTTCAGCCCCACTCGATGAGATGGAGTCCTCACCTGACAACTGCAAAAAGTGGTCAGGGATCTGACCCTATGGGCAAACCTATGGCAAGTATGCTGCCAAAGGAGCATAACAATAAAATAACTGCTAATGACATATGGTTATACCTATAAATCAGTGCATCACTCAGATCTCATCAGAAAACTGAAATAGATGATAATTAACACAGACACCCACAACTAGACAAAGTGCAGAGTGAGAGTCTTTGGAATACCCATCACTAAGGAAGATGTCCCTCAAGACCCTAGGATCTACGTAGAAGGAGAAGCAAAAAAAAAAACCTGTAAGAGGTTATGTATGATTCAAAGAAACAAAATGGCACAGACACAACAAGACCAATGCTCACATGAACTCATAGGGTCTATGACAGCACATATAAGATTTTCTTAAGTTCAAGTCAGATGAAAGAATCAAGTTCCAGACCCTACCCAACAAGCTGTTTACAACTGATACCACATGGGAGAGGAAAACCAATTTTTCTTCATTGGAGTAATAATATTGGGTATAGCAATCACACTCCAGGGAAGGCACTATGCTCAGAAGTAGTTGGCTCATCCAAAATTGACTCCAATTTTTGTGTGTGCTTTTGTTTTGCTAATTTTTGATTTCACGTGTTTTGCTTTGTTTTTTTTCTGAGAGAAAGAACATGAGGTAAGATGAATCAGAAGGAGGTGAGGGAAGAGAATATGCTAAGATATGTTGTATGAAAAAATGCTAATAAAAATTTTTAAATAAGGAGTTGGGTGAAGAATAATAGAAAGTCTGATTCATAGAGTACAGAACACTCTATAAGTATAATTCAGTGTTGACATCACCCCACTGTAATTTTTGTGTGTGCATATGGAAATCAGAGGCTGACATCATCAGGTCACTCCCTTAGTTTTGGGACAGGATCTTTTATTGAACTTGTACCACACAGACTGGAATAGTTGACCAGTGATTTATTGGGATCTACCTGCCTCTAATCCCTCCAGTTCCAAGGGTTATCACTATTCAAGGTCTTCACAGTCAAAGAGAATGGAGATTATAAAATGCTTATTAGTAAAATAAAGTAGAGCCACACTGTCATATAAGGAAAATGTACATAGCATCTTTGAGGGAAACAAGACACATTCATTTTACCATTCAAGCACTTTTAGAATATTTTAATTTGAACTATGTATCACTGAGAAATTGACTAATATTTGATATTTGTCTTTGGATTAGATTCCTAGAAGCTTCATATATATCCAGTAACTGAAAACGTAGCATAATAGTTCTACATCTTTGATAAGATTGCTTTACATCCCTTTGAGCACAAAATCTCATAGTTTTTTTAAAAAACCTTAATCCATGAGTGTGCTATGCTACAAATATAATAACAGAAACACAGAATCACTTTATAAAGGTATAGTGCATTTTAAATGCCATGAGAAATATTAGGATAAATTGAAAATCACCAGATAACCATAAGCAACACTTTTTTACCTTCCAGAAAGGAATTATAGCTAAATCCATTATATATCATCTTGGGGTCCATTTATTTTTTCCCTAAAACTGAATGTGTCTCTCTCAGGAGTTAATATGTGCCACTACATCAGCAATACTTCTTGGCTTGCCACCTCTGAATGAAGGTTAGAGATGACATCGGCAAATAGTAAGAGCAAAGCTGCCATCAAAACAATGTGACTCATTTTCTGTATCCATTCCTCTGTTGAGGGGCATCTGGGTTCTTTCCAGCTTCTGGCTATTATAAATAAGGCTGCTATGAACATAGTGGAGCATGTGTCCTTCTTACCAGTTGGGGCATCTTCTGGATATATGCCCAGGAGAGGTATTGCTGGAACCTCCGGTAGTACTATGTCCAATTTTCTGAGGAAACGCCAGACTGATTTCCAGAGTGGTTGTACAAGCCTGCAATCCCACCAACAATGGAGGAGTGTTCCTCTTTCTCCACATCCACGCCAGCATCTGCTGTCACCTGAATTTTTGATCTTAGCCATTCTGACTGGTGTGAGGTGGAATCTCAGGGTTGTTTTGATTTGCATTTCCCTGATGATTAAGGATGTTGAACATTTTTTCAGGTGCTTCTCTGCCATTCGGTATTCCTCAGGGGAGAATTCTTTGTTCAGTTCTGAGCCCCATTTTTTAATGGGGTTATTTGATTTTCTGAAGTCCACCTTCTTGAGTTCTTTATATATGTTGGATATTAGTCCCCTATCTGATTTAGGATAGGTAAAGATCCTTTCCCAATCGGTTGGTGGTCTTTTTGTCTTATTGACGGTGTCTTTTGCCTTGCAGAAACTTTGGAGTTTCATTAGGTCCCATTTATCGATTCTTGATCTTACAGCACAAGCCATTGCTGTTCTGTTCAGGAAATTTTCCCCTGTGCCCATATCTTCAAGGCTTTCCCCCACTTTCTCCTCTATAAGTTTCACTGTCTCTGGTTTTAAGTGAAGTTCCTTGATCCACTTAGATTTGACCTTAGTACAAGGAGATAAGTATGGATCGATTCGCATTCTTCTACATGATAACAACCAGTTGTGCCAGCACCAATTGTTGAAAATGCTGTCTTTCTTCCACTGGATGGTTTTAACTCCCTTGTCGAAGATCAAGTGACCATAGGTGTGTGGGTTCACTTCTGGGTCTTCAATTCTATTCCATTGGTCTACTTGTCTGTCTCTATACCAGTACCATGCAGTTTTTATCACAATTGCTCTGTAGTAAAGCTTTAGGTCAGGCATGGTGATTCCACCAGAGGTTCTTTTATCCTTGAGAAGAGTTTTTGCTATCCTAGGTTTTTTGTTATTCCAGATGAATTTGCAAATTGCTCCTTCTAATTCGTTGAAGAATTGAGTTGGAATTTTGATGGGGATTGCATTGAATCTGTAGATTGCTTTTGGCAAGATAGCCATTTTTACAATGTTGATCCTGCCAATCCATGAGCATGGGAGATCCTTCCATCTTCTGAGATCTTCTTTAATTTCTTTCTTCAGAGACTTGAAGTTTTTATCATACAGATCTTTCACTTCCTTAGTTAGAGTCATGCCGAGATATTTTATATTATTTGTGACTATTGAGAAGGGTGTTGTTTCCCTAATTTCTTTCTCAGCCTGTTTATTCTTTGTATAGAGAAAGGCCATTGACTTGTTTGAGTTTATTTTATATCCAGCTACTTCACCGAGTACTACTCAGCTATTAAAAAGAATGAATTTATGAAATTCCTAGCCAAATGGATGGACCTGGAGGGCATCATCCTGAGTGAGGTAACACATTCACAAAGGAACTCACACAATATGTACTCACTAATAAGTGGATATTAGCCCAAAACCTAGGATACCCAAGATATAAGATACAATTCCCTAAACACATGAAACTCAAGAAAAATGAAGACTGAAGTGTGGACACTATGCCCCTCCTTAGAAGTGGGAACAAAACACCCTTGGAAGGAGTTACAGAGACAAAGTTTGGAGCTGAGATGAAAGGATGGACCATGTAGAGACTGCCATATCCAGGGATCCACCCCATAATCAGCATCCAAATGCTGACACCATTGCATACACTAGCAAGATTTTATCGAAAGGACCCAGATGTAGCTGTCTCTTGTGAGACTATGCCGGGGCCTAGCAAACACAGAAGTGGATGCTCACAGTCAGCTAATGGATGGATCACAGGGCTCCCAATGGAGGAGCTAGAGAAAGTACCCAAGGAGCTAAAGGGGTCTGCAACCCTATAGGTGGAACAACATTATGAACTAACCAGTACCCCGGAGCTCTTGACTCTAGCTGCATATGTATCAAAAGATGGCCTAGTCGGCCATCACTGGAAAGAGAGGCCCATTGGACACGCAAACTTTATATGCCCCAGTACAGGGGAACACCAGGGCCAAAAAGGGGGAGTGGGTGGGTAGGGGAGTGGGGGTGGGTGGGTATGGGGGACTTTTGGTATAGCATTGGAAATGTAAATGAGCTAAATACCTAATAAAAAATTAAAAAAAAAACAATGTGACTCTTCTCTCTGAGCATGTTGACTAAAGCACACACCTTATGGATTCTTGGGGAATAGCTGAACATATTAGACCTCTGTTGGCAGAGAAGGCATAATAATAAGTATGTCTCAATTCTGGGTTTGCTCCAACATGAGGGTGAAGGCTTCCCTGTCAGAATGATGTCCCCTCCAGCTGCAGGAGAAAACTGGGTCATAACTGGAGGGCTTTGGAGAATCTATACCACAGTGGATGGTGAAATTAAAAAAAAATGAACAAGTTGCTATATATGTCTATCTTGCCAATTCTGCTGAATAGAATCATTTCAGGTATTTTATATACAGTTGTCTAGCTCCATGCTTGCTGTGCAGATGATTCTGGGGAAATAAATTAATTGAACTTACTATATTACTTTAACTATGCTAAAAATTTCATTAAATTGGCAGACTCATATAATAGAGGACACTTCATGAAGCAATTATGCAACACTTCCATAAGCGATACGTGCCCAGGAGTACAGGGATATGTGTTTTAAACAGGAGTAGAAATCCTGTCACGTAATTACTTCCGGGTTGAAACCAATTGCATTCTATTTTCTTGAATCTGTGCTGCATTGAGTTTAACGGGATTAGACCTTTGTACACTGATATGATACTGGACTTCAGCCAATAAATCCCGTATATCAGAGTGTCTTTACAGAGTCCATAAAATTTCTTCACTAAAATTATTTCAGCTTCTTGCCCCAAACATTGTGCCCATTCCTCGTTGCCCTCGTTGAATGTTTTCAATGTTTATCTCTCCCTTTCCTCTCTTTCCACTATTCCTCAATGCATCCTCTGTTTAGGGCAAGTAGAATGTAAAAGAGTTTTGTTTAATTTAATTAATGCAAAGGAAATAGCTATTCTAACAAGAGAAGCAAAGTAAACAGTTTCAGAATACCCTCTGCCAATGAATGAAACTTTTATTACCATGTGTAGATAGGGTTAAGAATAGCAAGATAATAAAGGAACCAGACACATAAACTGAAATAATTTTAAAGCTATTGAGCTATTTGAAGAAAAATGTTTTAAAATTCAATTTATAACTATGATTTGGTTGTAATTATATTCTGATTTTGGAATATAACAAAATTTTGTTTTGAAATATAACAAATTTTAAAATATAACAAAACCAAAATTTATAGAAAGGTAAAGATTTAAGCACACTGAGAAGTAGAATATATGCAAAGTAGCAGAACCATCACATTGTATTATTTGAAAAATAGTCTGTTACACTCCGGTAACTTCAGACGTGTTATAACGGTGTTTCAAGGTTGGATAGAAGATTTTATTCTTCAGAACTAGCTGTGTAGACTATGTAAAATCTTGTTAGGCATAGTGGTATACTCTTAGAATCCTGTGCTGGATTATGCCAAGGCAAGAGACGCTCAAGTTTGAGATCAGCTTGGAATATGTAGGGAGATACTTCTAGGAAAAAAAAAAAACAAACAAGGAAAAGCAGAAACTGAAAAATTTACAGAAGACAAGAATCTTAGATTTTAGATTCAGGTTAAAAAATCCAAGTGGCCCAAATATCTGAGTTTATAAAGTTTCTTTAAGTATTTTAAAAAAATTGGAAAAAAAAATGGAGATAGTGACACACACCAGAAGGAAGAGGGTAGGGACTTGATAAGTGCCCTCAACTACAAAGCAAGTGTAAGGTCAACTCAGACTACATAATGATCCTGTCTCAAAAGAAAAATATATATTATTTATATAATAGTCCAAATAAAATTTTAAAAAATCAGTTGCTCAGCAAGTTAAAGTTTTGTATAATAAGAGACTTATGATTAATGATTAAAAAGCAGTCACAAAATTAGCTTTAGGACATATTGGCTGTGCTGTGAATACAGTATAACGTACCAAGGACAGAGATTTCATGTTTGGCTCGAATTATATCACATCCTCATGATATTTTAACTCTGTACTCAGTTGAATATGTGGCAGGGTTAAATGTTTTCAGCTTGTGTTTTGAGAAACCCTCTTGGTAATCTCTCACCAGAAGGACCACACAAATGTGACCTGAACCAGTATCCCTATGACGATGCCAAACTGCACAGGGAAAAGCCCATGAAGCCATAACCCTGAGGTTACTGAGGAACTAAGGAAGCCAAGAAGAACTAAGAGCAGGAGAGGTGGTCCTCCCCAGGGAAGAACACATTAACTGTTGTCCAATGCCAAGAGTCACCCCTGAAAACACACACACACACACATAACATTTTAGCACTCATCAGGTTATGTTTAGGAATATACAAGTGTATACAGTATTTATATGCATGCAAATACAACTTGTGATAAAAGAGACCATGAATTTGAAGCAGATGGGGAAGAACTATGTGGGAGCAGTTGGAGGGAAGAGAGGGAAGAAAGGAATGTCGCAATTACATTACAATCTCAGAAATAAACAGAACAGAAAAACTATAAGGCAGTTTGAAACATGTGTGATATGAAGTGACATTCAAACTGTTTCTGAGTTTAAAAATCTCGCATCAATGAAAGTGGCTTCTAAAACTCTGAATAACTTCCATATAGATTTGCTAACTTTCAACCATTTCTTCAAACATTCACACAGATAAAAGTGAGATAGATAGATAGATAGATAGATAGATAGATAGATAGATAGATCACATGTAGGTTTATCTTTCTGTCATTTTCCAGAAAAAAATCAAGATTAAATAGCAAGCATGAAGATATTTATACCTAATTAAGGATCATAAAACCTTACCCATTGTCTCCTACAAATCCTTCTTCCATTTTCCTCCCTAGAAAAATCAACATCAATGAAATAACAGTCATCTTATTAATGCATAAAAATGTTATCAAGTATTTCAGCAATATAATTTTTTCTTTCACCAATCATTAAGTAATAATGGAATGTTCTATCTATTTTTTGTCCCATTAGCTACTTTCACCTAGAAATTTTCAGACTTTGTGACATTTACATTCTTACATTGAGGCCAGTTGTATTACAGACATTCTTACATTGAGGCCAGTTGTATTACAGAATGTCTCATAACTTTATCCAAATGTATTTTCACTAATATATTCGGGTTATTTAACCGATATTCAGAACAGATTTTACCCATAACCCCCAGCTGCCACCTGGGAAGGAGAACCCTCCTTGCTTACAAAAGTGAGCCCCAAAGGACAAGGTGAGAGGTTATTTAACCTCTTTATTGTTAACTTATTTATTGTTAAATAACAATAAATGTAAGGTAAAAAAAATGTAAGATGTTTTTAACCAAAACTTGCTTATAAAGCAATTCAAAAAGGGTGGTCTATATTTGGGCATTGTTCCAGGTTTTATACTTCCTTGTGGTGAGACAGGCAGGGGTCAGGTGCTGGAAACAGCTGATCTCAGTTCATCTATAAGCAAGAATTACAAGGAGGAAGCTGGTGTTCAGCTCACTTTTTTCTTTATTCAGTCCAGGATCACACCCTGTAGTGGCTCTTCCTACTTGTTAACTTGACTATATCTGGAATGAAGTACAATCCCGAACTGAAAGACTTACCCGGGATCCAGATCTTGAGGCTAGAGAACACAAGTTTCTGACATGGATCTTGGCATAGAGATCTTGAGACATGGTGGCCATGAAAAGCTTAGGCCCAGACGATGTAATATATGCCTTTAATCCCAGGAGACTAAGGAAAGGAGATCTCTGAGTTCAAGGTCAATCTACAGACAGCCAAGCATAGGCAGTAAAGGAGTTGGAAAAAAGGAACCTAGTGATCACGTAATAGAACAAGGGGGCTGTATTTCAACTCCTGCAAACAGCAGAACTCAGCAGCTTTGGCCATGTGGCTCTGGCTTTAGAGTCAAGAGGAGGAGACTACTGAGACTGTTGATGCTGGTTAGCAGGATCTAAGAAATTAGCAGTGATTAAGAAAAGACCAGCATCACTGAGGTGAAATCTTCTGGGAAGCGTTTTCTTAGAGCACAAAGAAGCTGGGTTCTAGAGCTAGCCAAGGTTATATACCTAGTGCTGCAGCTGTACTTGGTAATATGTAAAAATCACCCAGATGGTAGTAGTTTTGAAGGCATGAAACGGGTCATGAAGAACAGCTGAGGCTCGGTACTGTGAGAGGCCATGGAAGTCCATTGGTGAAGGTGCAGCCTCAGTTGTAGTTGATGGCCCAAGACTGAAGGGGTTATGCAAAGAATCTGAGGCATGACACCATACAAAGAGCCTATAAGAAGCCAGAAGAGGATATTGGTATTTGTGTTATATCTCTCTTCTTTACTCTCTTAAGACAAGTTTCTCTCACAAACCTGGACCTAGGGGTGTAGTTAGCAAGCCCCAGTGATCTTCCAGTCTTCACCCTGAACGAGTGGTTCTCAATCTTCCTAATGTCACAGCCAACTATCACAGTACCTCATGTTGTGGTGACTCCCAAGAACAAAATTATTTTGTTGGTACTCCATAACCGTAACTGTGCTATTGTTATATAATAACAATATAATATATATTATATGTTATATAATATATATAATAACAAAGGGTTTGTGATCCACAGTTCACAACCTGCTGCCCTAAAACATTGCAGTATTGGGTGTGCCAGTGATCACATTTAAACTTTTTACAAGGTTGCTGGAGATTAGAACTCAGAACTTTATGCTTCTTCAGCAATTACTTTAAGCACTGAGCCATCTTTTGACCCTACAGCTTTTTACAAGTCTCATCACACACACACACACACACACACACACACACACACACACACACACACACATTATTTTAATCAAAAAATAAAGTTCCTTCTTTATCATGGATATTTTCATAACTTGGTCCAAATATTTGTACAATAAAATACAAGGATGAAAATTTTATGTTGCACCACGTAAATGTTGCACATGATTAGTATACATCCCAAGATAAATAAATAATTTTTCTGAAGAGCCAAACACTACATAGTACAGCAAAATGTGCCACAGAGTCATTTTCATATTGTTTTTAAATAAAATTGTATAGTCTTTTCCACAAGGTGGTGCTATATCCCTACCGCCAAGCCTATAAACGGATCTGTGGGATGAATATATAACTATAAAATGCAGTATATGAGACAAAAGGTAAGTATTCTTCTATATGAATTAGAATCGCAAATAATTTATTGTCTTCTATGTCTATATGCCTCAAATACTCTTAGATTATTAATATATTTCTTAATACCTTAGTGTGACATTAGCATATGAGACAAGAGAGAAATTTCCTTTAAATGAATTAGGATCAAATACAATTATCTTTCCTTAATGTATATCTTCCTCAAATACTTTTTTCATAGAGCATAAAGCTTTATTAAGAGTTCCATGACCATCCCACGAAATACTCAGTTTTCTCCCAAAGTAATGACACTCATCACAGATCCACCACATCCAAACATGAGTTCTTGAAGTACAAACCATTCCAGCTGTTTCCAAAGCTTTGGCCACAGCCTGCACATCTTGTCCTTGGAGAACTTACATTTTCAGAGCATCTGCCTCATTGAGAGCGCAAGTCTAGAGCCTGGATTCTTTTTTTCCTCCCTCCTCAATTCTTGCCATCCCCCTTTTCTTTACACAAGTCACAGAGCCTCCTTGGTTGTCTGCAAACACAATCAGAAGAGCGTTTCCACTTCAGGTCTTCCCCTTGCTCAGTGAGAATGTTCACCAAGATATCTGATACGTCATCATCACCTCCTTTTCAAACAGACCTTCTTTGGTGAGTCCTAACACTCTCCCCATATCTTCACTGCCTTCAAGAATTGGACTGAATGCTTCTACAGGGATTTAACTAGAATTACTCTTATATGTGTCTCTTCATTCCATGAGATCAGAGTCCTTACATGCATAATAAATTTAAACCAAAGGTCTTAAGCAGAAGATAATATCTACCAAGTGGATGAATTTAATCTAACTATTAATAAATAATATTCAAGCAAAACAAATTTGATTTGTAATTTTCAGAAGTCTCTCTACAAAGAAATCTGAAAAAATAAAATATCAACTTTACTACATAATTGGCACGTGTCAACAGTAGGTAAAAATAAGCACTCTTAAAGCTTCCCCAGACCCACTGGGCATGGTATGCTATAATCTGATATCGTTCTTACCCTGTAGATGATAATAGAAGTTGAACCAGAAGGTTAGGAAAGACAAACTAAGTTTCCTAACATATGTATTTCTGTGACACAAATGTATTTGTCACATAAAGACACACATGCACTTCCATTTAGTCTCAGCTTTTGTTTTATGTGAGGTTTTAATTGTGGCTTTTATGCCTAATCTGTGTATGTGCTAAGTGGGGGGAAGTGGTTGCGGCTAGAAGAGTCAGTTTGTCTAGTTCAGTAAGACATCCCTCGGAGAAGCTGAGATGGGATATGTAGGTTTCTAACAATTACACAGAAACGGGGTCAGGATTTCCAAACCAAAACTTTTGACCATATTCATCTCTGTCAGTCTGTTGGACATGGTTGAGGCTATAACTATATGTTTTATCAATTTGACTACTTTTCCTAGTTTTACTACTTTGGCTAAACACACTTGCTATTAGTTTTTTGACTAAATTGAAAAATGAATGGTTCGTAAACTCTAAAATTAGTTAAAATGTCAAAACTGATTACGGAGAGTCAGTGCAAGCTCTCCATAAAAAAAAAAAAAAAATCAGTGTTCCCCTTTCTAAGAGTGCTCACTTCAGATTCCTGAGTGTGGCATCGCTTGCAGCCTCTATTCTACAGCAACGGTCCCAACCCTCAATTTGGCTGTCAACTGTACATTCATAATCTTTTGTACATTTGTCAGTTTTAGCCCCAATGTTATAAATAGATTATATTTTGTTTCTGTTTTATAATATTCTGTATGGTAAGTTTATAAAACTTATGAATGACACCATTCAAATGTATTGTGTGAATGGTGGGTAGGGATAAAAAGAAGGGTAGATATTAAATAATTGAGCCATATCGCTCTTAAATGGCATTGTGACTTACTCAACAAAGTAATTTGAAGCACTCAGGTTCTTGGATATTACCTGACAACTGCATGTCATTAAGCAAGAATGATTTTTTTTCCATTTTTCTGGTTTGTCTGATTTAGATTTGCTTACTCAATCAAACACTTGAAACAACATCTTTTGTTTCCTTTTAAAGAATACATTTTTTATTAATTATTTTATTCATTTATATTTCAAATGATATCCTCCTTTCCAGTTACCGCTCCACAAACTCTTCATCTGATCCCCTGCCTTCCCTCTCCCCTTTGTCTCTATGAGCATGATCCTCCACCCACTCGCCCACTCCAGCTTCACCGCTCTAGCACCCCCCTTTGCTGGGGCATCAAACCTCCATAGGACCAAGGGCCTCCCCTTCCATTGATGCCAGATAAGGGACTCCTCTGATACATATGCATCTGGAGTCATGGCTCCCTCCATGTCACTCTTTGGTTGGTGGTTTAGAACCTGGCAGCTCTGAGTGGTCCAGTTAGTTGACATTGTTCTTCGTATGGGGTTGCAATCTCCTCCAGCTCCTTCAGACAAAACTTCCCCCAGCTCCTCCATTGGGGTCCCCAGGCTCAGTCCAATGGTTGGCTGTGAATATCTGCATCTGTGTTGGTCAGGTGCTTAAAAAGAAAGTTTCAGTACAGCTTTTCCTTTGTTGTTGTTGTTGTTTTATATTGCTTTGTTTTAGTGCCGTTGCATGTGTTTCCCTCTTTTTCTAATGTGTGCAAGACTCTAAAGACCTCTGTATGTGTCCAAAACACTGTACTTGCATAAGGCAAATAAATAGCTGTGAATACCAAATGTGATTTGCAATCTGCATCTTTTGAGAGCAGTTGGGCTCCCTTTGACCTCGCTTTCCCTGCTGGAGTGGCCCTGAGAAGCATAATTCCACACATATAATCTGAGTTTAATGAAAGTCCTTAGCTAATTTCCTGCAGAAATGGTCCCACTGATGTCTGAGATATGTGTGGCTATTTAGGAGGTAAATTTTAGAGTAACTAACCATATTGACTAATTGAAAACTATAAAATTATGTCCTGTTTGTGAAAAATTATGCTACCTTATCACTATTAATCACATAGCTAGTAATCTCTTACACATTTTAGTTTATTTCAAAATATTTAGCACAACAATCCCCTATGAGACTGCCACCATATTGTTAATTACTTAATCAGCTGAGTATCTACTTTCTGGCAGGTAATGTGATAGGGCTGGAGCTGCTAAGATGTATGGGCTCTATTCCAACCAAGTTTAGAATCTCCTAGACAGCCAGCTAACAAATAAAAAACACATCAATCCCATATGACAGATTCCCTGCGGGAAGAGACTGCAGGTCAGGAAAAGGGTGTGGTCTAATTGGGAAACCCAGGGAAGGCTGGCAAGAAAGATGTGGGTAAGAAGTCTGAAGCTGAGATCAACATCGGTGATGGAGGACTGGGCCTCTGCAAAAATCTCCATCTTCCTGAAGAAACACATCTACAATGACATCATTGTCTGGCTGAGAACACACACAACTTTGGAGCCAACACTGTAATTGCCAACAACTTGATCCAGAGAATGAGGGCTTGAAGTTAACATTTAAGGTAGGGGGAGAAAGCTTATTTTCATGCTTGTAAATTGAAGTCTAAAGTTGAAAACAAGTAGGAGCAAAGAAAATTAATTCTCTCCCAGCTCAAAAAATTCAAGAAACTGCACATTTGGCAGGAAAATTCTAAACAGTCTACAAGTGCCAATATCAGAGGAACAATCTTTACACTATGTTGAAAATTGCCAGTTAATCCTTCTCCAAAAATTTAATTTTATAAAATGAAAGCAAGTTCTGTGTTTTCAGCTATAGTAAAAGAGTATATAGTTCTCTTAAATTATTGGAAAATGTAAGTGAGATTTCAAACGGATTATTTCAAACAGCTTGAGACGACAATCTTCCTAATATACTGCTTAATCCTTTGTGTTTATAGAGTGATTGGGGCTTTCCAAAAATTTTTATATACATTATCTCATTTGATTCAAATAGATGAAATGTGCATATAATTACATTAAAATGTAAAAGTTATGGCAATACTATCACCCTGAGAATTAAACGTGATTCCGAAGTAAGCCCAGTCTGTCTGGGGCCAGAATGAAATAAAATCACATCCGAGCTGGTATCAAATAGCAAAAGACAATGAATAAATCAAGCAAGCACCGGAAAGAGGTCTTACAAATTCTAAGTCCCCAACTATCATAACGATCCTAACCTAACCATTCCATACAGTCATGATCTGTTAAAAAACATTGACACAATCCTCCTTCAGGACCCGCATTCCTCCAACAAGAGTGCCTCTTTAATAAGACTTTCTCTTTTTTTGTCCCTAAATGTCTTCTAAATGCATCAGAACCCATGTATTTAATTTAAAACAGGATGGTACAAGGGTACTTTAAATGTAGAACCAGATGTTCCCCCTCCTCCACTGTTTAAGTACTCTTGTGATTTTACTCCACAGTTCTCCTGAAGCCAACTGCCTCATTGACATTTGATCTTGTCACCCTGTTTTCAGCACAGCCATTAGAGTCTTCCTGCTGGGATGCTTTGCAGGTTACTCAGGGTCCTTCAGAGTATCCCTCCTCGCTATTTGCTTAATGTCACCTACTATCCTCTCCAGTTCGCTCTTCTCCAAACAAGAAGACCCTGCCGAATCCTGAAAGGGTTGTAAAGTCAAATCTGCCAGTCTAAGATGTGGGATGCAAGATAAAGTGAAAACACAAGCTCCTTCTTTCAAAATAAATAAATAAATACATAAATGAATAAATAAAAAAATAATTCCAAGACCTTGAGCACCTCTATTGCACATTTATAAAAATCATCCCTTTAAGAATGTGGAACGTATTAGAATTGGGAATGTACCACGTTCAGAAGTTCAAGACTGTCCTCAGATGAGTATAAGCTTCAACTCCAGCCTGTGCTACATGAGGCACTGCTTCCAACACCATTTTAAAAATTATTTTGGAACCCATTAAACCTGTACACCGTTGCCCTGAACACTTATATGCTAAGCTTTGCCTCATCCTCTTTCAAAATACTTGTATGATGGCTACTTGCTCTCCATTTCTTCAGTGTTTTTATCTATCTTAGTCTATTCAGGCTACCTTAGCATAGAAGTTTAGACTGCTTAACCGCACTGGTTTGTTTGTTTGTTTGTTTGTTTGTTATTGCTGCTGTAGCTGTTGTTGGTGGTAGTGGTGGTGGTGGTGGTGGTGGTAGTGGTGGTGGTAGTGGTGGTGGTGGTGGAGTTGGTTCTGATAGTAGTGGGTTTTTTTTTATTTTGTTTGTCAACTTACCATAATCTAGAGTCATCTGTGAAGAGGAACCTCAATTGAGAAAATGCCTCCATCAGATTGGCATTTTGTTAAATTTGTGGAGCACTGGCCTTATTAATGATTGATGTGGGAGGCCCACTCTGGATGGCGTCAGCTATTGGCCGGTGGTGGGACTAAGTGGCATAAAAAACAAGGAAGCAAGCTGAGCAGCCATGGAGAATACACCAGGAAGCAGCACTCCTCCATGGCTTCTGCTTCACTTTGTGTGTGCCTCCAGGATCCTGCTTGAATCCCTTGCCCTGATTTACTTCAATGATGGATTATGATCAGGACATGCAATCCAAATTAACCTCTGTCCTCCTAAGTTTCTTTTTTGACCACTTTTTTTTTAATCACAAACAAACTAGGGCAATACTTAAAATAACATAAAAGTACTGTTCATGGCTCCGTAGCTATGAGGTTCACATTTAAACAGTAGGATATTCAAAGTCACATGAGGATCTATTCCTCCTAGAAAGAGTTTTTCATCTAACTATGCATCTCACGGTAGAAAGGAGACAAAAGATTCCTTTGGGACTGTGTACTAAGGACCACATTCCCATTCATGAAAACAGAAACGCCAGAATGGATCACCGCCAAAGGCCTCACTTGTTACCACTATCGCACTGGGAGTTGAAGTTAAACATGGGGATTTGTTGGGGTGGTGAGGACACATACTTAGGCTATAGATGCAATAGAATTAGCACTGATTATAGAGAGTGGTCATTGTTATGGGTCAGTGTGTGGAGATTTTAATGGCAGAGCAATGTCATGATGGCCCCATATCCAATGAAAGATGATGAGGAGTAAAATATATTACATAAAATAAAAGTGCATCTGTCACAGAATGCTGTACTTAAAATTAATAATTCAGAGGGGCTACTATCACTGATCATAGTTGGTTCGTAAGTGCTAACAAATATATTACTGTAGTTTGGACTGTGAAATATTCCCTCAAAGTCTGTATGTTGAAAGTTTAGCCCCAGTGGGAGCAAATTTGGAGGTGGGGCTTAATGTCACTGGAGATGTGCTTTCAAAGAACAAACAGGGACTCTTCTTATTCACCTGCTAGCTATTGTGAGGTGAGAAGTTATTCTCTTTCTCATGTCCCCTACCATAAAATCAAGCCTTGCCAAGAGAGTGAAGTAATTGGTTGAAAAGATTTCTGAAACTATGGGCCAAGGATCATTTTTCCCTTTGAGTTGATTTTCTGGGTTATTTTGTTACAGCAACAGAAAGCTGACAACCACAGATATTCCATGTGGTGATTACTCAAGAATGCATTTCCTTTGCAAAGCCTCACAAGTATAACATGAATACAGCTTTCTACATCTTACGAAATGCAGACTCACAAGAATAGATCTTATCAACAAACAAAATTACAGATACGTTCTGAAGTAGTATATCCATCTTTAAAAATGAGAAAAGCTTGACGCACTCATCAAGAAATAATTCTCCATTAAATCTCCCACTTTTGCAGAAAAAGAAGGAGTTTCTTATTCTGAGCAAGCCTTTCCAGAATATTTGTTTAGCCAACAGCACCCACAGAGACCTTTGCTGCCACTCCCTAGACTGCATGGTGGTCTAGTCATTGTCCGGAATAATAGATCCTAGCTTTCTCAGCTTGGAACTCCTCTCTAGAAGGCAAACCAGTGTCTTTCCAGGAGTGGAATGGACTGCAGTGCATCACCTCTTGAAGATCTGAGAGAGGTATGCTGATGCTCCTGTTAAGCAATGCCTCTCAGTCTCCAGTCATATATATATATTATATATATATATATAATCTCAATTATATATATATAATTTCCAATCAACAGCTGTAACCTTGTGTCAGGCTAAAGTGCCAACTGTAAAACTGAGGGTAGTTCTTGACAAACTATATCACAAATTATTTTATGACAGTTTTTAATGGTTACTCATTATGAAGGATCACAATCTATATTCTCCCCTGCAAATACATGTCGAATCGAATCCCCACTGTCCTGAAGCTGACACATTCTTCCTCCCAACCTTTGACAATAGAATTCTGAAATCCAGGACCTTTGAACTAGAGATTTATTTCTTCAAAATCCTTCTGGGTTCTCATGCCTTTGTCTCTGGACCAACAGACTGACTGTCAGCTCCTCTGCTTCTCAGACCTGCAGCTTTGGACTGATCCACTCTTGGATTCCTGAATCCCCAATTTGTAGCATGCATTTCATGATTATGTTTAGCTCTTATAATTACCTATCCAATTTGGATTTTCTCTTCGGAGAACAGTAACAAATAGGCAGGTGGATGGGATGAAGGAAGGCTAGAGGGGACATGAGAACTAAGGGAAGCTGGTAGAAGAGTTGGGACACCTACTACCTATTAGATTCGATTTTTCCCTAGTAGTCAGAGTTTGAAATGAGTACAGAGACTGTTTAGAGGATGTCAACAAAATCAAGGTGAATAGAGACTCTAAAGAGCCTTTAAAGGATGCCAACAAGAACAATGAACTACATTAGGCCTGCAAATTAAATTTTATTATATTCAAATAAGCTGGCAAAAGTATTTAAGAACTGGAGAGAACTCTAAAGGACTTTCAACAGCACAGAAACTCAAGAACTCATACAAGTCCTAAAGTTCACAGAGCATTTTACTGATTACATTTTTCTTTGTCATTCATACCATTTTTCTTTATAGGAAAAAAAAAACAAAAAAAAAACCCAAAAACCAAAAAACAAAAAAACAACAACAACAAAAAAAAAAAAAAAAAAAAAAAAAAAAAAAAAAAACAAGGAAAGATGAAATCACACCAGGACCAAGAAGTACTGAGAAGAAAACATGTGCCCCAGTCTTCCTCAAGTCAGAAAAGTTTGTTCTATAAAGCAAAAGTGTTCACAGAATATACTGAAGTCATAAAAAGACACTCTCACCACTAAAAGCAAGAGTTGTTTCACCAAACAATTCACTTGTAGCTGTAAAGATCCACTGGATTGTGCTTTAGGCATATTTAGATCAAATAACAAAAATTTTTAAATTTAACTACAGATAATTAAGTTTTACTTCTTAAACGTTCCCCTACTCCCACTTAAGAGGCACCAAGAACATTGTTCTTTTAATATTATGACCGAGCAAACTTGACATTGTTAGCTAGCATGCCTTAGAATCCCAGCAAGGCCAGTGCTACTTCACAATGGGGTAAGACATGAAAGACAAATGAACTCTTTTAGAAATATCTGGGCACATATTTCCTGGTCTCGTGATGGCCTGAAAGAGGAAAATTAGATACTTAGAAATACACTAACGCTGAAAATTCTTGTTCCGTAGAATATATCTTTATAAAAATGAACGGGGAGACAGAACAAGGAGGGAGATGCATACTCAAAAATGAGTACAGACATTTCTGCATTTAATTATCACAATTTCTCACACTGTGTATTTTGATCGTGTTTTCCCCATCCCAACTCCTTCCAGATCCTCCACAGCTCCATATCCACCCAAATTTATGTTCTTTCCCGCCTCAGCAAATAAAACTAAGAAATGGCACTGGAGGCCACCTCACTAGAGAGCTCATTTTCAAATTTTACATGATTTTTATCTACTGTTACTGAGTTTGGGAGATTCAAACCCCCCTCATTTCACAGCCAACACACTGCAATAGTGAAAAACTTGCATTATTCATTTTACTGTTTCTGCTAACTCTCTTCGTGTCATTTAAATTTACTCACCCAATTACCATACCTAATTATTATTGAAGTAGTTAGATGCCATTGTCTTAATCAAATTATTTAGAAAATTTCATTACATTAGAAAATATCATTACTTTTTTACCGCCTTAAGAGAAGCATTATACAATGCTGAGGAGGCAAAAGTTTAAACCCCACCGGATATCATGGGGTTTGGTTTGTTTCCATGTTTGTCGTTGTGATGATTTAAAATTTGTTTTAAGTTTTTCAAAAACTATTTCGCAAATAATTATTTCAATTTATTAAACATGTTATGTTGTGTAATTTGAGAGGTATTAGAAGGGAATTCTGCCAAAAATACTTTTCCATCTGCGTGGATCATAACTCTCTGTCTCTCTTTTCATCTTTGTTGTCTTTGAGGATGCTTTGAACTTTAGAAGATAGCCTACTACTGAATACACAGGCACACAAAGACACACACAGACATACACAGACACACACATATAGATATAAATATAGACATAGAGATGGTGTAGATGTAGATGTAGACATAGATATAGATAGATATGGATATATCCATGAACTTTAGAAGATGTAGGAGTGACACAGAAGGAACAGGGCAGGGGAAGAGTACTGTAAAGACAGTTCTCGTGTGTGAAATTCTCAAAAAATTAATGAAGCCAATAAGAAAGAAACAGTGGTTGCATTTATCAGTTTCAGCTTTAGAGCTGTTTTTGGTAAACCCAAACAACATCAGCATTAGGGATTCTGTCTTCACAATGACAACAATAGCTAGTAGTGCATTCTGGCTGCACCAGTCATTTTACTCAGACTGATGACCTGTTAATTGCAAAAGACTAATTACTTCTTTACTGCCAACACATGTCTACCTGAAAGCCCCCTTTCTGTCTTAAGGAGGTCTTTTCTACCTGAAAGCGCTGTACAGTTCCAGCCTCCATTTGTAGAGCAAGAGAGAGAGTAAAACAATCACAGGACTCCATTACAGAAATGTAATGAAATTGTTAAACCAATAGAGAAAGACCTCACAGTGCTCTGTCTCCTGGGTGATCAGCACGGTTCATTAGACAAAGTAAAGAACAGCAGGTTTCTCCAAATCAGAGTTCCCCAATGTAAGAAAGCCAGACCTCCAAAAGACAATGATGAGTTTAGGCTTACAAGGCTCAGTCATTTAATCCTAGCACTTGGGAGGCAGCGGCAGGCAGATTTCTGAGTTCAAGGCTAGTCTGGTCTACAGAGTGAGTTCCAGAGCAGCCACATCTCCCCCGAAAACATATCCTGTCTCAAAAATCAAACAGAGCAAGAAAAGGCAATACTGATGTGAACTAACATTCCATACTGAGATTCCCTTTGAAAGATCTCCAATAAAATAAAGTGAATATAAGCCTCAAATTCATTGATGAGTATTCTATGAGTATTCTATGAATTGTTTGAGCATACACGCACAGGCACTTTCTTAGGGTAAATAAAACTTCACAAAGGCATTGCCTTGTAGATCACATTAATGATGTTTATTCGTTAGACACAAAGTAATGCGTATTTAGTCTCAATGCCTTCCAACAGAGATTCATCTTTCTTTTTTTAAATTGAAGTTCATAGAGTGAGTCATGCTGTGTTGTAGGTAATTGGCTGACGTAATATACCTATTCTGCTTTGTTGCACAGAAATTGTCCTGACAATTGGAGTCAATACACACATTCAAAAAAATAATTTTAGTCTTTATTTTTTTGAATTCCAGATTATTAGCTGTGTACCTTAAGTTTCTTTACGTTCCCGAATGTTGAATTATTTTTCAACAGCTCAGCAGGCTGCTTAAGAGAAAGCCAGAGCAGAGGTCTGAATGTCGTTTGACACTATAAATTAGTAATCTTATTAGAATTACAGTAGTTATGAATTAATCCACTCAAGTGATATATTTTAAATTAGATTTTCAGTTTCCGGCCTGAGAGTTGGCTTCAGTATTATGGCCTTCGTGCGCCCTCCAGTGGACAAATTTATATGGACTTTACAATTTAAAGACACTACTTAAACGTCCAGAATTCATTATTTAATATATAAACTCACGGACCATCTGGATGAAATCTCATCACGGGAGAACTTGCAGTTTTCATTTTCTCCCGGAGCCTGGGGATCCAGCAGGACTTGGTGCTGGCACCCTAGAGGAAACTCCTCCAAGCTTTTCTGCCTACAGCATATGGTTAGAATCAGGGGCTCGCCCAGCGCCAGCTTATGACAATGGGCGTGCATAGGAATAACATGCAAGCAATCAGTCGAGAGCTGGCTTTCATATTCTCCACTTGTAGAGAGTGTTTTTTACACCTAATGGAAAAGGTAGGTTAGGCAGGGCTAATATTTTACTCCCCAGTTAAGACAACAAGACTGCAGCTAAAGTGATGTGAACTGTCTCCAGTTCAGCTTCTGATTCCCAATACTTTAGCTCTTTGTCAGAAACACTTAATGAGCAGCAACAGCAGCAACAAAAAAAAAAAAAAAAAAAAATCCGTACTCGTTATGGTACATGCCAAACGGAAACATTCTCATTAAATAAATAGTCTTAATAGCACCGAATATCATTTTAGTTGAGGTAGAGCAAGCAGAGGACCACAATAAAAGATTATTAAAAAACAAACAAACAAACAAACAAAAAACTACACTATTTTTTCCAAGTGTTTTGGAAGAATCATGAGATATAATGTTTGTGCACAAACTTGTGCCTATAAGGGCACAGCTAAACATTCGATGATTATAATGCCATACAGCGTCCCGATGCTGTAAAATCAGGTCAAGACCGCATGTTCCAGACCTGTCCTTCGAATTGACACACGTGTTGTTTAGAAAATATGTTTGAGCAAATGATCTTAAGCTCCGCTTGCTCCGGTCAATGTTGCTGCAGCGCTCCAAGCACAACCCAGGCAGGTTGAGGTTTCTGTGGTCTGGTCTCCCCGCTCACAGTACCTATTACCAGGCTTAAAAAGGACTCCGAGGCACTAAGAAAAGTTCTCGGTACTCAATTCATTAGGGACTTTTTTTAAAATTTATTTGAACTCGAAGAGACTCAGCTGAAGAAAGCTTTACTTCTTTTTTTACCTGATACATGTATCCACTGCTTAGAGGAGCTGCTGGGCCCTCAGCTCTCAACTTTCCTGGCTTAACATTTTAAAAAGAAACCGAAAGATCAGAAGAAGGAAGAAGAGAAGAAGGAATGGGAAGGAGAAAGACAAAGAGTAGTAAAAATGATCCAGTGAATTTAATATTGGGGGAAACCTGCGCTTTGGCCATGGAAACTGATGATTAAACTTGCAAAAACATTTAACATTTATTTTTAAGGCTCTGGAAAAGACATGCAGCAGTTTTCTTTTTTGTTTTGTTTTGTTTTGTGTTTTTGTTTTTGTTTTTTTTTTTAAGTGAATGGATTGATTTATAGAGAAAGCTATAATACCAAGTGGTATTTGGGTGGATTTATTTCAACTTGTATTTGAAAGGAGGACGAATATTTATCATATATTTAACTTGTCTTATAATATTAGGGCAATGCCTTAACCAGACTAAAATGATTATAGTCTAAGGATCGTGTCTAACACGGTCCCCACCCAACAACCTCAACCTCAAGGGTACCAGAGTTCCAGACATAAATTTTAATTTCCTGACTTGTGAAGATGGATGTTAGTCCTGGTGTCCCTGCATATTTTTTTCCCATGTCTCTCTGTATTTCCTTGCATTCGACTATGTGGCTTATTCGCGCTACAGATTTTATAGGTTTAAATAATTTTCATATCACTCATGCTGGCCATCATTCAAAGAAAGGAAGAATTAACATCTTTTAACTTGAGATCATAAGACACAACTGCCTAAGAAGGCTGGAGGTCTCAGATGCCAGGCAGGCTGTTAAAATACAATGCTATTATCATCCTCTTGAACCCCAGACGTTATCAGTCTGCAAACGAAATCCAATCCTGAACATAAATTGCATTTCCTAAAAAAAACATAATCTTGCCTTAAGATACCAACCTCCCTGATTACAGGGAATGTCTGTGTTTACACATTTGTACATAGCATGCTGACTATATTAGTGATGTTAGGAAACAAACTGTGTGCCCCACAACAGACCTGCTGCAAGCACAGGGGAAGAGAAAGAAAAAGAAAGGTTGAAATCAGACTCCCGATCTCTAGCTCCTTTCAAATTCCTGGAGCACACAACACTAGCTTTGCTGCTGCGTGATGTACACGGGGGTATTTCTTCTAATGCAATCTGACTAAAAGTTTAAATGAGTTTAATGCATGAAATGTATAAATAAAATGTGGCCTTGATTAAATTTAGACTTAATACGTAACTTAAATGGGTAGCAACGATCAGTCCTGGTATCATGTGTCCAGACTATTTTGAGCTTTGCAACAAAAAAAAAAAAAAAAAAAAAAAAAAAGCAGTTTGGATTTTATCAGTGGGCATAGGACTCTTTGTATCAGAAGCACAATATATGTGCAAAGCTGTATTATATGACAACCCTAAAGGGAACAGTCACTGTTATTTAAACTTGTAAGGAAGAGACGATGCAAAAGACATTAGGAACTGAACACCCACATAATTCTAAAACATTGCTTAGCAAAGAACAATTCATATACGGGAAAGGGTTTGACTTGGAGTTCCTTCATGATGTCTCCTAATTTCAAGACCTGCAAAAATCATTTCATTTCCTAGCTGCTATGTTTTCTTCATTTGCACAAACGTATCAAAACCCATTTCTCGCCTTGTTGGAGTGTTCTCAGTGAGTGTGTGATAAAGATGGAGCAGTCATATGAAAATTGACTTTCTTTAGCATAGAGTTTACCTAGTTCCGCCATAGTTTTTAAAAAATCTGATAAATTTCCTATGTAGTTTATAAGATATATAATACATTATGAAAACAATAAATAGTATTTGTGACTTTCATTAGAAGTAAGCAGACTAAAATCTCTTGGGTTGACCTTAATGGCCTGACAGAAAGGTTTACAGATTTGTAGAGTGTATGGTCTTTGAGCCTGAGCAACCATAGCACCAATCGCTAACCCAGCCTTTTCACCTCCCTAATAGCAGCAATGTAAATGCAAATTTGAGCAAGTTAGCAAGCCTTCAAAAGCATGCTACATGTCACCATTTATAAATGGAGATAAAATGCCTCTTTAATGTCATTGCTGTTACCAAAACAAAACAAAACAAAAAACCACTTGTTACAAGTGGTATGTAGCCATAAGTGTTGAGAATCCTCCCTTCTTTCTCATTTTGCATATATCATGCAAACACCACAGTTTCAATTCACTTGTTCCTGCAAACACATAGAGATTATCTCATTTCATAACACTGAAGTCTTCATTAGCAGTCTGAAAATGGAATATGAATGCACTGGTCTCCAAAAGACAAGACATGAGGTGTACGGCAAAACAGACAACTATCACAGGACCTCAAAAACAGAGGAGAGAGTGGCAAAAATGTTTTCTTGAACCTTAGAATTCTAGGCTAAACCACAGCCAAAGGCTGTTTACCTTTTTTTTATTTTTTTTCTTCTTCAAGTTTGTACAATGCCACTCAGTCTCAGGCATTTAGTAGAATGAAACCAGGTGAGTTAGAGCCAATTTTGCTTTTCATTTTTCAAGCTTGTTTATTACTTTACTGTAAACCACAACATTTCTGAGATCTCATAAGAAAAATCTGTTTCTGTGAAAATTTCAGCCTGATTTCCAAACCAGAGAAAGGAGGTTCAAATAAACTTGGGCCCATTTCAAAAAAGCATCTGAGACCCTGGATGTTTATTTGAAGCAATCTGGACTTCTGACCTTTGGAGGTTCCCCCCACCAGCAATAAAGACAGCCTACAATGAATTTACTGTGCAAAGACCAATGCCTCAGCGTCTGAATGGATGAACATTCCATCGGTCACAGGGAAAGCTGTTTCAGGAACACACTCAGTGGAATCAAGCCTTAAGCAGATCTATTGATACCCTCCTTTTAGGAAAAAGCACCAGCCAATCAGTACCCTAGTTCAGAAAACCTGTAAACGGATGATTTATTCAATATGCCTTTTGAGTTGAAACAGTATTCCTCGGTTGACACCACCAAGAAGAGGCTCTTGTTGGAGAGTCTGGGGCTTGAGTATTTCCTGAAGCACTAGAGACAAATTCAGACCAAACTGTGCCTTTCTTACAGAGCTGCCTTTAACGTTAATGTGGAACTTCAGAAAAGGGGGCCAGTACTCTCCAAGCTCTTAAACCTTTTCAAAACCTGAATTCTGCCACTTTTGAAACGATGAACACTGAGAAATTGGATTTGAAACCACAGCATTAAATGCTTAAAATCTGATCCTCCTGTCAGGACCTGGGATAAATTAAACTGATGTACATTATTTTTAAAGAAAGGGAAAAAAAAATATGGGAAGCGGGTTTTGAAGCCTGAAGGCATAGAACAAAACAAGTTATGCAGCTGATACAAACCATCTTCGTCCACTCCTGTAATGGCTTCCTACTTCCATATGGTGGCCCACACTGGAAATAATTCTTAGGAAAACACGTTTGTATGTGATAAATAAAACATTATTTTAGAGGTTTCTGTTTTTATTTTTCAGACATTGCTACTTTTTTATTCAGTTTTCCGACTGCTGTTGGAGCCTTTTATTTCTACGTTGGGTGTTTGAGTTTATATTTCCAAAGAGAGAGGCCGGGATCATGGGTAGATAGAAGGGTATAAGGTGAACAATTATCAAGGGTTTCCGTCACGTGACTTAAGTGCTGCTGTACGCTATGTTGTCGAAATTAATCAAGTAGGGAATTTAAACAGCACGAGGGTTTGGCTTCTCGTCAGCAATTTTTCAACTTTTGAGTAAATTTTTATTATTAATCTGTGTATTAACAATACATAGATTTTAGTAATCTCTGATACAAGAAGTACACTGGGAGAAGAAACACAGTGTGGGGGCTGGTTAATCTCAGTGACTTCAGAGGTAATATTCCATCTCAAGGTAGAAACAGAGCTGATCTGAGGCTTCCCAGCTTAGAGAAGTGTCTACAAAAAGAGAAATGATTCAGGGGCTAGCAATCACAAAAGTTCAAATATATGAAGAGACAGTAACCATCACTTACACAAATTCCAATCTTTTCAGTGAAGTCTATAGCATGTAGTGCTGAAAGAAAGAAAGAAAAAAAAAAGCTGACTCTTTCTAGAATAAATTTATCACTTTATACCGACCTTAAATATTTGTAAAGCAAAAATGAGAAGAAAGATGTCTAATCAATGTTCACTTTTCAAAAGGAAACATCTACTCATTGTGCACCAACATTGTTATCATAAGTAGCATAATTTGCCAACATTATTATCCTAAATAGCATAATTTACCAACATTATTACTATACATAGCATAATCTGTCAACGATTTTTTTTCATGTGGTTTCTCAATTTATGTTTTTTTCAACATTTTCAGAAAGCCTTTTATTATCTAGCAAAGTAATTAGAACACAAATTATCTAAAATTAGAGTTTAAAAAGGAGGAGACATTGTGCAATATATCATTCGAAATGTCATCTGTGGGCCTCAAAATATTTAAGATGAGCTATTTAAGATTATATAATATTGATGAATATATAAGCTGAAGGAGGGACATTAGTGACTTGGAAATTTGGGTGGTAAAATAAAATCTGTGAAGTCCCTAGAACATTAGTGGATATTTTATCTGCACCACTCAGAATTTGTGTATTTTCTCTAGCCAGAACCCAGTTTTCAAGGAAGAGCTACTGGTTGTTTACTGGCAACCAACAACCAACAAACGGGTTGAACCTGAGGCTTGGCCACATCTGTGCAGCCTACATTTTGGGTTGCATTCGGAACTGCTGTATCTCATTTTCTATCATCAAAGGTGAGCACAAAACACACTCCTAAATCAATTAACACAACATGCAATCCTTCCTTTTTTTTTTTTTTTTTTTTTGACTCTGATTCTAAACAGTGCCTGCAAACTGAGGCAAACAGTAAATCAGTTTTTCTGGCAAACTTGATGTCTGCTGTGTGCAGTCAGCAGTTAGCTCTAATTATCCAACATCCCATATCCTTACTTCTGTGTTTTGGAGAACACAGTGTCTACGTGTTTTCTTTCACATTATTTGATGTAGTTGGACTTGA